>NW_024070205.1:25346048-26027962 GCF_014754425.2 Oryx dammah
CGCTCACAGACAAGAGTCTGTTTTTCTCAAGACTAATCACATAGGCATCCTCTGCCTAGCATATACCAAAATTCCAGATTCCATAAGGAAAGCAGGAGCCCAGGACAAACCACATTGTTTGTACTAAGTGGCATAATAAGCCACTAGTCTCAGTTCTAAGAATGGCGGAAACCATCCCCAAAGCCAGGTTTCCAATTGCCAGACAAGAACCAACCTTACGAGCAGAACTTTCAGAAACAATAGCTTCAGTCCTCCTTTGTTAACTCTTTCCTACACAGTCCTATTTGGGTATTTATATTTGAAGCAAAAAAAAGAAATTAATACTAAACAACATGATCTGCATGTAAAATAATTTGGATTCCTCAGAAGCTCAATTTGACTTAAAACAGCTGATTGAAGCTATATGAAGCTCTAACTAGTTATCAAAAGGATAAGAATTTTCTATGTACAGTGGGAAAATAGAATAATTTACCTAAACATATAAACCTTAAAGAAAACAGGTAAAGAACAATTTAAAAAATAACGTGAGAAGCCAGGCTTCAAGAATATGTGAACCGTGAACTTGCAGATGTTCAAGCTGGTTTTAGAAAAGGCAGACGAACCAGAGATCAAATTGCCAACATCCAGTGGATCATCAAAAAAGCAAGAGAGTTCCAGAAAAACATCTATTTCTGCGCTATTGACTATGCCAAAGCCTTTGACTGTGTGGATCACAATAAACTGTGGAAAATTCTTCAAGAGATAGGAATACCAGACCACCTGACCTGCCTCTTGAGAAACCTGTATACAGGTCAGGAAGCAACAGTTAGAACTGGACATGGAACAAACTGATTCCAAATAGGAAAAGGAATACGTCAAGGCTGTATATTGTCACCCTGCTTATTTAACTTATATACAGAGTACATCGTGAGAAACACTGGTCTGTAAGAAGTACAAGCTGGAATCAAGATTGCCGGGAGAACTATCAATAATCTCAGATATGCAGATGACACCACCCTTATGGCAGAAAGTGAAGAAGAACTAAAGAGCCTCTTGATGAAAGTGAAAGAGGAGAGTGAAAAAGTTGGCTTAAAGCTCAACATTCAGAAAACTAAGATCATGGCATCTAGTCCCATCACTTCATGGCAGATAGGTAGGGAAACAGTGGAAACTGGCTGACTTTATTTTTCTGGGCTCCAAAAGCACTGCAGATGGTGATTGCAGCCATGAAATTAAAAGACACTTGCTCCTTGGAAGGAAAGTTATGACCAATCTAGACAGCATATTAAAAAGCAGAGACATTACTTTGTCAACAAAGGTCCATCTAGTCAAAGCTATGGTTTTTCCAGTAGTCATGTATGGATGTGAGAGTTGGACTATAAAGAAAGCTTAGTGCTGAAGAATTGATGCTTTTCAACTGTGGTGTTGGAGAAGACTCTTGAGAATCCCTTGGACTGCAAGGAGATCTAACCAATCCATCCTAAAGGAGATCAGTTCTGAGTGTTCATTGGAAGGATCACAATGCTAAAGTTGAAACTCCAATACTGTGGCCACCTGATACGAAGAGCTGACTCATTTGAAAAGACCCTGATGCTGGGAAAGACTGAAGGCAGAAGGAAAAGGGGTCAACAGAGGATGAAATGGTTGGATGGCATCACCAACTCGATGGACATGAGTTTGGGCAGGCTCCAGGAGTTGGTGATGGACAAGGAGGCCTGGTGTGCTGCGGTTCATCAGGTCGCAAAGAGTCGGACACAACTGAGCGACTGAACTGAACTGAAAAAGGATGACTAAACTTAGTAAAATGTATTAAAAATAGATAAAATCAAGTTAATAATTAGAGCACAAATACAGCATTCCACACAGAAAACTTCTTTCACGTTTGTTAATTATTGCCTAAACTCCTACTAAATAAAAAGAACATTTTATGTAGTTCTTCCTGTTTCCTTTCAAATAAACCAAAATCTTTCAAAAAAAGAAAAATTATGTTGCCATTACAAATAAGAACAAAATATTAGTAATTAAACAATGTTTACATTGTTTAAGTGATATAAAATAATTGTATCCATAGGTACAATAGCTCCCTCAGCTCTTCTCCCCAAAAAAAGTCATACAAAAGGGTCAAATAGAAAAGCTTTAAGACTAGCAAGAAGCCCTGCTGCCTCTTATTAGCTGTTTCTTAGCAGGCAAAATAACACACTTTAGTTCCTTCCTTTGCCAAAAAAGAGTAAATAAAAAGATAATTTTTGTCTTCCCTGCTGGCTCAGTGGTAAAGAATATGCCTACCAATGCAGGAAACATGGGTTTGATCCCTCATCCAGGATGATCCCACAGACTTAGAAAACAAACTTACAGTTGTTGGGAGAAGGATTGGGGAGAAGAGATAAGTTAGGGAACTGGGGATGGACATGTACACACTTCTATATTTAAAATGGATAACCTAACGTATAGTACAAGGAACTCCGCTCAGTGTTATGTGGCAGCCTGGACGGGAGGAGAGTTTGGGGGAGAATGGATACACGTATATGTATGGCTAACTCCCTTTGCTATTCACCTAAAACTATCACAACATTGTTAATCCAGTTATAACCCATTAAAAACCAAAAGGTTTTTTTCTATCATAATTTGAGATAAGAAATGATTTCATTTAACTTTAACTTGAATGAACTCTGACCTGTTTGTACTGTATTTTCTAAAGGTCTGGGGTTAAATTACATGTTTTTATTTGAACAGCAAAAAAAACTATCAGTTAAAAAGACTATGTATAGCAACTCACTCCAGTATTCATGCCTGGGAAATCCCATGGACAGAGAAGCCTGGCGGGCTACAGTCCATGGGGTCACAAAAGAATTGGACACAACTGATCGACTAAACAACAACCTGCATCTGTTTCCTGCTGCTACTGCTGCTGAGTCACTTCAATCGTGTCCGACTCTGTGCGACTCCATAGACGGCAGCCCACCAGGCTCTGCCATCCCTGGGATTCTCCAGGCAAGAACACTGGAGTGGGTTGCCATTTCCTTCTCCAATGCATGAAAGTGAAAAGTGAAAGTGAAGTCGCTCAGTTGTGTCCGACCCTAAGCAACCCCATGGACTGTGGCCTTCCAGGCTCCTCCGTCCATGTGATTTTCCAGGCAAGAGTACTGGAGTGGGGTAGGTGAACCATATGGTATATTATTATTAGCATTTTCCAGTGCATTTTGTTTTCTCTGGAGTGAAATGATTTTCCAGTGTTTTTATATTGGCTTAATTTTTCTATGTACTTAACAGTAATTCAAATTCAAACACTTTCTTAATTATGTAAATCTCTTTTACAAATGTTTTGGTACTGTGGGTGTTGCGTTAAATTTGTCTTCTTGAGGAAATCACTCCTGAAGACTGCTCTAAGAATGTGGGTTCACTGTTCTCTTGGCCTGGTTCCCCATTACTGCCACCCTCAGGACTCCTTCTGATTCTGTCTTGCACTGAATATTCTGAATCCTGGACCCAATGTATGTATTTATTTAATTCAAAACCTCATTTTTTGGTAGAGGACATTTTTCAGTAGTTTCCCAATAAAAGGAGTTTGGGAGATTGAAAAAAAGAAAAAAAAGACTATCTAAAATAAACATTTTCCCCCCAGAAATGTATCAGGAACTTTATCTACCAGACTGGCTCATTTCATTAGATACTAGTTCAATTAGTTACTGCGGTGTAAGTCCAAATAGGGGAGAGAGCACAAAAATAATTTGAACAGGGCAATCTTTTAATAAAAAAAAAAATTGTATATAATAAGAGAGTGACTACAAAGAGAATTTTTAAAAACTATCCCAAGGCTGAGGAAGAGAAACCCAAAGAAGAGCAAATCAAGAAAGAAGATCCTCTCCCTAAAGCTAACAGTCTGATCTCACCGTAGAAGGTATGACTGTAGACCAGTGGATGACGAAGAAGCTTTATGGACTGCCCTGGCAAAGCAGGACCACAAGGAAACAGGAAACATCCTCTAGGGTGCAGGCAGCCAATGTCAGCAGAAAATCAGGACTCCTGGAGGCAGCTCAGAGGCAGAGCCTGTCAGTTTCTGGAAGACCACTGAGGAAGACCTCACTGAGCCAGGACCTAGACCATGAGTTCACAGAGGGAATGCTCGAACTGTGTGCACAGCTGGACCACAACACCACTGGATGTACCAGAATCTTGTAGCAAGAGCAGGGAGCAATCACAACACATCAGAACAAACACAAGTCCCTTCCTCAGGGTATCTCTGCAGCACCCTCTACTGGCACAATTTAATATTGTGTGTGTTCAGTGGCTCAGTCATATCCAACTATTTATGACCCCATGGACTGTAGACCACCAGGCATCTCTGTCCATGGGATTTTTCCTGCCAGGATACTGGAGTGGATTGCCATTTCCTCCTCCAGGAATTTAATACTGTACTTGCTGCAAAAAATAAATGCATAAAATTGGACTAATGAAGATCAAGTGAAGAAGTGACAGTTGCTCAGTCGTGGCCAACTCTTTGCGAGTCCATGGACTGTACCTTGCCAGGCCTCTGTCGGTGGAATTCTCTAGGCTAGAATACTGAAGTGGGTAGCCGTTCCCTTCCAGATCAAGTATGAGGGTAGAACTGGAATGTGAACCGAGAACTTTCAGATGTACAAGCTGGACTTAAAAAAGGCAGAGGAACCAGAGGTCAAATTGCCAACACATGCTGGATCACAGAAAAGGCGAGGAAATTCAAAAAAAAAAAAAAAACTCTACTTCTGCTTCATTTCCTATGCTAAAGTTTTGATTGTGTGGATCACAACAAACTGGAAAATTCTTAAAGAAATGGGAATACCAGACCTGACCTGCCTCCTGAGAAACCTATATGCAGTTCAAGAATCAACAGTTAGAACCACAGGGAACAACAGACTAGTTCAAAATAGGGAAAGGAGTACGCCAAGGTTGTATATTGTCACCCTGCTAATTTAACTGATATGCAGAGTACATCATACAAAATGCTGGGCTGGATGACTCACAAGCTGGAATCAAGATTATTGGGGAAAACATTAACAACCTCAGATATGCAGATGATACCACTTCAATGGCAGAAAGTGAAGAGGAACTAGAGACTCTTGATGAAGCTGAAGGAATGAAGCTAAAAGAAGAGAGTGAAAAGCTGGCTTAAAACTCAACATTCAAAAAATGAAGATCATGACATCCAGTCCTATCACTGCATGGCAAGTGGAAATTGTCAGATTTCATTTTCTTGGGCTCCAAAATCAATGTGGACGGTGACTGCAGCCACGAAATTAAAAGACACTTGCTTCTTGGAAGAATAACTATGACAAACCTAGACAGTGTATTAAAAACTAGAGGCATCACTTTGTCAAGAAAGGTCTGTATAGTCAGAGCTATGGTTTTTCCAGTAGTCACATACGAATGTGAGGGTTGGACCATAAAGAAGGCTGAAGGCCAAAGAATTGATGCTATCGAACTGTGCTGTTGGAGAAGACTCTTGAGAGTCCCTTGGACAGCAAAGAGATCAAATCAGTCAACCCTAAAGGAAATCAACCCTGAATATTCATTGGAAAGACCAATACTGAAGCTGAAACTCGAATACTTTGGCCACCTGATGTGAACAGCAGACTCATTAGAAAAGATCCTGATGCTGGGAAGGATTGAGGGCAAGAGGAAAAGGGGCTGACAGAGGATGAGATGGTCAGATAGCATCAATGACTCAATGGACATGAGTGTGAGCAAACTCCAGGAGATAGTGAAGGACAGGGAAGCCTGGTGTGCAGTTCATGGGGCACAAAGAGTCAGACATGACTTAGTGACTGAAGGGAGGATACAGTTAAAATACATCATCTCTTCTAATTACTTAATAGCCACCTTATAAGTCAAAATTTCTTTTCCTAACGTAAATCAAGAATGTAAATTGGTACAGATCCACTCAAGATAAATCTTGGTACAGATACACTCAACAATAAAAGTGGATCTTGGTACAGACAATATGGAAAACAAAATGAAGGCGGCTCAAAGAGTTAAAACTAGATCTCCTATATGATTCAACAATTCCACTTCTGGGTATATACCCAAAGGAAATGAAAACAGGATATCAAAAAGATAAATGCACCTGTGTTTACTGCAGCATTATTCACAATAGCCATGATATGGAAACAACCTAAGTGTCCAGCAACAGACAAATACATAAAGAGGATGCGGCATACGGGCTTCCCTGATGGCTCAGAGATAAAGAATCCACCTGCCAATGCAGGAGACTCAGGTTCGATCCCTGGTCTGGGAAGATCCTACATGACATGGAGCAACTAAGCCCAGGCACAACTATTGAGCCTGTACTCTAGTGCCCAGAAGTTGCAGCTACTGAGCCCATAACCACAACTACACAAGTCCACGTGACCTAGAGCCAACAAGAAGTCACTGCAATGAAAAGCCTGCGCACCACAACTACAGAGGATCCCCCCGTGCTGCAACTACAGAAAAGACTGCATGGCAATGAAGATCCAGCACAGCCAAAAATAAATCAATCACTTCAGTTCAGTTGCTCAGTCGTGTCCAACTCTTTGCGACCCCATGAATTGCAGCACGCCAGGCCTTCCTGTCCATCACCAACTCCCAGAGTTCACTCAGACTCAGGCCCATTGAGTCAGTGATGCCATCCAGCCATCTCATCCTCTGTCGTCCCCTTCTCCTCCTGCCCCTCATCCCTCCCAGCATCAGAGTCTTTTCCAATGAGTCAACTCTTCGCATGAGGTGGCCAAAGTACTGGAGTTTCAGCTTTAGCATCATTCCCTCCAAAGAAATCCCAAGGATGATCTCCTTTAGAATGGACTGGTTGGATCTCCTTGCAGTCCAAGGGACTCTCAAGAGTCTTCTCCAACACCACAGTTCAAAAGCATCAATTCTTCTGCACTCAGCCTTCTTCACAGTCCAACTCTCACATCCATACATGACCACAGGAAAAACCATAGCCTTGACTAGACAGACCTTTATTGGCAAAGTAATGTCTCTGCTTTTAAATATGCTATCTAGGTTGGTCATAACTTTTCTTCCAAGGAGTAAGCATCTTTTAATTTCATGGCTGCAATCACCATCTGCAGTGATTTTGGAGCCCAAAAATATAAAGTCTGACACTGTTTCCACTGTTCCCCCATCTATTTCCCATGAAGTGATGGGACCAGATGCCAAGATCTTCGTTTTCTGAATGTTGAGCTTTAAGCCAACTTTTTCACTCTTCTCTTTCACTTTCATCAAGAGGCTTTTTAGTTCCTCTTCAGTTTCTGCCATAAGGGTGGTGTCATCTGTGTATCTGAGGTTATTGATACTTCTCCTGGCAATCTTGATTCCAGCTTGTGCTTCTTCCAGCCCAGCATTTCTCATGATGTACTCTGCATATAAGTTAACATATGAACAGTATGAAAAGGCAAAATGATAGGATACTGAAAGAGGAACTCCCCAGGTCAGTAGGTGCCCAATATGCTACTGGAGATCAGTGGAGAAATAACTCCAGAAAGAATGAAAGGATGGAGCCAAAGCAAAAACAATACCCAGTTGTGGATGTGACTGGTGATAGAAGCAAGGTCCAATGCTGTAAAGAGCAATATTGCATAGGAACCTGGAATGTTAGGTTCATGAATCAAGGAGAATTGAAAGTGGTCAAACAGGAGATGGCAAGAGTGAACGTCGACATTCTAGGAATCAGTGAACTAAAATGGACTGGAATGGATGAATTTAACTCAGATGACCATTATACCTACTACTGTAGACAGGAATCCCTTAGCGGAAATGGAGTAGCCATCATGGTCAACAAGAGTCCGAAATGCAGTACTTGGATGCAATCGCAAAAACGACAGAATGATTTCTGTTCGTTTCCAAGGCAAACCATTCAATATCACAGTAATCCAAGTCTATGCCCCAACCAGTAACGCTGAAGAAACTGAAGTTGAATGGTTCTATGAAGACCTACAAGACCTTCTAGAACTAACACCCAAAAAAGATGTCCTTTTCATTGTAGGAGACTGGAATGCAAAAGTAGGAAGTCAAGAAACACCTGGAGTAACAGGCAAATTTGGCCTTGGAATGCGGAATGAAGCAGGGCACAGACTAATAGAGTTTTGCCAAGAAAATGCCCTGGTCATAGCAAACACCCTCTTCCAACAACACAAGAGAAGACTCTACACATAGACATCACCAGATGATCAACACCGACATCAGACTGATTATATTGTTTGCAGCCAAAGATGGAGAAGCTTTATACAGTCAATAAAAAGAGAGGAGCTGACTGTGGCTCAGATCATGAACTCCTTATTGCCAAATTCAGACTTAAATTGAAGAAAGTAGGGAAAACCACTAAATCATTCAGGTATGACCTAAATCAAATTCCTTATGATTATACAGTGGAAGTGAGAAATAGATTTAAGGGACTAGATCT
The DNA here is from genome assembly GCF_014754425.2 of Oryx dammah. Classification (NCBI taxonomy): domain Eukaryota; kingdom Metazoa; phylum Chordata; class Mammalia; order Artiodactyla; family Bovidae; genus Oryx; species Oryx dammah. The sequence continues at coordinate 25,354,444 of NW_024070205.1, forward strand.
GATAGATAGAGTGCCTGATGAACTATGGAATGAGGTTCGTGACACTGTACAGGAGACAGGGATCAAGACCATCCCCATGGAAAAGAAATGCAAAAAATAATTAATTAATTAATTAATTAATTATTTAAAGAAAGAATGTACAAAGGAATATTATTCAACTATGAGAAAGAAGGAAATCTCACCATTTGCACCAATAAAAGTGGGTCCTGAGGACATTATGCTAGTGACATAAGCCAGATAGAGACAGACAAAACAGCACAATATCACTTATATGAAGAATCTAAAAAAGTCAAACTCATAAAAACAGAGAGTAAACTGGTGGTTACTGGGGAGTGGGGGAATAGGAGAGATGTTGTTTCAGAGTACAAACTTGTAACCAGAGGTAAATAAGCCTTGAAGATCTAACACACACTATAGTTAAAATAGACACCACTGTTAAGAGACTAGACCTTAATCATTCCAATCACAAAGAAACAACTGATAAACATGTGATGTGACAGAGGGACTAATGTTACAACTGCAATCATATTATAATATATAAACATTAAATCAACATGTTGTACACGTTAAGTTTACACAATGTTATATGTCAAATATATTTCAATTTTCAAAAAAATCACTGCATTTGAACAATCTGGAACTCTTCTCAGCTAGGACCTGATAGCCTCTTTGTCCACAACTATCTTGATCAGTCACCTTAAGTTAAATAAAGCTAAGTAAAGGTCTTTTGCCACTAGAAAAACAAGAAATTATTATTCTATTATAGAAGTATATATGACTTACAAAAGTATTCAAAAAGAGCTCCAACAGAGATCTATAGACTATACCAATGTCAATTTTCTAGTTTGTGTATTGTACTATAGTTACGTCAACTTCTCATTATATAGTTTTTGAGTTAAGCCAGCAAGCACAAATTAAAAACTGAAACAATTTATTATCAAAACTGGCACATCTCTGAATCACTCTACAAATGATCCAACTGTCATCTAGTAGTGATGTGTTTTATATATATATAAATGTATATGCAATGATTGTACTCTCCCAAATTAGGATCAGATACAAGTAACCCATGGAAATTTTTTCTTCCTAGCTTATGGCTTATGTTACTCAGTACAAATGAAGCTGCATACTTACAACAAATCTAGTAATTACACTTTGTTTGCTATATAAATACTTCATTCTGACTCACACATCAAGCATCATCATGGCAGACCCCTGGGAACAAAGTGATCTGACGGACATAAAACCATGAAGCCAAAATCCCTCCCCAACTAACCTTCCACAAAGTCTGAAATTACCATCATTACAACTCCACTTCTTGTTAAGGAACTGTGAACAGGCCAGTTTTCCAAACGTGTATGGTATTACTTTCCCTGAATCATTTTATTACAAATTAAGATGTAATACTTAGCAAAAATCAACTAGTCATAAAACAAATACAACAAAAACTGAAATTTTTCCCACTCACTTTTTTGTTATCTAGCATAACCAATGGAGAAGGAAATGGCAACCCACTCCAGTATTCTTGCCTGGAGAATCCCAGAGACAGAGGACCCTGGTGGGCTGCTGTCGATGGGGTTGCACAGAGTCGGACACGACTAAAGAGACTTAGCAGCAGCAGTAGCATAACCAATGATCCATCAAAGCATCGAAGTGGGTAATATGCAATAATGCTACTTATCGTGTATATAGTGTATTTCAAATACTAGACAAAGCTTTAAAATCCATATCAATTTCAGGGTATATAAGAAAATCTTCTGCAGTATTTCTACACATGGTGAGACCAAAATCCATGAAAATATCAGCTAGAGAAGGACAGAGAAGATTGCCATTTCCACTTTGGAAACCCCAGAAGAGCTTGACCTGATTGGATTTGCTTTGACATTTTAACTGGAACCTCTCAATAATTAGGCTTAGGCTGCTCATCTCACACATTTCAGATTATAATCATCTTGCTTTTACCCCTCAGCTGTTATTGTTGGTCTTCTCCTAAACAAATCAATCAGCTTTTCTCCCAGGGCAAGGTGTCCCAGGGTTTGAAATCACTGAGCAATCACTTGAATGCCCCAGGTATACTCTCCCTTTCAAATTCCACTGGAAATACACCAAAAATACCAATCCATTTATTTTCTAATTGGTTTAGTTTTTAATTTAGCATATAAACAAAATTTACTTGGGTACAGTCTTTAAAAGTATATACTCAGAAGTTAAATGGCTTGGCTTAAACCCTGGCTCTATTAGTTTCTGGCCAACTGAGTAAGTTACTTAATTTCATTAAGTTTCTGTTTCATCTTCTGGAAAAAAAATAGGATAATAATTATTATATCGCTCTCACATGTTGTTATGACCATTAAATTTTACAATGGCCATTACAGTAAGTCAATAAATGTTGCCTGTTAATTTTTTTTTCTTATGTCCAGTTCCTAAATAAAGCTTAATATGTAAAATCTAACATGAGTGTTTGAAAAAAGCAAAAGAACATGAACACAACAAATCTTCAAAACATGAGAACAGTTTTCACATATCCTCTAAACAAGTTAGGAGTCTATCAGGTACAACGTTCTATTATTCTCTACAAATTACAGTGAATTTAGTCAATGCTCTAACTTTATAAAATCTTTACATACTTTTTATTCACTTACTCAACAAGTTTTCAAAAAGACCAGAGTAAGAATATTTATGTGGTAGTTGGTATTTGATTGTATGACCTCGAGAAAGCTATTTAACCTCTCTAGCCTCAGTTTCCCTAACTGTATAATGAAGACAATAGCATCTACACCTCATAGGCAGCATCTAGAACAGTGCTCAGCACAGAGAAAGTTCTAAGGAAGGACTATGTAACTATAAAGCATTGGTTCCTAGCATGGCGCTAGATATTGGAGATTTTGGGAGAAATGACACAGTACTTGCTTACAAGTACTTGCTTTTGAACTGTGGTGTTGGAGAAGACACTTGAGAGTCCCTCGGATTGCAAGGAGATCCAACCACTCCATCCTAACAGAGATCAGTCCTGGGTGTTCACTGGAAGGACTGATGTTGAAGCTGAAACTCCAATAGTTTGGCCACCTGATACAAAGAGCTGACTCATTGGAAAAGACCCTGATGCTCGGAAAGATTGAGGGCAGGGGGAGAAGGGGACAACAGAGGTTGAGATGGTTGGAGGGCATTACTGACTCGATGGACATGGGTTTGTGTGGACTCCGGGAATTGGTGATGGACAGGGAGGCCTGGCGTGCTGCGGTTCATAAGGTCGCAAAGAGTTGGACACAACTGAGCAACTAAACTGAACTGAACTTGCCTACAAAGCAGTCAAGACCAAATGGTATATACAATTATCTACACATAAGGAATCCTTATACGTCAAGGCTATATATTGTCACCCTGCTTATGTAACTTATATGCAGAGTACACATCATGAGAAATGCTGGGCTGGAAGAAGCACAAGCTGGAATCAAGATTGCCAGGAGAAATATCAATAACCTCAGATATGCAGATGACACCACTCTTATGGCAGAAAGCGAAGAAGAACTAAAGAGCCTCTTGACGAAAGTGAAAGAGGAGAGTGAAAAAGTTGGCTTAAAGCTCAACATTCAGAAAACAAAGATCGTGGCATCCGGTCCCAACACTTCATGGGAAATAGATGGGGAAACAGTGGAAACAGTGACCAACTTTATTTTTCTGGGCTCCAAAATCACTGCAGATGGTGATTGCAGCCATGAAATTAAAAGATGCTTACTCTTTGGAAGGAAAGTTATGACCAACCTAGATGGCATATTCAAAAGCAGAGACATTATTTTGCCAACAAAGGTCCATCTAGTCAAGGCTATGGTTTTTCCCATAGTCATGTATGGATGTGAGAGTTGGACTATAAAGAAAGCTGAACACCAAAGAATTGATGCTTTTCAACTGCGGTGTTGGAGAAGACTCTTGAGAGTCCCTTGGACTGCAAAGAGATCCAACCAGTCCAACCTAACAGAGATCAGTCCTGGGTGTTCTTTGGAACAGCTGATGTTGAACCTGAAACTCTGATACTTTGGCCACCAGATGCGAAGGGCTGAATCATTTGAAAAGACCCTGATGCTCGGAAAGATTGAAGGCAGGAGAAGAAGACAAGAGGATGAAATGGTTGGATGGCATCACCAACTCAATGGACATTAGTTTGGGTAGACTCCAGCAATTGGTGATGGGCAGGGAGGCCTGGCATGCTGCAGTTCACGGGGTCGCAGTCGGTCACAACTGAGCGACTGAACTGAACTGAAGGAATCCTTGAATTCACAGATAAATAGATTTTTCATAATAAAATTATCATTTTTAAAACCCAAAATATTGCAAATTAGCATCCAGAATGGGTGATGGGTACACTGAGGTTCAATATATTATTTTTTTACTTTTGTGTATGTTGTACATTTCACATAATGAGAAGTTGTTTTTAAAAATGATAAATCACTTTCCATCTCAGAAGGTAAGCCAAAATTATGTGATCTGAAGTATTTACTTTAACACAGATGTCTTTATACTACAAATGAACTGTCGACAGCAGTGCTTAAAATTCAGAGGTTAAGAATTCCCTTGACAGGACTGCCACCTACTGGATCACCTTAAATTCCACTATTCACATTTTGTGATTTAAACACAAATATAATCCAATAAAAAGCAAGGGTTTCTTTAAAAAAAAAAAAAAAAAAAAAGGAAATTCAAGTATTTAAAAAACACCTCACGTCATAGAAAATTCTGTCTGCTGTGTTAAACAAAGTATTGCTTGGGCAAGTCCCATTAGCCAGAAGCAATCTCAGTCAAGTTTAGTTTGGATGTTTAGAGGTCATCTGACAGATGTGTGAAAAAATAAGCTAAAAACACAACAAATTTGGTAAGTATTGAGTATATGAACACATGATTGTTAGACATTACCATCTACATTAACTATGTTAAAATAAAAGCAATATATTAAGTAGTTATACATGGAATGAATTTTTTAAACTATTCTACTGTTATACAAACAAGTACATCTGGTTTAGAAAAATTTCTAATGAAAGCAATATATATCATTCAAAAAGTCCTTCATCTCAAACAACTTTGGCAGAAGTTGAGATACTATGCTCTGGAAAAATGCCTAAAAGTTACTCAAAAAGTAGCTAAGTAATGATGAAGGCATTAATGTCAAAGATTGTTGAGAAGAGCCTGAATTAAGCTGTCTTATGAATATGAGAATATGGGCAAAGGAACATTTCTAAGTAATTATTATGTGCAATATATTTTAAATGTGTATATAAATGTTTAAGTTAACAACAAAAACATAAATAGGCATTCAACTATTTCACCTATATTCACCAAGGTTTCTATATTCAAATTAATCCATCTTGGAGCTTCTCATTAGTAAAAGGAAGGACTGCTTTATATACAAGCATAGTACAGGCCTCTACAGTACAGGCATAATATATCATTTAATCATAAAACTTCAATATTTGTAACTACCATTTGTTTAAAGTTAAATTATTTAACACCTAACACTTCTTTGCCTATATTATTCATATACTACAAACTGGTTAATGCCCTTTGTTATGCCAAAGAGAAATGCCTTTTATTACACCAGAAGGGAAGTGCTCAGGGCATTTTTCAAAGCCAAAGGGTTTGACTGGGATCCTGGCAAATTCTGGGACAATTTGAGCACCTAGCTAATTAAACACTACAGTGAATCATGAACTATTTCAGGAGAGAGGGAATTCAAGAGTGAATATCAAAAACAAACTAATAAATGGAAAAAAAAGGGAGAGGTCTGGCTTACAGGAGAAATGTCAAGGGCTGCCTAGAGAAAATGCAAAAGATGGAAAATTACCACTTTGCATTCATCATGATAAAGATTGGATCAGACAAGAATTATGAATGAAAGCTAAACCCAAGAGAAAATTCTGATTTGATGAGAAGCAAACCAAACAGGAAATTTTGATGAGAAGCAAGATATTTTCCTGGGTCTCCCAACAAACTGCTTACTAGTTACAAAGGGGGGGGGGGGGGGAGAAAAAAGGAATTACAGTGGAGAAATCAGACATCTTGGCTGGAAATCAAAAATTACCATCACAAGAAAGGGACAGATGGTTATCAAGCGCCTCCACATGTGATACACTGTGAAGGAGAGAAATCATCAATGCAGCAATAAATTATCTGCATCTCTCCTTGGAAGAAAAGTTATGACCAACCTAGACAGCATATTCAAAAGCAGAGACATTACTTTGCCAACAAAGATCAGTCTAGACAAGGCTATGGTTTTTCCAGTGGTCATGTATGGATGTGAGAGTTGGACTGTGAAGAAAGCTGAGCGCCGAAGAATTGATGCTTTTGAACTGTGGTGCTGGAGAAGACTCCTGAGTGTCCCTTGGACTGCAAGGAGATCCAACCAGTCCATTCTGAAGGAGATCAGCCCTGGGTGTTCTTTGGAGGGAATGATGCTGAAGCTGAAACTCCAGTACTTTGGCCACCTCATGCGAAGAGTTGACTCATTGGAAAAAGACTCTGATGCTGGAAGGGATTGTGGGCAGGAGGAGAAGGGGACGACAGTGGATGAGATGGCTGGATGGCATTACCAACTCGAAGGACGTGAGTTTGAGTGAACTCCGGGAGTTGGTGATGGACAGGGAAGCCTGGCATGCTGCGATTCATGGGGTCGCAAAGAGCAGGACACAACTGAGCGACTGAACTGAACTGACTGAATCATGAGGAAATATTAGATAAATCCAAACTGAGCAATGTCATATTAACAAGAGGGAAAAGAGATGTATTCTTCAATAATGTCCATGTTTTAAGACAAAGACTCTGGAAATCTTTCAAAATTAAAGAAACCTAAAGACGTATGGCAGCTAAACGCAGTATCTGACCCTACTGCGAATCCCAAACTGGATGGGGGGGAAAGGACATTACTGGGTTCACTGGCAAAATCAGAGACAAATAGTCGATTAGATAAAAAGTATTATATGGAAAGTAAGTTTACTGAAGTTGATACACGTAATGTGGTTATGTAAGAGATAGCCCTACCCGTAGTTTTCCTAGGAAAGACACATTTCCTAACGAAGTAGACAAGGGAAAAGCATCATGGTATATACAACTTACTCTTAAACTGTTCAGAAAACCAATCATGTTTTTTGGTGTGTGTGTGGATGTGTGTGTGTGTGGGTGAGGGGGTGTGGGTGTGGGTGTGTGGGTGTGTGGGTGTGTGGGTGTATGAGTGTGAGTAAGGAAGGAAAAATTGAGACAGACTGAGAAAATGTTTGGAAAGCAAATGGGATAAAACGTCATTAGTAGGTGATTCTGAGTATACATGTATTCTCTGTACTAATTTTATTCTTTTAACTCTTCTGTAAATTTGAAATTTTTTCCAATAACACATTGCTGTATCTACTGCTAACAAAAATTAAACACAGAAATAAATATAGAAATGCATGCACACCCATGTGTATGTATGTATGGGTGTGTTTATATATTTAAAATACAAATCTCTTAAAGATTCTAAAATCTCAGTAAATAAATGGACTTTTTAATAATCAAAAATGATTAAGAAAGGACGGTGTCTGTCCTATATGTAAATAAGGAAGAGCAAGAAAAAGCCCAAATTGGATTGAAACAGTTACTACTGAAAAAATAAAGCCATTTCATGTTTATTTACCCCCATCAATTGAGATTTTCAATGAACCAGTTTCATCTAACTTATTTAAGTGGAGTAAACATTATTTTTCTCATTCTCATTTTTAAATGGAGAAACTGAAACATGGTGAAAAGCCAGTCAATAACACAGCACAGATTCGATAGTATGTCTCTTGAAACAATAACAATGTCAATACAAGTTTTGGATAGTATGTAGGAGCAAGCTGCTTACCTTTCAATAGCTAATTCTTTGTTAGAAAGTTGCTGCACTGTAATCACAACCTTCTTCTCTATTCCTTGTTTTAATTTGAAATAAAATTTATCTCGATCCTTAGGCACAGGACTGAAAAATGCAAAAAAGAACAGAAATGATCAATAATTAAAAACAATAAAATGGTCATCTATTTCAAGGTTAGAATGAAACAATATTTAACAACCTTATTAAGATATATCAAACTTTCACCTTGACACAAAGTAAATAACAAACTTTGGTTGTATCAGTTTCAGGTGTACAGCAAGTGAATCAGTTATACATATACATATATCCACTCTTTTTTGGATTCTTTTCCCACACAGGTCATTACAGAGTACTGAGCAGAGTTCCTTGTGCTTGCTATACAGTAGGTTCTAATTAGTTGTTTTTTTAACATATAGGAGTGTGTATATGCCAACCCCAATTCTCCCAATTGATTCATCTCCCCTCACTTTCCCTCTTGTAACCATAAGTATGTTTTAAATCAAAACTTTTTAAATTACATCATTTCAAATTTATTTTTTAAATTTTAACAAATTTGGGAATATGGCTTATTTAATTTTAAGACTGTTATATTTCTGGTTTAGCGGGTTATATGGTTATGAATGCTTTTAACACAGTTAAATCCAAGGCAAAACAAGTGAGAAAAAGAGCTTACTTTTAAACATCCAGAATTAGAGATGACTGTGACAAATCCAAGAAAATATAAATAAAAGATGAACAAAGAGGAATAGATCAGGGCAAGTTAAATTCTAGCCTAGGCCAGACTGACAATTCTTAAGAATTAGTCCATTAAAACAGTAAGTGTTTATAACATAAGCTGTCTTATCTGAAAAGGGAAAATACTTTCACTTATTTGACCTAAGTCTCAATTTCTATAACTTAAAAAAAAAAGATAAAATACCTACCTAATAATTATTGTCAGAAACAAAGGCGAAGTAATCACATAGGTGATCAATAAGAGTCTAACTATTTCTTATTATCTGCCTATTTTTGAACTAAACAACAACATTCCAAATATACAACAGAAGGAAACAGTTAATTAAATGATGGTCAAATCATACAAAATACTACTGACAACTATTAAAAAAAATTCTAATTTAAAATATTTTGGGACTTCCCTGGTGGTCCAGTAGTTCAAAACCCACCTTGCAATACAGGGAACACGAGTTTGATCCCTAGTCTGGGAACTAGGATCCCACATGCCATGGAGCAATTAAACCTGCATGCCACAACTAGAGAGCAGACATACAGCAACTACTGAGCCCATAAGACAAGATCCCATAGGACGCAACCAAATAAGTATTAAAAAAATAAATAAATGAAACATTTTAATGGGAAAATTCTTACATCATGAAGTTAAAAGAAAAAAACTACATCTATATATGTATATATAACTGTATAAAATACACTCTGGAGGTGGAGGGGGAGGGATAGTAGGGATTGACATGTACATACTATGTTTAAAATAACCAACAAGGACCTACTGTATAGCACAAGGAACACTGTTCAATATTCTGTAAAAATCTAAATGGAAAAAGAATTTGAAAGAGAACAGAGACTTGTATACAGATAACTGAATCACTTTGTACACCTGAAACTATTACAGCATTGTTAATCAACTGTACTCCAATATAAAATAAATTTAAAAAGTACACCCTAGTATCAAATATTTTTGATAAAATTGTGATAAAATAAAATGTATTTTTAAGAATTTTGACAAAATAATTTTACATTTTTGATTGCTGACAAGACCATAAAATTTTATTCTAATTTTACTTTTACTAATTTTTCTATAGTAAGTATATCAGCATTTTAAAATATCAAGAAAATAATTTACATAAACTATCTGAAAAGCCTGACAAAAGTGAACCATGCATCTGCCAATGAAGTTTTTCTGTATCATCCTAAAGCTTTATAACAACAGTGTATAATTTCTGGAACCTATATATTGTCAATATTATATTTCAGACACAATACTAATTTTTATTTTTTCCAAATAATCTCACCTAAAGTTTCCTTTTCCATCATCTTCTTTTACCTCCAACGACACACTGAAGGTAAACACATCACTGTCGGGGGTAGGAATAACCGAGTCTTTAACATCTGATACTTGTCTAGAAGAACGTTTGAAAGCTGTACAGAAACTATATAAAATTCTGCTTACCTAAAAGAATAAAAGTGGAAATAATATTAGACAAAGATTTTAACTGCATTTTGATCACCTCTAATTCTTGAATCTATAATTTCCCAAGGTCACAATGTTCTTAATAGACAAAGTAGATATACGGTAAGCATATATATATATATATATATATATATATAGAGAGAGAGAGAGAGAGAGAGAGTTTATAACATATAGTGTATACACACACACACAGACACACACAGTTGACCGTTGAACACGGGTTTAAAGTGCCTAGGTCCACTTATACTTTTTCAACACTAAATACTATACAGTACTACATGACCCATGGTTGGTTGAATCAGCAGATGTGGAACAGTGGAGGGCCAAGTATAAATTACACATGAATTTTTGACTGAGCAGAAGGTCAGTGCCCCTAATACACTCCACCTCCCCAGCACACTGTTCAAGGGTCAACTGCAGTTTGTTTCTTTCAATCTGGCATTTAATAAACAGCATAATAAAGATGTTTAAAGTCACAAAAGAAGTTGCATGTACTTATAGATGTTTCTAGGACATAGATGTTTCTAGGACTCCTAAGATACTATATTGAAAAGAATGAATCCTAAAACAACTACTAGAATGATGCTAGCATCTAAATCTTCCTGGTGAACACACACAAATGAGGTTTTAGCCCAAGTTGTCAATTTCTCCTTTCACTTCCCTCAGCTTCAGAGGGCTAGATCCTGAGCCATACAATAAACTCTGTTCTTTGCAAAATGAAACAAAACATGGCTACATGATTTAAAGAGCTTCCAGTGTTGTTTCCCAATGCTGTTGCTGTATCAATGTATCGCAAAATGAATGAAATCTGAAACGTTTTTATTTATTAGTATTAAGCCACCCTGGTGAAATCTTGATATATAAATATCCATATATGTATTATAAATGACTTACTCTCCTCCCCTAATATGGAGGAGCACTCTAAATCTCACAATCTTCCAGAGGTTATTTTCTTCCTTGGTTCCAAAAGAAGTACCATATCATCTCAAATTTGTATTCTTGAAGCACAAAAGACCTTTCAAATCTCTCAGGTCACCCACGCATTGAACAAATAAAAACAAGATGAAGTAAGAATGATTTAAACAAAAGTAATATTTTCAAAATCTCACACTGGAAGGTACTAGTAAAGAGACTTCTCTGAATATTAACAAACCCTTCACTTTGGATAAAGTGAATTCAAATTACTCTCGATATTAGTCTAAGACTATAATATTTTATAATTCACTTGAAGTAAGAGCACTCTCATTAACAGAACTTCTTAAAGTATGGAGGTCTTTCCTCAATTTTCTATTTTTGCTACATTCTTATATCCTACCTTTTCTCATACACACACTCCATCACAAACTTCAAAAACTTCCAGCAGCCACACTTACACCTAAGTACTGAATGATTACCCTAACTGCCTTTCCAGAGCCAAATCAGTAGTTATCTAAATTAACTGACTTATACATTTTAACTGTATAAGAATGCTGCCTGTCATCCCAAAGTTGAGCTTCAGCAACAGCATCATATTTGTATAACACTGCTTGTAAAATATTAATGCTATTATAATTTTATATAAAAAGTTAAAATAAAGCAATAAATCACTGATATAATAAAAACTTTATAAAAACTTTATACTTCAAATTTTATACAATTAAGCCAATGATAAATTCACTCATTCATACAACAAATATTCTTTTAGTGTCTTCTGTGTATTAAGGATTTGTTTTAGGGGCAAGGGATAATACAACAATGAACATGGAGCTTAAGTTTCAGCACAGGTTAAGTTGAATGTGCTTGGCGTGAGTGGCAAGGAATCATTAGATAACACAAAAGCAGATATGTTCAGTCTCAACTGGATCTTTAATTCACTTAGTGCAATAATTTAAGTGTTAAGGACAACAGAATCAAAGAACATGCTGGAAATAAGTCACTAAAGAGTATGCCTACAAGGTAAAGTGTAAACAGGCACTTCAAACTTTTTCAGTTGGGTACTCCTCAGTTCCTAACTTCAAATACAATGTGAAGTCTATCATTTACTTTATATATTTTGAAGAAAACAAAACAAATATTAAGCATATTTTTAAGAAAACATTATATGTGAAAACAGAATACCTATAATTTTTGATACATTAGTAGAGTTAACCCTAACCATATTTATTATTCTCTCCTATAGTCATTTCATTTTCTTTGAATCAGAGCTATCAGCAAGCCTGCCATTTGAGTCCACACCAAAAAAAAGTCAAAGAACTTGGCAAATTCTAAAGCATGGGCAAGGGTCAGGAATTTCTTTTTTAAAAACCTAAGTATATGGGGTGGAGCCAGAGTAGCAGAGAATGATGGGAGTGGAATAAGACTACAACTTTCTGTTTTTGAAGGAAGGACTCAACAGTACATTATTTAAATACAGTACTCCTGTATTTAATCCTGACTATGTCTTAGAAGTTATTATTTCCAACAAGGTTAAAATCATTTGTGAGTTCTAGAGTCTGTGAATAAGCTGGAATGATGATCCAAGAATGGGTAAGGTAGAGTGGCTTAAAAGACAATGATTATCAGTATCTATAGTTATTGGAACAAATTGGGTAACTGATCATGAAAAGAAAATTTTAGACATAATACCATGGAAAATATTCTATATGCATCACACTATTAAATACACACACACAAAATCTAGAACAGGCATTTTCTTTGCAGATGTCAAAAGGTTTATTAACAAATAATACAGTACAATTTTTCCCCAGGAGGCAGTACCTATAGAAAGCACTGATTAAACACAAAACTATCTCTTGGGGTGGTGGCTGTTGTTTTTGAAGAGTTGGGGAAAAGGGCACAGGAAGATATGTGGAAAGGAGATACACCAAAATCTTAATTCTGGTGGAATTCTGAGTAACCTTTCTTTGGTATTTCAGTAGTTTCCAAATTTTCAAATATGTAGTACATGTTAACAGTCCAAGAAATACTATTAGACAAAATATTTACTTAAATAACATAGCCAATTCTTCTAAAATAAAGCCTTTTCACTAATAATGGTGAAAGAGAATCATCTCTTTTAAAAACAAGTATCAAGAAAATGTTCACTCAAAAAATAAATGTAGAAAAGTCATCCTATAAAAGAATACCCAGAAAGGTATGTGTTAAAATTTTTAAAACTTGCTCAAATATACTACTGAAAGGAACAAAAAAAAGGCATTATCAAATAAGAAATTTTTTAATAATAAAAACCAACTTATTTGAGAAAAACACTAACAATACAACTTCCAAATTAATTTCCAAAATAAGGCATTTTGCTAAAATACCATCTCAATAAATATGTTTAGAAACAATATTTTCCCAAAGAATTATGTCTTCTTTTATGTAGTGGTGTATCAGCAATCCCAAGAAAAACCAGAGCTTTAAGAATAAAGATCTTCTTAATGATATTCTTGGTATTTATCATAAAATACAGCTGAATGCCTTTAACAGAAGATGATAACAACCTGCTTCTAAAATACAACACAACACGGAGAACTGCTACTAATAGTGAGTATAACATACAAACAGAAAAATCTGTTTTGAAGGAAACAGCTACACTGACTAGTAGAAATAAATTCTTAAAAGAGTCAACTAAGACTTTTAACTGTATCTTTAAAAACAGCTTTGTATAATATATCCACAAAGATTCAACAAGAATAAGTGCCTCTATGGCTTTTTTCACTATGCTTTCTGATATTATGCTTTGTCTGCAATTCTTCACCAGTATGTTCCCTGTACAAAGATCATCAGCATTAAGATACTTCTGGGTGGATCCCCCAACTCTTTTGCCATAGACAATTAACATCCACTCCAGCAGAGTCCCTCAGAAGAATATCCAGGGTAACAGATCAAATATGTCCTAACCCTCCCGTGGGAAACCCTAATCCTCATGTCATAGGTCCAAAAAAGCCATCACCCACACTGGGCTTCCCCTCTACCACAGCTGGTATCTGCTGCTTGTGGAATTTTATGGTGAAATAAGAGCATATCACAGTGACAAATGGTAGTAGCAGCCATGCTGCAACTTTCTGTTTAGAAGTTGTCTTCTTGCTTTTAACTGACAAACTTCTTCAAATCTCATCCAGGGACTCTGCAAACAATGGAAAACAAATTAGCAACATTGTACATGGTACATATTTAAGCAGTAAGAACATCTGTCATCTGTCCCAGAGCTATCTTTGCCAACTGTCTGTACCCATTAAGAGGGGCCCATAGACTAAGAACTAATGTTGTCTCTTCACCATAGAACAAGAAACTTCTGGGAACCAGATAACCAGACAACCAGTAAATGCGACAAAGGGCAAGTCATTACTTTTTGAGAGGAGACAGGAAGATATCAGACACCTTCTATAAAAGGCATAAGTAAAACCCAAAGGTTGCTGGAATGACCAAAATATCCCTTTATAAAGCATAACTGAAAGGTAAAAATCTACATTTACTTTTTATAATAAAGTAACAGGAAAGTTGTTACTGAAAAATACGTGGGTCTTCAGAATCATATACTTCCTCTGAAAACCAGCTTTATTATCTATTCTCTTAGACTTGGGATACGGAAATGGTAACCAATTTATCACCCAAACCAGAACACTTTTGAGAATAAAATGGAGGCTTTAATAATATACTTAGACAACAGGCATAATCTATGACTGCTCCAGGCAAAGAGAAGTGTAAGATCACTAGTCTAAACAAATACTATCTCTGTTATGGAGATGTTATGAGTATCAAGTAAGTATTTAACACAGTGCCTGGCATAAGCCCTATGTCTATACTGGGTTATTTGTATTTAGAAATGATCGCTCATAATAAAATTGATGATGACTGTCAAGTATTTTTTCTCCAAACAATTTTACCATCAATGTCCCAGAATGTAACTCTTTGAAAAATTTACTCAAAAAAAAACTAAATACAGGAACATCATTTTCTCACAATCTACATGTACCAAATACCCTCTCTAGAAATATACTATTTAATACTATACCCAAAATAGGCTGAGAATCCCCCCTATTTTATCCACTGCTTGCCCACTATTAAAGCTCTTAAGATGACAAATAACCCCCCACATAAACAAGTGGATGCTATAATCCAAAAAGAGTTTCATACCATCACAGTTATAAAAAATGCTTGCAACCAGGTGCCTTTCAATTTCCTTCCACAGCAGTGATTCTGCCTCTCCAAGAAGCAGGTTCTCCAATTCTTCAAAGTTCATTTTTTTAATTGTTGAGTGCCAATTATCCAGAATCCACACAGGAATGTTAAATGATGGTTGCCAACATGAAATGCCAGGATTCTACCATCTGCTTCCCCACCTCTGTAGTGGAGTTGTAAGGATCAGAAACAGACCCCCTAATTCACAAATACACAAACATTCTTTCAACATATTTATATTCACTGTCTCCTATGTACCAGACACACTTGTACTCATTCACTCTATCATACACTTTGCCAAGCAGTCAGTACATGTATATATGTATACACACTGGTATATGTATTGATATATGTATCTCTATTTTATATATATTTATATATATACACATTTATATATATTTATATACATGCAACATACACACATGGATAAAACAGAACTATTTTAGATAGATTTAGAACTACCTAAAACAAACAAACAAAACAAATCTGAACTCCTTACATGGGCACAGTTCTGACAGAGAACTTCTATGTCTGTACATGTTTGTTTCAGTGTAAATAAAATCGATCACCAGGGCATAACAAGTGACATACTGCTCATGGTCAGTATCAGACACACAGAAATATACATTTCTATGAGTTCCCATGTTGTGGCCAGAAATAAACTCTCAGAACTCCTGTTAATACAATGGTTTATTTACATTTCACAGTAAAGAAAAAACAGAGTAACTGCTGCTTT
Source organism: Oryx dammah (assembly GCF_014754425.2). Lineage (NCBI taxonomy): Eukaryota > Metazoa > Chordata > Mammalia > Artiodactyla > Bovidae > Oryx > Oryx dammah. Next base: position 25,370,395 of record NW_024070205.1, read on the forward strand.
TAGCATTTTCTGCTGACAATTTATATTTCCAAAAGCAAACACACCTGAGATTTGTCCATCCAAACCCACTTATTAATGCCTCTAAAAGTTGTTGTATAATTACCAAAGTTCTAAAAGTGCAACCTATTTTTAATTTGAGAAGAATTCAACAGATACCAAAAAGAAAGCAATTTCCCCATGTATATACGTAACAGCCACTTGACTCTGAGTCTAAAAATAAACTAACATTTAATCATTAGTGTGAGGAACTCATTGGCATCTTCAAACAGTTCTGTTGGATAGGAGCATTTGCATTTACAATTAAAACAGTTTTATAGAACAAAAGCCAGCCTCTGAACAAATGCACATAGTAAATGATCACAAGTGAAAACCGAAGAGATCTATAACACAATCTCAGTGCAATATCTAAGTGGAAGGCTCAGTAGAAAAACAGGTATTGTTATAGACATCTTTTAAAGTCACAGAGAACAACCAACTTGGACAAAACAATAAAAGAGGGACGAAAATACTCTTCCCTTCTAAGCCTGAGCAATTACCACCATGGCAGGATGGGAGGACAGCTGATCAACTGGGATTTTTCTGTTACGTATGTTAAACTGAGAGTACCACTTCAGAGCACAGAGTAACCAGATTTAAATTTCCATATTTCATTCTATGCCATCACAAATATTAACTTTCTATTTAGAAAGATACTCCAAACTTATTATGTAACACGGCATATGGTCATACATACTAAATTATTTGACAGTGAAATCAAATAGTTGATTTGATTTCAACTATAGTTGACTCAAATCAAATACTGAGTCATCTCAATAGCAAATTGCTACAAAATATTATACTTACGGCTTCTTTAATTTCACAGGAGAAGACATGTATCTGGAATTCTTCAGAACCATGGGAACTCTCTGTAAACGCAAAGCAATTGCTCTCTGTTGTCCCATCATGGCCACGTGCACAGAACAATACCTTATAAATTGGAAAAGATGCTATCTCCACATTGTTGGATTGGTCTATGATTCTGCAAAACAGTTATGAGAAATGAGATTAAATATTAACTAGCAAAGAACAAAGGCAGTTTTATTAGGCCGGTAACATACAATTATCTTAAAATCACAAAAATAAACCGGCACTAATAATAATCCAAGAAAACAAATTATCTTCATATTTTTATTATACACACACACACACACACAAATCATTTACTTTCTTTTCATAATTACTTCACTTTTGTGTCCTATGATCCAATTCACTTCATCTCAAAGCCAAGGATACACTGCCTGGTAAAATTAATGTCACCCATCCCTAAATACTACACTTCTTCTGTTATAGCAAAAGAAACAACCAGAAAAAAACAGAACAAACCATCCCTGGAGAGCTCATTTCTATTTATTTTTTGTTCCTATTACAACACCATAATTTATTAAAGCACAGAATTCTGTACAACAAAGGGTCTTAACAGTTGTCTATTCTCAGCCAAACTTCTCTATAAGTTAGCTTTCCTTAATAAAAAACATGTTATACTTTAAATTAGTAATTTAACTGATGAGGAAGTTACCATAATACCTATTTTAACACTGAACAAATCTAACCACCTATTGGACATTAATATAAAATCCTGACATAGAATTTGATTTAAAACTTCTCAAAATAAATTCATTAAAACAGGTTCCCTGTGAAAATATGTAAGAATGAAAGCCAGTATAATAGCAGGTGTAGTCTTTACATTTTATTAACCATAAAAGATACTTTTCTAAAGAGTCTAATAGAGACATTAACTGTGCAAAAGCTGATGAGATTTACAGTCTTAAATACAAGCACCAACACAGAAAGGATATTGTGTCAGTTCAGTTCAGTTCAGTCGCTCCGTCGTGTCCGACTCTTTACAACCCCATGAATCACAGCATGCCAGGCCTCCCTGTCCATCACCAACTCCCGGAGTTCACTCAAACTCATGTCCATTGAATCGGTGATGCCATCCAGCCATCTCATTCTCTGTTGTTCCCTTCTTCTCCTGCCCCCAATCCCTCCCAGCATCAAAGTCTTTTCCAACAAGTCAACTCTTCACATGAGGTGGCCAAAGTACTGGAGTTTCAGCTTTAGCATCAGTCCTTCCAATGAACATCCAGGACTGATCTCCTTTAGAATGGACTGGTTCCATCTCCTTGCAGTCCAAGGGACTCTCAAGAGTCTTCTCCAACACCACAGTTCAAAAGCATCAATTCTTCGGCACTCAGCTTTCTTCACAGTCCAACTTTCATATCCATACATTACCACTGGAAAAACCATAGCCTTGACTAGATGGACCTTTGTTGGCAAAGTAATGTCTCTGCTTTTCAATATGCTATCTAGGTTGGTGATAACTTTCCTTCCAAGGAGTAAGCGTCTTAATTTCATGGCTGCAATAACCATCTGCAGTGATTTTGGAGCCCCCCAAAATAAAGTCTGACACTGTTTCCACTGTTTCCCCATCTATTTCCCATGAAGTGATGGGACCAGATGCCATGACCTTAGTTTTCTGAATGATGAGCGTTAAGCCAACTTTTTCAGTCTCCTCTTTCACTTTCATCAAGAGGCTTTTTAGTTCCTCTTCACTTCTGCCATAAGGGTGGTGTCATCTGCATATCTAAAAGTCCATTAATTCTACACTTAAGAGGATCATTTCTTTATGTAAGCACAATCTCATTTATGAATTACACATGATATGTAGTTTAGGATCCATCTACATTATGCTTGTAACTGCATGCTGCTGCTGCTGCTGCTGCTAAGTCGCTTCAGTCGTGTCCGACTCTGTGCGACCCATGGACTGCAGCCTACCAGGCTCCTCCGTCCATGGGATTTTCCAGGCAAGAGTACTGGAGTGGGTTGCCATTGCCTTCTCCTTCATTTCTATTTAAAGCCAATACCTGTCTGTTTATCTAAGTCCCAGGTCATTCATTGTTCAACAAAGATCTCTCTTACCCTAAAAAAGGTTAGAGTGGTTCCAAAGATGAACTTAATGAAATTTAAGAGGTAAAAGGAATTTGTGGAATTTTTCAAATATTTCTCTCACTTTCCCTGTATAAATCCTAAGGTTTTGCATTGATCCAAAACTTCAAGACTACTTCAGGATCTCAAGTGGTGAAACTAAGGGGTACCCATTAGGAATAGAGAGGCAAATCAAAGCACTAAATCTTTGTTAAGGCATGTTTGGCACTGTGAAATTTAACAGATAACAGTGAAAGGCATTTTGACACTTATAAGAGATATTATACAAACAGTCCATCTACAAAACCCTTTCCTGAAAAATCAATGCATTTTTACCAAAATCTTGTAAATGTGTATTGCTATTATTTTGGTACTTAGTGCTTTTCCCACATTTTAAACTTCAGAGGATGAGGCAAATCAGAAAGGTTTTGAAAAAGACTTAAATCAGCCTTCAGAGAATAGTATAGGCCAATACTTTGGCCACCTGATGTGAAGAACTGACTCATTTGAAAAGACCCTGATGCTGGGAATGACTGAAGGCGGGAGGAGAAGGGGACAACAGAGGATGAGATGGTTGGATGACATCACTGACTCAACGGACACGAGTTTGACTAAACTGGGAATTGGAGATGGACAGGGGAGCCTGGTGTACTGCAGTCCATGGGGTGGCAAAGAGTCAGACACGACTGAGTGACTGAACTGAAGATACATTTAACCTAATTTCCTAGACTTGGTTCATTTATGGATTCATTCAGCAAATATTTACTAAAAACCTGCTGTGGACCAAAACTGCTCCAGGCAATGAAGCTGCAGCAGGAAGGAATACCAATAACCTGCTTCCATGGAACTGACATTCTAGCAAGGAAGAGAAACAATAAACAAACAAATAAATATGTTATATCAAGGCAAAGAAAAGTTCTTTGAAGGGAAAAAGGCCCAGTGAAAACAAAGAAGGATGGTTATGATAAGATCAAAGGAGGTTTATTTTGATAGTTTGACAGTTTCTTACAAAATTAATCATACTGTATGATCTAGCAATTACATTCTTTGGTATTATTCAAAAGAGTTAAACACAGATGTTTAAAGAAGCTTTATCCATAATCACCAAAACATGGATGCAATCGCAACATCCTTCCATAGACCAATGGATAAATAAATTGTGGTATACCCAGACAATAGCACATTATTCAGCACTAAAAAGAAATGAGCTACCAAGCCACAAAAATTCATGTAAGAAAGTTAAATGTCTAATATTAAGTAAAAGAGGCCAATCTGAAAAGGCTATTTATTACATGATTTCAACTATATAATTTACTGGAAAATGCAAAAGCTATGGGTAACAGTAAAAAGATTAGCGGTTGCCAGGGGCTGCAGGAAGGGACAGCTGAACTGGCAGAAGGCAGGATTTTTCAGGACAGTGAAAGTACTCTACATGATACTCTAATGCTGGATACATATCATTATATATTTGTCCAAACTCACAGCACGTACACCACCAAGAGGGAACCCTAATGTAAACTATGGACTTTCTAAAATATGTCAGTGTAGTTTCATCAACTGTAACAGATGTACCACATGGAAGAGGATGTTGATGGTGAGGGAAGTGTGTGTTTGGGGAAGGTGGGGGTGCCTATCCGGGATATGAGCAATCTCTGTACTTTCTGCTCAATTTTGCTGTGAACCTAAAATCACTCTCAAAAGTAAACCCTATTAAGAAAAACAGGGAGGAAAAAAAAAAGACTTCTTTCAATAAAAGGTTTCTTGAGGTGAAACTGGACAGAAGTGAAAGAGTCACTGGAAAACCAAGGAAAGCTTGTTTGGGCAAAGTAAAGAGACCACACAAAAGCCCCATGGGAGGACTCCTGACTGATAGGTCCTAAGGCAGGATTCATGACTACCTTTGAGAAAGGACAAAGAGGCTACTATGACAGGAAGAGAGCAAATGAATGAAGTACATGTAGTGACAGAAGCGAGAGAACAGAGAGGGTGGGAGAGACGATCAGGTCAAAGCAGATCATTAAGGGCCAGGCATGGTAAAGAACTTCAAAAATAATCACAAGTGTGACTGGAGGACACTGATAGGCTGAATGTAGTAAAATAACAGTATCTGATTTACATTTAAAGAAATTCAAGGTTCAACATATAGCTGACTCACTTCGCTGTTCAGCAGACACAAACACAACATTGCAAAGCAATTATACTCTAGTAAAAATAATAAATAAAGTGTTAGTTGTTCAGTCCTGTCCAACTCTTTTGCAACCCCATGGACTGGCCTGTCAGGCTCCTCTGTCCGTGGAACTCTCTAGGCAAGAATACTGGAGTGGGCGGCCATTCCTTTCTCCAGGGGATATCTTTCCAACCTAGCAATCAAACCTGAGTCTCCTGCATTGCAGGCAGATTCTTTACTGTCTGAGCCAGAAGGGAAGCCCAAATAAAATAAATGGGTTATATTTACATATCCACAGCACACAACACACCACATATGCTGGCCATAATTCTCTCCAACTAATAATGTGATGAATTCATTCCAGATACTACTCAAAACAAATAAATATAGCCAGGCCAAAAAAAGAAAAAAGAAATTCAAGATTCAGATGACACTAAAAATTACTCCCAGCAAAGCATATGAGAAAAAGCCATTTAGCTTCTCTCTAGTCTGATGTAAAGAGCTTAAAATCTAGGGAACAGTCACTTTCTGAATCACTGTTAAATGACAAGGTAAAACACAAATCATAGATATTTTTAGTTACAGGTACATTTAGTATTCCAAGCAAATTTTTCAAATGCCCCAAGCAAATGAGGAATACAGTCTAAACCTAAACATGTTTGCCTTGCACAGCTACAGAGTAAAAGTGAAGTCAAAGTAAGTCCATGGCCTCATTCATGATAAAATATTATCACCACTATCCAAAAAAAGCTTCATACATGTCTAAGGGCGGTAAAAAAAAGATTAGAGCTTACCTCACAGAACCTTCTGGAACATTTGGCACATACAGAGTAACAGGAAAGGGGTGCTGACTGGAAGATTTCATAGTTGCCATTGCCCGTAAAGCTTCCACTTCATTACGTGGGGAAGAAACCTTCATACATCCTAAATAGGTCAGTTTGTTAAATAAAACACTATCCTCTTCAGGTATTTCACCTGGAGAAGATGGTCTGGGTGTAGAAATTTCTGAGGAAAGAAAAAAAGAAACACCCAAAAGTTAATGTAAAACTTCCCAGTATAATTTCACCTATTGCCCAAAAACAAATGAAAAAATTGCAAATAAAATTTAGGTCTCCAACTGACAAAGAAATAATCTCCAAAATATGCAAGCAGTTCGTGTAGCTCAATACAAGAAAAACAAACAACCCAATCAAAAAATGGGCAAACGACCTAAACAAACATTTCTCCAAAGAAGACATACAGATGGCTAATAAAATCATGAAAAGATGCTCGACATCACTCATTATTAGAGTAATGCAAATCAAAACCACAGTGAGGTATCATCTCATGCCAGTCAGAATGGCCACCATCAAAAAGTCTGCAAACAATAAATGCTGGAGAGAATGTGGAGAAAAGGGTGAGAATGGTACAGCCACTATGGAGAATAATGTGGAAATTCCTTAAAAAAAACTGGGAATAGAACTGTCATATGACCTAGCAATCCCACTGCTGGGCATGTACACCAAGGAAACCAGAACTGAAAGAGACAGATGTACCCCAGTGTTCACTGCAGCACTGTTTACCATAGCTAGGACATGGAAGTAATCTAGATATCTATCAGCAGACAAATGGATAAGGAAGTTGTGGTACATATACACAAAGGGATATTACTTAGCTATAAAAAAAGAACACATTTGAGTCAGTTCTAAGGAGGTGGATGAAATTGGAGCCTATTATACAGACTGAAATAAGTAAGAAAGAGAAACATAAATACTGTATATTAACACAGATATATGGAATTTAGAAAGACAGTAACCACCCTATATGCAAGGCAGCAAAAGAGACACAGATGTAAAAAACAGACTTTTGGATTCTATGGGAGAATGCGGGAGTGGGATGATTTCAGAGAATAGCATTGAAACATGTATATTACCATATGTAAAACAGATGACCAGTACAAGTTTGATGCATGAAGCAGAGCACTCAAAGCCAGTGCTCTGGGACAACCCAGAGGGATGAGTGGGGAGGGAGATGGGAGGAGTGTTCAGGATGGGGGACACATGTGCACCAGTGGCTGATTAATGTCAATGTATGGCAAAAACCATCACAAAATTGTAAAGTAACTGTACTCCAATTAAAACAAATTAATTCAGTTCAGCTCACTTCAGTCACTCAGCCGTGTCCAACTCTTTACAACCCCATCAACTGCAACATTCCAGGCCTCCCTGTCCATCACAAACTCCTGGAGTCCACCCAAACCCATATTCATTGAGTCGGTGATGTCATCCAACCATCTCATCCTGTCGTCCCCTTCTCCTCCTGCCCTCAATCTTTCCAAGCATCAGGATCTTTTCAAATGAGTCAGCTCTTCACATCAGGTGGCCAAAGTACTGGAGTTTCACCTTCAACATCAGTCCTACCAATGAACACCCAGGACTGATCTCCTTTAGGATGGACCGGTTGGATCTCCTTGCAGTCCAAGGGACTCTCAAGAGTCTTCTCCAACATCACAAGTCAAAAGCATCAATTCTTCGGCACTCAGCTTTCTTTACAGTCCAACTCTCACATCCATACATGACCACTGGAAAACCCATAGCCTTGACTAGACGGACCTTTGCTGACAGAGTAATTTTGCTGCTTTTGAATATGGTGTCTAAGTTGGTCATAACTTTCCTTCCAAGGAGTAACCATCTTTTCATTTCATGGCTGCAATCACCATCTGCAGTGATTCTGCAACCCAAAAAAATAAATTCAGCCACTGTTTCCCCATCTATTTGCCATGAACTGATGGGATCGGATGCTGTGATCTTAGTTTTCTGAATGTTGAGCTTTAAGCCAACTTTTTCACTCTCCTCTTTCACTTTCATCAAGAGGCTCTTTAGTTCACTTTCTGCCATAAGAATGGTGTCATCTGCATATCTGAGGTTACTGATATTTCTCCCAGCAATCTTGATTTCAGCTTGTGCTTCTTCCAGCCCAGAGTTTCTCATGATGTACTCTGCATATAAATTAAATAAGCAGGGTGACAATATAGAGCCTTGACATACTCCTTTTTCTATCTGGAGTCAGTCTGTTGTTCCATGTCCAGTTCTAACTGTTGCTTCCTGACCTGCATATAGGTTTCTGAAGAGGCAGGTCAGGTGGTCTGGTATTCCCATCTCTTGAAGAATTGTCCACAGTTTATTGTGATCCACACAGTCAAAGGCTTTGGCATAGTCAATAAAGCAGAAATAGATGTTTTTCTCGAACTCTCTTGCTTTTTCAATGATCCAGTAAATGTTTTCAAATTTTAAAAAATTTAGGTCTGTGTTTTCATTTATTTTAATGTTTATCCTACCTTATGAGTTCTGGAATTGGCCTTTTTGTACTTCAGATCTCTCAAAGTATTATCTTACTTATCTATAACTTGTTTAAATGAAAGGGGAAAAAGTCTAAACTTGGTATTTTAACAAAAATACAGAGTTCAAATGATATAAAACATTGAGGAGAAAAAACTATACTAAAGACAGTGTAAATGTGCCAAAAAATAATGAAAATAACATCAAATTTATTAAGCAGCCTAATTTCCTAGCAAAAATCAACAATGTTAAGATATTCCATCTCACACTAGTATCAACAAAAGTCAAACTCCTTATTTTGTTCCATCCTGGCTTGCTGGCTTCTACAAAAGAATCCCAATGAAAATTTTTTCCTCAAAGTAATTATTTTGATGAATTATCCTATGACTGCTCCCCCAATTCTTTTTTTAAAAAATCCACTTTAATTCTAGCAGAGCATGCATGTAGCAAAGTCCCAACTGTGGTTAGCATTCATCTGCATATATCAGGTAGTATGAAGCTTCCCTCCGCACTCTCCCCATCCACACCTAAAAACCCCATTCATCTAGTCTCCAACTCTTCCTGTTACCCATATCCATGCTATACAATATTAAGTATGTCTGTTTCACCCAAACTAGATCCTTGTGGCATGCTCTAATTCTTATTAGCAGGATACTTACAGGATATTAATATATAATTCATAAAAGCCATTCTGAACCTCCACACTCCAGCTTTCAATAAATCATGCACCCTTCACCACTTTTTTTTCTATTCAAAAACTAAAGCCATTCAAAATGAAGTATTTCATCTATCATGTTCTTCAATCACTGAAGCATGTTTCTCCCTGCTTTGAATCAGTTCAGTGTACTTTATTTCAAGAGACAAAAATCTATAAATATAATATAAAAAAAAGAAAGAAAAAACTACAAATATACTTTAAGGATGAATGTTAATATGTTATGTGTGTGTGTGTGCACAGAATGAATTTTGTTAACCAAGCAAGTACTTATGCAAAAACAATTACGTGCAAGAGCCACTGGTAAAACTAGGCTTCACTGACTGATGAACATGGTAGATGAAGTAGTTCAAATGGTCTAACTTATGTGTAACTGGAGTCCTACACAAGAGGAAGGTGCGGGAAAAGCTTTCTAAAAAATAAATATTTTATAAAATCTGTGTAATGCACAGGTTCATGAAACTCTGTATACTCCAAATAAAAAGCAATACACAAATGGATGCAAAAACGACAGATGGCAAAATCAGTAGAGAAGACCTTTTAAAATAACTATTATAAGTATGGTAGAAAAATTAAAGAAAAACACCTAACAAAAGGAGGAGAAAAATCGAAGACAGCATAACAAGAACAAAAAGAAATTCTAGAGCCAAAAAACGCAAGAGCTGAAATGAAGGATTCTCTTTGTGAATATAACTAATTCTAATTTGCCTAAGAAAATAAGAATGTTAAAGAAGCTCCTTATATTATCAAGAACATAAGAAGAATGTTAAAGAAAAATGAAACTAGAGGGAAACTGAAGAGCACCCAAAGTCATAAATACGACTTTTTCCTTACTGTTTAACTTCTTTAAAATACAACAGACTGCTGGTTATATCCATTTGGAAATCCTATAAGTTAGTATGCCTATAATTGAATTCATTAGATGTCTATTCAACTATTCCTATCTTGAATAACTCTTAAATTCATCCTACTTTTCTTTGGCTCATTACCCAAATTACTACAGCAGTAACTTTCAGTTCTTCTTTTCTCCAATTTATTACCTACACTTTGGCCACCAAGATTTCCATAAAGATGAAAGAAAGAGAGAGGAAGGAAGGAAAGGAGGGAGAGAGGAAATAAATTAGATGTACCACGCAAACAGATACACCACGTAAACACTAATTGCAAGAAAACCAGAATGGGTATATCAGTACCAGAAAAATCAGACTTCTAAACAATGAACAGAACAGGAGAAAAACAGACCTTTCACAATAACAAAAGGGTCAATTTATAAGAAAAATGTAATTTAAAAAGTGGCTATGACCCTCATACCAGAGCTTCAAAATACCTGAAGAAAAAACTAGCAGAACTGAAGACCCTCAAACTGAGCCAGTCAAGCCAAAGTAACAAGTCTATTACAGCTTCTATCTATTAACTGAAAACACTGGGCAGAATATAAAAAGTAACTACCTTAGGACTGTTTTTGTTTTGCTTTGTTTTTTAAAAAGCAAATAAAAATAGACAAACTGGATAGAGAAGTCAAAACCTGAAGGACTACCAGTATAGTACTGAATTTCCTTTTATATTTTTTCATCCTTTGTATCTCATATCTGATCTAAGGGCAGCCCAAGTTGCAGAACTGTGCAGTGAGCAACAAAACTTTGAGAGAAATCCAATCTATCTGGCCAAAAAAAAAAAAAACAGAAAAAGGAGTCCTTGTAAACCACAGAGTGTTTGGGGAGTTATAACATTTTTCTCTCTCTCTCCTCTCCCAGTTCTCAGAGCTGCAGCAGTGTGTGTGTGTCGGGGAGGGGGGGTGCGGCATGAGGGTTACTGGGGGAGACAATGGAGCATCTACAATTCCAGGGAGAAGAAAAGAAACCTGGAAAGAAACCTCTCAGTAGTAAAACACCCAAGCAAGGGGCAAGGCTCTTGTGGTTTAAAAAAGAAAGAGGAAGCCTCTGCTATTTTTTTTCTTTCTTTTCTCTCACCACTCTGTCATGAAGTTGACTCTAGTCATACAAGACCACTTAACAGCACAAAGTAACAAAAACTCTAAGTAAGAAATCTATCTTTCTACTTAGGGGAAGAAGGAAAATGGGCCCTAAGAAGCCAAAGAGTATGGGGGAAACGGTGAGGAGGAGAGTTGGAGTAGGCACCCCTAATTCTGGTTTGAACTAATGTAAGTCTTGGGGTTCACCACCATGCTATACATGTGTGGAACAGACCAAGGAAGCATAGCAAAGGTTTTAGAACTGACTGACTTTGGAACGAGAAAGCAAGACAGAACTTGCAGTCTGGATGCAACCAACCTGCTAAAATAAAATCAACATTCTTCAGAGGATTTTACCCAGAAACACAATCTCAAATGTAAGAATCAGAAAGTCTGGAAAAAAATTCAATTACTTAACAACAACAACAACAAAAATCAAACAAAGGTGACCAACTGTCAAGGGAAAAAAGCAATCAACAGATACCAATACCCAAAAGATGCAGTTGCTGGAAGCATCAGAAAAAGACTTTAAAACTGGTATTATAACCATGCTCTGTGGCATAAAGGTGGAAAAATTCAGAATGAATGAAAATATTGAAATCTGCAGCTGAGGAACAGAATATGTAAAAAGGAACAAGGTAAACTTAAAATCAGAGAGAGAGAATATCTAAAATTAAAAATTCACTGGATGGGCTCAAAAGAAAGGAGGTAACAGGACTAAGAGCCAGTAAACTGGAGCACAGATCAACAGAAATTTTCTAAACTAAAGAAGAGAGAAACAAGATTGGGAAACAATGAAGAGTCTTAGGAATTGTAGGAAAATGTAACACTTTTGCTGTCTTAGAGGAAAAGACTATGCACAAAAAAAAATTCCAAATTTCATAAAAGATGCAAATTTACAGATTCAAAAATCTCAATAAACATCAATAAAGATAAATCCGAAGAAAATCATACCCATATAATCAAATATTAAAAGTAGACAGAGAAAAACAGTATGTTACAAATAAGGGAACAACAAATGATTCAAATGACTGCAGATTTCTCATCAGAAACTATGGAGAAGAGAAGACAGCAGAACAACATCTTCACAGTACTCAAAGAAAACAACTATTCAAAGAATACTGACTGCTCCACAGAATTCCAGGGGTTAGGTACGTCAATGGAGAGAAAGGGCCTACACCCTGCCCAGGGCCCATTTTAAGCAGATATGTTATAACTATCGGGTTCAGACTTAAAATTGTGTGTAATTTTATTTTGAGGGTCAAGATTTCCAGAACTATTGATGATGACAAACATTTTATTTGGTACTCACTTTGTGCCACACATTTTATTAATACAATACTTTCTATGGATGATATGGATGGTATCATTTAAGCTTCTAAATCCCTATGAAATGGTTTCTATTTTATCTCTATTTTACAGATGAGATAACTTACCATTAGAGAAGTTGAATAACTTGCCCAAGCCACAAACAGAGCCTGGATTCAAACCCATGTCTGAGCTCCAAATATGTCTTAATCTCTAAAAGAGGTCTAAAATAGAACGAATTAAAAGCAAAATGAAGTATATTCTGCTCTTAATTATACAGAGTATCAGCTCTTCAACGGAAAGAATTGTTCCATCCTCTTTCTAATCCCAGCACTTGTAACAGTCTCTAAAAGACTGCTGCTGCTGCTGCTGCTGCTAAGTCACTTCAGTCGTGTCCGACTCTGTGTGACCCCATAGACAGCAGCCCACCAGGCTCCCCAGTCCCTGGGATTCTCCAGGCAAGAACACTGGAGTGGGTTGCCATTTCCTTCTCCAATGCATGAAAGTTAAAAGTGAAAGGGAAGTCGCTCAGTCGTGTCTGACTCTTTGCGACCCCATGGACCACAGCCTACCAGGCTCCTCTGTCCATGGGATTTTCCAGGCAAGAGTACTGGAGTGGGATGCCATCGCCTTCTCCCTCTAAAAGACTAAACACTCAATAATACACCAAACAAATCAATCAGTAAATAAATGAAATTTTTTAGAGTTAGTGATCCTTTAAGCAACCAAGTAATGGCAAACACACATCTCTGGACACCACCTGGATCCTATTCTATCCACAACTAAATGTATCAATAACTGCAGCCTCCACATAGGCAAAAACTCATGACGAGTGGAAATCCTGGGTTAAGGAGGCAAACAGTAAAATATTTTTTAGCAAGCCAATACTTTTAGATCTAGTAAAATCACACACCACTGCAATAAGTTCATATCCTTATAAACTGTTTTATACAAGTCATTCTTTTTCAATTCTATTATCCCTTCCTCAGCAGAAAGATGCAAAGAGTAACAAAGAGCATGAAAGAGAAGACTCATTATGTAACCAAACAGTATTTTAGTGAATTGCTGAAAATTAGCCAAAATTCCCTGTACAGCTAAATCCAACTAGCCAGGATATACGATTATCAAATGACAAAAACCAAAAAGTTAACCAATGAGTTAAACCAACGATGTTTAAACAAAAGCATTTATCTATTCAATTTTACCACTGGCAAACTACATATCTTTAATATTTACTTCAGCCCATTTAACTATAGATACTTTCCAGGTAGTTCCTTACCACTGAAGTTAGGGGTTATTTTAAACTGACCACAAGAATTCTCTTAACAAAAACTGCAACTATGAAGGGCAGCTGAAGACTCTTGTTTTAGTTCTTTCAGGCTACTGTATAACAAAATACCACATGGGTGGCTTACAAACAGACATTTATTTCTCCCAGCTCTGGATGCTGGGAAGTCCATGACTGAGGCTGGCAGATGGCTGTCTCATGGGAGCTCACTTTCTAGACAACATCTCTTCACTATGTCTTCACACTGCAAAGAGGCACAAGTTAGCTAGCTTGTAGCACTTTGGCCTAGATTTATACTTAGCCTACATAAACATTCAAAAATGGATCTGCTGCTGCTGCTGCTGCTGCTGCTGCTGCTGCTAAGTCACTTCAGTCGTGTCTGACTCTGTGCAACCCCATAGATGGCAGCCCACCAGGCTCCCCTGTCCCTGGGATTCTCCAGGCAAGGACACTGGAGTGGGTTGCCATTTCCTTCTCCAATGCATGAAAGTGAAAAGTGAAAGTGAAGTCGCTCAGTCGTGTCCGACTCTTCGCAACCCCATGGACTGCAGCCTACCAGGCTCCTCCACCTATGGGATTTTCCAGGCAAGAGTACTGGAATGGGTTGCCATTGCCTTCTCTGCAGAAATGGATCACACAGCCTTAAATCAATTGGGATGCTATCTCTTCTGCTGAGTGACTTAGTGAGGAATCTGAATATAACCAAGACCAGCATGTATTGATTCATGTCATTCCCTTGACCACAACAAAATGGTTCAGTTGGTCCAATCAGAGTAAAATTTACTGGTTAAAACACCAGAGTCTTTCTCTCAACCACCAGGTATAAACAAATCATTTACCCTTACTTATCAATTTCTGCTACTAACTAGCCATGACATGGAGAAGACCAAAGCTGAGTAGTTTACAAAGAAATATTAACAGAGACCAGATCAAACCACACCTCCAGTGTTTAAACCAGTAGGGGTTGGGTTGAGGTGGGTTTGCCTTTTCCTGATCAAAAATCATTTTCACTTATAAGGCTGGTATTCCTACTATAAATCCTACTTATTCATGCATGTATTTATCATTTATTATACTGTAATAAACACTTACAGTATTATTACACTGATGGTGTTGATATGCTATTTTACTTAAAATTTTCACAAATTATAATTTAAAATAACTGTATTTAAACTGAATAAGAAGGCACATCATATGAAAGGATGTATATATTAATTATTCTTTGATACCCAAGAATTTATTCATTTGTTAAGCATTTATTGAAGATCTACTATATTCCAAGTCATTGTTCAGTCACTAAGCCATGTCCAACTCTGTGAACCCGTGGAGTGCAGGACATCAGGCTCCCCTGTCCTCCACTATCTCCTGGAATTTGCTCAAATTCATGCCCACTGAGTTGGTGATGCTTTCTAATCTTCTCATCCTCTGCCACCTGCTTCTCCTTTTGCCTTCAATCTTTCCCAGCATCAGGGTCTTTTCCAATGACTTGGCTCTTCACATCAGGTGGCCAAAGTATTGGAGCTTCAATCTCAGCATCAGTCTTTACAATAAACATTCAGGGTTAATTTCCTTTAGGATTGACTGGTTTGATCTCCATGCAGTCCAAGGGATTCTCAAGAGTTTTCTCCAGCACCACAATTTGAAGCATCAATTCTTCAGAGCTCAAACTTCTATATGGTCCAACTCTCACGTCCGTACATGACTACTAGAAAAACCATAGTTTTGACTATACAGACCTTTGTTGTTAAAGTGACATCTCTGCTTTTTAATATGCTGTCTAGTTTTGTCACAGTTTCCTTCCAAGGAGCAAGCGTCTTTCAATTTCATGGTTGAAATTAATGAGTAAACTGAGTACCATAGCAAAGTGAGTACGCAGACATAGTATCAGTTCTCAAACAACACTGAGAGTGATTTTACAGGTAGAGATACAAACAGAAGCTTAAGAACCAAAGTGGGAACTCTCAACCAGAACTGTAAAGTTGGTGGCCTTGATCTTAGAAAATTAAGCTAATAAAATTTTCTGATTTTCATCTTAAAACTTTCATCATCACTTTTTCTCTTACAGTTTCTAAGAGTTCAATACAGTACCTGTATTTGATGGATCCAAAATTAACTGAAGAGATGGCTTATTTGTTTGCCTGGCTGAAATATTTCCAAATGAATGGTCTGAAATCTCACTGGAACTTGGACAGTCAACAGGAAGGCTACTTTGCCCCTTCTCCGAATCTCTCAAAATCTCTTCCATGGCTTTTTCCAGTTGTTCATCACCATTAGAAACTATCTACAGACAAAGGAAAACAATTCCTTTCAATCATAATATGGTTCTGAAGTGAAGTGAAGTGAAGTCGCTCAGTCGTATCCGACTCTTTGTGACCCCATGGACTATAGCCTACCAGGCTCCTCTGTCCATGGGATTTTCCAGGCAATAGTACTGGAGTGGATTGCCATTTCCTTATTAAAAAAATAGTTACTGAATACCAAGAATTAGTTGTACTAATTTCATGAGATATAACAGAAAAATCTGAGTTTAAAAAAAACAAAAAGCAATAGAGGACTATTAGTTTCAGAAAAGGATCCTCCAGAAACACCTAAGGCAGTTTCCAACTATATTTGGTCTAAGAGCTTACTTTCAGAGATTTTTGGGTTTTTTTTTTCTTCTTTTTTTTACCTTTCAGTAACACATTCTAAAAATCAAGTAATCCTAAATTTATGTGTTTTAAAGAGAAAAATGGACAAGTTTAAATAGACAATATATAGTGTTAATATCATTTAAAAGGTCATATTTTATGTTATCATAACATAAATATGTTTGTGATTTCTTTATAAATTTTGCTTGAGCAGCCAAGGAGTATCGGTAATTTCCTTATATTTAAGTTGGCTGACCTTTTTCTTAAAAGCCAAGTGAAACACACCAAGCTTAAGTAAATAAATGCCTTAAGCACATTAATGTGAAAACAGAGTTAAATGAATTTAAATAGCTATGTATTTAAATATAGATATTTCAATAAATTTAAAGGAATCTATTGACTATTTTAATGAAATTATAAAACTATATATCCTCAACATAATGTAAAATGAGTACTTAAGCATTTAATTTTTTTTCGGCATTTAATTTTTATAAATTAGATGTAAAATTTTTTATTAGATTGATATTTTATTAGATTAACATACTAACATACCTTTGTATCATAACTAATACTAAATACAAGTCATAAATAATATATAGCATTTTAGGTTAATTTCTCTCTCCCTATATCTAGAAGGTGGTTATGCAAATCCCATAGATATATACCTGGGCTTGTTTGGTTTTATTTATAAATAAGAAAACAGTTTTAATTTGTTCAAACACCATACATATATCTGTTTGTAAGAAAAATATATATATATCACATACATACTTGAATTGGTAAACAGCTTCAAAGAAAGACTTTTTTTGATAACTCAAATGTTATGCTGCCTAACAAAAAGGCAACATAAAAATGAAAAATAAAAAGGACCACATCTAAATAAAATCTCAATGACTAAAATTACAAAACATATACTTAAAAAATATTCAGACAAGTGTTAATCACACAGATGAATGCTACAAGCTGACTTAAAGCATAAAAATCATAAAGCAAAGTCTCTCAAGTGAAAGTAATATATAACTACATATTTATATAAGTAATTTTTAAAACCAGCAGCAGTAAGAGAGGCAAAAGTATCCACATAAATTAAACTGATGTAAGATTTAACCATTAAGTCTAACTTGCCAATTATCCTTTCTCTTCTTTTTTCACTCCTATTTCTTCTTTCTGAATTCTAAATGATAAACAATCAAAAATAAAAAACTTTAAAAATAACAAACCTTTGGATAAATCAAACATTAATTCTATTCTCAAAGTGAGTAGTTGAGAAAAAACTTTGGATTGTATATACTTCCTAAGATAAGTGGCACCTAGTTAAAAGGAATAATTTAAAATAATATCATTTGTAGAAAAGGAAAAAATACCTTCAATTCAGGTTTTTCATCATCTTTTGTAGAAGTATCACCTCCATGCTGAGGAACCAAAACAAATTCTTCACTGTTGAGTGTAGTCACAGAATCCGATGACCCACTAACCTTCTGTAATGAAGCTCTGACCTCCATTTCAGTTCTGCAAACTTCTCTTTCCACATCCACCTGGTCAAAACCACAAGGATTAAGAAAAAAAACTGGTAAATAAAAACATGAACTATTGAGTACCTGAATCAATTTTCTGGGGGCCTTTAAACATGGTTCAGGCAAGGAATTCTGCTGGCTAGATAATCATCTCAAAACTAGGGAGTGTACCTTCTTGGACTGGGCCACATAATAGAGATGTACCCTGAGTTTGCAGACTAAAAGAACCATATTGTTCCCTGAACAACAACACAAACCTGCCCCGTATCTCAACTAAAAGGATATACTACTATGAGGCACTCTCTATATTTCTCTGAGAAATATTTTTGTCCTTTTTAATAAATATAAAAAATAGGAAATAAGCTAGAAGTAAATACAAATTCACACACAAACAAAAATACATTCACTGGTGACTTTATAACCAAATCCAAATGTCTGCATAACTTATTTCCTCACACTAATAAGCATTGTACCTTAAAATATTTTTTCTGTGTCACTTAAGTTGACTGATTAATACAGAATTCAACATTCTAAGCCATGTATCTTTTCCTTTCCAGACACAAAACCACTTATCTATAGGAAGCAGAAAATGGGGAGTGGGGGCGGGGTAGCAAGGGGAGCAAAGCTTTATACTGCACTCATGCAGCAGTATTCAAATACCGTGTTCTATACAGATCTCAATGCCGTTTTCAATATAGATCTCTAGTAGCTCAGCTGGTAAAGAAACCACCTACAATACAGGAGACCCCAGTTTGATTCCTGAGTCAGGAAGATCCGCTGGAGAAGGGATAGGCTACCCACTCCAGTATTCTTGGGTTTCCCCGGTGGCTCAGCTGGTAAAGAATCTGCCTGCAACGTGAGAGGCCTGGGTTCAATCCCTGGGTTGAGAAGATCCTCTGGAGAAGGAAAAGGCTACCCACTCCAACATTCTGGCCTAGAAAAATCTATGGACTGTAAAGTCCATGGAGTCGCAAAGAGTCGGACACAACTGAGCAACTCACTTTCACTTCACACCATAGAAACTCAACATTCTCTATCACTTCCAGAAATCCAAATATTCACACAACTAAATTTAACTGAACATGTACACTACGTAAGAGTCACTATACTCAACATTTGGGGTTACATGAGTGAATATGGCAAACAAGATGCCTCCTCTCCTGGAGCTTACAGCTCGTGAGGAAACAAGCAAGTAGGGCAGGAAATCCCAAATCGTTCAACAGGCTATGAAAAAAACACAACAGCCTAATATAACAAAGAAGAGCTGTAAGGAGTATACAGACGACTTTAAGGGAGGTAATAGGAAAAGACTCTCTGAAAGGGAAATATTTGAGCTGAAAGCAGGAAGATTTAAAAAAAAAAAAAAAGAACCTTATGTTAAACAATCTGCTCAGTGACAAAGGGGATAATAAGTCAGGGAGGAAGGACAACTTCAGTTTAGTATAGTTGCTCAGTAGTAGCCAACTCTTTCCAGACCCATGGACTGCAGCACACCAGGCTTCCCTGTCCATCACCAACTCCCAGACTTTACTCAAACTCATGTCCATCGAATTGGTGATGCCTTTAATCTTTCCCAGCATAAGGGTCTTTCCCAGTGACTCAGTTCGCATCACGTGGCCAAAGTATTGGAGTTTCAGCTTCAACATCAGTCCTTCCAATGAATATTCAGGATTGATTTCCCTGAGAATTGACTGGTATTATTTCCTTGCAGTCCAAAAACTCTCAAGACTCTTCTACAACACCACAGTTCAAAAGCATAAATTTTTCTGCACTCAGCTTTCTTTATAGTCCAACTCTCACATTCATACATGACCACTGGAAAAACCATAGCCTTGACTAGACGGACCTTTGTTGACAAAGTAATGTCTCTGCTTTTGAATATGCTGTTCTAGGTTGGTCATAACTTTCCTTCCAAGAAGTTAAGCATCTTTTAATTTCATGGCTGCAATCACCATCTGCAGTGATTTTGCAACCCAAAAAAACAAAGTCAGCCACTGTTTTCACTATTTCCCCATCTATTTGCCATGATGTGATGGGACTGGATGCCATGATCTTAGTTTTCTGAATGTTGAGCTTTAAGCCAACTTTTTCACTCTCCTCTTTCACTTTCATCAAGAGGCTCTAGTTCTTCACTTTCTGCCATAAGGGTGGAGTCATCTGCATATCTGAGGTTATTTATATTTCTCCCGGCAATCTTGATTCCAGCTTGTGTTTCCTCCAGCCCAGAGTTCCTCATGATGTACTCTGCATATAAGTTAAATAAGAAGGGTGACAATATACAGGCTTGATGTACTCCTTTTCCCATTTGGAACCAGACTGTTGTTCCATGTTCAGTTCTAACTGTTGCTTCCTGACTTACATACAGGTTTCTCAAAAGGCAGGTCAGGTGGTCTGGTTTTCCCATCTCTTTCAGAATTCTCCACAGTTTGTTGTGATCCACGCAGTCAAAGGCTGTGGCATAGTCAATAAACCAGTTTTTCTGGAACTCTCTTGCTTTTGTGATGATCCAGCAGATGTTGGCAATTTGATCTCTGGTCCCTCTGCCTTATCTAAAACCAGCTTGAACATCTGAAAGTTCACAGTTCACATACGGTTGAAGCCTGGCTTGGAGAATTTTGAGTATTACTTTGCTAGCCTGTGAAATGAGTGCAACTGTGTGATAGTGATAGTTTGAGCATTCTTTGGCATTGCCTTTCTTTGGGATTGCAATGAAAACTGACCTTTTCCAGTCCTGTGGCCACTGCTGAGTTTTCCAAATTTGCTGGCATACTGAGTGCAACGCTTTCACAGTATCATCTTTTAGGATTTGAAACAGCTAAACTGGAATTCCATTGCCTCCACTAGCTTTGTTCGTAGTGATGCTTCTTAAGGTCCACTTGACTTCGTATTCCAAGATGTCTGGCTCTAGGTAAGTGATCACACCATCATGGTTATCTTGGTCGTGAAGACCTTTTTTGTACAGTTCTTCTGTGTATTCTTGCCACCTCTTCTTAATATCTTCTGCTTCTGTTAGGTCCATACCATTTCTGTCCTTTATTGAGCCTATCTTTGCATGAAATGTTCCCTTGGCACCTCTAATTTTCTTGAAGAGATCTCTAGTCTTTCCCATTCTATTGTTTTCCTCTATTTCTTTGCACTGATCACTGAGGAAGCCTTTCTTATCTCTCCTTGCTATTCTTTGGAATGCTGCATTCAAATGGGTATATCTTTCCTTTTCTCCTTTGCCTTTCACTTCTCTTCTTTTCTCAGCTATTTATAAGCCCTCCTCAGGCAATCATTTTACCTTTTTGCATTTCTTTTTCTTGGGGATGGTCTTGATCCCTGCCTCCTGTACAATGTCACGGACCTCTGTCCATAGTTCTTCAGGCACTCTATCAGATCTAATCCTTTGAATCTATGTCACTTCCACTGTATAATCGTAAGGAATTTGATTTAGGTCACACCTGAATGGTTTTCCCTATTTTCTTCAATTTAAGGCTGAATTTAGCAATGAGTTCATGATCTGAGCCACAGTCAGCTTCCAGTCTTGTTTTTGCTCACTGTACAGAGCTTCTCCATCTTTGGCTGCAAAGAATAAAATCATTCTTACTTTGGTATTGACCATGTGGTGATGTCCATGTGTCGAGTCTTCTCTTGTGTTGTTGGAAGAGGGTGTTTGCTATGACTAGTGCATTCTCTTGGCATAACTCTGTTAGCCTTTGACCTGCTTCATCTTGTACTCCAAAGCCAAATTTGCCTGTTATTCCAGGTGTCTCTTGACTTCCCACTTTTGCATTCCAATCCCCTATAATGAAAAGAACATCTTTTGGCGGCGGGGGTAGTTCTAGAAGGTCTTGTAGGTCTTCATAGAACCATTCAACTTCAGCTTCTTCAGCATTACTGGCCAGGGCATAGACTTGGATTACCGTGATATTGAATGGTTTGCCTTGGAAACAAACAGATCATTCTGTCACTTTTGAGACTGCATTCAAGTACTGCATTTGGACTCCTTGTTGACTATGATGGCTACTCCATTTCTTCTAAGGGATTCCTGCCCACAGTAGTAGACAGAATGATCATCTGAGTTAAATTCACCCATTCCAGTCCATTTTAGTTCACTGATTCCTAAAATGTCAATGTTCACTCTTGCCATCTCCTGTTTGACCACTTCCAATTTGCCTTGATTCATGGACCTAACATTCCAGGTTCCTATGCAATACTGCTCTTTATTAATGTCAGACTTTACTTCCATTACCTGTCACATCACAACTGGGTATTGTTTTTACTTTGGCTCCGTCTCTTCATTCTTTCTGGAGTTATTTCTCCACTGTTCTCCAGTAGCATTTTGGGCACCTACCGACCTGGGGTGTTCATCTTTCAGTGCCCTATCTTCTTGCCTTTTCATACTGCTCATGGGGTTCTCAAGGCAAGAATACTGAAGTGGTTTGCCATTCCCTTTTCCAGTGGACCACATTTTGTAAGAACTCTCCAAGATGACCCATCCATCTTGGGTGGCCCTACACAGCATGGCTCATAGTTTCACTGAGCTAGACAAGGCTGTGGTCACTGTGATTAGTTTGGTTAGTTTTCTGTGATTGTGGTTTCCATTCTGTCTGCCGCTTCCCTGGTGGCTCAGAGGTTAAAGCGGCTGCCTGCAATGCGGGAGACCGGGGTTCGATCCCTGGGTCGGGGAGATCCCCTGGAGAAGGAAATGGCAACCCACTCCAGTGTTCTTGCCTGGAGAATCCCATGGGCGGAGGAGCCTAGTGGGCCACAGTCCACAGGGTCGCAAAGAGTCGGACTGAGCGACTTCACTTTCTTTCTTTCTTTCTGATGGATAAGGATAAGAGGCTTATGGACACTTCCTGATGGGAGACAAACTGAGGGGGAATCTGGGTCTCGTTCTGATGGGCCATGCTCAATAAATCTTTAATCAAATTTTGTTGATGGGCAGCGCTGTGTTCCCTCCCTGTTGTTTGACCTGAGGCCAAACTATGGTGGAGGTAATGAAGATGATGGCGACCTCCTTTGCGAGGTCCCTTGCAGGCACTGCTGCACTCAGTGCCCCGGACCCTGCAGCAGGCCAGCGTCGACCCACGCCTCTGTCAGAGACCCCTGGACACTCACAGGCAAGTCTGGGTCAGTCTCTTGTGGGTCACTGCTCCTCTCTCCTGGGTCCTGGAGCACACAAGGTTCTGTTTGTGCCCTCCAAGAGTCTTCTTCCCCGGTCCTATGTAAGTTCTGGTGGCTTTATGATGGGGTTAATGGTGACCTCCTCCAAGAGGGCTTATACCATACCCAGGTCTGCTGAACCCAGAGCCCCTGCCCCTGAGGCAGGCCACTGCTGACCCCTAACTTCGCAAGAGACACTCAAACACAATTCTGGCTTAGTCTCTGTGGGGGTCTCTGGGTCCTGGTGCACACAAGGTTTGAGCCCTCTCAGCAGACAGGTAGATCAGTGCTGAAGAATGCAGGACCTTGTAACCATGGTAAGTCTGACCCATGCCAAAAATTGCCCCAGAAATGTTATTTTTCTCTAATTAGGTTATTTTGGTCACTTCCTCATTTAAAAAAAAAAAAAAAGCTGCAATATCTCATTTTACCAGTAGGTGACACTAACACCATTACTCTTATCAAAAAAGGAAGAAAAAAAAATTACTTTTCCCTTCAAGGCACAGTTGAAAAAGCTACTTCCTAACATTATTGAAAAATCAAAGTTTCTAATAACATCAAAACAAAGAATAATTACTGCCAACTCCAAGGCCTACCTTTCATTTATTTCTGCTAGGCATGTAAACATACTTCTTTTTTAAAACCCTTCAAGCACATTCATCTGTCCTCTAAAAGGTTTTTCTCATTTTGCATATTATGTGTGTGTGCTAAGTCGCTTTAGTTGTGTCCGACTCTTTGCAACCCTACAGACTGTAACCAGCTAGGTTCCCTCTGTCCGTGGGATTCTCCAGTCAACAACAATGGGGTGGGCTGCCATTTCCAGGTTATCTTCCTGACCCAGGGATTGAACCCGTGTCTCCTGTTTCCTGCATTGGCAGGCGGGGACTTTACCACTAGCGCCACCTGGGAAGCCCTTGCATATCATATGTTTCTGAAAATGCAGTATGTATTAGCAGCAAGTTTTTACCCTTCCAGCTGCCCTATGAAAGCTTGATTGTCAAGACATTACACACTTCAGGTGTTCTTTCTATGGCCAATCCTTCTTCAAATCCTTTTCAGTTGCCACTCTTCTATTTGACGTTTAAATGTTGGAAATTCCCCAAATTCTGAGCTTTTTTCTCTGATTCTTTGCCACTCTTATTGCCAAGGATTTAAATAGCATCTATATACTGAAAGTCTCCCAAATTTCTATCCCAACCCAAATGTCTCCTCTAATTCCTGATTTTGAATCCAGCTCTTTGATATTTCCACGTGGAATTCTATCAGTATCTTAAAATGCGACCCAAGTGGAATTCCTAATGTCTCCTCCAAACTTGTTTGTTATTCAGATTCCCCATTTCTGAAGAACACCACCTTCTACTAAGTTGCACAAACAAAAAATCTGGTTATCATCCTTGATTCATCTCTGCTTCTTCATTCCTCTCATTACCAAGTCATGTCAATCTCACTTTCAAAATAAATCCCACATCTCTCTCTCTACATCAATTTTACAAACCTAATCCAAGCCATGATCTCACCTATTATAACAGTCTCCTAACCCATTTCCTTCTTCCAGTCTTCTCCTCCCTAATCTACTAACTAAGCAGCCAAAGAAATCTTTTGGAAAGCTAAATTGGATTACATTAAAGCTCCAGACTAAAATATTTTCACGAAAATTCAAATAAAATCCAAACTCCCTGCCATGACTTAAACTCCTGACACACCCTTGCATCTGTCACTTTTCATTACAGCTTTTTAGTCATGGAAAGTTCCTTCCCACTTTAGGTCTTAGCACTTATCCCCTGCCCTCATATGGCTGACTCCTAAAGGTATACCTGCCATTCATAGACTCAACAAATATTTAATGAGTCCCTACTACAAGACAGAAGTCCTGATGGGAACTAGAGACTAACTAGTTAGTGAGATGAATGTAGGCCCAATTTTCTTAGACCTAACATTCTTACGGATGTGTTAAATAATACAAAAGAAAGTAAATTAGGATCATCTATTGGAATAAGCCCTGGAAAAGATGCTGAGAAGGCAGGAGGCAATATGGATTCAATCGACATTTGGATTTAATAATGATGAGCAAATCATGGAAAGAACTTCATGTAGAAAAAACAGCAAATACTGGGTTGGACAAGAAGTTTGTTCAGATTTTTCCACATGATATTTCAAACAATCTTCTTAGCCAATCCAATCAAACCAAGATGTAAGAGAAGGCTGGCTTAGTTTCTAGTGGGGTCACTGCTCCTTTCTCCTGGGTCTTGGTGCACACAAGGTTTTGTCTGTGCCCTCCGGGAGTCTGTGTCCACAGACATAGCTGCACTCATCTCACATGAGTAGTAGCAAAGTAACACCCAAAATTCTCCAAGCTAGCTGTCTATGGGGTCGCACAGAGTCAGACACGACTAAAGCAACTAAGCAGGAGCAGCAGCAGGCTTCAATAGTACATGTACCAATAACTTCTAGATGTTCAAACTGGATTTAGAAAAGGCATAGGAACCAGAGATCAAACTGCCAACATCTGTTAGATCATAGAAAAAGAAAATTCCACAAAAACATCTACTTCTGCTTTACTGACTACACCAAAGCCTTTGACTGTGTGGATTACGACAAACTGTGGAAAATTCTTCAAGAGATGGGAATACCAGATCACCTGACCTGCCTCCTGAGAAATCTGTATGCTGGTCAAGAAGCAACAGTTAGAACTGAATATGGAACAACAGTCTGGTTCCAAATGGGAAAAGGAGTATGTCAAGGCTGTATATTGTCACCCTGCTTATTTAACTTATATACAGAGTACATCATGCAAAATGCCAGGCTGGATGAAACAAAAGCTGGAAACAAGATTGCCGGGAGAAATATAAATAACCTCAGATATGCAGATGACACCACCCTTATGGCAAGAAAGTGAAGAGGGACTAAACAGCCTCTCGATGAAGGTAAAAGAGGAAAGTGAAAAAGCTGGCTTAAAACTCAACATTCAGAAAACTAAGATCATGGCATCCAGTCCCATCACTTCATGGCAAACAGATGAGGAAACAATGGAAACAGTGAGAGATTTGATTTTCTTGGGCTCCAAAATTACTGCAGATGGTGACTGTAGCCATGAAATTTTTATAAAAGATGTTTGCTCCTTGGGAGAAAAACAGTGACAAACCTAGACAGCATATTAAAGAGAAGAGGCACTACTTTGCCAACAAAGGTCCATGTAGTCAAAGCTATGGTTTCCCCAGTAGTTAGGTATAATGTAAGAGTCAGACCATAAAGAAAGCTGATCAGTGAAAAATTAATGCTTTTGAACTGTGGTGCTGGAGACGACTTTTGAGAGTCCTTGGACTTCAAGGAGATCAAACCAGTCAATCCGAAAAGAAATTAACCTTGAATATTCATTGGAAGGACTGATGCTAAAGCTGAAGCTCCAATACTTTGGCCACCTGATGTGAAGAACGGACTCGCTGGGGAAAGACCCTAATGCTGAGAAAAATTGAAAGCAGAAGAAGGGGACGACAGAGGATGAGATGGCTGGATGGCATCACTGACTCAATGGACATGAGTTTGAGCAAGCTCTGGGAGTTGGTGATGGACAGGGAAGCCTGGGCATGCTGCAGTCTATCGGGTCACAAAGAGTCAGAGACGACTGAACTGAACTGAGAGAGAGAGAAGTCGCTCACTAGTGTCTGACTCTTTGCAACCCCATGGACTGTAGCCTACCAGGCTCCTCCATCTATCCGATTTTCCAGGCAAGAATACTAGACTGCTGCTGCTGCTGCTGCTGCTGCTAAGTCACTTCAGATGTGTCCGACTCTGTGCGACCCCAAGATGGCAACCCACCGGGCTCCCCCGTCCCTGGGATTCTCCAGGCAAGAACACTGGAGTGGGTTGCCATTTCCTTCTCCAATGCATGAAAGTGAAAAGTGAAAGGGAAGTCGCTCAGTCGTGTCTGACTCTGCGACTGCATAGACGGCAACCCACCAGGCTCCTTCGTCCATGGGATTATCCAGGCAAGAGTACTGGTGTGGGGTGCCATTGCCTTCTCTGAAGAATACTGGAGTGGGTTGCCACTAAAGAGAAGGCTTACTGAGAAACAGAAAGGAGGCCATGATAGCTTCAAAATAATAGGTCAGAATACAGCTGTCCCTCCGTATCCATGGAGAATTGATTCTAGGACCCACCACAGACACCTGAATCCACAGATGCTCAAGTATCGTAACTGACATTCCATATCCTTGATTTGTCATCTGTGGCTTCAGCCAACCAGACTGCGTAGTACTGTAGCATTATTTGAAAAAAAAAATCTATGTATATGTAGACTCAGACAGTTCAAACCCATGTTGTTCAAAGGTCAACTATACTTGGTATGAAATGAAATATAGATAGAAAGGCAGAGAGCCTGAGGTCACCCCTGACACTAAGGCTATCTAAATATATCCCCTCCACAATCCCAACTGTGTCTTCCCCCAAAGGATTCTCTTCAGTTCAGTTCAGTTGCTCAGTCATGTCCGACTGTTCAGTTGCTCAGTCATGTCCGACTCTTTGCGACCCCATGAACCACAGCACTCCAGGCCCCCTGTCCATCAACAACTCCCGGGGTCCACCTATACTCAGGTCCACTGAGTTGGTGAAGCCACCCAACCATCTTATCCTCTGTCATCCCATGCTCCTCCTGCCTTCAATCTTTCCCAGCATCAGGGTCTTTTCAAATGAGTCAGCTTTTCGCATCAGGTGGCCAAAGTATTGGAGTTTCAGCTTTAACATTGGTCCTTCCAATGAACACCCAGGATTGATCTCCTTTAGGATGGACTCGTTGGATGTCCTTGCAGGCTGAGAGATTTTCAAGAGTCTTCTCCAACACCACAGTTCAAAAGCATCAATTTTTCTGCACTCAGCTTTCTTTACAGTCCAACTCTCATATTCATACATGACTACTGGAAAAACCATAGCCTTGACTAGACAGACGTTTGTTGACAAAGTAATGTCTCTGCTTTTTAATATGCTGTCTAGGTTGGTCATAACTTTCCTTCCAAGGAGTAAAAGTCTTTTCATTTCATGGCTGCAATCACCATCTGCAGTGATTTTGCAACCCCCCAAAAACTAAAGTCAGTCTCTGTTTCCCATCTATTTGCCACGAAGTGATGGGACCAGATGCCATGATCTTAGTTTTCTGAATGTTGAGCTTTAAGCCAACTTTTTCACTCTCCTCTTTCACTTTCATCAAGAAGCTCTTTAGTTCTTCTTCACTTTCTGCCCTAACAGTGGTGTTATCTGCATATCGGAGGTTATTGATATTTCTCCCAGCAACCTTGATTCCAGCTTGTGCTTCCTCCAGCCCAGCATTTCTCATGATGTACTCTGTATATAAGTTAAATAAGCAGGGTGACAATATACAGTCTTGACGTAATCCTTTTCCTATTTGGAACCAGTCTGTTGTTCCATGTCCAGTTCTAACTATTGCTTCCTGACTCGCATACAGGTTTCTCAAAAGGAAAGTCAGGGGGTCTGGTATTCCCATCTTTTGAAGAATTTTTCACAGTTTTTTGTGATCCACACAGTCAAAGGCTTTGCCATAGTCAATAAAGCAGAAATAGATGTTTTTCTGGAACTCTCTTGCTTTTGCGATGATCCAGCGGATGCTGGCAATTTGATCTCTGGTTCCTCTGCCTTTTCTAAAACCAGCTTGAACATCTGGAAGTTCACGATTCACGTATTGCTGAAGCCTGGCTTGGAGAATTCTGAGCATTACTTTGCTAGCGTGTGAGATGAGTACAATTGTGCAGTCGTTTGAGCATTCTTTGGCATTGCCTTTCTTAGGGATTGGAATGAAAACTGACCTTTTACAGTCCTCTGGTCACTGCTGAGTTTTCCAAATTTGCTGGCATATTGAGTGCAGCATTTTCACAGCATCATCTTTCAGAATTTTAAATGGCTCAACTGGTATTCCATCACCTCCACTAGCTTTGTTTGTAGTGATGGTTCCTAAGGCCCACTTGACTTCACTTTCCAGGATGTCTGGCTCTAGGTGAGTGATCACACCATCATGATTATCTTGGTCGTGAGGATCTTTTTTGTACAGTTCTTCTGTGTATTCTTGCCACCTCTTTTTAATATCTTCTGCTTCTGTTTGATCCATACCATTCCAGTCCTTTATTGAGCCCCTCTTTGCATGAAATGTTCCCTTGATATCTCTAATTTTCTTGAAGAGATCTCTAGTATTTCCCATTCTGTTGTTTTCCTCTATTTCTTTGCATTGATTGCTGAGGAAGGCTTTCTTATCTCTCCTTGCTATTCTATGGAACTCTGCATTCATATAGGTATATCTTTCCTTTTCTCCTTTGCTTTTCACTTCTCTTCTTTTCACAGCTATTTGTAAGGCCTCCTCAGACAGCCATTTTGCCTTTTTGCATTTCTTTTTCTTGGGGATGGTCTTCATCCCTGTCTCCTGTACAATGTCAGGAACTTCCATCCATAGTTCATCAGGCACTCTGTCTATCAGATCTAGTCCCTTAAATCTATTTCTCACTTCCACTGTGTAACCATAAGGGATTCGATTTAGGTCATACCTGAATGGTCTAGTGGTTGACAGTTAAACTAACAGTTAATTCTGAATTAGCATGTAACTCAATACTAATGTGCACTGTGGTAGCTTATTCAAATAAGATGTCCATTTTTAATAGAGGTTTTCTTTATCCCAAGAGAATGTCAGATAGTCTGTCATGCTAACAAGAAAACTAATAGTTTATCATATGTAATTTTGTGACCTCTTCCAAACATAGCCTGGCACCTCTCATTCTACTCAAAATTAAGACAGCTTTTAATACAACCATCACAACCTTGCCTTGAAGGGCCTTAAAGATACTTTTAGAAGTTTGCCAAGTACTACTACTATCTTAGTAGTGAAGGTATTACTAGTAGCTTCACTACTAAAGCAAGGTGAAGGAGGAAATTTTAAAAAATGGTTTAAAACTCATTATTACAACAACTAAGATCATGGCATCCAGGCCCATCACTTCATGGCAAATAGTAGGGCAAAAGGTGGAAGCAGTGACAGATTTCCTCTTCTTGGACTCTAAAATGGTGGATGGTGACTGCAGACATGGAATTAGAAGATGATCGCCTCATGGCAGGCAGGAAAGCTATGACAAACCTAGACAGAGTGTTAAAAGCAAACACATCACTTTGCCGGAAAAAGGACTGTATAGTCAAGGCGATGGTCTTTCCAGTAATCATGTACAGATGTGAGAACTGGACTATAAAGAAGGCAGAGTGCCAAAGAATTGATACTTTCAAACTGTGGTGACTCTTGAGAGTCCCTTGGAGTGCAAGGAGATCACACCCAGTAAATCTTAAGGGAAATCAACGCTGAATATACATTGGAAGGACTGATGCTGAAGCTGAAGCTCCAATACTTTGGCCACCTGATGCAAACAGCCAATTTATTGGAAAAGACCATGATGCTGGTAAAGACTGAAGGCAGAAGAGGGTGACAGAGGATGAGATGGTTGGACAGCATCACTGGTTCAATGGACATGAACTTGGGCAAACTCCAAGAGATGCTGAGGGACAGGGAAGCCTGGCATGCTGCAGTCCATAGGGTCGCAAAGAGTCAGACACAACTTGGCGACTGAACAACAACTAATACCTTACA
This sequence comes from Oryx dammah, assembly GCF_014754425.2. Taxonomy (NCBI): domain Eukaryota; kingdom Metazoa; phylum Chordata; class Mammalia; order Artiodactyla; family Bovidae; genus Oryx; species Oryx dammah. The sequence goes on from NW_024070205.1 coordinate 25,401,045, forward strand.
GGACTGAAGACTGCTTTGAACCTGAACACAGAGACAACATGCTTATCAAATCTGCACACAAACACAATGAAAGGCAATACTTTAAAGTGCAAAGAATGAAAAGTCAATACTTAAAATATTTCCACCAGCAAGTAGTAAGATTTAAACAGGGAAAGAATGTCTTTTCAATAAATAGGTTGGGAAAATTAGATATCAAAATGCAAAAGAATGAAGTTGGACTCCAACCTCATACCATACACAAAACTCAATTCAAAATGGATTACAGACCTAAATGTAAGAACTAAAACTATAAAACTCTTAGCATAAAACATAGGAGTAAATCTTCATGTCCTTGGATTAAGGATGGTTTCTGATACGACAGTAAAAGCACAAGTGGCAGAAGAAAAAAAATAGTTAAAACAGTTAAAAGAAAATCAGTTAAATACATTGAAATTTAAAATGCACTGAAAATGACACCATGAAAAAGTAAAATCTACAGGATGAGAAAATATTTACAATAGTTGATTATCCAGATTAAATGAGGAACTCTTACAAGTCAATAATAAAAAGACAAATAATTAAACTTCTGTTATGAGCTAAACAGCGTGGACATTAACACTTTCTTCCCTATAAGAAGAAAAGGCTGGACAAACCAAAAAGCAAAGTTTTTTGGATCCATCAGAAAACTGAGGTCACAGGACAAACCACCATTTCAAATCTGGGGCAAGCAAGAGAAAGACAGCAAGTAAGAGCTGCTAGAGCCATAAGCTGGAAGGAACACTTACAGACTAATTTTGACAAACTGCCGGAAGCTAGGTATGGGATTTGAGTGTGGGAGTGGACAGTGGGTTGTGGAAGGGTGGCTTCAAATTTTTTCATATTTAGTTGGTACTTCATAAGTAATAATAAAGAAATTTCTAACGTTCAAAAGAGAAGAAAATGTTGAAATAACTACACTGATTTAAGACAAAGCAGACTTCAGAACTAGAAAGATTATCAGAGATAAAAAGGAGTATTATGAAATAATAAGAGGTCAATTCTCTGAGAAAATATAACAATCTGCACTGAGTATGCACATAACAAGAGGGCATCAAATTACTTGAGGCAAAAACTGGTAGAATTTGAAAGGAAAAACAGAAAATCCACTATTATAGTTGGAGATTTCAACACCTCTATCTGAAACTGACAGATCAAGCAGACAGAAAATTAAGCAAGAAATACAAGACCTAAATAGCACTATTAATCAACCTGATCTAATTGATGTTTATAAAATACTAATCATAAAAGAGAAGAATGTACTTTCTCACAGGGAACATTCACCAAGGGAGACCATATTCTTGACCATAAAACACTCCTTGGTAAATTTTTAAAAGTTCAGTTCAGTTCAGTTCAGTTGCTCAGTTGTGTCCGACTGTTTGCGACCCCATGAATCGCAGTGCACCAGGCCTCCCTGTCCATCACCAACTCCGGAGTTCACGCCGACTTGCGTCCATCAAGTCAGTGATGCCATCCAGCCATCTCATACTCAGTCGTCCCCTTCTCCTCCTGCCCCCAATCCCTCCCAGCATCAAAGTCTTTTCCAGTGAGTCAACTCTTCGCATGAGGTGGCCAAAGTACTGGAGTTTCAGCTTTACCATCATTCCTTCCAATGAACATCCAGGACTGATCTCCTTTAGGATGGACTGGTTGGATCTCCTTACAGTCCAAGGGACTCTCAAGAGTCTTCTCCAACACCACAGTTCAAAAGCATCAATTCTTCGGCAACTATACAAATATTATCAAACTCATAACAGAATTAAACTAGAAATCAAGAACAGATAGCCTGGAAATTCCCAAATATTTGGAAATTAAATAACACACGCCTAAGTAACCATGAATCAAAGACGAAACAAGGAAAGATTTTAAATACTTTTAACTAAACAAAAATGAAAATATAACACATTAAAAGTTGTGGGATATAGTGAAAGTAGTACTTAGAAATTTGTTGCACTGAATGCATACATCTAGAAAAGGAAAAACATCTAAAATCTAAAAAACACCTAAAAACTTACGCTTCCTCAAAAACCTTAGGAAACTAAAAAAAAAAAAAAAAAAAGAGGGTTAGTATATAAAAAATAATAAACAAACATCAATGAAATTGAAATAGAAAAGCAACACAGAAACATTTAACAATCAAAAGATGGTTCTTTAAAAAGATAAATAATATAGATTAAATTGATAAAAGGTCTAGCCAGGCTAAACAAGAAAAAGAGAATAGACAAATTAGCAATATCAAAAATGAAAGAAGGTCATCACTACCAATCCCCTGGATATCAACAGGATAATAAACAAATATTACAATACAATTCTATGCCCACAAATTTGGTAACTTAGATGAAATGGACCAGTTCCTTGAAAGACATAAAAATACCAAACTTCACACCAGGAAAAATAGATAACCTGAACAGCTCTATATCTTTAAATAAATTTAACCAAAAATAATTAATAAGCTTCCAAAAGAGAAAGCACTGGACATAAACGGCTTCACTGGCAATTCCAAAGATTTAAGGAAGAAACAGTATCAATTCTCCAAAATCTCTTCAAGAATATGAGAGGAAATACCTTCTAACTTATTCTATGAGGCCAGAATTGACCTAATATTAAAAACTAACACCAGAGTACAAGACAAGAAAACTATAGATAAAATGTTATAAAATCATATTCAACAATGTTTAAAAAGAATTATACCTTAGGTATGCAAGACTGGCTCAAAAATTAATCAATAAGCAAAAGTAAAATCACTATCATGTCAACTGATGCAACATCCATTCATTATAAAAACTCTCAGTGAACCAGCAATTGATGGAACTGCCTCAACTTGGTAAAGAGTATCTACAAAAAAAAAAAAAAACCTGCAGCTAACATCATACTTAACACTGTGCGAGACCGAAGAGACTGGACACTTTCCTTTAAGACTGGGAACCACTTAATGATATCCCATCTCTCTCACCTCTGATCAACATTAAGAAATGAAACTGTCTTTATTCACAAATTACATAACATCATAAGAAATAAAAGCTATGAAGATTGAAAAGGAAGAAATAAAACTGTCTTTATTCACAGATTACATAATTATCTATGCAGAAAATCCCAAAAATCTATCCAAATTGAGTGAGTACAGAAAAGTCACAGGATACAAGGGGAATATACAAAAGTCAATCTCTTCCCTACATACAAACAATAAAGAATTTGAATTTTTCATTTTTTAAAAAGCGATACCATTTGCAATAACACCAAACAAATGAAATAATTATGTAAAAAATCTATCAAAATACCTGTAGGATCTGTTCGTAAGTAGAAACCTACGAAACACTAATGAGAGAAATTAAAGATGTAAAAGATGGAAAGATACTCAATGTTCATAGATCAGAAAATTGAGTATTGCTAAGATGCTGATTCTTTCCTATTTAAATACTTTAAATTCAAAAAATAACTTATTAAGACTGAATAAACATCTTTAGCACTCACCTATCGACACAAGGACAGGGACCATATCTATTTTTATTTTATTCACCAACACATCCCCAGCACAGTACCTATACATACTATGGACTCAATAAACATCTGTTTAACAAACAAGTCAATTATTTTGGATATAGCAGGCTAGACTCATGCATCAAGTAGGAAGCTGTACTAAAGGGATTCTAATGTCACTCAATCTTAAGATTCTCATTCTACATAAAGTGCAGAAGAATTCCATTCCAACAAGTCAATTCAAAATATAACCTACTAAGTCTACTATTATGCAGCAGAATAAACACTAAGCAAAATGTTACTTTTTCTTTATATATGGTGATTTGCTATCACATCAAATCAGAAGAAACAGCAGTTGGAAAATTTTCAGTCTTTTAAATAACACGGACCTTCACTGTTCTATGAACTCAAGACTAATACATCCATTTCAACTCAGCATGTAAAACAGAGCAATGCACAAAAACAAAGCTGCTTTTAAAATGCATTTTGTTAAAAGTCTGGCCTATTATAACCCCAAAATTATAATGTAGAACCTGACAAAGGATATTTACATCTCTTCAGGCACAGAAGAAGAAGGAAAAGAAAAAAAAAAACACTAACACTGGGAAGTACAGTCTAGGCATAAACATTTTTATTTTTATTTTTAGGGCATTTTAATGGTATATGAGAATAAGAAAACTAAGCAGTGCTACAGAAAGTCTACTGTTTCTTCTATCCATCTTCTTCTCCTCTGCTCTAAACCCAAAAATGTTCTATAAACTGACTGACTTAAATCACTTAAACACACATTTCCCCCACACCTATGGTAATTCTGAGCTTCCCAGGTGGCACTAGTGGTAAAGAATCGGCCTGCCAATACAGGAGATATAAGAGACACGAGTTCGATCCCTGGGTTGGGAAGATCCCCTAGAAGAGGAGCCCATGCCAGTACTCTTGCCTGGAGAATCCCATGGACGGAGGAGTCTGGTGGGGTACAGTCAAAGTGGTCGCAAAGACTTGGACACGACTGAGCATCAGAGCACATAGTAATTCTAGAATTTCTATTAAGTGAAACAGCTTTTCTTACTTTAATACCATATAATTTTTGTCAAATGAGCAATATATCTATATTAACACCTCACTTGGAGACCTAAAACTACAATTTTCACATGTACAAGAAACAGTACAACATTCAGCAAAGCCTAACTGGAAGCTATCTTCTTCCCAAAATAACCAAACACATTCAGAACTATAAAATCGTGGTGTGGTACACATGGTCCAATTTCTTTCTGTGCCAAATGTGGTTGTTAGCCTACTTCTTCTTGCTTTAAGATTGAGGGCTTGTACCTATTCATTTTCAAGTGACTCTTGAACTAAAATAGGAAACTGAAAACATGAGTGTGAGTCAAAAGTGGTATGCTGGGAGATAACCAGACACGAAAATTAGAATGACTATAGTAGATCCATTATAATAGTGGAAACAGGAAATATTCTTAACTTACAGAAAGAAAACAGACATGAATAATTTAAAACATCATTTACCAACCATAATTCCTCTGTGATTTGAAGAATTAAGTTAGTCCTAGAAAAAACTACCATGACCTCTGTTTACTAAGCAGTCCATCTGCTACTCTAGTCATCAGGCAAGGGCCACACCAATAGTGTATGTATGCGTGTCCCCGCCTCTGATTCAAGGCACAGAAGGACCCTATTAATTCATATTACTTTAGTGGACACCTATTTCTATTTGTCCAGCAATACTCTCCAAATCTTTTTTTCTGAAAACAAGCTTTCCCTCAACCCGAATCACATGTATTTTATAGAAACCTCAACCCTGTAGCCAAACAGATCTAAAGGTGAACACTGAATCCAAACTAGACCAATTCACCCATAGCCCTTCCTATAAATGGAGAAGGAAATGGCACCTACTCCAGTATTCTTGCCTGGAAAATCCCATGGACAGAGGAGCCTAGTGGGCTATAGTACATGAGGTCGCAAAGAGTCAGACACGACTGAGAGACTTAACACTTCCTATAAATTCTTTTTGAATATGCATGCTTAAATTGTTTCGGTTGCATGGCATCTAATTAAGCCCTAACATAATTATATACTAGCAATAAGATGTACAAGATATATTTCAATAGGCTGAAGATGGCCATATGGTTTCATATAGTAATATTTGTGGGAAAAGAAATATAGGTGAAGAAGAGAATCTGAAAAGCTGACAATAATTTCCAGATAAATGGTACAGTGAAAGAAAGGAAAAAAGTAGATAAAACACTTTCTTGAGATAATTGTGTAGGGAAAAAAGATAATACAAGTACTTATAGTCAAAGCATGATTTAAAAGGCAATAGAAGAATGTTTTATAACCAATTTAGGAAGCCATCTAAATAGGACAAAGAGGAATTTTAAATGGTTGGCACATTATGATTACTGCTATATATTTAATATTCCTATGACATAAAAACATACTGCACTAGAGGAAAAAAAATTTAACCTAAGAATTTATATTAGGGAGGTGAGATGTGTGAAGTGATTGAGGTAGATCAGATCACTGTTACCAACTTTTTACTTCCTCCCTATCATGGAATTGTACATTTATGCCCCTTGCCATGTTGATTTTTTAACATCCCCAATTGGAGTAAATGAAGCAAAATATTTCCCTGCCCAAGTAAGTTTGGGCTTACCCATGTCATTTGCTTTGGTCAATGAGTATCAATAAACAAAACCTGAACAGGGACTTCAAAGGTACTTGAGTTTTTTGACTTGGTTTCCTGAATTTCTGTCATTTATCATAAGGAGAATATGTACCAAGAAACTAGTGAATCCAAAATACAACATGAAAAAGACCTGAATCCAATCTACAGCCTGACGAGTCTCCCTCACAGACTTAGAGAACATGCATTGAAAACTAAATGTTTGTCATAAGCCAAACACTCCAGCATTGTTACACAGCATTACCAAAGTAATAGCTAATTCAGAGACTTACTATATTTAAATTGCTTCAGCATTATTATACTATCTTCAAATAAAAAACAGCTAAAGCTATCACTGCAACTAATAAGTTAATCTCCAAAATGAGATTGATACACTTCTTAAACTATTGCCTAAAAAAATCTAGTGGTCTCTATAATTTTCATTTATATTCCACTGAATTACAATGCACATAGTCTATCCTTCTAATACTAACATTCAACCTTAAGTATACTCAATTGTGTAAAACTTTGACCCATGCGCATTATACTGCAGTTTAGAAAAGCCTATTCAGCAATATCTCATAGGCAATAATACAAATGAAAAATATTCTGAAAATAAATACAATAAAAAATTCTAATGAAGACTAACTTTAACTCTAGATTTTCCTCTTGGTTTTTCCACAACTATATATGTAATCTATTCAAGAATAAAGTTGATGCACTATACAGTCACTTTTTGCCTGGAAAACCAAGGATTGTCAGCTAAGCAATTCAGTCAGTATTCCAGAAACTTGGCTTAAGACTAATAGCCAGCTTTATGCCCAGCAGGTACAGACATATGGTCGAGAGGAAAAAATCCATCACATGACAGACTACACTAGAGAGTCCACTTAACTACAGTCCCCTTCCTCTGCTTGTCTAATAAAACCACCTAATACTTCGTATGTTGTATGCTGCTGCACAAAAGTACAAAACAGAGTCAACAATCTTGAGTTCTTTCTGGTCCACTGTGTTCATAGGAAAGGCATCTATCTCACTTCTGTGAACATGCTGGTTTATATGAAAAATAGGAGGTTTGACTAACTGACCTCACTCTAAAAAATGTACACATCATTTATTTTCTGAATATATCTGTAGATGAAGAAGAAACAGAATATAGATGAAAAGGTTGAGGCACAGAGAAATTAAGTAAATTCTCTAAAAAGTTAGAGAGTCAGAGGTAGAAGTTAGAAATCCTGTTAAGAAATCTATTTACTGCTGCTGCTACTGCTGCTAAGTCGCTTCAGTCGTGTTTGACTCTGTGCGACCCCATAGATGGAAGCCCACCAGATTCCCCTATACCTGGGGTTCTCCAGGCAAGAACAGTGGAGCGGGTTGCCATTTCCTTCTCCAATGCATTAAAGTGAAAAGTGAAAGTGCTACCTTTCCAGGAGTTGGAAACTATTACACTACTGTAACCCAAAGTGGGGTCCAGCTGCTTGCCACACAAAAGCCAGTGAAGAGGTGAGGCTGGAGGAAAGAAGTCTGCTTTATCTTGGATGCCAGCAAATGAGAAGAGGGCAGGGGACTCTGTCCAAAGGCAGATTAGAGCTTTTACAGGCTTAGGGTGGGGGCTACATCCAGAAACAGCACAGTCAGATCTGATACACGTCTTGAAATTGGTCATCAGTGGTCTGACCAGCATTATCTTGATTGTTTTAAGTACGGATAATCTTCAGTTCCAGGATTGGTTTGTTTCCATTTCTTGAAGCCAGTTCTGGGAACTGTGGCAGTTTATGTCATCACTACGGTCTGGTCATCACATAGCTACCTTCTTCCACCTGGTGGGGGTTTCAGTATCTACAAGACAGCCCATAGGATATGGCTCAGAATATTATGTATAGCCCCTGAGAAGGAACTAAAGGTTCTTAACTATGTTTAGTGATTATTATTATTTGGTCTCCTGTGTTTGCTTTCCTTTGTTTCTGCATGTTCTCACTTCTTTGATTAAACTTACTCTTTGGCTAAACTCATTCTTTGGCTAAAGACAAAAGGCAAGCAGAGAACATGGGGGGACAAAGCACATAGGGTCCTGTTCTCTTTGACTACTGCAAACATTTTCATCTTATTATCCCTTCGGCCTTCACATAACATACTCTAGAAAGTATACCAAATCCCCGAGAGACCTATATGCAGGTCAGGAAGCAACAGTTAGAACTGGACATGGAACAACAGACTGGTTCCAAATAGGAAAAGGAGTACGTCAAGGCTGTATATTGTCACCCTGCTTATTTAACTTATATGCAGAGTACATCATGAGAAACAATGGGCTGGAAGAAACACAAGCTGGAATCAAGATTGCCGGGAGAAATATCAATAACCTCAGATATGCAGATGACACCACCCTTATGGCAGAAAGTGAAGAGGAACTAAAGAGCCTCTTGATGAAAGTGAATGTGGAGAGTGAAAAAGTTGGCTTAAAGCTCAACATTCAGAAAATGAAGATCATGGCATCTGGTCCCATCATAGATGGGGAAACAGGGGAAACAGTGTCAGACTTTATTGTTTTGGGCTCCAAAATCACTGCAGATGGTGACTGCAGCCATGAAATTAATAGATGCTTACTCTCTGGAAGAAAAGCTATGACCAACCTACATAGCATACTGAAAAGTGGGGACATTACTTTGCCAACAAAGGTCCATCTAGTCAAGGCTATGGTTTTTCCAGTGGTCATGTATGGATGTAAGAGTTGGACTGTGAAGAAACTGAGCACCAAAGAATTGATGCTTTTTAACTGTGGTGTTGGAGAAGACTCTTGAGAGTCCCTTGGACTGCAAGGATATCCAACCAGTCCATTCTGAAGGAGATCAGCCCTGGGATTTCTTTGGAAGGAATGATGCTAAAGCTGAAACTCCAGTACTTTGGCCACCTCATGCGAAGAGTTGACTCACTGGAAAAGACTCTAATGCTGGGAGGGATTGGGGGCAGGAGGAGAAGGAGACAACAGAGGATGAGATGGCTGGATGGCATGACCAACTCAATGGACGTGAGTTTGAGTGAACTCCGGGAGGTGGTGATGGACAGGGAGGCCTGGCGTGCTGCGATTCATGGGGTCGCAAAGAGTCAGACACAACTGAGCGACTGAACTGAACTGAACTGAAGCAGAATTTGGTAACAATAAGCAGAATTAAGACAGGAAGGTAGTGAATTAACATTTACTGTTTATTTCCCATATAACTGGCACTAAGTTAACAGAAGATTATGGTCATTACCAATTTATTAGTTCTAGCACGGAGAGATTCAAAGTAGCAACCAAACTTCATGAACTGGACAACCAGACATGGTTTCTGAAGCTAAGGAGAAGAATAAGGGTTTCCCTGTTGCTCTCTTCAACTATTTGATCTATACAAGCTCAGCAGTCAGGGGAGACTCAGTAATTGCCCAAGAAGATATTGCCCAAGCATCAACACAAATCAGGAAATTAAGTCAAAAGTGTTTTTTCTTCCCCCGCTATTAGATCCCACATGCAAAGACCTGACTTCTGTCTTGGAAGCACAGTTCCTTCTGGGTATACTAGAACACTGAGTATTTCTAAGATGACTGACTTAACACCTTCCTGCTCATGAGAAGAAATTTAAATATACAGTACACAAAAGCTTCTTGGCTTACAGTGTGAATGTATGTTTGTATGTGTGTATTTATTTGTACCTGCCTAGTTCTACAGAATTACTGATCCACATAAAAGAGCTAAAATTCATGAAAATCTCTCAGATTAACTAGGTTTCAAGAAAAGCCATTTTCCCTTGATTTTAGAATTTCTAACAAAGGGATAATATATACTACTACTTCCTAATTTTTTCAGTAAAATGACTCAGCAAGATGCTTATGGGGAAAGTTAAGAAATGTGAAAAAAAAAAAGTTTTGAAATTCTAAAAAAAGGATGTCCAAATTCTGTTGCACAAAACAAAAATAAAATACCAATAATATTCTGAAGAAGCTACTATTTCCTAAATATTAAATTTCATAAGAAAACAGTTTCTATGAAATTATATGTCCTATATCTACAAAAGCAAAGGGGAAGAGGGTCTTGCTGAGTTGAAACTATAAACTAAAAACAGTTTTCACTGTTCAATGGAAAAAGAAGTCAAAATAAAAATTGTTCTAGTACTGGTTTCTACTTTACAAGTTTTCACTCTCACAAGGCAAACAAAACCCAATGATACTTTATATCACCAGAAGAGTAAATTATTCAATGGCTTCATAACCATTTCTATTGAATATCCTACATGAAGGATGTTTTTCAAATGTTTTCTGATATTTTAAACAGGAAAAATGCAACAAAATACAAAACATCAGAAACCCAATATATGATGGTTTCTCACCATCCTAAACCCACATGTCCATCTTGGTATTTGTCATGTCTTTGAATCCTGGGTTACAAGCCACAACAGACTTCCTGCCATACTGTAGGTAAAGAATGGAGTGTTACAGCCTCATGGTCTTCAATGCCATTCACACAGAATCCAGTTAATTTTTTAAGAACCTTTCGCTGTTGTTGCTAATGCTGAACATGTATTATTTGACAGGCATACCGAATATCTAAGAGACATTCCAAACTCAACACATTCAAAAATCATACTTTCGAACTTTCCCCCACCAACCTAACCAAGTCATCCCACACCACCCTCCTATAGACTTTCTCATCTTGCCTGATGGCAACTCCATCCTTCTAGTTACTCCAGCCAATATTAGAGTCTTGTTACTCCTTTTTCTCTCCTTCGCCAATCAATCTCTTTCTCCCTCACTCGCTCCCTTTGACTTTACAGCTACACTGTCAGCAAATTCCCTTGGTTCTCCCTTTAAATCAAATCCAAAAATCATCCATTTCTCGTTACTTCCCCTGCCATTATCCAGTTTTACTATCATCTATTACCTAGATTATTCTAAAAGCCTCCTAACTAATTTTCCTGTTTCTTTACTTGCTCCTCTATGGTCTATTTTCAAAAGCAACCAGAATGATACCTTTAATGTAGTTCTTACCTGTCCTCTGAACCCTTCAAACACTCCTCCATTTCACAGATATAAAAGCCAAATACGTTTCAATGCCATTACATGCCTGTACTACAAACTGATGCCTCCTCATTACTTTCCTCACCTCATCTTACTTTACCTTTGTGACTTATTCCCTATAATTCTCTGCCTGGTTGCCTCAACTCCACCTAAATGAGCTCCTTACTTTCTCCTGACTGAGCGACTAAACTGACTTTCTCTCAAAAACTCCTGATGCACATACTCTGATTGTTTCAAAACAGAACACTCTTCTCCCAGATGTCTGCTTGACTAACACTTTTAGTCCCCTGTTCATGTGCTGAGCTGTGCTTAATCACTCAGTCATGTCTGACTCTTTGAGACCCCATGGACTGCAGCCCATCAAGCTCCTTTGTCCACGGGGATTCTCCAGGCAAGAATACTGGAGTGGGTTGCCATGCCCTCCTCCAGGGGATCTTCCCAACCCAGAAGCTGAACCAGGGTCTCCTGCATTGCAGGTGGATTCTTTACTTTACCAGCTGAGGTAACACGGAAGCCCTATTCATAACTTTAATAACAGGTCCTCACCTGTTTCCCCATCACCAACTTCCAATACCCCTTTATCCTACTCTACTTACTCTTCTCCCAGAACACTTATTTTCTAACATACAATCAATTTCACTTTTGTATTATATTTGCTGCTACACTAGAATGTATTAATAGTATCTTCAAAGGCAAGGATCTTTCTTTTATTCACTGATGTAGCCCAAGCACCTAGAAGAATGTCTGGCTTGCTAAATAAATGAATGTCCAAGATGAATAAACACAAAGTTCCTAAAACCCAAAGAGCCCTGTAATGCCTTCCAGCCTGATCAGGAATTCATCTCTAAAGGGACAGTATAAGAGCACTGCTGGTCTCTTTCACTGGGTAACTAACCAGCACACATTCTTGACATTATATAGTACTTCCAAGGGTTTATGATTTAATGAAATAACCAGAAGACAGAGTAAATTAAAATGTTAGAGACCTCCTCACCAAATTTCCCATTTATGCAACAAAAATGACAACACTTACTAGAGAGTCAGTCATATTAAGAAGCTACTGTTGATATTTTTGAGAGTGTCAATAGGCAGAATCATTCTGAGGGAGCCTTTAGCAATACATAGTGAAATACTTATTAAATGATATGATAACTGAGATTTATTTCATATAATCTGGGATAAGAACAGGGGAAACTAGATTGTGATCATTTTAACATTGCTAAATTGGTAAAAGGTCATAGGAACACTTACATCATTTGCCTTGATTTTGCATATGTCTGGAAATTGTCAGAAGAAAGGCAAACTAAGAATAACATGGAAAGTAAGTTTTTAAAAAAACAAAAACACAAAAACAAAAGCCTATATCTCCTTTAGCATCTAACACATGAGTGGCACCTAAATAATAAATAAATAAATGATGAAAAACTAAAGTATATGTCAAAACTAAACAACAGTTTCTATAAACTACCATAATGACAAGCAGACTAAAACAAAAATTAATGACTAAAGTTAGGCCCACTCTCAAAGAAAAATGAGATTCAAAGTGACGGTCACAGTGACTTCAGATGTGTATGGATGACTTGGACAGAATAGGAACACAATGAAAAGTCTTCATATTTTTCCAAGATAAAAGGCAGTGCACTATATTCCAAAAAGGTCATTTATATAAATGCAAACTATATTTATCAAGGACAAGAGAACATGGTTGAAATTTTATGTACCAAATAACACTGCAGCATAATTACAAGAAATACAAGTATCGGTTCAGTGATTCAGACTCCACACTCCCACTGCAGTAAGCGCAGGTTCAATCCCTGGTCAGGGAACTAAGATTCTGCATGCCATAACGCATGGTCAAAAAAAAAGAAAAAGAAATATAAGGACCAACTTGACTAGAAAACAAATATAGCAGGAAACAAAAATACTATCTCAATCCCAGAAAGAGCAAGTAAACAAAAAAATTTTAATCTTAGAACTATTAAGGTAATATAAACTAGATATAATAAAATTTGCATTCTTCAAAACATACCTTATAACACTGGCAGCAGTTTCAACAATCTCCTCAGCTGATTAAATCTACTCTAGTAAAATATTCGCCTAATATCAAGATGAGAGCTACCCATCATGCTCATGTACAGATAAATGTTTATCAGTTTTTAATTCACATTCAAGTAACTGGAAATATAGATCTAATGGATTAAGTACAAAAAGGTATAAAATTTTCCCATCAGGAATAGAAACTGTTATTCATGACAGCTTACTCTGTTAATTTGCCAAAGAGTAAGATGAGAAACGTTGGTCTGGAAGAAGCACAAGCTGGAATCAAGACTGCCGGGAGAAATATCAATAACCTCAGATATGCAGATGACAGCACCCTTATGGCAGAAAGTGAAGAGGAACTAAAGAGCCTCTTGATGAAAGTGAATGTAGAGAGTGAAAAAGTTGGCTTAAAGCTCAACATTCAGAAAACTAAGATCATGGCATCTGGTCCCATCACTTTCATGGGAAATAGATGGGGAAACAGTAGAAACAGTGTTAAGACTTTATTTTGGGGGGCTCCAAAATCACTGCAGATGGTGACTGCAGTTATGAAAATTAAAAGACGCTTACAACTTGGAAGAAAAGTTGTGACCAACCTACATAGCATATTGAAAAGCAGAGACATTACTTTGCCAACAAAGGTCTGTCTAGTCAAGGCTATGGTTTTTCCTGTGGTCATGTACGGATGTGAGAGTTGGACTGTGAAGACAGCTGAGCGACGAAGAATTGATGCTTTTGAACTGTGGTGTTGGAGAAGACTCGAGAGTCCCTTGGACTGCAAGGAGATCCAACCAGTCCATTCTGAAGGAGATCAGCCCTGGGATTTCTTTGGAAGGAATGATGCTAAAGCTGAAACTCCAGTACTCTGGCCACCTCATGAGAAGAGTTGACTCATTGGAAAAGACTCTGATGCTGGGAGGGATTGGGGGCAGGAGGAGAAGGAGACGACAGAAGATGAGATGGCTGGATGGCATCACTGACTCGATGGACGTTGAGTCTGAGTGAACTCCGGGAATTGGTGATGGACAGGGAGGCCTGGCGTGCTGCAATTCATGGGGTCGCAAAGAGTTGGACACGACTGAGCGACTGAACTGAACTGAAGATGTACTATACGTGTTTTACATTCTAGGAATACCAGACTGTTCACTACCACCTACATAAGAACACATATAAAAACATCAAGTACCTAAGACTGTCTAACACATGGTAAACACCAAATATGTACTAAATTAACAAAATTAAAAATCACTAAACACTTGGACCAACAAACACATCAGAGCTACCATCACAGATTGTTTAAAATGTAAAAATGAGAATACTACATATCAAAATCTTGCTGGTTTTGTTCCATAATACCTTTACAGTAATATTATTGCACAAACGGCCACAATCTGAAAGTGTCAATTGAAAAATTATCAGAACTAGTAAAAGATTTCCAAAACAATAACAGCTCTTAGGACACTAAATACACAAAATGGTGCAAGCTGTTGTTACTTTGATACTCTCTATTTTCACACATTTCACAATTTTGACACTCTCAGCCTACCTTTCTTATGCTAAATGCAGTAATTTATATCCACAAGGCAAAGATTATTTCCTGTTCTTCTCTGATGACAAGATCTGCCCCAGAGAAAGAAGGTCAGATCTCCTCTGCAGCAGTGCCCATCAAGTAAACCACCCCGCCACACACACACTACTACAGACAAGTGTGTGGTCCCATCCAAAGACTCTCTGGCCAATCAGGTATTAAGAAAGTGAGTAGGCCTCCCTCCCAACCCAGGGACCCTGAGTCTCTGGAAAGAATTTCAACTAGCTACAGGATTTTCCTCAGTCTGTTATCTAGATATTTCACACTTTCTTAGCTAAGTATAAATAGAATATATTCACCACCACCCGCCACACACAGACACATAAATCAATCATGTTCCTATTAGACATTTAATTTTTAAACATTTTTGGACATATATATTGTCTGTGAATATAGCAGATAATCAGTATTGCTTGTATTATTAAGCAAGACTGTCAGGCATAAAATATGTTAATTCAATAGGTTTCTCATAGGCTAGCTGTATCTCATTTGTTGTTCAGTCGCTCAGTTGTGTCCGACTCTTTGTGACCCCATGCACTGCAGCACACCAGGCTTCCCTGTCCTTCATCTGCTGGAGTTTGCTCGAACTCATGTCCATTGAACCGGTGATGCCATCCATCCATCTCATCTGTCGTCCCCTTCTCCTCCTGCCTTCAATCACTCTATGCCAAAAAAGAGGTGGGGAAGAACCCATTCATACGCGTCAATAAAATAAATGCCCAAGATAAACTTCTTACATATACAGACCTACAAAAAATACTAGTAAACTCTACTGAATACCCAAAAAAGAAAAAAGCCAACAAACAGAAACAATGTTCCAGGAGAGTAGAATTCAGAAAATAGACCATTAAGTAACTAACTACAGAGTGTAAAGATGCCAATTCTCTCCAAGTTGATTTACCAGCTTGATCAAATTACATCAAAATTTTAAAAAGAAGTTCTTATGAAACTTAACAAAATAATCTACATCAAAATTTTAGAAAGAAGCTCTTGTGAAACTTAACCAAATAAGCTTTGGGATGGTGGGTAAGTGCCTGTGCTCTAAAGCCAGAGACTGCCTGGGTTTGAATTCTGGTTCCTCAGCTTAGTGTGATCTCAAACTAAGTACTAAACCTTTCTGCATCTCAGTTTTTGTGCCTCTCAAGTCATGATGTAACACCAGCATCACTAGGTTGTTATGAGAACTGAATGTGCCAATCAGCTCAGTTCAGTTGCTCAGTCATGTCCGACTCTTTGCAACTTCATGGACTGCAGCAAAACAGGCTTCCCTGTCCATCACCAATTCCCGGAGCTTGCTCTAACTCATGCCCATTGAGTCGGTGATGCCATCCAACCATCTCATCCTCTGTTGTCCCCTTCTCCTCCTGCCTTTAATCTTTCCCAGCATCAGGGTCATGTGACATTAAAAACTGGATTAAAAGATTTACTGAGCATGGCCCTCATCAGAACAAGACCCAATTTCCCCCATAGTCAGTCTCTCCCATCAGGAAGCTTCCATAAGGCTCTTATCCTCATCCATCAGAGGGCTGACAGAATGAAAACCACAATCACAGAAAACTAATCAAACTGATCACATGGACCACAGCCTTGTGTAACTCAATAAAACTATTAGCCATGCCAAGACTGATGGGTCATGGTGGAGGGTTCTGACAAAGTGTGGTCCACTGGAGAAGGGAATGGCAAACCACTTCAGTGTTTTTGCCTTGAGAACCCCATGAACGGTATGAAAAGGAAAAAGACATATCATAGGCTAGACAAATTAAGTAGATAAAGCTAAATTCTATACCTATTGATCTCTTTCTACTAGTATGAAATTTTTTAATGCAGATTTTCATTGTCTAGGCAAAGTAAATGTGCTAGAAAATTATAAAGCCCTGTACAAATCTTACTGAAATTGTTCAGATGGAACGAGAGGTATAGCTTCTCTAGGAAGAAAACTGATCATCTCTAGTTGGTCTATGAAAAATAATGCTTATATTAAAACTTAACTACTCATGCAGGAGGAAGGAGTGAATAATTAAGTAATGAAACAAATGTTTCATCGTCATTCAGCTTTGTGGCAAAGTCATCCAAAATGACATTGCTTTCATCTTCTCTGCTGCTGGGCTAAGTCACTTCAGTCATGTCCAACTCTGTGTGACCCCACAGACGGCAGCCCACCAGGCTCCCCTATCCCTGGGATTCTCCAGGCAAGAACACTGGAGTGGGTTGCCATTTCCTTCTCCAATGCATGAAAGTGAAAAGTGAAAGGGAAGTCGCTCAGTTGTGTCCGTCTCTTAGCGAACCCATGGACTGCAGCCTACCAGGCTCCTCTGTCCATGGGATTTTCCAGGCAGGAGTACTGGAGTGGGGTGCCTTTGCCTTCTCCACATCTTCTCTGAAATAGAATAAAAATGAAAGTAATACAGAAAGAAATATTTGAGGACTTCTTGAAACTGGTAAAAAATTTCCCTCAAGAAGATCCAGCTGTTAGAATTTAATGATGTACAAGCTGGGTCTCAAAGAAGCAGAGGAACCAGAGATCAAACTACCAACATTCACTGGATCACGGAGAAAACAAAGGAGTTTCGAAAAAACATTTACTTCTACTTCACTGACTACGCTAAAGTCTTTGACTGTGTGGATCACAACAAACTGTGGAAAATTCTTAAAGAAATGGGAATCCCAGACCAACTTACCTGTTTCCTGAGAAGTCTGTATGCAGGTCAAGAAGTAACAGAACCAGACATGGAACAAGTAACCATTTCAAAATTGTAAAAGGAGTATGACAAGGCTATATATTGTCACCCTGCTTATTTAATTTATATGTAGAGTACATCATGTAAAATACCAGGCTGGATGAATCACAAGCTGGATTCAAGACTGCCAGGAGAAATATCAACAACCTCAGATATGCAGATGATACCTCTCTAATGGCAGAAACTGAAAAGGAATTAAAGAACCTCTTAATGAAGGTGAAAAAGCTGTTTTAAAACTCAACATTTAAAAAACAAAGATCATGGCATCCCGTCCCATCACTTCATGGCAAATAGAATGGGGAAAAGTGGAAACAGGGACAAATTTTTTCTTCAAAATCACTATGGACAGTGACTGCAGCCATGAAATTAAAAGACACTTGCTATCTGGATAGAAAATTATGACAAACCTAGCAGCATATTAAAAACCAGAGACATCACTTTACCGACAAAGACCCATCTGGTCAAAGCTATGGTTTTTCCAGTAGTCATGTATGGCTGTGAGAGTTGGACCAAAAAGAAGATTGAGCATTGAAGAATTGATGCTTTTGAATTTCTGGAGCTAGAGAAGACTTTTGAGAGTCCCCTGAACAGCAAGGAGATCAAACCAGTCAATCCTAAAGGAAATCAACCCTGAATATTCATTGGAAGGATTGTTGCTGAAGCTGAAGCTCCAATATTTGGCCATCTGATGCAAAGAGCCAACTCATTGGAAAAGACTAATGCTGGGAAAGACTGAAGGCAATAGGAGAAGGAGACAGCAGAGGGTGAAATGGTTAAATAGCATCATCACCTCAATGGACATGAATTTGAGCAAGCTATGGGAGATAATGGAGGACAGAAGAGCCTGGTGTACTACACTCCATGGGGTCTCAAGGGACATGACTTAGCAACTGAACAACAACAGTAACTCATGTGAAAAAAACAGAGGATCAACCACTCTAAACTGAACAAAACACAACTTCAAAGAACTTAAAAGAGATAAACTGAAAGACAAAACAAGTTTTTCTTAAGGTAGAAAAGAAAATCATAAGTAAATTCATCAAACTATGGGAAAAGATCTTTCTTTAAAATGTATACTCTACATGGAAACAGATAATGGTGCACAATCTTTTAAGTATACTAAAAACCACCCAACTTTAAAATGGTACACTTTAAAATGGTAAATTACATCTCAAAAACAAAAATTGTGTGTCAAATTGACATTTATATGCAAAACCTCCAAGATAAGGAAAATATAAATGACTGTTATTCATAAGAAATTTTGTGTTTTGCAAGAAGCTACTATTAAGCCATAGATTTCTATATGTTCCAAGATGTATCTTCTCAAAAAAGGGGGGAAAGGGCATAAGTACATATTTAGTCTCCCTAAGAAGCCACCAGATTTGAATATATGAACGGACATGTAAATCCTTTGTTAACACTCTCCATAAACAGTTTCTATGCATGAGAACCTTGTGAGAGTCTGCTACAGTTTCATTTTAGAGTAGTTGATCACTGTGTTGGTTTTTTTTCCACGTTAGTCACTGATGCTCAGTAAATTCTAATGGCTGGATCCTCTCTTGTGGGAAAAATGTTCATACCTTTGCAGACCTAAGCTGGGAGCTGGGCTGCCTGATCCCACTGACAGCTACAGCTCTGTTCATACAACAAAGAATGTGACAATAAAGAAAAGACACCTGCCACTTCTGATTAGGAGTTCTGTGTTCTGGGCAAAACAAGTTCTAGGTTGTCTACCTCAAACAGATAACTGTCACTTCTCTAAAGCCTCCAAAGCCCAGAAACAACCTCACATAAGCAGGATTTCTCTTTTCCAGGCCACACAGGGCAAAAGGCGTCTAGGGGAAGTCAGAATGGCATTTCTTTATCCTGAGCCCAAAGTGGTGTTGCTTTTACCTCTGTTCTACAAAAACAAATAAGAGAAACCCCCAGAAGTAAAATATAATATACATAATTTGTATTTCATTTCAAAATATTATAAATAAGTAAATACTAAACTGTTATTATAAAATTGTATTGTTATAGAAAAGGCATAATAGACTTCATTATAGACTAAGTTCTCAATTCAGAAAGCCATCAGTGTCAGGGAAAAATCTATCCACTGGCTCACACTGCCAACTCAAGAAAATACTACTGACCTGAATTTCAGGCATCATGCCTATGATAATTACCATTTACTGAGTATCTGTGTATTTATAATACTTCCAAAAACTCTACAAAGTACCTATTAGTCTCGCTTTATAGATATGAAAACAGGAAAAGAATAGTTATTAAGTAATTTGCCCAAGGACAGAGAGTTAGTATACAGTTGAGGCAAAACTCAAAAGCAACTTAACCAGACCCCAAAGATTCTGATTTTTCCACTATGAAATGATGCCTCTCAAAAGAAATATATATAGTAATAACATCTAACATTTACTGAGTGCTTATTTTGTCCTATGTACTTTACACTCCATTTCACATAACCCCCAAAACATGAGCTAGAACTAACATTAAACTATTTTTATAAACGAAGAAACAACAGGATGCTAAATGACACCCTAGGTCACAAGACTAGTACGACAGTTCAAACAGAGAGACCACATCCTTAACCACTACACACACACACACATATTTGCTGTCAATCATTAAGCTCATTACTTAGCAGGCCCTGTGTTACATACTTTTGTTTTTCTTTCTCACAAGAACCTCCAAGAACAACTAAACAAACTCTAGATTTCTAAAGGTTCAGCAACTACTATTCCTCTAAAACAGCCTTTTACTTCACCATTTCAATGAATTTTAAGATGGTTTAACAGAAAAAGTAACTTAAACCTAGAAGACAAATTTAGAGAGTCCTCAATACATTAACAATACCTTTACTATGTTGCCACAATTTTATCAATTGTGCAATCTCCCCTCATCCTCAACTAAGAACACATTCTAAACCTACATGATTAACTCTGCTTTTCCTTTAATTAACATAATAGTTAGAAACAGATCATTATTATCAGCATTTTTGTCATTCTGTCACTCAGTCCTGTCCAACTCTTTGTGACCCCATGAACTACAGCACGCTAGGCTTCCCTATCCTTCACTATCTCCCAGAGTTTGCTCAAACTCATGTTTATTGAGTCAGTAATGCTATCCACCATCTCATCCTCTGTCGTCCCCTTCTCCTTCCTTCAATCTTTCCCAGCATCAGGGTTTTTTCCAATGAGTCAGTTGTTCACATCAGGTGGCCAAAGTATTGGAGTTTTAGCATCAGTCCTTCCAACAAATACTCAGGACTGATTTCCTTTAAGATTGACTGGTTTGATCTCCTTGCAATCCAAGGATTCTCAAGAGTCTCCTCAAACACCTCAGTTCCAAAGCATCAGTTCTTCAGCACTCAGCTCTCTTTATGGTCCAACTCTCACATCGTACATGACTACTGGAAAAATCATAGCTTTGATTATATGGACCTTTCTTGGCAAAGTGATATCTCTGCTTTTTAATACATGGCTAGGTTTGTCATAGCCCTTCTTCCAAGGAGCAAGCATCTTTTAATTTCATGGCTGCAGTCACCATCCACAGTGATTTTGGAGCCCCCAAAAAAATAAAGTCAGCCACTGTTTCCACTGTTTCCCCATATATTTGCCACGAAGTGATGGGATCGGATGCCGTCATCTTAATTTTTTGAATGCCGAGTTTTAAACCAGCTTTTTCACCCTCCTCTCTCACTTTCATCAAGAGGCTCTTTAGTCCTTCTTCACTTTCTGCCTTAAGAATGGTGTCATCTGCGTATCTGAGGTTATTGATATTTCTCCCAGCAATCTTGATTCCAGCTTGTGCTTCATCCAGGCTGGCATTTCACATGATGTCCTCTGCATATAAGTTAAATAAGCAGGGTAACAATCTACAGCCTTGACATACTCCTTTCCCAATTTAGAACCAGTCTGTTGTTTCATGTCCAGTTCTAACTGCTGCTTGTTGGCCTGCATACAGGTTTCTCAGGAGACAGGTAAGCGGTCTGATATTCCCATCTTTTCAAGAATTTTCCATAGTTTGTTGTGATCCACCCAGTCAAAGGCTTCAGCATAGTCAATGAAGCAGAAGTAGATATCTTTCTGGAATTTTCTTGCCTTTTCTATGATCCAACAGATGTTGGCAACTGGATCTCTGGTTCCCCTGCCTTTTCTAAATCCAGCTTGTACATCTGGAGTTTCACATACTATTGAAGCCTAGCTTGAAGGATTTTGAGTATGACCTTGCTAGCACGTGAAATGAGTGCAATTGTGTGGTAGTTTGAACATTCTTTTCCACTGCCCTTCTTTGGAATTGGAATGAAAACTGACATTTTCCAGTTCTGCGGCCACTGCTGGGTTTTCCAAATTTGCTGACATACTGAGTGCAGAACTTTAACACCATCATCTTTTAGTATTTTACAACAGTTCGGCTGGATTGATTATTAGCACTTACTATTTGACTATTTTTCAGTTGCTTTGCCAGGAGTCAATTAATTAGTTGCTGCTGCTGCTGCTGCTAAGTTATGTCAGTCATGTCCGACTCTGTGCGACCCCATAGACGGCACCCAACAGGCTCCTCCATCCCTGGGATTTTCCAGGTAAGAATACTGGAGTGGGTTGCCATTTCCTTCTCCAAATTAGTTAGTTAATTGGAATTAAAAAGGAATTAAGTAACTCATCTAGGAACCACACAACCAGTAAGTAATGAAAATGAGCAGGAAACTCAATTCAACTCCAAAGTACCACTCTCACATTATTTCATGCCTTAAAATCTAGGGAATTTATTACCAGAGATGTATCTAGATGAAGAAAGAGGGGGAAGGGCAGAGCAATCTTATATTCGAGAGTAGGAAAAATCCTGGACATAAGAAACTAGTCATTCCATATCTGAATTATTTAAGAAACACTTAAATGATTAATTGGTTAACAACAAAAAAGTACAAGAACATGGAAACCAGATAAAAACTAAAAATTTCTATAAATGGTCATGTCTTTCCAATTTTGAAAAAAATGGAACAAACAGGATATGTCACAATTTCTGAAAACGATCTCCCCAAAGTGGAAGAAAAACCATTAAATACTTGCCTAAAGGTAACAAAGAATTATTTTTAATGTGCATGACATAGACTCATTAATTCAAGCATTTACTAGAAGTCCATTATATACTTAGCACTCTAAGCTGGAGGATGAATCAAACCTGTGAGTTCTTTTAGGCCCTGATACCTGCAACAACACAGAAGATCCTTGCAGCTTCTCCACTGCCACATATGCTTTGGGGATTATTTGATATCTTTAAAAATAAACAAAAATCTCAGCACTTCCAAGTAATTTTCCCTACTCTCCAAAAATACTATTTAGACTCTTGGAGCAAACCATTTATCCAACCCACTTACGGAACTTGACACAAAATCAAAATTAGACTATTTTGAAGCATAAGAATTAGATGGATAGCACTAGTACCGTGTAACAGGTTCACAAATGGAAGCATAAAATAAAGTGCACAATAAATGTAATGTGCTCAAATCATCCTGAAACCATCCCACACAACCCCAGTCCTTGGAAAAATTAACTTGCTCAAAACCGCTCCCTGGTGCCCAAAAGGTGATTGCTGAGAGAGGAATTTAAACAGCTCCACTTAATACTGGCTCTTACAGCTGCAAGTCACAAAGCATGCAGCTTCTCTGTAAACTTAAAACAAAAATCAGTCTTATCTGAATTCAAATAAGGCTTTCACAACTTCAATCAGTAGGATAACAATTTCCAACTCTATACTAATTTTTACAAACATAAGATGAAACCAAAGATATAAAATAAAGTTCCAGTTAAGTTATACTAAGCTAAATTTCAATACCAAAACCAATTCCACCAGGAAGTTATAAAATACTTTAAAGAAGTGAGTATAGTGATCTAATTGGTTGCCAAAGTCTGACTACTGTTACATTTTAAAGTCACTATCAAAACATCATATATAAAAAAGCACTCCATCTAAAAGCGTGGAGCAAGTACAAGTAAACGAAGTGTTCACCCTAATTCTATCAATTAATAAGTTAAAAGTGGGTACAGATCCTCCAACATGACAGTCTCACTCACTTATTAGTTAAGTTGGGAAGATAACTCTGCTTGCCCAAAGGCATTTTTATTTTACTACACTGTTAGGAGACTTGAGTTCAGTTCCCTGGTGGCTCAAACGGTAAAGCATCTGCCTGCAGTGTGGGAGACCCAGGTTCGATCCCTGAGTTGAGAAGATCCCCTGGAGAAGGAAATGGCAACCCACTCTAGTACTCTTGCTTGGAAAATTCCATGGACTGAGAGGGTCCTCAGAGCCTGGTAGGCTACAGTCCATGGGGTCGCAAAGAGTCGGACACGACTGAGCGACTTCACTTCACTAACCAAAGGTATTTTCTTTTCATCTATTTAACCCAGTCACAGATGAGATAATAGAGACATGAACAAGTATTTCTACCATAAAAATATATATCATAGGTTATAAATACAAAATAAAAATTGACTCTTCCTAAAGGGTCTGAATAGGCCCAGACAGTGAACGCATAGTCATAAACACAGTAATGCTACTTTATTCAGGCAATCCCCTCTTGATTCCCAAAGTTTACATTTGGGAATTTAACAATTGCAAGCCAACACTCAAAGTGAGAAGTCAAAGGTCCCCCCCGCCTTAAATTCTCCAGCTTATATTTTTAACACACAGCTAAATGTTATTTGTTATACTTTTTCCCTAAAGGTAAAACATGAGGCAGGGATTCTCTCCTGCTTCTGAACAAAGGAATTCAGATAAAAACTCATCTATCTGATATCAAAATTACCACTCTAAATCAATTTCTACAAATGGGAAGCTGTCTCCAAGAAAAATTAACAAAGAAACCAGAGTAGTTAACTTGACATCTGAACTTCTCTTCCTTTTTTCTCCCCCAAATAGCAGTGACTAACTTTCCTCCCACTAGTCAAAGCCCATCTCAGGGCCTTAAATTTTCTGTCCCTGACTTTATTTTTTATTTATATGTGTTGTTTAAGTAACTTGTACCTGATATGCTAAATATCACTAGCTTTTTTATGAGTACTAAGCATACAAATTCAGTAACACCTGATACGACAAACCAGAAGATGAAAGCTTAAAAAATGGAAGGATGGGGTCTTTTACAACTTGTCATAGTCTTGTCAAAATACATCAAACTTCTGTAAGCCAAGAACATATTTCAGTGTGTTCTATCAAGAGAATGAGGAAAATAAACAGCTGGAGAAACACAGAAATAAAACTCACATTTGACATATCCAGAAATAAAACTCAAACCCTACATCTGAAGTGGATCCTAATCTATTATGTTTTAGATATAGCTACCTAGTAATCACATATTGCACTTTGGGAGAAAAAAATTCTCAGGCTCCTCCTTGCTTCACGAAGTACAACAGTATTCCAAACTCCAGGTCACACTGAGATGAACTCACACATGTACAAAGTTCATGCATGCCCTAACAATAAGGAGTAGCCAGGGAGCCAGGCTATCTCGGCAGAGAAGACATCCAAGAGCATCACAGTAGACCAAGGTTGGCTCCTATGAAAATGATATCCTCATCTAATTGCAGTTAAATGCATTTTCCCACAGAGTAAATACTAACTTCTGGAGCCTATCTCTTTACTTTCTGGTTTCTAACCAATAACGATTAAAAATCCCCTAGAAGGACTGCTGTCCTTTCAATTCAGATCCAGTATGAAGTAGTTTCTACCTTTCAAATAAGAAAAATTTAAGATTAGCATACTTCCAATGCAGAGTAACTACTGGGGGCGGGGGCAGTGGGGAGTGGAGGGAGAGAGGAGGATGGGAGAGAAGCAGGGAAAAGTTTAATGCAGGCAATTAAGAAAACTCAGCAAAACCCATGTCTTAAATGGTTTTCTTCACATATATTTTTAAAACCAAATCAGTAAACAGTAATTAGTCTGAGATAAGCTCCCGGCTTCTTCAGCCAAAGAACAACATAATTTAGTACCAGGAATCCCAGCCCTTGTTACAATTTCTAACATCATACAGACTGTATACAACTATGTTTTAACCTTATCTCATTCCATAGATACAGGGACTCTTTAACCTCTTGCTTGCTTGTATGAATGCTCAGTCATGTCTGACTCTTCGCAACCCCATGGACTGTAGGCCACAGGCCTCCTCTGTCCATAGGACTATCCTGGCAGAGTGAGTTGCCATTTCCACTTCCAGGAGATCGTCCCGACCTAGGGATCAAACGCCCTATCTCCTGTCTGGTAGGCAGATTCTTTACCACTGAGCCACCTGGGAAGCCCATTTACCCTGTTGCTGCTGCTACTGCTGCTAAGTCGTTTCAGTCGTGTCCAACTCTGTGCAACACCATATACAGCAGCCCACCAGGCTCCCCTGTCCCTCGGATTCTCCAGGCAAGAACACTGGAGTGGGTTGCCATTTCCTTCTCCAATGCAGGGAAGTGAAAAGTGAAACTGAAGTTGCTCAGTCGTGCCCAACTCTTAGCGATCCCATGGACTGCAGCCTACCAGGCTCCTCTGTCCATGGGATTTTCCAGGCAAGAGTACTGGAGTGGGTTGCCACTGCCTTCTTCGATTTGCCCTGTTATACATATCCAAATCTTAATGAAGTACTTTAGGATCTTCCTTAATCTGAGTATCTGAGAAAATGAATGTACAACAATAGGCCAGTCAACAAATATTTATTAAACGATAATTACGCGCAAGGAATTCATATGAAGTTTAAGGCCAGTCAATGCTTTTGGGGTGTGTTGCTACACACTAATATAAATAATACCTTTCTTACAAAATATTAACATGTCTGAAATTAAAGCTCCTACTTCAAATGACACAAGACAGTTAAGATAAGCAAGTGTTCATGAAAGTGTGGTTGACCCGTCCCTCAAAATGTGGAAAAATTACTGAGATTTCATTCTGACAAGAAAATGAAAACTTATACCTAGTTGTCTATGTAATATTCAGTAAACTCTGCTGTATAAGGGTACATCAGCATAAAAATAATAACCTTTGCTTTGATGAAATGAGTAAGCCAAAGAAGCAATATTAATCTGAAGGCATACATGTCTATTAACAGTACAATTTAGAATGTAACAAGTATCACATACTGTGTGTTTAATGTGGTAGTTGTAATTTTTAAAGATTTAAACATTCAGGGTCTAGTCTGTTGAAAATAAATAACAGTTACCATTTTATTACTATTATTTACTAAATGGTTACCAAGAACCAAACAGTATTGGGCATTTTAGTTATCTTTTTGTTGTTTATGTTCACAACAGTCACTGAACTAATTGCACTCCCACCTTATAAATGAAGAAATACATTCAAATGATTAAACAATTTGTTCTAGTTAATATAGCTAATCAAACACAGAGACCAGATTCAGAGCAACCAAATCAATCTCACTTTATAGCAGTCTGTCTCCTGGCAAGGATGGCCCATAGGTTGGGTGCCTGGTGTTGGTCTGGGAAGTGACCAAATTAAAAACATGCCTGCCTAGTTCCCTGACCAAAGTTTCCATCTGAATGAACTGTGGCTGTGGCAGGTGTCATGATTCATTGCACTGGGGGACGGGGGAACTATTCTGTTCTCTTACTTCTGTGTGGGGGGGCTTTCACTTCTTGCAAGGAAGAATGCAATACTAGAATCCTTACTACATTTCACAATTCATCCTTACTAGTACTAAAGCTCAACAATTTTTTCCCACATTTGGGATTCCCTGGTGACTCAAATGGTAAAGAGTCAGCCTGCAATGCAGGAGATGCAAGTTCGATCCTGGGTTGGGAAGAACCCCTGGAGAAGGAAATGGCAACCCACTCCAGTATTCTTGCCTGGGAAATCCCATGGACAGAGGAACCTGGCAGGCTACAGTCCATGAGGTTGCATAGAATCAGACACAACTGAGCAACTAACCCTTTCACTTCACTTGGCTCCTCGTTTCTGTTCTCAATGAATTAAGAGCCTGGAAATGTGGAGAAGTGACTTCAACAGACCTTCCTGAAACTCCAACTGACATGTGCAGCATAGTAAGAAATAGAGGAAGTTAGAGATCAAGCAGCTATCATTAATGAAACACACTAACATCAAGAGAACCACAGGGAGGGATATTATCATCTACAAAATAAACCAGTAACATAATTTCTTTTGATACTGAACTACAAAGTTTCACAGATAATCGATCTTCGAACATGTACTTAATTTATGAAATCTTTAGACCATTTGGTCTAATACCCTGACCACTTTGGGAAAAAACTAAGTCAACACCACCTGCTTTGTTGTTGCTATGAAACTGAACTTCAATCTTCTAATCCCAAACTTTATAGTCTGGCCCATCTTTCCCTTATTAATATACCTGCCTTCCTAGACTTTTGCTAACTCTCATGAGCCAAATCTGACCCTTTCCTTGTGTGCAATGAATGCTCTTGACTCAGCTTTTCTCTGTTATTCTAGGAACACCCTTGGTTATACCCCCAAACATCTTGAAGCAATGTTCTCTATTCACTGGCTGATAAAGACCTGCCAGGCAGTCAACAAAATGATCACGGCATACCAAGCAATTATAAGAACAGAGTAAAGGAAAGGAGAAAGAAAGCAACAGGAATGTGGAAGGGAAATGAAGAAGAATGCAATGTTCCATGATCTGACTGACCAATCTGTTTTTTCTCAATCAGTATATATATACCCTCAGGCACAAACCAAGGCGTGCTGGGGATACCCTAAGACAATGAAGGTGTCTCAGACATGGTGTCAGTCCTCTCATTCACCCAAGTCTTCCAAAATTAATAGACCCGCAGGATTTTTTTTTCTCTTCTGAGAGTGAAATATTACTACATTTATATAATCAGTATGCAATAGAAGGCAACATTCACATGACTTCTTTTATAAAACAGAGAATTTAAGAAATTTCCAAGTTGCTCTGAGGTATATTCAAAGGGTAGTTTTACTCTCCTCTGTCTGTGAGGTTCTTTTCAGGTAGTTTACTGCTGCTACTGCTAAGTCGCTTCAGTCATGTCCGACTCTGCGACCCCACAGACAGAGGCCCACCAGGCTCCGCCGTCCCTGGGATTCTCCAGGCAAGAGCACTGGAGTGGGTTGCCATTTCCTTCTCCAATGCATGAAAGTGAAAAGTGAAAGTGAAGTTGCTCAGTCTTGTCCCATGCTCAGTGACCCCATGGACTGTAGCCCACCAGGCTCCTCTGTCCATGGGATTTTCCAGGCAAGAGTACTGAAGTGGGGTGCCACTGCCTTCTCCGTCAGGTAGTTTAAGAAGCCCTATTTTATACAAATTTGGGAGGGTAACATCCCAACAGTTTGATCTGCTTGACTAACAACCTTTCCAGAAAGAGTAGATCACTCCCTCTGCAGTATTTATACAACATTTTACATTACTTTATATTCTTACTTAAGCATTTATCAATCACATAATAACTTATGTGTCTAATTACAACTAATTCCTCCTGGACAGCAACCATATGTCTATTTGTCTTTTATTTAGAGCTTCTAGGAAAATGTCAAGAACATAGTACACCACCTGACAATATCACATTTGTTGGGGTAAACTTACACATTTCAAAGAACAAATAACTTCTCTCTAGCAAGATCATGTCAACACAGAATCTTTTAATATGTTAATCACATTAGACAACCCATACAAATACCTAACCCAAATCTACTTTACCACTATAATGGGATTTGAAATATTAATCCACTTACCCATAGTCAAGAAACTACATTCCATAGACTTAATATAAAAACAAAAGCTGAACACTTACAGCACACAGTTCTCTCATATAAAGTATACCCTTTTTAAATCAGAAAATTTCTGGTCCTGCACAGACAAAACTAGGATTAAAAACCTTTACAAATGATGACTGTCATTCTGTTCATCCCAGTACATCTTATTAAGGACAACAGATCTTACGATACAACAAATCAGAACTGCAGTGTGTTTGATCACACAGAGTCGGACACGACTCAAGTGACTTAGCAGCAGCAGCAGCAGCAGCCCATGCTCTACTTACTTCTAGTGCTATCCTTTATTTTTATTTATTTTTTTTTTTATTTTACTTTACAATTCTGTATTGGTTTTCCTCCCCCTCCCCCTCCCCCTCCTATCCTTTAAACCTATTTGGTTCTCCAGAGGGCAAGTATAACTACATTATGCAGAGTCTCAAAGAAAACTTTAATTACTTCAGTGGTAAAAAAGGCTACAATGCCTATGATCTTCCTAGGTTTTCAAAGATGATCAGAATTCTCAAGACAGTGTCAATGAAAAATGAATAATTTCAAAAAGATAAGCAACATTTTCTCCCATGTTTTAAAAAGGGTTCTATTTAATTTTGTAGAAAATTTGCATATTCTAATATTATCATCTGAAAAATTTAATGTCATACATTTTATTAAACATGATGCATACCTGAATGTACACATTTCCATTTAAAAATATACTACAGGCTACCAATACGGTGACTAAGTGGCATTTTATTAATGCCCCTACAGTACTGACAAAAACACAATTAATAAATATTTGATTAATTAAGTCAACAAATATTTAAGTTTCTTCTTATATCCATACACTGTTCTAAGCATAGGCTATGACAAATCTAACACATAAAACTCTTGCCTTTTGTAGCCTTTAGTTTTGTGAAAAGGCAGAAATTCAACAAATAAAACCACAGATCTATATTCATCAAATGCTGCAAGTAGAATGAAGGAAAAGAGTCAGGTGATATTAGTGATGGCAGGGGTTGGGGAGTAATCCCGCTTTAGACTGGAACACTAAGGATGCCTCTCTAAAAACAGGACACTTGAGATTAAGATTCCACATTCAAAGATTTGAAGAAAAGATAATCTCAGGTTATGGGAACAGCATGTGAGAAAGTTCTAAGGCAAGTTTCAGAAATTGAAGAGTCAGCATAACTTGATCACAGAAAAGCAGAGGAAGAGTAGATTTCTTAGAATCTGGTAAGGGACAAGATTGTATTCAGCTTTTTATCACATTTAAGGATTTAAGGTTTTACTCTAGGCGCACTAAAAAAATCTAAAATGAAGCATTATAGGTGAGGTGTATGCAAGAAAGACCAATATACAGAATGCCAGAAGGCCTTGGCCCTACATCAAAAGCTTGGTAAATAAAGGTACACACAGATTTCAACTTAACATGTTAAAAGGTATTTGTGTTATGTTCGCGTGATTCCCTATCTTGAACAACTTTTTCAAATAATCCATCATCTACCAGACATGATCACACTCCTCCCTTTCCCTTTACAATTCACATTAGCAGAGATACAGCTAAGCAATAAAGTGGTTAACTACAAAGGAGAGTAGAACTACATGGATATGCAAAAAGATCACAAATAACAAATGTTGGTGAGGATGTGGAGAAAAGAGAACCCTTCTACACTGTTGGTGGGAAAGTAAATTGGTACAGCCACTGTGGAAAAGAGTATAGAGGTTTCTCAAAAAAACTAAAAATAGAACCACCATGTGACCCAGAAATTCCACTCCTGGGTATGTATCTGGAAAAAAGCAAATCACTAATCAGAAAAGATACATACCCTCCAATGTTCATAGAAGCATTATTTACAATTGCCAAGATACAGAAACAATCTAAGTGTCCATCAATAGCTGAATGGATAAAGGAGAGGTGGTATACACAATGGAGTAATACTCAGCCACAAAAAGAATGAAATGCTACCATTTGCAGCAACATGGATGGACTTGGGGAGCATTATGCTAAGTGAAATAAGTCAGAGAAAGACAAACACTGTATGGTATCACAAGTGGAATCCAAAGTATAAAACAAACTAGTGAATAAAAAAAAAAAAACAAACACCCAGACACATAGATAGTGGAAGGGAAGAAGGGAAAGGCAAGAAAAGTTCAGTCGACTAAGAAGTATAAACTATAATACTATGTATAAAATAAATAAGGTACATGGATATACTGCACAGTGTGGGGAATATAACCATTATTTTATGATAATTATAAATGGAGTGAAAGTGAAGTGAAGTCGCTGTCGTGTCCGACTCTTTGCAACCCTGTGGACTGTAGCCCACCAGGCTCCTCCGTCCATGGGGTTCTCCAGGCAAGAATACTGGAGTGGGTTGCCATTTCCTTTTCCAGGGGATCTTCCCAACCCAGGAATCAAACCCACGTCTCCTGCATTGCAGGCAGACACTTTAACCTCTGAGCCACCAGTAGAACCTTTAAAAATTGTGAAATTATGTTGTACAACTGAAACATATAATTTACCTAATATTGTATATCAACTGTACCTCAAGGGAAAAAAAGGACATGGAAATGTAATGACAAATTGGGAAATCACCCTCTGCATAACTAAACTCAGTAGCTCTTCTGAAGGTTAGGGTGGAATGGAAGCAGAGCTCTATGCAAAAGATACGGACATTCTGAAACTGCTTAAATTTTAACCATATGAATCCATCACTTTTATATCAAAACATCAACTATCATTATTACATCCCTCACTAGGAAGCACCTTAAACTGATGTAACTTCTTGCCAAAATATCACCAAGCCTTTCAGAAATTTTTTCCTCTTAATTTTAATGACAATGAAAAAGTATTAGCCATTATTTTGTGAGATTATCCTCACATCTTCATCTACCTGAAACTCAACTATGTAGAAATTTCCTTGGGAGTTTCTACCTGCAATAGTCTATTTGATAAACATTTTTCATTATTAAATGAAACATTTTTCATCTCTACCAAAACAAGTTTGAGCTTTACTGTCCCCTTAAAAATCCAGAGGTCAACATTTAATTCTACTGAAATTTTTTTTTAATTTTAAAGTAAAGGTACACTGTTTTCCACCTGCAAAAATCTGTCCTAGATAAATATCCATTAATACAAGAAAATACAATGACAAGAACACTAGATTTGCTTTCAGTGGAGGTGGTGGTGTAGTCTCTAAGTCATGTCCGACTCTTGTGATCCCACGGACGGTAGCCCACCAAGCTCCTCTGTCCATGGGGATTCTCCAGGCAAGAACACTGGAGTGGGTTGCCATTTCCTTCTCCAGGGGATCTTTCCGACCCAGGGACCAAAACGCATCTCCTGTACTGCAGGCAGATTCTTTACCACTGAGCCACCATGGAAGCAAGGGAGATCCAGATTCTATCCAACAGTAAGGAAAGAGTTCCACAAGTTATATAGTATTATGCTGCCAAACAACTGTCACAGAAAAATATCCAAAATACACTACCTATTGCAAGCTTATTTCTTTTATTTTTAAATGTGTGTATTTAGTAAACAATGAATGAGATTTCATTTTTCACTTGTACTCTTAAATATGTTACAATGATTACATACTACCCAGGATTTTAAAACAAAGATGGAAATTTTCAGGAAATAATTATTTGAATGTATAATTTTACATCTTTTTAAAAATTCATTTCAATAACTAAAACCTAAAACAAATAAAATTCTAAATTACCCTTCAAGTACTTTAAGCGCCATAGTTTTCAAAGCAAACTGCATAAAAATTTTGCCTCTCAGCTGGATATTTTCTTAGTGAACAGTAGCTAGCCAATAGGCTCTGAAGTTAGAGCTAAAAGACTGTAAGGCATCTCCAGGTCTCCTTACATTTCCCAGATCAGTAACAGCTGGATGGCCCAAAGCACTGACATATCCCTCCTGATGCCTCCTATTTCTACAATCATGTTTCAGTGGAGCCCATCATGAATCCTAAGCAGTCAAGAATCACTGCTTTATATAGAAAATGTCAACATGAGCAGGCCAAGATTGCCACCATAACTCCACCCCAACCTTGAGTGA
Organism: Oryx dammah; assembly: GCF_014754425.2. NCBI lineage: Eukaryota > Metazoa > Chordata > Mammalia > Artiodactyla > Bovidae > Oryx > Oryx dammah. The sequence goes on from NW_024070205.1 coordinate 25,434,428, forward strand.
CCTGTGGGATCAACTTCCACACCACCAAGGCTGAGCATCTTAAATAAGCTGGGAATTCTCAGCATACAACTGCCAAGATGAGAAGCGAAATACCCTGACTACCACAAACTGAAGAAGTAACCAAAGAGCAGTAGATCGTACTCAGGATATTGGATCTACAAATAAATCCTGAGGAGAGTACAAGAGATTAACACTGCAAGGCTTCATGAAACTTCTCTACTACAAGAGACTCTAGATTAGAACAGCTGCCAGGAGACTTCAGATTTTAAAATATTTTTAAGATGGAACACCACAGGCCTATCTGCTCAGCCTCAATCTACTATTAACTGTGAACAGTACTTAGCATTTGGAAAGAGGAGAGGAAGTAAGGGGAAGAGGTGTTACATGCAGGGAAACTTTATTTTTAACTAGATATACTTGTGTATTTATTAAACATTTTACCAAGAGAAAATGCTCATATGGTATGAACGTGATTTTTAAAATTCAATTAAGACTGAAAATATAAATATTCCTAAAAATCATACACAAGTTAGTGTGACTAAGTTTAACAGAAGTTTTCTAGAGGGAATGTGGTAAAGAGCAGTGACTGAAAACAATTATATGAAATGACGGGATAATAAATACTATGTACTAACATAGGTCAAGCCCTACTCCAAGCCCTTTTTATATTATATATATCAACTTATTTAACCATCACACATTATGACCCTTCTTTTACCAAGAAGGAACCTGAGGCACAAGAACTTATTTTAACTTTCACAAAGCCACAGTGATTAAATGATGGAAGCAGGATTTTAACAGTCTGATTCTAAGGGACTTCACTAAGACACAATGTCTCTCACATTAACTATAAGAGGAAGACAAGAAAAAAGAAAGACATGAAAATAATAACATAACAGGAAAATGAACAACTTCATTTAAAAAATGGGGTAAAATAGATTATCTCAAAGAACTTAACAGATAGCAAATAAATATATAAAAAGATGCTCCACATCCAAGTCATCAGGGAAATGCAAACTGAAACAATAAAATACCTCTATACACCTATTAGAAGGACTGAAATCCAGAATACTGACACCACCAACAGCCAACAAGAACATGACATAACAAAAACTCAGTCATTTCCGCAGGAATGAGAAATGATATGGTCATTCCAGAAGACAATTTGGTGATTTCTCACAAAACTAGCCATATGATCCAGTGATCACACTTCTTGTTATTTACTCAAAGGAATCAAAAAGTTATGTCCACACAAAACCTGCACATGTATATTTGCAACAGCTTTATTTCTATTTACAGAAATGTAGAAGTATCCAAGATTCCTACAGTAGGTGAATTCATAAATAATCCAGACAATGGACTATTAGTAAGTGCTAAAAAGAGACAGCACATTAAAAACCAGAGACATCACTCTTCTGACAAAGGTCCATCTAGTCAAAGGTATGGTTTTTCCAGTAGACATGTACGGATGTGAATTGGACCATACAGAAGGTTGAGCACCGAAGAATTAATGCTTTGGAACTGTGGTGTTGGAAAAGACTCTTGAGAGTCCCTTGGACTGCAAGGAGATTCAACTAGTCCATCCTGAAGGAAATCAGTCCTGAATACTCATTGGAAGGACTGATGCTAAAGCTGAAATTCCAATACTCTGGCCACCTGATGCGATGAAGGGACTCATTGGAAAAAACCCTGATGCTGGGAAAGACTGAAGGCAGGAGGAGGAGGAGACACAGAGGATGAGATGGCTAGATGACATCACCGACTCAATGGACATTAGTTTGAGTAAACTCCAGGAGTTGGCGATGGACAGGGAGGCCTGGCGTGCTGCAGTCCATGGGGTCACAAAGAGTTGGACACGACTGAGCAACTGAACTGAACTGACTGATACATTGGAAGGATTGATGCTGAAGCTAAAACTCCAATACTTTGGCCTGACGCTAAGACTTGACTCATTGGAAAAGACCTCGATGCTGGGAAAGATTGAAGGCAGGAGAAACAGGCAACAGCGGATGAGATGGTTGGACGGCATCATTGACTCAAACGGACATAAGTTTGAGCAAACTAGGGGAGACGGTGAAGGACAGGGAAACCTGGTATGCTGCAGTCCATTCGGACACAACTGAGTAACTGAACAACAACAATCAAGACATGAAAACACATGGAGGTACTTCAAATTCATAATATTAAGTGAAAGAAGCCAATATGCAAAGACTACTTACTGTAAGATTCCAACTACGCAACATTCTAGAAAATACAAAATTACTCGTGGCAGAAGAAAAATAAGTGGTGGTCAGCTGGGATGGAGGATGAAAAAGCAGAACATGGAGGATTTTTAGGGCAGTAAAACTATTCTGTATGATACTATAGTGGCGGATACATGTTGTTATACATCCACACTCATAAATTGTACAAAACTAAAAGTGGATTCCGATGTACATTACGGACTTTAGGGATGATTACGTATCAACCTAAGTTCATCAGTGGTAACAAACGTACCACTTTGATGTATGATGCTGACAGTGAAGTAGGCTCTGCATGGAGGACAGGGCAGGAGGGGTCCATGAAACTATACTTTCTGCTCAAATTTGCTATGAACCTAAAACTTCTCTGAAAAATCACCTATTTAAATATTTTAAAGAAATAGAAATAATAGTATCATAAGGTTAAAAGAAAAAAAATAAAGCAGGGCTGTCTGTGTAACTTGAGTCGTGTTGCTACTTTTTCCCCAAGCTTTACTTACATTTCAAATGAATAGATAATCATGGCCCTTTCTGGCGAAGCATCTTTAGGAGTTCGAAATTTCTGAGAATGCCAGGTTGTAAGGATGTTAGCTGCTCCAGGATCAGCATGTTCAAATTCACCAACTGAGGACTTCTAATAAAGTCTGCCACACATCTTTGGTATTCTTAGTGTGCTACCAAATTTTAATTCTTATGACATTGAGTTTTCTCCCTCACTTGACATCGTGGACAGCTCCTATGTAATCTTTTCTAAGAATTTCCATTCAAAGAGATTCTGTTCTTTTTTAACACTTTTCCCTTTGGCATTTTACAGGCTGTAAGACTAAGGAAAGAAAAAAGAGAGAGAGAACAAAGAATATATACCATCTATCACTTAAGCCAAGTTCCAACAGTACTTCTACTTACATTCCAAGGGCCTGAACTTAGTTATATGACCATGCCAGCTTTCAAAAAGGGCTGTGAGATGTAGTCATTATTATCAACTAACATAAGCCCAGCTTAAGAAGATATTACTTCAGAACAAAGGACAGACAGCTGTTGAGGGAAAATTAGCAGGCTCTGCCACATTCATCCATATACCCTCACCACAACAGCTGACATATTCAATAAATATTTTGAAATAAAATTTTCTAATAAATTAAACTAAAAAAAAAACAAACATTTACAGATTCTCCTGTACAAGTTTAAATTCCTCAGTTTCAATATTCCTTCAGAAGCTAGTACCATCCTTGTTATATAAACTTATTTTTTAATATTTAAGAGGCAATTTAGTGTGCTCCATAAACGAATAGGCCTTGGAATCCAGTTGTCTGAGTTTAAATCCCAACTCTGCAATTTACTGATAGTGTGACCTCAGGTGAGTAGCATAATTTCTCTGTGCCTCAGGTTTCTCATATGCAAAATGATGATAATAATAATAATAATAATACCAACTTTCTTAGGTTATTTGCATGTATGAATATATGTATTAAACTTAGATCAGTAATTGACACATAGAAAGCACACAATAAACGGCAAGCCACTATTACTCCCCAGCATTACAAGCCAACTAATTGTACCACAGTCTTTCCATTATCCTCCAGAGTTTATCAGATCCCAGTACATGAAGATCATTTTTACTTTTGATCTACCTTTTGAAATCAAGGCAATTGTTTCAAACTTTTGATCCTGAGACATTTAATTTTCCAAAACTTTGTTTATACTATTTGGCCCCAACAATAATGCCTTTCTATTTCCTCCTGTTTATCTAATGCCTACAACTCTCATCTCAAATCTCACCTCCTCCACAAAATCTTCACTGTTTATCTAATTCTGGTTAAATAGTATGCAGAGGAGATCTTCAAACACCTGCATTCTCAGCTCCTCACTCCTTGCCCCAAGATGAGTGGTGGCTAAAAGTAAAGGAAAATGGCCAGACTCTCTTCAAATATTTCAACCCAAACAACATACTACCATAAAGTGAATGTAGTAGCAGATACGAGAATCTGTCATCTACTAAGGCAGATATTAAAGGAATTTGCAAAATGCAAAACCATGCTTTCTCACTAAACTGTTTTTAGAAATAGTTACTTTCCAATAAAATGTATGTCATTTATGTCAACATGCAATGGATTTCTTACCATTACTGTTAATGAACAAATAAGCATTCTAAATTATCAATTTTGCTTCCTAATAGAATAAATATCCCCATATACACATTCAACATCTTACCTCTGGTCATGCTATTCCCTTTACCTAAAGCCCCCTTCTCTCTCATCTGGCTATACCTAGACACTACCATGCCTCCAAAACTCAGCTCAAATCGTACCTCTTTCATCATCTCCTACCCCTCCTAATGCAAACAATTTCTTCCTACCTGAACTGCCAATGCACTTTATCTGAACCTCTTTCAAGATTAACACCTCTACGTGATTTATCTTCCTCTGATTTATCTTCCTTGAGGGCAGATTACTATTCATCTTGTTTCTCCAGCTCACAGTGGGCATAAAATGAATGCTTTTGCAATGAATACTTCTAACACTTAACAACCGGTGGCAAATTGTATTTTAAAGAACAAGAAAAAAGGAAGTAAAGACAAATATAAAATGACTTTTACAAACCAAGAATGGGTAGGCAAACATAACTACAGATTTAAAGAGGATCTAAAATGACACTGGATCCAACTTCTGACCTAAATTATCCCCTCAAAGTGTTTCTCCCAGTAAGATTTCTTAGTTATTAAGAAGAAAAAGAAATTATAGCTACCAGAGCAGAAATGGAATTTATTAAAATATATCTTCAGAAAAGCAAGGAACTGGACTTATAAAAGGCCACACAGCCAAGGCTATGCCTGAAAGCAAGACTCAACCTTTCCAGTGACGACACCGCTGCTGCTGGCACAGATGTGAGAGCTCGTACCGCCCACATTACCGACAGTCTAGACACTGGGTGGATGCCACACTTAGAATCAGTGGCCCTGCTGCTTCTTAAACTAAACAAGATAGTGGCTACTGCTACCAACCCTCACTGGAATGGATTTTTTCCCAGGGTCATCTTTATATTACAAGCTTCTAGTCCAAAACTGGAGATAGGTATTTGACCGATAGAACCCAGGTATGTATCCACGCCCTAGATGAAAAGGGGCCTGGGAGTAAAGCACCTAACGTTTTCCGCTTCTCTAGTAAAAAGATGGCTCTGCCTCATAAATTGGGGAAATTTGCCAAATACAGGCAAGGGGTTCAAATCCTGGAAAGCGAAAAATGAAAAATATTCACTATTCGTAACAACCCATATTGATGGCATTCAAGCAACCACACTACCCTAAATTGCAACGATCAAAACCATGTAATACTTAAAGTGCTGTACCACAGATAACTTCTTAGTGATAAGGAAAAAAATAAACTTTATAACAGAACAATTCTATTGTCTTACCACTTTACCCAGTGATCAATCTCAGCATCATTAAGAGTAGGACAATGAGACATGTGCCTCCAGACACAACCATTTGACCCATACAGCACAAACTATAAATACTGGTGCCCAAAATGTTTTAGTTTAAACAAACCTTCAGATCTAGCTTTCAGCTTATAGGAAACAGGAAATAATGGAATAAGTCAGACAAATTCAAAACATGGAATATCTTACAGGACAGTTGGCTAGATGTCTGTATTGTCAAGAGAAGAAAAGGGGTAAAGTGGGGAGATGTATGTAGGTTAAAGTGTACGTAAGAAATTTACAACTAAATGCGACTGCATAGTCCTTGATTAAATCCTGCTTTGAACAAGCCACCAGTATAAAAGACATTGTTTAGGACTGAACTGTGCCCCCAACTCCCACCACAAAAAAATTCTACTTATCTTGAAGCCCTAAGCCCCAGTATCTCAGAATGTGACTATTTTTGGAGTTAGGGCTTTTAAAAAGGTAAGTTAAAAGGAGGCCATTAGGGCGGGTCCTAATCTAATCTAACTGGTGTGCCCTTTAAGAAGGAAACTCAGACACACAGAAACACCAGGGATGCACTGAGAGGAAAGACCACGTGAGGAACCTCAGAGAGGCAGCCACCTGCAAGCCAAGGGGAGATCCTCAGGAGAAATACACTGATTTTGGATTTACTGTGTCCAAACTGTGAGAAAATAAATCCTGTCCTTTAAGCCACCTGGTATGTGATATTTGGTTATGGCAGCTCTAGCAAACTAACACAAACATTTTGGGTATAACTGGCAAAATTTTAATTCAGGCTGGGTTTCTGAGGATATTAAGAAATTGTTAATTTAGTTAGGTATGATAATGTGATAATGTGAATATAGTTATATAAGAAAATGTTCTTACTTTTGAGAGATACATTCAAGTAATTAGGGATAAAAAATAAACCAATTTCTGTAATTTGCAGTGCTATACCCAAAAAAGAGATTAAGCCAAAATGAGAAACATAATTTAGATTACTATGTGGGTATTAAGTAAACTGTTTTCTTTCTCATAAATTCCAAATTTTTCATAATGAAAAGTTAAAAGAAAACATACCTATATGACACTGATTGTGAAAGCTGGACCGTAAAGAAGGCAGAACGCCAAAGAATTGATGCCTTCAAACTGTGGTGCTGGAGAAGACTCTTGAAAGTCCCTTGAACAGCAAGGAAATCAAACCAGTCAATCTTAAAGGAGATCAACCCCAAATATTCACTGGAAGGACTGATGCTGGAGCGCCAGTATTTTGGTCATCTGATGTGAACAGACGACTCACTGGAAAAGTCCCTGATGCTGGGAAAGATCTAGGGCAGAAGAAGAAGATGTCAGAGGATGAGATGGCTGTCTACAGCCAACAATGCAATGAACAGGAACTTGGGCAAACTCCGGGAGACGGTGAGGGACAGGGAGGCCTGGAGAGCTACAAGCCATGGGGTCACAAAGAGTCGGACATGACTGGGTGAGTGAACAACATGATACTGACTGAAAGAGGACAAACTGATCATACAATAGAACAGAGATTCCGGAAATAAATGCCCACAACTAAAGACTCAATTGAGGAACAAAAGTAATAGGGAAAACTGTTTTCATTTCACAAATATTTATCAAGTTTATACTATGTGCCAAGTACTGTGTATACAGAGGTAAACAAGAGAGACATGGTCCTGCCCTTAAGGGGCTTATAATCTAACAGAGGAAAGACTTGTGAAAACAAAGTAAATACAATAAGCACAAATGGAAAAGAAACAAATAAAAATGTAAGATTTCTGAAACAATCACTTTTTTCAAAAAGGGAGCTCCTCAGGGTTGTATTCTGGGTCTCTTCAACTCTACCCACTTAATCTCAATTAGTACATTTCAAACCCAGACATCATTCTCACATTTTATACCATTTGTCAAGCTGCCTACAAACATCTTGGAGAAGGAAATGGCAACCCACTCCACTGTTCTTGCCTGGAGAATCCCAGGTACGGGGGAGCCTGGTGGGCTGCCATCTATGGGGTCGCACAGAGTCGGACACGACTGAAGCGACTTAGCAGCAGCAGCAGTAGCAGCAGCAGCAGGTACAGACATCTACAATGTCAAACTCCAAAACACTGCTCCTCCTTTAATCCCTCTTGGTAAACGTGCCCAAGAATTATGACTCCTCCTCTTTCACTCCTAAATCAAACATATCACAAAGTCCCAATGATTTTGTCTCATAAACATTTCTTAAACCTGTCCACTCCTTTCAAGCTTCACTACTCCCATCCTAGCTCAGTTACCTCGATTACTGTAACAATTTTCTAAATTGTCTTCCATACTCTAGCCTACTTCTCTCCAAATCAACTCTACACACCCAGGCCAAAATAATCTCTCTAGAACAAAATCTAATGTGTGTCTCAGATGGTGAAGAATCCACCCATAATGCAGGAGACCTGGGCTCAATCCCTGGGTTGGGAAGATCCCCTGGGGAGAGCACAGCAACCCACTCCAGTATTCTGGCCTGGAGAATCCCCATGGGCGTGGCAGGCTACAGTCCATGGGGTCGAAAGAGTGAGACATGACTGAGCAACTAAGCACAGCACAGCATTCTTAGAATAAGGCCCACATCTTGTCAGTAAGACCCACCATCACCTGGCCCCTGCTCACCTTTACAGCTTCATGTGTTACCACGCACTCTCCCTGTTCCTCGAAATACACTGCTGTCCACTTCCTTCTTTCACTCTTCTGCTATGTTCTTCCCTGCTTCTGGACTGTCATATCTGCTCTCAATCTCCAGGACTCCCACATCATCTTCCCTGGCTAACTCCTACTTCTGATGGTAGAATCTCTCCTCTGGCTAAGGAGCCCCTCCTCTGAGCTACCCCTGCAGCTCAAATGGCCTATCATTATACTTATCACAGAGCACAGTAATTGCCAAACTCCTCCCTAAGCTATAAATTCTATGATGGCAGGGTATCTCTGTTATTAGTACCTAGTATATCAAAGCCCTTGATTGGATACATTAACTGTATCAACAATAATTACTAAATTGATCTTCATTTTCATATGATTTATCTTCAGTTGGACCCCAAAATTGCATCTTTTTCAATACAAAAAGTCCTGACATGTTATTTATTCTGTGGGAGGATTACTTAGAATTTAGAAAACTATCAGAACTTCTTATAAGTGCATTTTATTTTCACTTCAAATATGAAACTTTAAAAAAGTTCCAGTTTTCAAAGCAGAGTAGTTACAATCCTATTTCAACTTCCCTCCTTATTCTCATTTCCTTGACCTCTCAAACATTATATCAGTAAGTCTCTGATAGGGAAAGCACCTTCCCAGATATACGTAGAAAAATGCTTCACTGCAGAAATGCCTTTTTTTTTCTTCACCACAGCTACTGGCTTGTGGCACCTCAGTTCCTCAATCAGGGATCAAACCCAGGCCACTGGCAGTAAAAATATGGAGTCTTAACCACTGGATCATCAGGGAAATCCAGAAATCCTGTTATTTCTAAAACTAAACAAATGTTAACTCAACAGATCATCCTTCTATCTAAGGTAAAAAAGCAGGATCCAGTATCATGTTTTTGTTAAGTAACAAGAGTTTTTAATTACTCTTGCCAAACACTGAAGCATATTTCCTTCAAGCATCAGTCAAAAAAGTTCTGAAAAAAAATTAGACCATAAGAGTAATTTTCCTAGCTAAATAATTCTAGTTTTTAACTAAATTAAAAACAATTGTTGGAATTATTTGGGAGGCAGAGTGTCCCAACATTTCTCAACAACATTCAACTATAACCAAAATGTGTTACACTTAGGGTTGTCAGATAAAACATAAGGCACTCAGTTTAACGTTGAATCTCAGAAAAATAATTTTATTTATTTGGAATATACATCCCAAATACTGTATGTATTTTTATTTGTTAAATCTGGCAACCCTAGTTATACTAACAAATTTATCATTGCTAGCAAAATCTAATTTTACTTATGCATTTTCATTATAAAAGTTACACAAATTCAGGAAAAAAAAAAACAGATCCATAATACTATTGAGCTAATACAGTTGGCATTTTAGTGCATTCCTGATATTTTTCTTATAATTTTAAACGGTTACATTCACTCTTCCTTAAAATGATAGTCTTTCTAATTATTTTTATGCTACACAATGTTTCTTGCAATAAGTGTACCATATCTTAAAGTCTCCTATTGTTGAAAATTTAAGTTGCTTCCAATAAGCCACTACTATAATGTTGCTCTGAATAGTTTCCTGCAAACACCTGTTTCTTATCTTGGCCTATTTCTTTAGGATATTCTCAAAAGGAAAGCTACTGATCAGATTTATAAAACAGTTATGAATAGTCTAAAAATTCTAGATACATCCTACCAAACTGCAATCCAGTAGCACTATCAGAACACACCTGCTTTACTAATATCTAACCAGCATTACATATAACTGTTTTAAGTATTCCATTTTGTTTTAGTCAGCATTTCTTTGATTACTGAGAAGATCACACATTCTTCTAACAGTTGCTTACAAGTTGTATATCCTCTAATATCAACTGTCTGCTCATTTCCTTTACCCATTTCAAACATGTTTTTGTTCAATATAATATTCCCAAATGAAGACTAAAATAGCCCACTGTCTAAAATTCTAGTCAAGTGCACCAAAGGAAAAACTAGTTTATATCTACAATTCCAACTGCCTTCCAGAAATTACTACAAAAGTTACTTTTACTGTAAACTTTCATTTTATTTACATGTATATTATCTCAAAGTTCATTTCATAGAAATCATAACTCTCATAATCAAAATTAATTAAAAAGAGATGACTACAATGTCCTGATATTTAGAGTAAATACCAGAAAGATCAGTTCAACTTAATACTTAGATATGCCACAGAACCTAATTTGATCATCAAAACAGAAATCATGTTGCAGATCTAATCTCTTTAATAATCTAGATACACAAAAAAACTGAGTCTGCAATCAGAGTTAATTCGCCAGTGCTGTCAGTAATCTTACAAAAATAAATATGCACTACTGGTTTCAAGAGAAGAGAAATAAAATAATTAAGTAGCTAAGCCCAACTTCATCAACACCATTAAAGCAGGACTCAAAGCTCACCACAAGCTAACAGCAGAGATTTTAGAAATAATCTAATTCAATCTCTTTCCTATCCCCCACCCATTTTGCAACGGAAGAAACCAAGGCATAATGAAGTAAAATGAACTTTCAAGACAGTGATAAAGCTACTTAGGGGAAAGAATGTCTGCTTCATTCTATAGTAACAAAACTTTATTGAGCGAATTATTTGAAGCTCTAGAGATAACAGAAGTGATAAAAACCAGGTAAGTCCTTGCTCTCAAAGAGCATATAAGCTACTGGAGAATGGAAGAAAGGAAGGAGGGAGTGAAGAAAGGGACGGGGGGAGAAAGGAAAGAAGAAAGTTTCTATGACAGGAGTAAGTATTCTGCATGAAAATACGTAGGGCAACGTGGCAGAGCAAGCCGAGAGCATCAAGAACCACTTCAGGTTAGGTGGTTTGGGAAAGACTCAGAAAACAATTTTTTTAAGCAGAGATCTGAATGACAGGAAGTCAGCAACAGGAAAATCAAAGGAGAGAGCAATCTGATTAGATTCTTTTATATCCAAATGTTAGTCAAGGTACAGCTGGAGGTGACAGGGAGGGTGGCAATGCTTCTTTTGATCAAAATGTGCACCATTCTGCAGTAAAGACACAACATTTATACTAGATTTAATAATACTAGACTTAATAATAAATACTAGATTTAATAATAAATATAGCACTAACTTGATGATCTGTTGCAAATGACACAAACTAAGATAAAATACTACCATAGGAAAACATCTAAATCTTGATGATTTAACTTAATCTGCTTTGAAAGACAGAGATTAACCAACTTTTCAATTATCACATTTGAAGGTGACAAGTAATTTTTAAATTCTTAGAAGATATTAGTGAAGGAATCAGTACAAGATAATGCTAATAAAGACTCACAAATAAGATGGAAAAATTAACATTAGTCAGAAACTTCAGGTTCCAACTTTTCTAATCCATGGTTTGACACTTGCATAACAACAGCCTAAGATTTTTTTCCAGCAAAACTATTTATCTTAAATGACCCTAGGGATATTGGGCTCAGAAAATAAGATGTTTTAGTTAATAATTCTGCTTTTTTAAAAATTAGTTATTTTTAATACATGAATGTATCATCTTCCCCACTGCAATCAATTTCCTGAAATACATGGTTTTACTTCTTTACGTTCCTCCACAGCACTTAACATGACGCCTTGCAAACAACAGAGATGTAATGAAATGACAGATCCCAACAGGAGTAGCAGTCATATAGATCACAACAACTTGGGGCACAAAGGGGCTAAAGGATAGGTTGGGGGGAGGCAGGGAGGGGGACACTTCATTTCTAGAAATGTCTTAACACACTATCACAGAGGAACAGCTCTATAGTCCATAAGCCTTGAATAAGTTGTGCTCAGCTCACTGAAAAATCATTCTGTAATCAAGTAAGTAGTTTAGTATCGTAAGCATTTTAATAACTAAAAAATAAACCAAACTTTTAAATTTTAAGTAAATTAAAAACCACCAACCAGTTAATGAGAGTTTAAGCCAGACTACAGATGTTATGCTACATCTGATCCAATCAGGTTTCACCCATCCTCCTTCACATAAAGCTACAGGCCCTTCCCATCCATCTCCCATCTAAGGTCAAGAGTGCTGGTGCAAAAATCCCTGCTTTCATTCCCCCAGTGATCCAGTTCTCCTTCACCCTATTTCTTGGTTTGCTGCTTTCAAACAAATTTACTAATAAAGAAGGAGTACCAAGGATTCTGGCTTGAAAAGAGAGCTAAGAATACCTACCATCTACGGAGCACCTTCTATACACCAGGCACCTATTTCTAAAATTTCAGAGTCATGAGACATTATTACTACTTCATTATCAGTTCAGTTCAGTCGCTCAGTCATGTCCAACTCTTTGCGACCCCATGAATCGCAGCATGCCAGGCCTCCCTGTCCATCACCATCTCTTGGAGTTCACTCAGACTCACGTTCATCGAGTCCATGATGCCATCCAGCCATCCCATCCTCGGTCATCCCCTTCTCCTCCTGCCCCCGATCCTTCCCAGCATCAAAGTCTTTTCCAATCAGTCAACTCTTCGCATGAGGTGGCCAAAGTCCTGGAGTTTCAGCTTTAGCTTCATTCCTTCCAAAGAAATCCCAGGGTTGATCTCCTTCAGAATGGACTGGTTGGATCTCCTTGCAGTCCAAGGGACTCTCAAGAGTCTTCTCCAGCACCACAGTTCAAAAGCATCAGTTCTTCGGCGCTCAGCCTTCTACAGTCCAACTCTCACATCCATATATGACTACTGGAAAAACCATTCTTCGGCGCTCAGCCTTCTTCACAGTCCAACTCTCACATCCCTATATGACTACTGGAAAAACCATATCCTTGACTAGACAGACCTTAGTCGGCAAAGTAATGTCTCTGCTTTTGAATATGCTATCTAGGTTGGTCATAACTTTTCTTCCAAGGAGTAAGCGTCTTTTAATTTCATGGCTGCAGTCACCATCTGCAGTGATTTTGGAGCCCCAAAAAATAAAGTCTGACACTGTTTCCACTGTTTCCCCATCTATTTCCCATGAAGTGATGGGACCGGATGCCATGATCTTCATTTTCTGAATGTTATACATATATATAAACCCAGAAGTAAGGTTACTTACCCAAGGTCAAACAGCTAGTAAGTTTGTCAGACACAGGGTTCTTTCCTTCCAAAAAACAGATCAACAACAAGGCCAAAATGATGGCAATAAGAGGCACAGCCACGAAGACAAGTGAACAAGGTCAGAAAGCAGCAAATTCAGAAAAAGGAACTCTACAGTCTTTTCCACCTACTCAGTTTTTTTATATTCAGAAGCATCTTTATTTTTTATTTTTAAATTGGAAGAAAACTGCTTTACAATGTTGTGTTGGTTTCTGCCATACAACACCACAAATGAGCCATAATTATATACATATATATCACCTCCCTCTTGAGCTTCCCTCCTCTTCCCCTACCCCCATTCTCCAGGTCACCACAGACAGAGCACCAGGCCCATCTACTTGAAATCCACTGCCATCACAACAATTACATGCTTGACAAGACCTGGGGAAAGTTTTTCAGGCTGATAATGAACTTTGGAGACTACATGATTTGCTGATATCTAGCTCAAAGACTGTATTTTTTATATACTAGTTATTATTCATTTTAAGAAATTTTCATTTAATAATGTTAATGATAGATCCAAATGAGCTCTAACAGTTTACAAAACCACTTTAAAAGTACTACTGTAGTAATACTTTTAAAAGCATTTAAAAGTAAATGCCAGACACAATAAGAAAAAAAAGGTGGAAGAAACATTTATGAGAACTAAACAATGTGCCAGAAACTGTGTTATTTCTCCTCTACATTCATTAACATATTCAAGATAAATAACTCTATGTAGTACGATTATCCCCACTTTACAGATAATTTCCCCAATGCCACACACAGCCAAGATTTAAATCGAGGGGAGACCAATTCCAGAGCCCTAGACAAAATAGCTTTTGTTCTCAAAAAGCCTATACTGTAGTCTAAAGTAGAAACAGACAAGCTACAATGCAATGTTATTAGTATCACAACAGGGAGGAAAATAAGATGCTCCAAAAACACAGATAAGAGATATCTAACAGATTTCTAACAGTCTACAATCTCAGTGAAGGCTTTCAAGATGATAGCATCTAGACTGAGAGAGACAACTATAAGTCATCCAGAAGAGAAAAATAACCTTGTCCATACTCTCAAAAGGACTTGATACCCAAATGGTCAAGAATCCTAAGTTTGATATTTTATATAAGCAAATACCTGGAGAAGGAAATGGCAACCCACTCCAGTACTGTTGCCTGGAGAACCCCTGGAAGAGGAGCCTGGTGGGCTATAGTCCATGGGGTCACAGAAGAGTCACACAGGACTTAGCGAATGAACAATGCAAGCAAATAATTTCTAGCCAATGTTACACAGCAAAGACTATGCTGAACTATGTCTGAAAGTGAAAGAAAGAGAAGTCTCTCAGTTGTGTCCAACTCTTTGCGATCCTGTGAACTGTAGCCCGCCAGGCTCCTCCATCCATGGAATTTTCCAGGCAAGAATACTGGAGTGGGTTGCCATGCCCTCCTACAGGGGATGTTCCCAACCCAGGGATCAAACCTGGGTCTCCTGCATTGAAGGCAGACTCTTTACTGTCTGAACTATGTCTAATATTCCATAAAAAATGCAGTCTATGCGTCATATGGTCTTCCCCAGTGGCTCAGTAGTAAAGAATCCGCCTGCAATGCAAGAGACGTGGGTTCAGTATATGGGTTGGGAAGATCCCCTGGAGAAGGGAATAGCAAACTACTCTTGTCTGGAGAATTCCATGCACAGAGGAGCCTGGACAGAGGGGTTGCAAAAAGGGTCAGATATGACTGAGCAATAGACAACAACAAAGATGTGTCATATATAAGAAAAAAACTAAATCTAAGGTTATTCAAAGCCCTTTGGAAATCAATCACTCAAGATAAACAATTTGATAACTGACATAAGAGTTTACCCTCTGGTTTTCACACTATTTCATATTTTAAAATCTTTCTAAGAAAAAACTTTCATGCCTTCATAAATGAACTATACAGACCATACATTTAACCTTTTCTTGTAAGAGAGAACATGACAAACTTTCATTATTATTCTATATATACTACTAGAAATACAACAGATACCCAAAGCTAAATAGGTGCGCAAGGCTGTTTTCCTTTACTATCTATGGTTTTTAGAGTTGGGTTGTGTGTGCGTATATAGTTTTTCCTATTTCTTCCTTGCTATCAATGTCAGCAATCTGTTATTATCAGTATGTATATTTATGATACCATTTCAATTAATCTGCTACTTTAGAAACCACAGCATCATATATAAAATAAAAGTAAGTTCTCTGACAGCTTTATTTTTAAGTAATTACTTATAAAAAATTACATCCATTTGGGGGTTTCTGCATCTTTCAAGAAGATAAGGAGCTACTGGGTCTACCCAAGTAAAGAGTTACAACTTCAAATTTTCATACCTTAAGATGCACCTCTCACCTTCTTTAAACTCAACTCAGATCAGGTTACAGAACCCTCTGAAGCTTTCCTGTAAGACATATCCTACACTGCCCCCATCCTGGCTACACTCCACTGTACTTGTATGTTTCTCCAATATGACTGTCATTTCCTTAATCATCTCTTATCTCTGCTTCTCAAGCATTGAATCCTTTCCTTGCCTTACAAACGCCTGCTGAATAAAACAGTGTCAGAGAATGAAACCAACTGTATAAAGAGCCATAAAACTGTAACACCCCATACAATAAAAATGACGTTTCATACTCATAATGGTAACTTTCATGTGGAAATACACACTTATGAAATCTAAATTTGAGGGAAAATCACAAGAAAAGTATTAAGCGCAAGCAAGCAACAATATACTATTAAGCTGTTTTACCCACTGCACCCTCAAAACAATCTGTTTATCTTGTGGAGAAGAAAGCAAAATACATAAATATATTCTCTCCAGGCAACCATAATATATTTTTCCACCCTCAGTGCAAACAAATAAATAAATAAACTGACATTTAAAGAACAGTGATTGTTAATTATCCAAGTTAAAATAAAAACTTTTGGGGGTATATCTAGCTATTTTGAGGTATAAGAATAAAATAAAAGTCACCCATTACAAACACTCATAGATCTTGCTGTTGGAAGCATCTCTGAGGTCACCTAATGTTATTTAATACTCCTCCTCATTGCAGAAAGAATTCAGGTTGCTAGAGATGATCCAATCCACTTTCTACTCAATACATCCCTACATTTCTGCCTCCACTTACCTTTCACTCACTGATCCTCTGGACCCACACAAAATATGTCTTCTGCTGTTCAGACAGCAGCCTATGAAAATCTACTTACTCGATTTATTTTATGGTTTGACTTATTTTAGTGATTAAAAGTAATATATGTGCTTATCTATTTCAAAGACTTCTTTGGCGTCTCAAAAAATTTCCCAGTAAAATGAAAACACCAGGCACATTTATAGGTTTCCTGTTGTAAATCTTACCTTTTTAGGTTCTCATAATTACCCTATGAAACACTCAAGGCAAGTATCATCAACCCCATTTAAAGAAATCATCAATATAGAGTAGCAGTTGAGAGTTGCTATGAGGTAATTTAGGAGCAAAAGAGACTTGTCTCTTATGAGCTGTGTAATCCTAAGTTATGACCTTCTCTAAGCCTGTTCCTTTACCTGCAAACTGGACACTGTAATAGTTCCTACCTCAGGTAGTTATTGTGAAGATTAACTAGATAATGCACATTATCTTACAGAATAACTAACCCATTCACACTCAATAATGTTTTTGTTATTATTATTATGCAAAGAGGAAAAACTGTGGCGAATCACTCATGCTCTCAGAATTTCACTGCAACACTACATCAAGAATTGAGCTCTTAGGCCCTACCTACCTTGTCTTCCACAAAACCAAAAAATGTTTTCAGTAATTTGTGGCTTAAAGCAGATTTTTTTTCCATTCAATTTGACCAACCATAATGTATAAAATCTACTGTCATGCTCCTCTTCCAAATGAAATTTTCACAAGTATAAAAATTACTGAAGTTCTCTATCTAGAAAAATTAATTCTCAATGGCACATAATAATAAAGTTCCACAATGACTTAGCATGTAAACATAATGAAACTTACAAGTAAAATGAGAAGCATCACATTAATTGCTAAATGAACTAGTTTCTATGAACTACTATCATTGGATTATCCTTTAAAACCTTTATCTGGTATCTTCATATGGTAGAGATTGCTATTTTATTGTTTGTGAAATCAAGTGCAAGGGGAGAAACCTGTTTCACCTATCAAAACTATTGACAGTGCCAACAAGAAATATAAAATGCATGTCAGAATTTTATAAAAATTAGAACATCCCACTGTTCACAGCAGCACTATTTATAAAAACCAAGTCATGGAAGCAACCTAAGTATCCAGTGTCAGATGAATGGATAAAGAAGATGTGGTGTATATATACACAATGGAATATTACTCAGCCATAATGCCATTTGCAAAAACACAGATGGACCTAGAGATCATCATACTAAGTGAAATATTCCAGAGAAAGACAAATATCATATGATACCAAATATTATATGTGGAATCTAAAAAGTGATACAAATGAACTTATTTACAGAACAGAAACAGACTCACAGGCAGAGAAAACTTATGGTTACCAAAGGGGAAAAAGAGGGTGGGAGGGATAAACTGAGTGTTTGGTATTAACATATACACACTACTATACAGAAAATAAACAACTAGGACTTAGTATATAGTACCGGGAATTATATTTAATATCTCATAATAACCTATAATTGAAAATAATCAAAAATTATATATATATTTATATGTGTGTTCAGTCGCTCAGTCGTGTCCAACTCTTTGCGACCCCATGAACCACAGCACGCCAGGCCTCCCTGTCCATCACCAACTCCCGGAGTCCACCCAAACCCATGTCCATTGAGTCAGTGATGCCATCCAAACATTTCATCCTCTGTCATCCCCTTTTCCTCCTGCCCTCAATCTTTCCCAGTATCAGAGTCTTTTCAAATGAGTCAGCTCTTCGTATCAGGTGGCCAAAGTATTGAAGTTTCAGCTTCAACACAGTCCCTCCAATGAACACCCAGGACTGCTCTCCTTTAGGATGGACTGGTTGGATATCCTTGCAGTCCAAGGGACTCTAAAGTCTTCTCCAACACCACAGTTCAAAAGTATCAATTCTTCGGCACTCAGCTTTCTTTATGGTCCAACTCTCACATCCATACATGACCACTGGAAAAACCATACCCTTGACTAGATGGACCTTTGTTGACAAAGTAATGTCTCTGCTCTTTAATATACTATCCCTTGTTGGTCACAACTTTCCTTCCAAGGAGTAAAAGTCTTTTAATTTCATGGCTGCAATCACTATCTGCAGTGATTTTGGAGCCCAGAAAAAAAATAAAGTCAGCCGCTGTTTCCCCATCCATTTGCCATGAAGTGATGGGATCAGATGACATGATCTTAGTTTTCTGAATGTTGAGCTTTAAGCCAACTTTTTCACTTTCATCAAGAGGCTCTTTAGTTCCTCTTCACTTTCTGCCATAAGGGTGGTGTCATCTGCATATCTGAGGTTATTGATATTCTCCCGGCAATCTTGATTCCAGCTTGTGCTTCATCCAGTCCAGCGTTTCTCATGATGTACTCTGCATATAAGTTAAATAAGCAGGGTGACAATATACAGCCTTGACGTACTCCTTTTCCTATTTGGAACCAGTCTGTTGTTCCAGGTCCAGTTCTAACTGTTGCTTCCTGACCTGCATACAGGTTTCGCAAGAGGCAAGTTGGGTGGTCTGGTATTCCCATCTCTTTCAGAATTGTCCACAGTTTATTGTGATCCACACAGTCAAAGGCTTTGGCATAGGCAATAGAGCAGAAATAGATGTTTTTCTGGAACTCTCTTGCTTTTTTGATGATCCAGCAGATGTTGGCAATTTGATCTCTGATTCCTCTGCCTTTTCTAAGACCAGCTTGAACATGTGAAAGTTCACGGTTCACATATTGCTGATGTCTGGCTTGGAGAATTTTGAGCATTACTTTGCTAGGGTGTGAGATGAATGCAATTATGCAGTAGTTTGAGCATTCTTTGGCATTGCCTTTCTTTGGGATTGGAATGAAAACAGACCTTTTCCAGTCCTGTGGCCACTGCTGAGTTTTCCAAATTTACTGGCATATTGAGTGCAGCACTTTCACAGCATCATCTTTGAGGATTTGAAACAGCTCAACTGGAATTCCATCACCTCCACTAGCTTTATTCATAGTGATGCTTCCTAAGGCCTACATGACTTCCCATTCCAGGATGTCTGGCTCTAGGTGAGTGGGTGTGTGGGTGTGTGGGTGTGTGTGTGTGTGTGTTATTGAAGAACAGTTGATTTAAAAAGTGCTGGTTTCAGTGTGTGTGTGTGTTATTGAAGAACAGTTGATTTAAATAGTGCTGGTTTCAGGTGTACAGCAGAGTGATTAAGTAATTAAATAAAATAAATAAATAATTAGAGGCCTAGACTCATTACTGAAAAATTAAGCTGCCTAACTCATGCAGAGGATGAGAGGGTTAGATAGTATCACCAATTCAAAGGGCATGAATCTGAGCAAACTCTGGGAGATAGTGAAGGACTGAGAGCCTGGCATGCTGTAGTCCATGGGGTCACAAAAAGTTGGGATATGACTTAGCCATGAAATTAAAAGACGCTTACTCCTTGGAAGAAAAGTTATGACCAACCTAGATAGCATATTCAAAAGCAAAGACATTACTTTGCCGACTAAGGTCTGTCTAGTCAAGGCTATGGTTTTTCCAGTAGTCATATAGGGATGTGAGAGTTGGACTGTGAAGAAGGCTGAGCGCCGAAGAACTGATGCTTCTGAACTGTAGTGCTGGAGAAGACTCTTGAGAGTCCCTTCGACTGCAAGGAGATCCAACCAGTCCATTCTGAAGGAGATCAACCCTGGGATTTCTTTGGAAGGAATGATGCTAAAGCTGAAACTCCAGGACTTTGGCCACCTCATGTGAAGAGTTGACTCATTGGAAAAGACTTTGATGCTGGGAAGGATCGGGGGCAGGAGGAGAAGGGGATGACCGAGGATGAGATGGCTGGATGGCATCACTGACTTGATGCACGTGAGTCTGGGTGAACTCCGGGAGTTGGTGATGGACAGGGAGGCCTGGCGTGCTGCTACTCACGGGGTCGCAAAGAGTCGGACATGACTAAGTGACTGAACTGAACTGAACTGAACAACAGACAAACTTATGTAAAAAAATTTTTATAGGTTCACTAGTACTAGCAAACACGTGGTCCAAAGATTTGAATAACAACATCTAACTTCATTTTTCCCATTAACTTTACCAGGAAGCTTGGCTTAGTGTTAAAAGAAGATTTTAAAATATTAAGAGAAAAAAACAGATGCAGGAAAGAGGACATTAACTAAATTACAATTTAGTACCAACTTGATAAGCAACATCTTTGCATAGAAAGACTAGCACAAAGTCTTTAACATTAGTCCAAACCTGACCACTAACAATAGGGCAAAATATGAGACAGAGATTTTAAATGAAAGAATACAGCCCATGAGAGAAGACCTCTGTGGAAATAAAATAATAAATGATTAAGGTCTGATGGCTATTAGCTGCTGAGACAACAAAATTACTATAAAACAACCTAAGAAACCATATCATCTGCCAGTATATGTATAGTCTCCCTTCAGAGGTTGACTTCTCACTAAACAAAGATATAATTTATCCCAAGTGTCTTATCAAGATAAATTTACTAAAGAGAAGGAAATACCTAATAACCACTCTAAGAAACATGTGCATTTATACAATGCTCTTAGAAATGGGGTTCAAAAACGACAAAGTACATCTTGAAGCACAGAATAAACACTCAACATTGTTTATCAAAAACCAGCGTTACAGTTCTCTTAAACCTTCAAAACTGAAAAACCACAAGTTTGTATTTTCTCTAAAAATAGTGTTTGTTATTTGCATCCCCTCTGGTGGAAGTTTGATTTTTAAGGCCCTGTAATTTTGCCTGGCTTCTCTGGTGGCTCAATGGTAAAGAATCTGCCTGCCAATGCAGGAAACACGGTTCAATCCCTAGGTCAGGAAGATTCCCCTAGAGGAGGAAATGGCAGCCCACTCCAGTATTATTGCCTGGGAAATCCCATGGAAAGAGGAGCCTAATGAGCTATACAGTTCATGGGGTCGCAAACTGAGTGTCTGAGCATGCATACATACAATTTTTCCTACTGCTGATGAGGGCAGAATACAGGTGCACATAAAACGCAGGGAAAGGGTGAAATTCGGAACTCCTTCACTGGTACGAATGAATTCTACGCTTGACTTTTAAAACATGCTACTTTCCTGGAAATGTGGCATACAAAGAAAAAAAAACCCACTGGGTGTGCATGGCTCTTATATTTGTGACTTAAGAGATAAGTCTTCAAAGAGCCAAATCACTTACTTTTAGTCATTTACCAGGTAGACTGTATTCTCACCAAAAATTCCAACAATTGGTGGGTGGCATGTGTGTTATACATACACATCAATGTATATGTGTTTAGGAAAATGTTTGCATAGTTTAAATTAATAACACTGTGTACCACATACACACAAAAAAACTGATAGTAGAAAATTTTAATAAACTCAATTTGTAAAAACCTAACATGTTAAAAAAAAAAAAAAAAAAAACACCTACCTCTGTGCTGACATGATTAGCTGCACCATTCAAGTGGTGTGAAGTATCTGAAGCATGCTGCCTCTAAACTCTTATCATGCTATTTGGGATGTGCTATCTTGTGAAGCAGTTCACGTGAAACTGCTAAAACCTACAGTAACAGGACAATATACATATCAGAACTTTAAATGAGGAAAACAGTATGGCAAAGACATTCATTCATTTTATTTTGGAACCAAATCTCAACCCCAAAATTCCTTGTCAACCATCCAGAAGTAACCCAACTTATTACCAAGAAGTTTTGTTTTTGTTTTTTTTTTTTTACTATAGCAACTTCATTACCAAGATTACCAAAATTTTCCACACACTTCCAGCAGTCTGTATGTGTTACCTGGGCAACAATCTAAAAGGGCTTTTACTTTATAGAATTGGTGGGTCAAAGAGAAGTAAAGCTTCTTCAAACTGACTGTGCATCATTTTAATTAGAAGCAGTGAGTATGAAATCTTCAACAGGCAGAAAATCTTGAGAATCAGTTTCATTAACAGACACAACATACTGTCATTTGTCTTCATTTCCCGTATGGAACAAAGCAAGCTCCATCCAGGACTTCAAAACATCCCCAGTCATGCAGGTTGTCAAAGACATAAATGCTGAAATCAAAGGAACTACTTGAGTAAAGAATCTAGCAAGCCTTCACAACTGGCTGTGGTATGAATATCCTGCTTTGCTGTCCTAAATTCTGAAAACTAGTCAGCTTAGCTGTGGATCTGTATCAACTGCCTTTCTGCCTAAGCCAAACCTGCCTCCAAATTAAGACCCAGTCATTTAGAAAGCACATTTTAGAAGGTGCTTTAAAAAGACTTTCAAAACTGCTTCCTGCTATAGCCAATCTGATGCTATTTGGCAAAACAAAAAATAATGATATCTCCTTACAAAGAAAATGTTTTCCCTTTCTTTCCAACAGTTTTAGGATTGGTATACTCAACTTTGCTTCTCTTACACTAATAATTTTTCCCTCAGCTTTTACTCTAAGGATACTTAAGTGCTCTCTGGGTCATAGTCAAGTCAACAGCAAAGCATACAGAGCTTACTGAACGTTAAGAAGTGAGTACCAAATGACTGCAGAGACAAATGTGAAAGACAAGCTGAAAAACAGAAAGGAAAACTGGCATTCAGGCTCTTCACCATTTGGTACTGACTCTTTCTTACCTGGCTCTTTCCCTCTATACCTTTGATCACCCTGGCCCAGAAAGACCTTTCTCTATTTACCATGCATCCTATTTCCACATGTCCAAATCCTACCCATTCTTCAAAGCGTGGTTTAAATGTCACCTCTTCCCATATCCTTACAACTAAAGGTAATCCCTCCCTCCCCTCTCTAACTTGTACCTCCTTATCTTTATCTCTTTACTACATATTACTTTCTGCCTTACATTATCTTCATTTCCATATTTAATCTCCCACACAAGCATAAAGCCTCAGGGTCAAGGTTCATGCCTTATTCATCTCTGTTCAAACTGCTTAACACGTTTTACACATATTAAACTCTCTGAGTTCCATGGGTTAGGAAAAGAGATAAATCCACTAGATATAACTCCAGATTAGGAGTCCACAGACCCCCCTTTGCTAATGACTAGCTATATGACCTTGAACTTCAATTTTTTAGTGTTTTCATCCACAAAGTCAAGAAGGTGGACTAAGCCAGTTTTTAACCATAGATGGTTATCCATTATCGGGCTGTAAAATCAATTTTGGCATCAAAACCCAGCATTATCTTTTTAAAAAAATGAAATAAAATAGAAAATATCAAAGTATGTTGTAGGCAGTGAAGTGGTACACTGTGAATATTTAACTGGCTATCCAAAGGAGAGAGAAAAGCTCGAATTGTAACATCTGTTGATGTCCCTGGTGTAAATACTCCTACCAAAGCCAATTTCAAGCTACACATGCACCTAGGTGGAAACAGAGACATAACTACTCTTACAAGTCAACTGATAAGCCAGCTCCAGCAAAGGCCTAAAACGACAAGTATTACTTCACCAAAATTTTCTTTCAACTTTGTGTGTGTGTGAGCGTGCGCATGGTGAATGGGTATAAAATATATTTCTCACTGTGAGTCAGTCAAAACCATTCATAAATGTTCAGCTAAACAATCTCCTAGTCCTCTTCCATGTGTACTACACAATACAATAAATTGCAATCTTAGTTACATATGTAATCTCAACATCAAAATTTGCATGTCTCTTCAAAAATGAGAGATGCCTACTGGTATCACCAGAAGGCAAATTACAGGAAGTGAAAATCTGGCTTAGGAAGTATTAGCAAAAGATCAAGGTTTTCAGCCTTTGTTCAGTTCCAACCGAGGACTACAACATCCTCCTACTAGTTGCAATGGCTCATTTAGCAAAGGGTTAGGGGAGACAGCAGGAAAGGAAAAGGAAACCTATAGTATGAAAAAAGGTCCATGTAATTGTGAATATGTGCCCTTCACCCACCCAAGAACCTTGTTGTTTTTGTTCAGTCGCTCAGTCCTGTCCAACTCTTTGCAATCCATGGACTGTAGCCTGCCAGGCCCCTCAGTCCATGGGGTTTCCCAGGCAAGAATATTGGAATGGGTAACCATTTCCTTCTCCAGGGGATCTTCTCTACCCAGGGATTTAACCCCCATTTCCTACACTGCAGGCAGATTCTTTACTACTGAGCCACCAGGGAAGCCCTTGCTTAGAACCTGGGTACAAAGAAAACCAGAGCTATAAAAAGGTGAATTTCCATCCCTGATGTTTCCCTGTTAAATTCTCCAGCACAAGCCTGCATCCCTCAATAGACTTCCATTACTGAGAATCCCCTACTACTAAAATTAAGTTTTTGCCAGGGACTAGAGACATGTACTTGTTGAATTTAGAATAGGCAAGGGGAAAAATAGCACAGCAAACAGTTGTTAGACTTGATATTCTGGGAAAATCAGGCTTTTATTGAAAAACATACTTTCTTATTTTCTTCTTACTTAAGCTTACTAAACTGGGTGAGAAGTAAAGTTTATTGAATATATTTTGGGCTGTACTATGTCTATCACAACACAGTCTGTAACCAGATTTTTCCTGAGTGTTTATAAAGAATTGTGTTTTCTATTTTTAAGGTTATTTAGAAAACAAGGAAGCTCAGAATTTCAAGCAGGCTAATAATGTTAGCTCAAATCTAACTCCAAATCAACTGAATATATGCACAGAAGTTTCCCAGGAAAATCCCAAAAATTACACCAAAAAAATACAAAAGATGAAAAAAAGAAGTCAGCATGGACACAAACTGGCAATACTCAATTGTAGTATCCTATCTGTTGCATGAGTACAATATGGAAAGTAAATGAAGTATGAAAAAGAGAATGTTGAGATACAAGTTCTGCTTAATTCCATTAACTATTCCTTATTAGGGTCCGCTGGTAGGTACTTCTACCCAATTTCAAATATTGACCATCAAGTGAAAAGTATTCAGTTCAGTCACTCAGTCATGTCCGATTCTTTGAAAAGCCAAGAGTCAAGTCAAGCAATGTCTTTCTTCATGGTCACAATATTAAACCTTGCCTTAAAAACTGAGTGTTTTACCATACTCAGGCTCTAGTCAATATTTTCTTTGCCTCCACTATCTGTGGTGCCAAATGTTCATAAGACCATCTCTATAAGAGGCTGTACCAGAGGCTGGAATAGCCTGGGGCTACTGGTCATGCTCAGGTCCACTGGCTGACCTATGTATAGAAAGTAAGCGCTATACCTTGGTTTCCCTGGTGGCTCAGCAGTGAACATCCACCTGTAATGTAGGAAACATGGGTTCAATCCCTGGGTCAGGGAGATTCCTTGAAGGAGGAAATGGCAACCCACTCCAGTATTCTTGTCTGGGAAATCCCATGGACAGGGAAGTCTAGAGGGCTATAGTCCGTAGGATGGCAAAGAACGAGACACAACTGAGCAACTGAATACACATAAACACACATACAAGAGCTATACACATGTAGCAACTCATTAAAACTTGTGAGACACAGCAAAAAGAAAACTCTGTGCCTGGGAATCCCTTAGCCTACAGTATCTCCATCCTCCAAACATCCTCTATTCAGCCATTAAGACCCCACACCACTTCAAGACAACAACAGGCTAGAATTCAGACCAATTTCTACACCATCAAAACAAGAAAGTTTTGCTACTTAGCTACTACTCTCTTCAAAGCTAATTTCTCAAAGCCTTGTTAGCTCCCACTCACAATATTTTAACTTGGCACAAGAGAACTCCTTCTTGTGATTACTCCAAAAGAACGGATAAAAGGACTTTGAGCTTCAATGCTGTATCATCTGAGTTCAAATAAATATACACTAACTGAACGAGCTCAACTTTGGGTTAAGGCAAAGAAAATTTTAAGTTTTTAGAAATCACAAATTTAGAACTGGTGAGCTGATAAAACAGAAACTGTTTCACATACCCAATAAAATTCTGTTACTCAAGTTTTAAAACACCATAATAACCACTAAGGTGAAAAGAAAATTATCTGAATTATGAAACAATTAGCAAGGACTCAAAAATTCACAGAACATTGCAACTATAATATATAAAAATCACGATCAAATAACTCAGGTCAAAAAAAAAAGTCACACATTTACACCTTTTATGCCTTTTATGTCGGTTGGTATATTCACTATGTCCCAATAGTACTAGGACCTACTACTTTGTTTCCAGCTTCCTAGAATATCATGTAGGCTATGTAATACATTCACATATAAAGACTGCCCAGCTACATCACTTCTCCCCAGATGACCTGTCAATACAAAATATCAGGGCACACTTTGACCTGATTGAAGACTCCAGTCTCAGTCTCAACTAACTCCCCAACCAAACAAGCATTTAATACAATTTGAAGATAACGTATACATTAAATTCACCTGGTCTTTCTCCTTTGTAGTTTCATTGTCAGTTTCACATGGGACTCTGTTGAGATAATGAATCACAGGCCAGTTTTCCAATACTGGTAACTTGTGGACCAGTATTTTCCATGGGCAAAAATCCACTTCCAATTTTACCACAAGCAAACTTCATGTTAGTATCTTCTGCCATCATTCTACAAATGGGCAGATATTCTACAGAAGTGCAGCAGAAGCCACACATAAACACTATTATGAGAAAAGTCAGGTTTCCGTAATACAGTGTTTTCAGAATTATAAAAAGCAACTATCTCCCCAGCACACGCAAGAAAATTTAAATGTATTTTTTAAAATCCCTAAACCTTCCAGCACCAGAACTGCAGACCTTGAAATCAAGTTTCCAGTCAGCTTTGAAATCTATCAGGCAAGTGAAAGCTGTCCTTACCATCAGCAAAATGAGGTGGGCATTTCTCGTCACTTACATGAAACTCTCAATTCTACAAGTGACCACGTAAATTTCGGTACGTTTTCTAAACTGATCCCATCTAAGAAGTACAGGGACAATACACAAGCACCTGGACACACTGCCCTGGGATCAGAAACAATCCTATCGGTCCAGTTCCCTAGCACCCGAACACCTCCCCGCTGGCCAGTGGCCCCTTTCCACATGCTGACGCACTGCCCAGCCCTGCACCGCTGGCGACCAGTGCAAAGTACTAGCCCAGTCTCAGAAACTTTGACTCAGTTATCAGGACACTGAACACCCACGACCTGGAAGAGGGATGTTTGGCATGGTCAGGCGGTCAACTTTGAAGCGGGGCATTCCGTACAGGTAGAGATCTGCCCAGCACGCAGCCCATCCCAGCCAGCAAAACCACAAGCATCAACAGCAGAAGCGGAGCAAAGTGCCTGGCGGAGACAGGGGGAGCGCGAGGGCGAGACGCGGTCACGAACAGATGCCTGAACGTGGGTAAGAAAATACTCTCACCACACGCCCACCCCCACCCCCGGACGTGGGGCTGCTGGGACAGCGATCCCGGCAGCAGCCGGCGGCAGTGTCAGGAGGGCACATCTGGAGGCAAGCGCCCAAGTCACCACCCCCGCCCTCAGGTGAGGGGCGCCGACCCCGCCCGCCCGCCGACCCGCCCGGGCCGCGAGGAGCGGCCGCCCGGGAGAACCACCGATGTCCGCGGAACCACCGACAGTCCCGAGCCTTCCTCCTGCGGTCCTCTCGCATCCCGTCCCGGCCCGGCCCCCACAGCTACCCTCCCCAGGCGCAGCCTCGGCGCCAACACCCCCAGCCCAGCCCGCGGCCCCGGGCCGCCGGTGCGCCCGTCGGCCCCTACGAGGCCGCCCTCGCCTCACCTCCTCTCGTCTCCGCGGGAAGGGCCGGAACAACTCTGCCAGGCGCCCGCGTAGCACCCGCCGCCCAGCGTTCTGCGGCCCGGCCCGTCCCGTTCACTCTGCCGCCGCCGAAGCCCTGGGAGGGCGGAGGGAACAGGGCGGAGGGAGCTGAGAGAGGAGGGGAGGAGGATCGCCCGGCAGGAAGAGGCGAGGGAGGGGGCGGGTCGGGGAGGAGGAGGCGGTGGTGGTGGTGATGACGTGTCGGGAGCGCGCACGTCCGGGCCCCTCGGCGCAGCGTGCGCGCTCCTGACGGCGGAGGCGCCTTCTCTGCCCTGAGCGGCGGGCGCGCACGCGCGTACACGTCCCCGCCTGGCGGTGTTTGGGTTAACGTCGGTGAGTGAAGACCTGGCCCGCCTAGGCTGTGAAGAGTAGAGACCCGGGAAGGGGCTAGAGACGCTCGCGTAGCTTCAGAACTTCCCAGAGCTTAACCATGCCGGGAGCCCAGCCGCGCGGGTTCGCTAGGGCGACCCCGATCTCCGAGCGAGTTGGGTTGAAGCGTTGCCCAGCGATTACTGATCTCTTAGATAATTCTTACTTTGGGGCGATTGTGCTCTTGCTCATAAACCTGGTTTACGTATATTGTCATTCTTAGTGCCCAGTACTCCTCAGGGAAGTCACCTTAAAGAATTCTAACTTCTCTCGTCAGTTACTCTTTTCTGTGCCTCTTTCAAGGTGTCTTGTGGGCTTACAAAGTTTCCTTCTGTAGGACTCAGGAGAGATTGAAGAAAATAACCAGTGGGGATTAAGCAGGAAGCACTATTATGTGTTTATGAAGAAAACTTACCCTCATTTGCACCTTTTTATCCTGTGGGGTAATAAAGTTGGGGGTACAAACTAGCAGAGTTAAAAAATAAGCCAACTCTTTCATCGGCTAATACTGTACGGATCCTTAAACTGTGGATATCCTTCTTCATAGATCTTAGAGGAAAAAAAAAAATGACCAGGAATTTTTTTGAATTTCCTTAGCACTTTGTTTCTAAAGGTTTGTGGCACCGAATATATTCGCCTCATCTGGGTAAATTTGTGTGACACTTTAGCCCACTAA
Source organism: Oryx dammah (assembly GCF_014754425.2). Lineage (NCBI taxonomy): Eukaryota > Metazoa > Chordata > Mammalia > Artiodactyla > Bovidae > Oryx > Oryx dammah. The sequence goes on from NW_024070205.1 coordinate 25,463,804, forward strand.
AGAATCTTTTGAGGCTCTGCTTCATTTTTATCTTCCACCGTGCCTAGCAGAGCGTCTGACTTGAGAAAGTACTCCATAAATGTTACTGTATAAATAAGTGAAGACATTGCAGGAGGAATTAGATGTGTCCAATGATTTCCACTCTAAAGTGACTTCTTTAGTTTAAAATTCTCTCTCCTACTTAAATTCTTCGGCACTCATTTCCCCACCTAGATCCAAAAGCTACCTTGAGAAATCCCTAATTTAAATGTCTATAGATGCTCAGGGGTTCCCTGATAGCTCGGTAAAGAATCTACCTGCAATGCAGGAGACTCTGGTTCAATTCCTGGGTCAGGAAGATCCCTTGAAGAAGGGAAAGGCTACCCACTCCAGTATTCTGGCCTGGAGAATTCCATATATGGTATAGTGGACTATACGCTGTATAGTCCATGGGGTTGCAAAGAGTCGAACAGGACTGAGGGACAGGACTAAGGGACTTTCACTTTCATAGATGCTGGGACAGACTGAGTATTACATTTGTTTAATATTTCCCCTAGGTGCTGGGCTTCTTCCTAGGAAATCCTTTAACCTCTGTATCCCAAGAGACTACCTAACTCTGAGCCTGACCCAGTAAATGCTGAACTTTTGGTATTTAATAAGGTTAAGGTCAGAATAACTCAGATCATCTGTATCTATTAATAAAGAAGCCAACAAGTATGTACTGAGCCTCTACTAAATAAAATATTAGTAAACTTACACTGGGCACAAGGATGTCAACAGATGAAAATGACATGGTTTCTGCTTTCTGATATCTGCTAACTGGAAAAAAGCTTTCTGACAAAAAGGGCAACACCATGACAATTATCTGCACTCACTAAGAAACAGACCCCCCAAAAAAGGAACTAAAAGTTTTAAATCATAAGTTCAAAAGAAGTCTCAGTTCAGCTCAGTTCAGTCGCTCAGTCGTGTCCAACTCTTTGCAACCCCATGAATCACAGCACGCCAGGCCTCCCTGTCCATCACCAACTCCCAGAGTTCACTCAAACTCATGTCCATCAAGTCAGTGATCCCATCCAACCATCTCATCCTCTGTCGTCCCCTTCTCCTCCTGCTCCCAATCCCTCCCAGCATCAGGGTCTTTTCCAATGAGTCAACTCTTCCCATGAGGTGGCCAAAGTATTGGAGCTTCAGCTTTAGTATCAGTCCTTCCAATGAACACTCAGGACTGATCTCCTTTAAGATGAACTGGTTGGACCTCCTTGGAGTCCAAGGGACTCTCAAGAGTCCTCTTCAACACCACAGTTCAAAAGCATCAGTTCTTCAGCGCTCAGCTTTCTTCACAGTCCAACTCTCACATCCATACATGACCACTGGTAAAACCAAAGCCTTGACTAGACGGACCTTTGTTGGCAAAGTAATATCTCTGCTTTTGAATATGCTATCTAGGTTGGTCATAACTTTCCTTCCAAGGAGTAAGCGTCTTTTAATTTCATGGCTGCAGTCACCATCTACAGTGATTTTGGAACCCCCAAAAATAAAGTCTGACACTGTTTCCACTGTTACCCCATCTATTTCCCATGAAGTGATGGGACCAGATGCCATGATCTTAGTTTCTGAATGTTGAGCTTTAAGCCAACTTTTTCACTCTCCTCTTTCACTTTCATCAAGAGGCTTTTTAGTTCCTAGTGTTCCCATATTCAGTACCACAAGCCTTTGGCAGCATAAGAATGTCTATCATTGGCTGTTGCTAGTTAATTGTCCTATTAAAGTGGAGCATAACAGCTAAGTCACTATTATAGGATCATTGATGTGCCAGCTTGCTAAAAGGAAAAGTACTCTGTCCCATAGCCACATGTTACACCTCTTAATCACGAAGGGTCATTCTGTAAAACTGAGCTGTTCCTCACAATAGAACTTGGATAAGAGATGTCACAAGAGAACCTAGATAAGAGGCGAGTCACAAGAAAACACAGATAAGAGACAGTGAAGGTGATTTGATACAAACACATCCTCACTACCAAGAAAACAATTCTAAGTATATGCCAGAGAACTAGTAACAAAGCGTTCTTCACAAAACGAGTACTGCTCACTTCTCTCCCCACTATGGCTTCCTTAGCATTAAACATACACCAGCAGCCCTGGTTCATAAGAGGACTGAGGCTCTCACTTTGAGGGAAGGTGTTATAAAATGTTCTAACATGATTCATAACATGAAACCAGTGGCCTAGATCCAGATCTAACCCACAGATGTATTTTGTTTAGTGTGCATGGTGCTTAAAAAGTTAGCCAAAGTTCAAAGCCAGAAGATTTCACATTCTTTTCAGCCTTCTTTTTAAAAAGTGGAAAATTTGGAAACAGTGGGATTACAGTTTCACATGGGGACAGAAAACTATAAAATATGTATTGTCTCTTTTCCAAAGTCTCTGCATTCCTTATTGTACCTCACATTGCCCTGTTTCTTCCATGTGGGTCTTCAGTTTCCAATTTTAAATATCAGAATATCAAAAACTGGAAAGAAGTTCAATGTTGAAAAAAAATAGAAGAGTTTGAACTATAGTATTTAAGCAGGTGGATTTTTTTTAAATAAGGTCTCATAATCTTTTTATAGCTTTATTTATTTATTCATTATCTTTTGGTTGCACTGGATCTTCATTGCTGCACCCAGTCTTTCTCTAGTTGCAGTGACCGCGAGCTACTCTTCATTTTCGGTGAATGGGCTTCTCATTGCAGTGTCTTCTCTTGTTATGTAGCACAGGCTCTAGGCATATGGGCTTCAGTAGTTACAGCACACGGGCTGTAGTTGCTCCAAAGCATGTGGGGTATTTCCAGACCAGAAATTGAACCTAGGTCCCCTGCATTGGCAGGTGGATTCTTATCCACTGTACCACCAGAGAAGTCGAGGTGGAACATTGTCTTGTTTTTATGATGAGTATTATTGGTTGATTCCCACCCACGTGTGCATTTGCAATTATAAGGCAGCTAATGATTTGAATGGGAATAGGCCCAGCTCCAATCCGTCTAATCAGGTCTTCACCTGATTCTGTCAGTGATCGATGCTAACACAGATTTAAACTGGTCCAGTACAAGGAAGGCCTGAGCTTGTGTTGGGAGAAAAGTGCCCTCTCACCTTTCTTTCTGTCTCTCTTTGCTGAGTGTGATGGATGAATGTGAATCCCATCGTTACTATAGCCAATTTGCTGCCATAAGTGAAGCCAGCCTGAAGCTAACACATGACACACAAGCTTGAACCCAGAATGAAACCGACAACCTTCCTCTGCATTTAGTAACTTACCTAAGCCAATAAATTTCCTTATCTATTTAAGAAAGTTTGAGTGTGGCTTTTTGTTGCTTGCAGCCAAAGCTAAATTTTCCATGCATGTTACAGAAGAAAAAGCTTTAGTTGCATTATTTGACACTTCTAAGAATACACTTCCAATGGGATGAATAGGTAACAACCTACTGGATAAAATTCTACAGGGTCTTGAAAGAAACTTCACCACCACCACCCCCCAAATCCTTCCCTGACTAGGTAACCTAATCCCTTAGAATCCATCACTACATTAAAAAAAAAAAAAAAAAAAAAACTGTGACTTCAATCCTCTGCCCTGTTTAAATCAGCTTTCACTGAGAAGAGTATCAGTAATTTTGTGTAAATGAATTTATCATATGAGTTTGGAGTGGTTTTTTACTATTGGAAAGATAGAAAAAGAGACAATGAGAACCTGAGGAAGGAAAGACTCAACAGAGAAAGACGTAATAGAAGAGGCTATATATTGTTAGGACTTATTCCCTGGTGACCCAGAGGTGGTGACCCTGGAGACTCCGCACTGCCAATGCAGAGGGCCTGCGTTTGATTCCTGGTCAAGGAGCTAGATCCTACATCTTGCTGCGACTAAAAGATTCTGCAAGCCACAAGAAAGCTTGCACATGCCACAGCTAAGATAGACTATCCCACATGCCACAGCTAAGACCTGACGCAGCCAAATGAAAAAAATGTTTTTTAAAAAAGAGAACATAGATATATTGTAGAAGACAAATTTTTATATTTCACAGTTCTGTGTAGAGCTGAAATTCAGATTGCGTGTGCCTGTGTGCTAAGTGGCTTCAGTAGTGTCCGATTTTTTGTTACCCTATGGACAGGAGCCCGCCAGTCCTCCCTGTCCACGGGATTTTCCAGGGGTTGCCATGCCTTCCTCCAGGGGATCTTCCTGATCCAGGGATCGAACTCCCATCTCTTACATCTCCTGCATCGGCAGGTGGGTTCTTTACCACTAGCACCACCTGGGAAGCCCAAAATTCGGAATAATTCATGAGCACCATCATGTAGGCTTCGTCAGACTAATGCACGCAAGTCATACTAAGCCTACATGATGGTGCTCATGTAAGCCTCACAATTTTGCCACTCTGAGCTGGGTTGCTTCAGTCATGTCCAACTCTGTGAGACCGTCTGGACCATTAACTGCAAGGCTCCTCTGTCCATGGGTTTCTCCAGGCAAGACTACTGGAGTGGGTTGCCATACCCTCTCTCCAGGGGATCTTCCTGACTCAGGGATGAAATCTGTGTCTCTTACGTCTCCTGCACTGGCGGGCGGGTTCTTTACCATTAGTGCCATGTGGGAAGCCCAAGCCTACATGATAAACCAAACCTATTAAATCACCCTTACAAGACTATGAGCAAAATCAAACAATAGGTATGTAGGAATCAGAAAATTTCCTCAGCAGTAGAAAAGACAAGCAGAATCATAGATATTTCTCTGAAGAAGAATGCTGATGTACTACTTTTGTGATTCAATAAGAAATAAAAAGGACACTTACCAAAACTTTTCCCATACCTTGTGGCAGGTGTCTGAAATTCATCTTCCCCTCAGAGTCCTTTTCTTTGGTCTGGGGCAGCCTCCCTCTTTCATGTATAACAAAATCACCTTGGGAGTTTATTTTTTAAATGCAGACTTCTATACTCAGCCCCAAAGAGATTCAGTAACTCTGGGATGAACCTCAGGATTTGTTTTACTTTGACATTTTATTACAAAAATCTTTAAACACATAAAAAGTAGACAGAATAGTATTTTGTCATCATGTCCAAGCATTCAGCTTGAACAATTATCACCATACGGCCAATCTTCTCTTCCCTATCCCTCATATAGATTTTACCTATTAAAAAAATACAATAAATATATGTATATACTTCATTATACAGTTCTAATTGGAGAAGGCAATGGCAGCCCACTCCAGTGTTCTTGCCTAGAGAATCCCAGGGATGGTGGAGCCTGGTGGGCTGCCGTCTGTGGGGTCGCATAGAGTCGGACACGACTGAAGTGACTTAGCAGCAGCTGCAGCAGCATACAGTTCTTTTTTTTTTTTTTAAAGGTAAGAAATTTTTTTTGCAATCAACAAAATCCAGAATGTGGGAGAATTTATGGGACAAACCACCAAGTTCTTCAACAAATGTATTGCATAAATAAAATTAGGAAGGAGAATATGTTTAAATTGCTTGAATTTTTATTTTCTTTGCTTGTTTTTAAAAGCTTCATGCATGCATGCTAAGTCACTTCAGTCATGTCTGACTCTGCGATGCTATGGACTATAGCCCGCCAGGTTCCTCTGTCCATGGGATTCTCCAGGCAAAAATACTGGAGTGGGTTGCCGAACCCTCCTACAGGGAATCTTCCCGACCCAGGGATTGAACCCATGACTCATATGTCTCCTCCATTGACAGGTGGGTTACTACTAGCACCACCTGGGAAGCTGCTTTAAGAGCTTCATGTGGTTTAATTGCCAAGGTGAACTCTACATATGTACAATGCACAATTTGACAAGTTCCAGCATATGTATACACCTGTGAAACCATCACAACAGCAAAGATAGCAAATATATTTATCACCCAAAAAAGTTTCCTTTTGCCTCTTTGTAAGTTCTCCCCCGTCCTCAGGCATTTTCTAGAGTTTTCTAGTCTGCATTTTCTAGAGTTTTCTATAAACAGGAAACACAGTATGTATTCTATTTAATGTTGCTTCTTTCCCTCAACAGAATTGTTTGAGATTCATCCTCCTTATCCATGTGTCAGTTCAGTTGCTCAGTCGTGTAGATATCAGTAGCTGCTTTTTTAGCCTTCCAGTCTCATGGCATGCTTCCAGCTCCAGTACCCATGTGAGCCTGTGGCTTCAGCTTGCTCTAATACTTCGTTTTTCTTTTCTCTTTTTTTTTAAAAATTTTATGGTAGTTGATTTACAATGTCTTGTTAGTTTCAGGTGTACAGAAAAGTGAATCTCTTACACATAGACATATATCCACTCTTTTTTAGAGTCTTTTCTCATACAGGCCATTACAGAGCATTGAGTAGAGTTTAATAATCCATTTTTCTGTTTCCCTTTTTCTAGAATCTGACAATTTCCCCTTTCTTGCTTTCAAAACATACTGAAATTGGCAACATATTATTTTTCAATTTTTTACATTATTATCTAGCATTTATGTATTTTTGGAAAGCTGCATGTGTGTTAAATCACTTTAGCTGTGTCCGACTCTATGCAACCCTATGGACTGTAGCCCGCCAGGCTCCTCTGTCCATGGGGTTCTCCATGCAAGAGTAATGGAGTGGGTTGCCATGCCCTCCTCCAGGGAATCTTCCCCACCCAGGGATCGAATCCCCATCTCTTATGTCTCCTGCATTGGCAGGCAGGTTCTTTACCTCTAGTACCACCAGAGAAGCCCTTTTGGAAACGTAACGAGTTGCAATGGAGAAGGAAATGGCAACCCACTCCAGTGTTCTTGCCTGGAGAATCCCAGGGACGGGGGAGCCCGGTGGGCTGCCGTCTCCGGGTCGCACAGAGTCGGACACAACTAAAGCGACTCAGCAAAGCAAAGCAAAAAGCAAAGGAGTTGCAAAAGGGTCAAGATGGGACTTAGTGACTAAAACAACAAAACAGAGTGTCTTCCTTTATCAGCTGACTTTTGACCTCACCATTTTAATATGAATTTGATTAATTTTTTAACAAAGTTTTTGAAAACTGTTGAAAAAAACTCCCTTTTAGCTTCCCAGGTGGTGCTAGTGGTAAAGAACCTGCCTGCCAATGCAGGAGACCTAAGAGGCGTGGGTTTGATCCCTGAGTTGGGAAGATCCCCTGGAGGAGGACATGGCAACCCACTCCAGTATTCTTGCCTACAGAATCCCATGAACAGAGGAGCCAGGTGGGCTACAGTCCATAGGGTTGCAAAGAGTTCAACACAACTGAAGCAACATAACACATACTGGAAAGGAATTCTTATTTTTTAACAATGTAAAGAAACTATACAGAGCTTCTCTGATGGTCTAGTGGTTAGGAATCCGTCTTGCAGTGCAGGGGACACGGGTTTGATCCCTGGTCTGGGAAGATCGCACATGCTCGAGCAACTAAGCCTAAGCACCACAACTACTGAAGCCGGCACACCTAGAGCCCAGGCTCTGCAACAGGAGAAGCCCTGCTAGCTGCTAGAGAAAGCCCACACAGAACAAGGAAGATCCGGCACAGCCTAAATAAATAAATCTTTTAAAAAAAAAAAAAAGAAGCCATACAAAGAGGGATATGTTGATGTGGTGTCAGCCATTTTAGCAGAGTTCTTGCTCCTCAATGAATTCCCAGCACCAGGCAGGCAAACAGCTTGGGCAGTGACCCCAAGTTGCTTTGAATTACTTGCCACAGGCCTAGAATTTAGATTTTGGACATATAAGATATATTCCTTAAATACATATGTTTTGCAGGAAAGCAACTTCAAAAATTACAAATACTCTCATGGTAAAGGGAGGAAAATTACCACTTTCCTCTTCTGGTGGAGAGAAATCCGCCCTCTCCACCACCTCCCACCCCTCCCCCAAGACATTCAATTACTCCCTTTTCCCTCTGCCACATTAAAAAATAAGCTGAAAATTTGAAGCAAAAAAGATTTATGTCAAAGTTCTATAAGAGTCTATCTAACATTAAAGTAATTGAGACTTATCAAATGATACTTTTTCTTTAGAATATACTAAAAGATTCCTAACACTTTCTTTAAAATTTCCCCAATTTCAGGAAGATTCTCACTTCCCTTTAATTTTCTGATTTGATGACAATAAGAACTTCTTGTGGAAGATCATTTGTCTGTGATATTTATACCTGTATATATTATTACTAATAATTTTAGATTTCATACCAAAATCCAGGTTTGGGGATTATTTTTCTTAAAAAGTATATCCTGTGATCATATTCACAATATCTTATAAGACAACTGGTGATGACTGGATGTTCATTATGTCATTTTCCATGTCTTTCAGTATACTTAAAATTGCATAATAATTTTTAATTAAATTCCGGTGTCACTTTGTGCTGTACTTTGGATACATACCTTTTAAGCTCTTTTATAGAATTAATGTCTCTCTTCTGTACCCCCACAATGCCTGGTACACATTTCCTTACAGCAGCTGTAACACTTACTTATCTTTGAATTTTTTCATGACTATTTATCTCTACTTGATTCTAGTCATGTATGAATGTGACAGTTAGACTATAAAGAAAGTTGAGTGCCAAAGAATTGATGCTTTTGAACTGTGGTGTTGGAAAAGACTCTTGAGAGCCCCTTGGACAGCAAGGAGATCCAACCAGTCAACCCTAAAGGAAATCAGCCCTGAATATTCACAGTGGAAGGACTGATACTGAAGCTGAAACTCCAATACTTTAGATACCTGATGCGAAGAACTGACTCACTGGAAAGACCCTGAAAAACTGAAGACAGGAGAAGGGGATGACAGAGGATGAGATGGTTGGATGGCATCACCAACTCAATGGACATGAGTTTTCATAAACTCCAGGAGTTGGTGATGGACCGGGAGGTGCTAAAGCTGAAGCTCCAGTACTTTGGACACCTCAAGTGACGAGTTGACTCATTGGAAGAGACTGTGATGCTGAGAGAGATTAGGGGAAGGAGGAGAAGGGGACGACCCAGGATGAGATGGCTGGATGGCATCACGGACTCGATGGACGTGAGTCTGAGTGAGCTCCGGGAGATGGTGATGGACAGGGAGGCCTGGCGTGCTGCGATTCATGGGGTCGCAAAGAGTTGGACACGACTGAGTGACTGAACTGAACTGAACTGAGATTTTATCTCTTGGAAGACAAAAATCATATCTTTTTTCACCTAGTACCTAAACATTTAGTAAATGTTTATTGTATGAATAATTAAATAACACATTCACACATTTGTCTTAGAAATGCTTTTCTTCAATTCATTTATACAGAATAAAACCTTGTATATTTAATCCATTATTATTTTCTTAACTTTGGTTTTACTCACTGCAGCTGAACCTAAATCTAAACATTGCTATAATGCTTAAGTCATTTTCAGGTAATCCTCCTTCATTGAGTCACACGATTTTAGAATAGAGAGTTAAAATAGTTTCATAATACTCTAATTCCTTTAAAATGGGAATTCTTTATTTAGATGCATCATACTTATGATAGCTGATACAGGAAGGCTGAATAAAAATTTCACTAATTATTTTATCTCAATAACCATAGCTAAAATGTATGATTTCAGTACATTTGGGTTTGATATTCTTTTTACTGAAAGGACACTGAATTTTCTCCCTGTCTTAGAAACGCTGAATTTTTTCATTCAAATTTTACATTTATTTCTTCTGTAAGGTTTGAGTATTCTATACTCATTTATCTCAGGATTCTGCTGCAGTGACTGGTGACTAAAATTAACACAGGAGTTGTACATTTTTTTTATTTTATGAATCTGGATTTGCAGTGCTTATTTCCTCCTAAGACCTGAACTTGCAAGTTCTGAAAGGTTTCCACTAACTGTACATGGAAAATCTGTGTACTCGTTACACTAAGGTAGTATGACTTGTGAAATATAGTCAAAACATAACTATTCTCTTTGATTTTTACCCTCTGCCACTAAGAAGAAAATTCCAGCATGTCTCATGACCTTTCTGCTCACTTATCTTACGATCACTTTAAAATGACAAAAGTCAGCCTCAATTTGACATTTAGAAGGGAAAGCCTTAGAGAAAAGAAATGTGGTCAGCTGCTTCATCTTTCCTGCTTACCTTCTCCCTATTAAGTAGTTGCTGTTCTTGACTCTCTGGGTTGGAGTACAAGGAGCAAATAGGAAACGGAACAGAAAGGTCTTACTGTAGTGAGATGACTTTGTAATCTCTAGGACTAGCAGCTGTTTAAAACTGATCCTCTCTCTTCAGGGATTTGCATGGTTGGTCAAACAAGCTACAACTCTGTCAGCAACTCCTGACTCTGGGCACATACTCTATTTTTGCTGCCACTTATCCCTCATCCTCAGATTTCTTGGACATCTACATCATTTGGTTCTTTCTGTTAGAGCCCAATTGACATTTTAGTCCGCTTTCTTGAGTCGTGAAGTCACTCAGTCGTGTTCAACTCTTTGTGAGCCCATGAACTGTAGCCCACAAGGCTCCTCCATGTGTGCAATTTTGTAGGCAAGAGTACTGGAGTGGGTTGCCATTTCCTTCTCCAAGGCATCTTCCTAACTCAGGGATCGAACCTGGGTCTCCTGCATTGCAGGCAGATGTTTTACCATCTGATCCACCAGGGAATAGGGAGTCAAACTTTTGCTTGAACTCTGTACAACAGGGCATATATTTAAGTTTTAAGGATGGTATTTTCCTTATCTACAGAATACATTAATGGAAAACAAAATCACATGCCAAAAAACTAGCTTTTAGCAGCTCTTTGCAAGACATATATTGATATTTTAAAATAATAAAACTATATTGCCTTCCAAAAAAAAAAAGATCTCTGGACTGATTCTTTCTCCCTTGTGTAGCCTACATCTGCTCTGTGGAAAGCTTTATGCATCCTGCATCCTTCAGACTCTGAGAGAGTTCACTGATCCCACTGTGTTTGAAGCATGTTAGTCATTCAGTTGGGTCTGACTCTTTGTAACCTCATGGACTGCAGCCCACTAGGCTCCTCTGTCCATGGGATTTCCCAGGCAAGAATACTGGAGTGGGTTGCCATTTCCTTCTCCAGGGGATCTTCCTGACCCAGGGATCGAACCTGGGTGTCCTGCATAGCAGGCGGATTCTTCACCACCAGAGCTACCAGAGAAGCCAGATCCCAGTACTATTGAGTATATCCTCTCCAATAACAAAGAGCCTGCCAGCCCATCTCTTTCTGGCCATCTAGATTTTCCGAGGGAGGAGTAAGACCTAAGTCTTTTATACTCCATCCTTCCTACCACTCTTCTCTGAATAATCCTGTAAGAGTCCACACTCACTAGGCTGAAGGTGAAATGGCAAGCATCCTTTCCTCCTTCACCTTTGTGAGAGAGCCTAGGGTACACAGCATGGCTTTTTCTAAAGAAGGCCTCTTTGCAAATTTAGTCTTACTATCCATCTGTTTGACCCTTGTGGTTTTTAAGAACTGTCTAATCAGTGGAAATTTGTTTGAAATTTCTGCTTGGTGGTCTGGTACTTCACTCTGAAGAATCATACCTGTTGCACTGGAGTGCTTTACTCACAATTTCCTATTTAACTTTCTGTTACATTTGTTATAGCTTCAGGTTTTCCACAATATTATTTAACCAAGAGAAAACTAGCATATTTTCCAAATAATTATGCTTTAAAAAATTAAAATCCTTTATTAGAACAACAGGAATACCAGCTGACAATAATCACAAAAGTAATCATTCAGTTCAAAGTAAATTTTGGTATTTTTCTCTCTGATCAGTAACTTTTATCAATAGTTTCTTTGAATTACTACATCCTTTTCCCTACTCCATCATGAATACTTTCAGAACTAAGAAACCTTCCTCTAACAAACCCTGCATTCTTCATCTCCGAGTAAAAAAAAGTCTTTCAGAATACACGTTTGGCTTCCCTCTTTAAAATCAAACACCTCTTTAAGAATCAAAATTCCTTTTAGATATATGTGTTGCTGCTTCTACATATTTGAATTTTCTCTTATCCAAAGACTTTCTTTTTCTTCTAAATGGGTAAACAGAAAGAAGAAAACATGTAGGCATGTAATAGACTTGTTTCTCTGGCATGATTTCCTTATTACTTTTTTCTCTAACCAGAATAAAATATAACAACTTTTACTTACCCAGGAAACTCTACCTTTTGAGGATAAAAAAATTACTTCAAAGTTCTCCCCTTCTTTCTTAGTCAAAGTTTTCTATATATTGACTCATGGTTTCTTATAATATTTAATAGGTTATAGTCTATTTCCATCAATATTTAATTTAATGCTCAAAGTGTGCCAGGCTTGCCCATGTAGACCCTTCAGGCTAGATTCTGCAACATACCCCCTCATTCCTGGAACACTTTGCTTTCTGGCTCACCTGGATATTCTAAGCTTGTCTTGTACTGTTGCTGCCCCAGGACTGGAACCAGCTACTTCTCCAAGAATCCTGGTTACTTTTGTGGGAAATGGCATTAAGAAGCCAAAATCTGGGGAATCAGTTCAGTTCAGTTCAGTCGCTCAGTCGTGTCCAACTCTTTGCGACCCCATGAACAGCAGCACGCCAAGCCTCCCTGTCCATCACCAACTCCCAGAGTTCACTCAGACTCACATCCATCGAGTCAGTAATGCCATCCAGCCATCTCATCCTCTGTCATCCCCTTCTCCTCCTGCCCCCAATCCCTCCCAGCATCAGAGTCTTTTCCAATGAGTCAACTCTTCCCATGAGGTGGCCAAAGTACTGGAGTTTCAGCTTCAGCTTCATTCCCTCCAAAGAAATCCCAGGGCTGATCTCCTTCAGGTTGGATCTCCTTGCAGTACAGGAGACTCTCAAGAGTCTTCTCCAACACCACAGTTCAAAAGCATCAATTCTTCATCGCTCAGCTTTCTTCACAGTCCAACTCTCACATCCATACATGACCACTGGAAAAACCGTAGCCTTGACTAGACGGACTTCTGTTGACAAAGTAATGTCTCCACTTTTCAATATGCTATCTAGGTTGGTCATAACTTTTCTTCCAAGGAGTAAGCATCTTTTAATTTCATGGCTGCAGTCACCATCTGCAGTGATTTTGGGGCACCAAAAAATAAAGTCTGACACTGTTTCCACTGTTTCCTCATCTATTTCCCATGAAGTGATGGGACCGGATGCCATGATCTTTGTTTTCTGAATGTTGAGCTTTAAGCCAACTTTTTCGCTAAATAGATGTGCTCAATTGTATTGAAATGTTTTTTCTCCTAGGCCCTTTCAGTGGACAGAGCTATAGATATAGAGATATAAAAACACACCTTTAGTTCTATATTTATTTTATATATCTTTATATCTATCCATCTATTTATCTATGATAATATAATTTATCTGATATAACCACAAATTCACACAAATACTTCCAACAATAATCCGACACCACAATATTGTAGTTTTCTTTTTTCCCTTCTGATAGTGGGAAACCTGGTCCCAACTTTTTAATATATTTACTTATGTAATCAGTTCTCCTGGAGAAGGCAATGGCAACCCACTCCAGTACTCTTGTCTGGAAAATCCCATGGACGGAGGAGCCTGGTAGGCTGCAGTCCATGGGGTCGCTAGGAGTCAGACACGACTGAGCGACTTCACTTTCACTTTTCACTTTCATGCATTGGAGAAGGAAATGGCAACCCACTCCAGTGTTCTTGCCTGGAGAATCCCAGGGACGGGGGAGCCTGGTGGACTGCTGTCTCTGGGGTCACACAGAGTCGGACACGACTGAAGCGACTTAGCAGTAGCAATCAACTCTCCTATAAGTAACAGATCTTCCAGGGTCACCCCACTCCTTTTTCTGCATAGATTTCCTCCTCACCCATTTAGGTTCTGACACTCATACCTGTCTGGTCCTACAATATAAAGCTTTTCCTCATACTTCTGAGGGTTTGCCTCCTCATGCATGGCCAGTCCTCCTCACTTGGATCAGGCTAGGACTACCCATTCTAGGAAGTCCTCTTATACAGGCACTCTCCTTTCCCAGATGGTCCTGAAACCCTTCTCTGAGCTTCTGTGACTCTTCTCATCTCATACTTAATGCCAGCCATACTCTGTCTTACCTAATGGCTTTGGGAAGGAAGAGGAAGTAAAAGAAAGAGGCTAAGTCATATATGTAGTTTGCAAAGCCACAAAACTGGTGAGATCTCTTAGAAAATGAGGGTAGAGGAGAAATAAGCCTCGGGGGAACTCCAACTTTTACATTTATTGTCAAAATAATGAGGAGGAACAAATAAAGCAGACTGCAAAGAAGGAGCCAGAGATGGGGGAAAACCAGGAGAGAAAAATTTCTTGGAAGCCAATGTAGAATGTGTTCCAAAATCCAAAAAGATATATTCCATGCAGTTCAGATCAGTCACTCAGTTGTGTCCAACTCTTTGCGACCCCATGGACTCCAGCACGCCAGGCTTCCCTATCCATCACCAACTCCCGGAGCTTGCTCAAACTCATGTCCATTGAGTCAGTGATGCCATCCAACCATCTCATCCTCTGTCGTCCCCTTCTCCTCCTGCCTTCAATCTTTCCCAGAATCCGAGTCTTTTCCAATGAGTCAGTTCTTCGCATCAGGTGACCAAAGTATTGGAGTTTCAGCTTCAGTATCAATCTTTCCAATGAAAGGAAATCAGGGCTGATTTCCATTATGATTTCCTTTATTCAATGTACTCCATTGAATACTACTAAAAGGTGAAGCATGATGAAGAATTTATCATTGGGTTTAGTCATATGGACAGCAAAGGTATACTTGATGAGAGTATTACCAGTGAAATGGTGAGGGAAAAAATGTAATTTGAGTAAATTCAAGATAGAATGAGAGTTAATGATATGGGACAGCACACATAAAAAATTCTTTTGAGTTTTCCTGTAAAGAGGAGTAGAGAAATGGGGCAGTGGCTAAAGAAAACTGTGAGATTGAGAGGGCTTCTTTCATTAATTGAGATATTAAATATATTTGTATGTTGGTTGTCATGGTCTGGGTGTGAGTTGGAAAAGAATTTCCAGACATGAGACAGAATGAGAGGGAAATAAAGTTTATTAGAGTGGGAGACACTGTTAGAACAATGGGTCAACTCAAGGGAGAACCGATGTTGAACAGGTGTCCTTAGTCCACGTTTATACCCAGGGTACAAGGAATGGGATCAGGGTTTTGCAGGTCATTTGCTGATTGGATGAGGCATGTATACTGGGTGGGGGGAGAGTGGGGCAAATACCTTCTCCCTGTGGAATAGGAGAGACAGGTTATACTGTCCCATTAATAGTTACAACATGGGGGAGGGAAGGACAATAAGGGTCTGGTTTTTCCGTTCCTGCATTCCAAGACCTTCCTTGGTTTTATCTGCTGTTTCGTCCTTGGGTCATCCCATTAGTGTTAGTAATCCCATGAAGTAGTTGGGGGAGGGTGATACAGGAAACAGATGGGATCATTTTTTTTTTTTTTTTCAGATGGGATCATTTTAAGAGCAAAATTCTTGAATGAGCAAAAGGAGCTAGAACCCAAAGCACAGGAGGAAAGTTTGGATTCAGACAGAAACAAGAACAGTTCGGCCTTCATAATAGGAGAGAAGGTGAAATGCAAGTAGGTGGGTGGAATTAATGGTGAGAGACTGTAAAAATTCTCTTCTGACTGATGCTTTTTACTCAGAAATAAAAACCAAGGTCATCTGCTGAGAGGGAGAAGGGAGGAAGATGCTTGAGGGGAATGGCATCATCTGGAAGAGTGGGAGAGACAAATGACTAGAGAAATGTAAAGAATGACTGGATAATGCTGAGAACCCACTTGAAATTTGAGGCCATAATTCTAAAGTGAGTCCAGTCAGCATGATGATTTTTTTTTTCTCTAACTGATTAGGTACTGGCACTGAGTAGGTAGGGAGGCTTGGAGCTCTGCAAGCAAATACCAAAGGAGAGTCTTGAGGGTGTGACTCTCACAGCATAAACCATCTCAGGAAAGAGTTTAAACAATATTAGCTATATAATGTTTTAAAATGCATTTTACTAAAAATTTAAATCATTATAAAATAGTTTTCCAAATGTATATGTGTCATGATAGATAAAAATATTATCTTCTTAACTATAATTGACAGCCACTTTTGGAGATAATATTATTTGTGTGTACAGAAGGTACAAATACTAAATAAATTCAGAAGTCAATATTACTGTAATCATCACTATTTTCACTATACAACCATGAGCTCTGTAATAAATAGCTATTGTTTCTTATTTCAGAACTGAATGCAGTTTAGGAAATTCTGGGCTAAAACTTTTCTCTTTGCATCTAGGAAGCTATTAACTGTTTTGACTCATCTCACCTCTGTTCTGTCCTGAGGCACCACCAGTTTAAATAGCTATTACTTTAGTAATTTTATTATCTCACTCCAAACAATATAAGCCAATAAGAAAATCCATTAGTATTGACTTTGTGAGAAGCTCCACTTTTGACATGCAGATGTGCCTTAGGCCTCAGTCCCTTTTAGAACTGGGTGGGTCAAGGTCTTTGCACAGTCATCCATTGTATATTCTCTTACAACTACTTGAACAACTGCCTTGTGTTGGCTCAGGGTGGGGACACAGAAATTAATATACCATGCTTTCTGTCCTCAAGAGGTTTCCTCAACAGTAGGCCAGATGAGACATGCTGCTGCTAAGTCGCTTCAGTCGTGTCCCACTCTGTGCGACCCCATAGATGGCAGCCCACCAGGCTCCCCCGTCCCTGGAATTCTCTAGGCAAGAACACTGGAGTGGGTTGCCATTTCCTTCTCCAATACATGAAAGTGAAAAGTGAAAGTGAAGTCGCTCAGACACGTCCAACTCTTAGCGACCCCATGGACTGCAGCCTACCAGGCTCCTCCGTCCATGGGATTTTCCAGGTAAGAGTACTGGAGTGGGGTGCCATTGCCTTCTCCAAGGTGAGACATACACACATATAGTTCTATAAAGCAGTCTGTGACGAGTGTCATATTGTTTATATAAATTGCATCTATAGTTATACAGAGTGATTGTTCATTCCAGGAATGAACAAAGAAGTTATTAAGGAAGATGTGGAGATGTGGTATTTGAACTTGAAGATGGCAGAATTTTGAAAGACAGAGACTAGAGTAAGAAAGTTTTCCCTGCAGAAAGCATGGGTGAGCAAAGACATGGAGATAAGGAGCGGGAAAATGAGTGGAAAGAAGAACATTATTTTATTTTGTTTCTTTTGTTTCTTTAAGTTTTTGTCTTTTGGGTTTTTTTGGCCACACCACATGGTATACAGGACCTCAATTCCCTGACAAGGGATTGAACCCAGGCCTCAGCTGTAAAAGTGCCAAATCCTGACCACTAGACCACTAGGGAACTCCCAAGAATAACATGTTTTAGATATCATTTGGTAGCAAGAAAAAAAATCCACTGATAGAATTTAAAGTAGAATTTGTTTAAAAAGAATTTTTCACGGATTCAAGAATGGGTACAAATTGGATCTGGGCCAGACAAGTATGTGGAACCAGGAAGAAGAAAGTTAAGAACCAAGATTAATCTTTCCTTCACTGCTAGTTTTCATTGTCTTATTTCTTTTCTCTTTCTCTCCACCCTGGTGAGTCAGTCTGAAGCCTCCAAGAGGTGAACATCAGAGTATGCGCATAAGATCGGCTATGTCCCAATACAAAAAGTTTAAAAAAAGAAAAAAGACGCACATAGGGGAAAAAACCACCCCAGCTCCAAGCACTAGTTTCCAGTAACTTATCAGAGTCTCTGTGATCCATTTCCAATTTCCCGGAAGGGAGAATTTGAATGACTCAGTTTGGGCCAAATAAAAGAGCATCTCTATTTTTTTTAATGCACAAGTTGGAATAAGAAGATCTGGGTGTATAATGTACAATGCAGAGAATATAGCCAATATTTTATAATAACTATAAACAGAGGAAAACCTTTAGAAATTGTAAATCACTATATTATACACCTATAACTTTGGAGAAGGGAATAGCATCCCACTCCAATGTTCTTGCCTGGAGAATCCCAAGGACAGAGGAGCCTGGTGGGCTACAGTCCTTAGGATTAAAAAGAGTTGGACATGACTGAAGCAACCAAGCATGCACGCATGCACACCTATAACTTATATGATATTGTACATCAACTATAATTTTAAAAAAGAAAGATCTGGACTTGAATCGTGGATCTGATATACATTTCCTCTGATTTTCTTAAGGAATAGTTTCTCTATGTGTTGCTGCCTTGTCTGTTAAAGGAAGGTTAATAATACTTTACAGGGTAATTATAAGAATTAGGCAATATAATAAATATGAAAACTCCTTGAAAATTTTAAAGTTTTATACAAAGCAAAAGTGAAAGAACTGAAGGAAGAAAAAGTAGTCCAGATTCTATAAATCAGGGTTTCTTTTAAATAGAGGAATGCATAATGAATCAGAGGAAAGAATATGGAATCAGAGACTCTGTTACGAAACTATGCAATAAATTGGTTTGTAAAGATGTGTTACCAGTTCATGGTAGGGATGAAAGGCAGTGGTGGTAATGATACAATAGTAATAATAGTAATAGAATTAGGATAAGAATAGTATTAAAATTAGGATAGGAATGGAATTAGACAAGAAATCGGATGGAAAGTAATCTTTAAACTTTACACAATGTGAGCCAATCCATGCACATAAACTCCTCTTTTGAGTGAGCTTCCAGACTGTAGATAAATCTACAAAAAAGGAAGAGACTATGTTTCATTCAGGAATACTCTTCTGGAAAGAGAATTAGGCTCCTTGCATATAAGAAGAAAAGAAGATAGAAAAATGTTAAAATGATACTTTTGAGTCAGAATTACCTCCTATGGAGAGGGAGAATTCATCTATGAGAAATGTAAGTAGATGGCTAAGTACAATATTCCTGACTGATACGAAAGACTATCTTGCCTAATAATATATTCTCCACTGGTCATGTTACAGTGGCTAACATTACTGCTTTGAATTTAAGACACTGAAGGTTTTTATTAATATGTACATATTATCCTGAAATAATTCAGCAAGGAAAAGTGGTTCCTTATAAGATACCTGAATACTCATTGGAAGGACTGATGCTGAAACTGAAGCTCTAATACTTTGGCCACTTAATGCAAACAGCCAACTCATTGGAAAAGACCCTGACGCTGGGAAAGATTGAAGACAGAAGATGGTGACAGAGGATGAGATGGTTGGATGGCATCATCAATTTAATGGACATGAACTTGTGCAAACTCTGGGAGATGGGACAGGGAAGCCTGATGTGCTGCAGAACATAGGGTCAGAAAGAGCCGGACATGACTTGGTGACTGAACCACAACGTAAGATACCAGCAGTGAAATCCACTAATAAAGGGAAGATATTTAAGGACAAAAACTTTGTTGACAAATAGCACCTTAAGGCTAATCAGTTTATCACAGTATCTGTCCTATCACCTAGAATGACCAGAAAGAAAAGCAAATTAAGACTGGATAAATTGCTGCAGAGGCAGGGGATCATGAATGGGCTCAAGCTGAGATTGGCAACTTCTGAGAACTGTTGTACTGTCACAACTCATCTCTTCCTCTTTACCCCTGGCTGCTATGTGTAATATGAAGCAGAGCATTGGAAAAATACACCAGGAGAATTACATTTTAGGTTCTTCTAACAGAAAAAGGGACTAGAAAGATGGAATCATTATATTCTGAGATAGGGAAAAATTTAGGAGTACATAGGAGTGGACAGAATCGGGACTTAATTTTTGGATGCATTAAGTTCTAGGTGCCTATTAAATAACCAAATACAGATGTCAAAGAGGCACTTAGAATACAAAGTTGGATTTATGAAACTGGAGTTCAGGAGAGAAGCAGAGATATAAATTTGGGATTGCCAGTATATAAGGACAATATTTAAAGCCATAGACTTAATTAGATCACCAAGAGAGGGAATGGAAATAGAGAAAAGAACCAAGGACCAATCCCTAGAGCAGTTCAATATTTAAAGGCTGAAGAGATAAGGATGAACTCTCAAAAGGAAACTGCAGACGGCTAGAGAAGTAGAAGAGAAATCAGATTAAGTGTGGTGTTCAGTGAGGTTCAGTTATTTAGTCGTGTCCGACTCTTTGTGACCCCATGGACTGCAGCACACCAAGCTTCCCTGTCCATCACCAAGCATGGTGTACATAGAGCCAAATGAAGATAATGTTTCAAGGTGAAAGGAATGATCAGCTGGTACTGAATGCCAGTGATAGGTCAAGAAGATAAGAAGTGAGCAATTCAGTATCAGTCCTGAGTTTCAATGAAATGAAGAATAAAAAGTTTTTTTGTTGTTTGTTTGTCTGCATTTATTTATTTATTTATTTATTCATTTTGTTTGGCTATATCAGCTGTTAGTTGCAGCGACAGCCTTGGTAGCCCCACACAGCGTGTGGGATCTTAGTTCCCAGACCAGAGATCTGGAAACCTACATCCCCTGCATTGCAGGAAAGATTCTTAACCACCGTGCCCAACTCTTGCTGTTGTAGCCACACATTCCGGGAAGCAAACTCCCTCAGGAGGACAATGCATGCAGATAGTGGAGTGCAGTTTATTACACCGGCGCACCCAAGGCATAGTCTTCTCTTAGCCAAGGTCCCCGACCAGTTTTTGTGAAAACGTTATATACCCTAAGCGTAGGTGCCCAAACCCACCTCCCCAAATTCCCTGAAACTAGTCTGAACAAAGGAAAAAGAAAAATACAATCAAAGTTAACCCGATTCATATGCCTTAAGCCTAGGTAGTTAACAGTGGACAATTATCAATAGGCTTGTGGTCATACCCCAGTAAGCATAATAGAGTTTATGACTCTATTCGGTTGCATAGATAATTAGGGTATTCTTTTAGGCGATGGAGAGCCCTGGGGCTCTTCCTTCTGAGGGCCTGGTTTTCCAGTTGGTATGTCATACTGGGCATACAGCTCAAAGTCCACAGTCCGGCCCAAGATGAAGTCCTGCTTTCAAGATAAAGCCTGTTCTGTTTCCTCCTTCATTGCAACCCCATGGGCTATAGCCTTCCAAGCTCCTCTGTTCATGGAATTCTCCAAGCAATAATACTAGAGTGGGTTGCCATTTCCTTCTCCAGGGGATCTTCCTGACCCAGGAATCAAACTGGGGTCTCCTGCATTGCAGGTGGATTCTTTACCAACTGAGCTACAAGGAAGCCCTAGGTAACTATAGTGAAGTGAAGTGAAGTAAAAATCACTCAGGCGTGTCCAGCTCTTTGCAACCCCATGGACAGTCCATGGAATTCTCCAGGTCAGAATTCTGGAGGGGGTAGCCTTTCCCTTCTCCAGGGGATCTTCCCAACCCAGGAATCGAACCCAGATCTCCCACATTACAGGTGGATTCTTTACCAGCTGAACCACAAGGGAAGCCCCAGGTAGCGATAGGCTACTATCTTAATGGGTTTCCCAGGTGGCGCAAGTGGCAAAGAGCCTGCCTGACAATGCAAGAGGTGCAGGAGACACAGGCTCAGTCCCTGATGGGCTACAGTTCATGGAGTCGCAAAGAGTCGGACACAACACAACCAACTTAGCACCTTCAGAACATTCACTGAACTTACTACAGTTCCCCAAACAGTCACAATTTTAACTGAATTCCTCTTATGACGAAAAGCCTGTGCCAGGTGTTGGAGAAACAGAGATGAGTTAAATATGGGTCCTGACTTAAAAAATCATTCCCCCCCCCCTACAAAATAAAAACACTGCCACCAAATTCTGAATACATACTATGTGCCCAGCACTGCTTAAGGCCCTTTACAAGTGCCATCTCATTTCATTATAACTATAATCCTATGTGGCAAGTATGTTTTGACCACGTAATGGTGGCTCAGACGGTAAAGCATCTGCCTGCAGTGTGGGAGACCCAGGTTCGATCCCTGGGTTGGGAAGATCCCCTGGAGAAGGAAGTGGAAACCCACTCCAGTACTCTTGCCTGGAAAATTCCATGGACTGAGGAGCCTGTTAGGCTACAGTCCATGGGGTCGCAAACAGTTGAACACAACTGAACGACTTCACATTCACCCAGGGATAGAAAGCTGAGCACTGAAGAATTTATGCTTTCTGGAGAAGGAAATGGCAACCCACTCCAGTACTCTTGCCTAGAAAATCCCACGGGCGGAGGAGCCTGGTGTCTACGGGGTCAATTATAACTATAATCCTATGTGGCAGGTATGTTTTACAATCATTTTTCAAATCAGGAAATGGAGGCATAGTCAGGTTAAATAACTTGACTAAGTCACTCAAGCACTAGTAATCAGAATAGGAACCGTGTGTATGTGTGTAAGACTTAAAACAATTCTTGAACTCATGGTTTTATGGGTCAGAAGTCTGGGCTAGGCTTACATGTTTAACTCTTCTGGTTCAGTTTGACTCATTCATGTGTCTACAGTCAAAAGCCCAGCAGCTCAGAGGTCCTACTTCAGGCACTTGAAAAAGCTGTCCGTTTAGGGAATGGGGGTAGTTGAGCCCGCATCCTTTAGCAAACTAGACTAGACTAGTCTCTCAGCCTCCCACAGACTAGCCCGGGCTTAGCCCATGGACTATGAAGGTTATGTAAGGCTGAAAGTAAAGGCAAGCAAGGTCCCTTAAGGTGAAGGCTACAAACTGGCACTCAATACTACTTCTACCACATTGTACTGTTCACAGAAAATCATGAGGCCCACATTCAAGATGTGAGGAACTTCCTCAGTAAATATGTCCACAACATCTTGCATTTAGTAGGTGCTCACTAAATGCTTATTAAACAAATAAAAATAAAACACTCCGCATTTCCAATGTAAAGAGTGCAGATTCAATCCTTGGTAGGGGAACTAAGATCCTACGTGACAGGCAGTGTGGCCAAAATATTAAAATACACTTGAGTCTTTCAATTAAAATTTTTTAAAATAAAATAAAAAATTCAATCTTATGCTTAGCATTGCTCATTATTCAGTTCAGCTCAGTTCAGTTGCTCAGTCGTGTCCAACTCTTTGCGATCCCATGAACCGCAGCACAGCAGGCCTCCCTGTCCATGACCAACTCCTGGAGTCTACCCAAACCCATGTCCATTGAGTCAGTGATGCCATCCAACCATCTCATCCTCTGTCATCCCCTTCTCCTCGTGCCCTCAATCTTTGCCAGCGTCAGGGTCTTTTCAGATGAGTCAGCTCTCCACATAAGATGGCCAAAGTATTGCAGTTTCAGCTTCAACATCAGTCCTTCCAATGTACACCCAGGACTGATCTCGTTTAGGATGGACTGGTTGGATCTCCTTGCAGTCCAAGGGACTCTCAAGAGTCTTCTCCAACACCACAGTTCAAAACCATCAATTCTTCAGCGCTCAGCTTTCTTTATAGTCCAACTCTCACATCCATACATGACTACTGGGAAAACCATAGCCTTGACTAGACAGACCTTTGTTGACAAAGTAATGTCTCTGCTTTTTAAAATGCTGTCTAGGTTGGTCATAACTTTCCTTCCAAGGAGTAAGTGTCTTTTAATTTCATGGCTGCAGTCACCATCTGCAGTGATTTTGGAGCCCAAGAAAATAAAGTCAGCCACGGTTTCCACTGTTTCCCCAACTATTTGCCATGAAGTGATGGGACCAGAAGCCATGATCTTCATTTTCTGAATGTTGAGCTTTAAGCCAACTTTTTCACTCTCCTCTTTCACTTTCATCAAGAGGCTCTTTAGTTCCTCTTCACTTTCTGCCATAAGGGTGGTGTCATCTGCATACCTGAGGTTATTGATATTTCTCCCGGCAATCTTGATTCTAGCTTGTGCTTCCTCCAGCCCAGCGTTTCTCATGATGTACTCTGCATATGTTACATAAGCAGGGTGACAATATACAGCCTTGACGTACCCCTTTTCCTATTTGGAACCAGTCTGTTTTTCCATGTCCAGTTCTAACTGTTGCTTCCTGACGTGTATACAGGTTTCTCAAGAGGCAGGTCAGGTGGTCTGGTATTCCCATCTCTTTCAGAATTTTCCACAGTTTGTTGTGATCCACACAGTCAAAGGCTTTGCCATAGTCAATAAAGCAGAAATGGATGTTTTTCTGGAACTCTCTTGCTTTTTCCATGATCCAGTGGATGTTGGCAATTTTATCTCTGGTTTCTCTGCCTTTTCTAAGACCAGCTTGAACATCTGGAAGTTCACGGTTCATATATTGCTGAAGCCTGGCTTGGAGAATTTTGTGCATTACTTTACTGGCATGTGAGATGAATGCAATTGTGCCGTAGTTTGAGCATTCTTGGCATTACCTTTCTTTGGGATTGGGATGAAAACGGACCTTTTCCAGTCCTGTGGCCACTGCTGAGTTTTCCAAATTTGCTGACATACTGAGTGCAGCACTTTCACAGCATCATCTTTCAGAATTTGAGATAGCTCAACTGGAATTCTATCACCTCCACTAGCTTTGTTTATAGTGATGCTTCCTAAGGCCCACCTGACTTCATATTCCAGGATGTCCAGCTCTAGGTGAGTAGGAGTGATCACACTTTCGTGATTATCTGGGTCGTGAAGATCTTTTTTGTACGGTTCTTCTGTGTATTCTTGCCACCTCTTAATTTCTTCTGCTTGCTCATTATTAGAGAAACACAAATTAAAACTACAATGAGGCATCACCTCACACTAGTCAGAATGGCCATCAAGAAAAAATCTACAAACAATAAGAGCTGGAGAGACTGGAGAAAATGGAACCCTCTTGCACTGTTGGTGGGAATGTAAAATGACATAGCCACTATGGACAACAGTATGGAGATTTAAAAACTAGGAGTAAAACTACCATATGACCCAATGATCCCACTACTGGGCGTATACCCTGAGAAAACCATAATCCCAAAAGACATATACCCCAATGTTCACTGAAGCACTATTTACAATAGCTAGAATATGGAAGTAATCTAGATGTCCATCGACAGATGAATGAATAAAGAAGTTGTGGTACATATATACAATAGAATGTTACTCAGTCATAAAAAGGAATGGATTTGAGTTAGTTTTAATGAGGTAGATGAAACTACAGCCTGTTGCACAGAGTGAAGTAACTTAGGGAAAAACAAATACTGTGTATTAACACATATATAGAATCTAGAAAAATGGTACTAATTAACCTATTTGCAGGGCAGGAATAGAGATGTAGATTTAAAGAATAGACTTGTGAATACAGAGAGGGAAGAAGAGGGTGGGATGAATTGAAAGAGTAGCATTGAAACACATTGAAATGCATTACCATATATAAAATAGATAGCTGATGGGACGTTGTTGTAGAACACAGGGAGCTCAACCTGGAGCTCTCTGAAAACCTAAAGGGGTAGGATGGGGTGGGGGATGGGAAGGAGGTTCAAGAGGGAGGGGACATATATATACTTACGGCCAACTCATGTTGTAGTATGGCAGAAACCAACACAACGCTGTAAAGAAATTATCCTCCAACTAAAAATAAATTTTAACAAAAAGCAAAAATTTTTTCAGTCTTAAAGAACAGAATCTATTCAGTGTAATCAATTAATCATCTTTTTCTCATCTGCAGAGAACCAGAAGTCTCAACCCATCCATTCTTATCTTTGCTTTAAAGTAGCAAATGAGAGGTTAGTAAGGAATAAGAGGCAGCACCACTTAAAGTCACAGTGAAGAATCTCAGCTGGCCCCAAAAAAAGTTCCCCTAAAGAGATCCAGGGCATCATCAGAAGCCTTGACCAGGTACCTGGTCCAAGCCTGGCCACCTGAATTGGACACCCCGTCCCTTGCTCTTCAATTACGGGGTAAAAAAGATGTTTAGGCCATTGTTAGGGCATGGAGACAGCCTCCTTTCATTCTTTTTCCTCCAAAATTTAATATCTTTTTTGAGATGGAAATGACACAGAATGAATTTTACATATTTAAGTGTACAATTCCTACTGTTCATTTTGCCTTTTCCTACTGTTCATGGGGTTCTCAAGGCAAAAGAGGAACTCCCCAGGTCGTTAGGTGCCCAATATGCTACTGGAGATCAGTGGATAAATAACTCCAGAAAGAATGAAGGGATGGAGCCAAAGCAAAAACAATACCCAGTTGTGGATGTGACTGGTGATAGAAGCAAGATCCAATGCTGTAAAGAGCAATATTGCATAGGAACCTGGTGTGTCCGGTCCATGAATCAAGGAAAATTAGAAGTGGTCAAACGAGATGGCAAGGGTGAATGTCAACATTCTAGGAATCAGCGAACTAAAATGGACTGGAATGGGTGAATTTAACTCAGATGACCATTACATCTACTACTGTGGGCAGGAATCCCTCAGAAGAAATGGAGTAGCCATCGTGGTCAACAAAAGAGTCTGAAATGCAGTACTTGGATGCAATCTCAAAAATGACAGAATGATCTCTGTTTGTTTCCAAGGCAAACCATTCAATATCACAGTTATCCAAGTCTATGCCCCAATCAGTAACACTGAAGAAACTGAGGTTGAACAGTTTTGTGAAGACCTACAAGATCTTTTAGAACTAACACCCAAAACAGATGTCTTTTTCATTATAGGGGACTGGAATGCAAAAGTAGGAAGTCAAGAAACACCTGGAGTAACAGGCAAATTTGGCCTTAGAATGTGGAATGAAGCAGGGCAAAGACTAATAGAGTTTTGCCAAGAAAATGCACTGGTCATAGCAAACACCCTCTTCCAACAACACAAGAGAAGACTCTACACATAGACATCACCAGTTGGTCAACACTGATTTCAGACTGATTATATTCTTTGCAGCCAAAGATGGAGAAGCTCTATACAGTCAACAAAAACAAGACCAGGAGCTGACTGTGGCTCAGATCATGAACTCCTTATTGCCAAATTCAGACTTAAATTGAAGAAAGTAGGGAAAACCGAAATTCAGACCATTCAGGTATGACCTAAATCAAATCCCTTATGATTATACAGTGGAAGTGAGAACTAGATGTAAGGGCCTAGATCTGATAGATAGAGTGCCTGATGAACTATGGAATGAGGTTCGTGACATTGTACAGGAGACAGGGATCAAGACCATCCCCATGGAAAAGAAATGCAAAAAAGCAAAATGGCTGTCTGGGGAGGCCTTACAAATAGCTGTGAAAAGAAGAGACGTGAAAAGTAAAGGAGAAAAGGAAAGATATAAGCATCTGAATGCAGAGTTCCAAAGAATAGCAAGAAGAGATAACAAAGCCTTCTTCAGCGATCAATGCAAAGAAATAGAGGAAAACAACAGAATGGGAAAGACTAGAGATCTCTTCAAGAAAATTAGAGATACCAAGGGAACATTTCATGCAAAGATGGGCTTGATAAAGGACAGAAATGGTCTGGACCTAACAGAAGCAGAAGATATTAAGAAGAGGTGGCAAGAATACACGGAAGAACTGTACCAAAAAAGATCTTCACGACCCAGATAATCATGATGATGTGATCACTAATCTAGAGCCAGACATCTTGGAATGTGAAGTCAAGTGGGCCTTAGAAAGCATCACTACAAACAAAGCTAGTGGAGGTGATGGAATTCCAGTTGAGCTATTTCAAATCCTAAAAGATGATGCTGTGAAAGTGCTGCACTCAATATGCCAGCAAGTTTGGAAAACTCAGCAGTGGCCACAGGACTGGAAAAGGTCCGTTTTCATTCCAATTCCAAAGAAAGGCAATGCCAAAGAATGCTCAAACTACCGCACAATTGCACTCATCTCACATGCCAGTAAAGTAATGCTCAAAATTCTCCAAGCCAGGCTTCAGCAATACGTGAACTGTGAACTCCCTGATGTTCAAGCTGGTTTTAGAAAAGGCAGAGGAACCAGAGATAAAATTGCCAACATCCGCTGGATCGTGGAAAAAGCAAGAGAGTGCCAGAAAAACATCTATTTCTGCTTTATTGACTATGCCAAAGCCTTTGACTGTGTGGATCACAATAAACTGTGGACAATTCTGAAAGCGATGGGAATACCAGACCACCTAACCTGCCTCTTGAGAAGTCTGTATGCAGGTCAGGAAGCAACAGTTAGAACTGGACATGGAACAACAGACTGGTTCCAAATAGGAAAAGGAGTACGTCAAGGCTGTATATTGTCACCACGCTTATTTAACTTATATGGAGAGTACATCATGAGAAATGCTGGACTGGAAGAAACACAAGCTGGAATCAAGATTGCCGGGAGAAATATCAATAACCTCAGATATGCAGATGACACCACCCTTATGGCAGAAAGTGAAGAGGAGCTAAAAAGCCTCTTGATGAAAGTGAAAGAGGAGAGCGAAAAAGTTGGCTTAAAGCTCAACATTCAGAAAACAAAGATCATGGCATCTGGTCCCATCACTTCATGGGAAATAGATAGGGAAACAGTGGAAACAGTGTCAGACTTTATTTTGGGGGGCTCCAAAATCACTGCAGATAGTGATTGCAGCCATAAAATTAAAAGACGCTTGCTTACTCCTTGCAAGAAAAGTGATGACCAACCTAGATAGTATATTCAAAAGCAGAGACATTACTTTGCTGACTAAGGTCCGTCTAGTCAAGGCTATGGTTTTTCCCGTGGTCATGTATGGATGTGAGAGTTGGACTGTGAAGAAGGCTGAGCACTGAAGAATTGATGTGTTTGAACTGTGGTGTTGGAGAAGACTCTTGAGAGTACCTTGGACTGCAAGGAGATCCAACCAGTCCATTCTGAAGGAGATCAACCCTCGGATTTCTTTGGAAGGAATGATGCTAAAGCTGAAGCTCCAGTACTTTGGACACCTCATGCGAAGAGTTGACTCATTGGAAAAGACTCTGATGCTGGGAGAGATTGGGGGCAGGAGGAGAAGGGGACGACCCAGGATGAGGTGGCTGGATGGCATCACGGACTCGATGGACGTGAGTCTGAGTGAACTCCGGGAGATGGTGATGGACAGGGAGGCCTGGCGTGCTGCGATTCATGGGGTCGCAAAGAGTCGGACATGACTGAGCGACTGAACTGAAGTGTACAATTCGATACCTCTTGAATATGCATTTATGAAATTATCTGTGAAATTATTACCATGATCAAAATAATGAATATCCATCACCCCAGGTTTTCTCATGCCTCTTTTTAATCCCTCCCTCTTCTCTCTTCCTGTGTGCTTCTGACTTGCTGCTGCTGCTGCTAAGTCACTTCAGTCGTGTCCCACTCTGTGCGACCCCATAAATGGCAGCCCACCAGGCTCCCTTGTCCCTGGGATTCTCCAGGCAAGAACACTGGTATGGGTTGCCATTTCCTTCTCCAATGCATGAAAGTCAAAAGTGAAAGTGAAGTCACTCAGTCATGCCCGACTCTTAACGACCCCATGGACTGCAGCCTACCAGGCTCCTCTGTCCATGTGATTTTCCAGGCAAGAGTACTGGACTGGGTTGCCATTGCCTTCTCCGGCTTCTGACCTAGGGAACCTCTAATTTGCTTTCTGTCCTAGGCAACCTCTAATTTACTTTCTGACTCGATATGTCAGTAAATTTGGAAAACTCAGCAGTGGCTACAGGACTGGTAAAGGTCAGTTTTCATTCCAATCCCAAAGAAGGGCAGTGCCAAATAATGTTCACACTACCAGGCAATTGCACTTATTTCACATGCTAGTAAAAGTTATGCTCAAAATCTGTCAAGTTAGGCTTCAGCAGTACATGAACCAATAACTTCCAGATGAACAAGCTGGGTTTAGAAAAGGCAGAGGAACCAGAAATCAAATTGCCAACATTTGTTGGATCATAGAGAAAGCAAGGGAATTCCAGAAAAACATCTACTTCTACTTTATTCACTACGTTGCTAAAGCCTTTTATTGTGTGGATCACAGTGAAATAGATTCTTAAAAAGATGTTAATAACAGACCATCTTCCCTGTCTCCTTAGAAACTTGTATGCAGGAAAAGAAGCAACAATAGAACAGCTGACTGGTTCAAAATTGGGAAAGGAGTACATCAAGGCTGTATATTTTCACTCTGTTTATTTAACTTATATGCAGAGGACATCATGCAAAAGGCCAGGCTGGATAAATCACAGTCTGGAATCAATATTTCCAGGAGAAATATTAAAAACCTCAGATATGCAAAGGACACCACTCCAGAGGCAGAAATTGAAGAGGAACTGAAGAACCACTTGAGGGGTAAAAGAGGAGAGTGAAAAGACTGGCTTAAAACTCAACATTCAAAAAACTAAAATCATGGCATCCGGTCCCATCGCTTCATGGCAAATAGAAGGGTAAAAGTAGAAGCAGTGACAGATTTTATTTTGCTGGGCTCCAAAATCACTGTGGATGGTGACGGCAGCCATGAAATTAAAAGATGCTTGCTACTTGGAAGGAAAGCTATGACAAAACTAGACGGTACATTAAAAAGCAGAGACATGACTTTGCTGACAAAGGTCTGTATAGTCAGAGCTATGGTTTTTCCAGTAGTCACATACGGATGTGAAATTTGGACCCTAAAGAAGGTTGGGCTCCGAAGAACTGATGCTTTTGAACTGTGGTGTTGGAAAAGCCTCTCGAGAGTCCATTGGACAGCAAGGAGATCAAACCAGTCAATCCTAAAGGAAATCCACCCTGAATATTCATTGGAAGGACTGATGCTGGAGCTTAAACTCCGATATTATGGCCATCTGATGTGAAGAGCTGACTTTTTGGGGAAAAACCTGATACTGGGAAAGATAGAAGATAAAAGGAGAAGGGCAGGCAGAGGATCAGATGTTTGGATAGCATCACTGACTCAATGGACATGAATCTGAGCAAACTCCAGGAGATAGTGAAGGACAAGGGAGCCTGGCATGCTGCGGTCCATGGTGTCCCAAAGAGTTGGACATGGCTTAGCAACTGAACAATAAGAATATAGGATTATGTTTGTAATTCACAAATTATGTTTGTAAAATACATAATTACAAGTATAAAATACATAAAATACAAGTATAGCTTGTATTTTCTAGAATTTTTTAAAAATAAAATCATACACTTTTTTTGGTCTGGCTTCTTGCTTTCAGCATAATTATTTTGAATTTTATGTACATTGTTGTGTGCTTCCCAGGTGGCACTGGTGGTAAAGAGCCTGTCTGCCAATGCAGGAGACAAAAGAGATGTGGGGTCTGTCCTTGGCTCTGGAAGATCCCCTGGAGGAGAGCATGGCAACCCATTCCAGTATTCTTGCCTGGAGAATCCTCATGGACTGAGGAGCCTGGAGGGCTACAGTCCATAGGGTCACACAGAATCGGACACGACTGAAGCGACTAAGCACTCACACACGCATATGAATACTATTCAGCCATAAAAATGATGAAATATTGCCATTTGCAGCAACATAGATGGACCTAGAAATTAACATATTAAATGAAATAAGAAGAAGTCAGACAGTGAAAAACAAATATATTATGTATATGTGGAATCTAAAAATTAATACAAGTGAACTTATTTGCAAAACAGAAACAGACTTACAGACATAGAAAACAAACTTATGGTCACGAAAAGGAAAAGGATGGAGCGATAAATTAGGAATATGAGATTAACACATAGTACTATATACACAATAGATAAATAACAAGAATATACTGTTTAGCATTGGGAACTATATTCAAATCTTGTAATAATAGCCTATAGTGGAAAAGAATATTAAAAAGTATATATGTAGACATATATATATATAAAACATTGTTGTACACCTGAAACTAACACATTGTAAATCAATTGTAGTTCAATTTTTTTTTAAAGTAGGAGAGGAAAAAAGATGAATAAAAGAGCTAAGACTGTTCTGCATTATAATGTAAATTCTAAGTTCATTGTCTGTGAGAGTTGTGTTATGTAGGAAAATTAAGAAAATGTTTCTTTCCCTTCTTGTTAGTACCACTCTGGAAACTGACATTTGTCCTTGGCAGATCAATGTGTGTTTGTGTGCCTGATTTGATGATTGTCTACTAAATCCTTAGAATAACAAAGCTCATTCTAGATACTAGAGTATGCAGCTGGACTTAGAATAGAAAGTACACCTGGAACCCCCATGCCTTTTCCATGGTATTATTCTAGACTGGTCCCATCAGTTCATGGCAAATAGATGGGGAAACAATGGAAATAATGACAGACTTTATTTTGGGGGGCTCCAAAATCACTGCAGATGGTGACTGCAGCCATGAAATTAAAAGACGCTTGCTCCTTGGAAGAAAAGCTATGACCAACCTACACAGCATATTAAAAAGCAGAAACATTACTTTGCTGACATAGGTCCGTCTAGTCAAAGCTATGGTTTTTCCATTAGTCAGGTATGGATGTGAGAGTTGGACTATATAGAAAACTGAGTGTCAAATTGTTGATGGTTTTGAATTGTGGTGTTGGAAAAGACTCTTGAGAGTCCCTTGGACTGCAAGGAGATCCAACCAGTCTATCCTAAAGGAAATCAGTCCTGAATATTCATTGGAAGGACTGATGCTAAAGCCGAAACTCATATTTTGGCCACTTGATGCAAAGAACTGACTCATTGGAAAAGACCCTGATGCTGGGAAAGATCGAAGGTTGGAGGAGAAGGGGACAACAGAGGATAAGATGGTTGGATGGCACCACCGACTTGATGGACATGAGTTTGAGCAAGCTCTGGGAGTTGGTGATGGACAGGGAAGCCTGGTGTGCTGCAGTCCATGGGGTCGCAAAGAGTCGAACACGACTGAGTGACTGAACTGATTCTAGACTGAAACATGCAAGGTGGGGAAACATGTTGCTGGGAGATACTCAGATCCATAGACTATCAGGAGAGGAAAGGAGGTTGTAAACTATAATCTACAATTCAAACAAACCATTAGCAGCAGAAAAATGAAGAGTGTTTTCTGACTGGACAGAGAATGACTTTCTGAGCAACAGAGTGCAGGTGGGTGAATCCATAATGGATGTGGCGCAACTCCTCTTACCCTTCATTTCCCTAAGTATACTAAGAAAGGTGATTCCAATGAGTGGGCAAGGGAAATCTGAGGTTTGGGTTGTGCCCTGGAGAGGATGAATAGAGAGCTCTGGGAGCACATATGAGTGACATCTAAGGAAGGAGGGCTCTGAAGGAATGCCTCCCATAGGAGAAGACATCTGAGCTGCATTTTGGATTAATAACATTTTCTATAAACCGTCTAGCAAAACCAAGTATATGTAACTTTGTTCTGTATTTTCCTAGTCTTCTGTAAATGTGTCATCACACTTCCATAACTTGAAATAGGAAAGAGAAAAAAAGAAATCCTGATGAGCAGAGTTTTTAGGAAACTGATGCATCAGTTGAGTTCAGTTCAGTTCAGTTCAGTCACTCAGTCGTGTCCGACTCTTAGATAGGTGAATACGTTTCCCCAGAGAAAATGAAGCATATGGTCAGACATCTGATTTGACAATATGACAGAATATTTGAAATTGGGACTCCAGTAGAAGACAGCATATGGTCACTGTAAGCACAGGGTGTAGTTTGGGAGAAGGCGCTAAGGTGTGAGCCAAAGAAACAGTGAGTGACTGCACTGGGATGAAGCAAATGTCTAAAGCCATCAGCATTGACTGCAGAGAGTTAAAAATAGCACTAAAATATAGGAGCCAACCAAGGTCCCCTGCAGAGTTTCTCACCCACTCTCCTCTCTCTGATATGACAGATATCAGCAGCCTCCAGCAACGCCCACCAGGTAGGCTTTAGAAGTGGGTGATGATAGATTTTGAGGCAACAGTGGACATGAGGGTCAGCAAAAAAACAGTGAAGTAGTTGGGAAACAGACAGCAAATCCTGCTGCAAAGATACTGATTACACCTCTCTTAACTCCCACCTTGTGACAAAGGCCAGCATTGTAAATATTTTACTTAATAGTTTATATGTCCCTCAGAAGACAGGATACAAAAGATGTTCTTTCTTTTTGAAAGGGAAACAATATTTTTAACCTAAAGAGAAAATGGAGGGATGGGTGGGAGGGAGGATTAAGGGAGGGGACCTATGTATCCTTATAGCTGATTCACGTTGTTGTGCAGCAGAAGCTAACACAACATCGTAAAGCAATTATGCTCTAATTTAAAAATATATCCTATGATAAACCGTGATGGAAAAGGATATTTTAAAAAGAATGTATATATATATAGATATATATATACATGGATATATTAAAAAGATATTATAAAAGGATATTTTAAAAAGAATGTGTATATATATATGTACAACCAAATCACTTTGTTGTATAACAGGAATTAATGACAATGTAAATCAACAATACTTCAATAAAAATAAAAAGAGAAAATGGATTAGATTAATTACATTTTGGTACTACCTACTTGACTTCTTCCTCTGCAAGGCATAAACTCCTAAACACCTGTATTTAAAATAGTGTAATATTATTATGATACTTCATAGGATGAGAGAAAATAAATTTTAAAAATCTAAGGACTTCTTGAAAAGGGAATAAAAGGGTGAAAATCAACCAGAAACCTAATTCAGGGAGGAAATAATTTGTGAAAATCAAATAAGTAGATGATGGTGACAAAGCAAATCATGACATTTCTTGGAGGGGGTGATAAATTTTCAGAATCTGAGTTTACTTCTTTGCATTTCATGACATAATGAAGTGGTTAATCTCATACATTCACGTTGAAGAAAACAGGTACCTTGACAGGAGCAAACACTTTTCTTAAGTTTTTATTTTTTATTGGAGTATAACCGATTAGCAATATTGTGATAGTTTCAGGACAGTAAAGGGCCTCAACCACACATTTACAAATATCTATTCTCCCTCAGATTCCCCTTCCATCCAGGCTGTCACATAATATTGAGTAGAGTTCCCTGTGCTATACAGTAGGTTCTTCCTGGTTACCCATGTTAAATATAGCAGTGTGTACACGTCCATACCAAACTCCTTAACTATCCTTCCCTACAACCTTCCCCTCAGCAATCTTAAGTCTGTTCTCTAAGTCTGTGAGTCTGTGTAAGTTTATTTGTATAATTTCTTTTTAGATTCCACAGGTAAGTGATGTCATACAATATTTCTCCTTCTCTGTCTGACTTACTTCACTCAGCATGACAAACTCTAGGTCCATCCATGTTTCTGCAAATGGCATTATTTCATTCATTTTAATGACTGAGCAATATTCCATTGTATATATGTGCCACATTTTCTTTATTCATTCCTCTGTTGATGGACATTTAGGCTGCTTCCATGTCTTGGCTATTGTAAACAGTGCCACAGTGAACATTGGGGTGTGTGTATCCTTTTAGATCGTGTTTTTAGGAGCAGATAATTTTAAAAAGAAGGAAAACCAGGCCAAAAAAATACATTAAGATATTTAGTCTCATTAGTAATCAATAACAATGAGATAATGTCTTTATAAAGTTAATAAAAATTAAAAAAAAACAATAATGCTCAGGGTTGTTGAGGGTAGAACTGTATAGTCTCACAGGTGGCTAGAGGGAGCATAAAAGGTATGACTTTTCTGGGAAGCAAAATATAAGAAAAATCTCAAAAATGAGCCAAGCATCTGATGTAGAATTCTACTTCTAATATTTATTTTGGGGAAATAAACAGAAGGGATACAGTCCATAGGGTTGCAGAGTCTGACACGACTGAAGCAACTTAGCATGAATGTTTAAGGCCAGATATAAAATTTTAATAGTATTGTTTACAAAGCTGAAAATGTCCAAAAGTTAGTTAATGAATGTGATGATATTTCTATCCATTAAGTGTGCAGTCATTTAAAATTATACCTATATGCATATACCTGGGAAGAAATTCATAATGGTAATAATAAAGTAGGTTCTGAAATTGCATAGTTTGACCTCAAATTTTTAAAAATTTATAACTATAGACATGAATTCTTACCCCAAAAAAGCCCAAAATGTTAGCAGTGACAGAATTATGGATACCTATTGTCTTCTGATATTTTCTATTTTTCTTTCATAAAGATGTACTATTTATGTAACAATATTTTAATAATTAAAGCATAATCAATATACAATATCATTCATTTCAGGTGTACATCATAGTAATTATATTCATTCAAATGGTCACCGTTGTAAGTCTAAAAAATGTGGAATGCTTCACAAATGTGCTTCCTCACACAGGGGCCATTCTAATCTTCTCTGTATCATTCCAATTTTACTGTAAATGCTGCCAAAGTAAGTACTGTAATAACATTTTAATGACTCCTTTATGAACAGGAGTATTTTCACTCAAGGTTTTCTCTCCAAAGGATGAAAAAATCAGAATGTAGGAGTGTGAGGATGTCCAGAAGATGAAGCTGAATGAGAATTGCATGTGTTCAAGAGTGTAACTTTCAGGAGGAAAGTCTATCAGGAAAAACAATGAAGAACTTTTATACATGCTCCAGAAATGAGTAATTCAGCAAAGATGTTTTTAGGTCATCATTTTATTCTATTTTTCTGGCTTAAAGAATTCTTCATTTGGAGAACTAGACTTTCATAAATTTGGGGATATAGGATGAGATGGAGTGGGGAAATTCAAATATTTTCTGTCGGCAACTTTACTTCTGTCAGTGCTTTTCTCATCACCAAGGAAAAATGGTTCACAATAGTCTTCAACCATCAGAAATATCTCAAGATTTCAAAAATACAGTAAGAACCATCATACAGATGCTTTTGTAGCACCTTTCAAAATGTTAACATCAAACAGCATCTGTAATAACCCTATGTTGTGTTGTTAGTCGCTCAGTCGTGTCGGACTCTTTGCGACCCCATGGACAGTAGCCCACCAGGCTCCTCTGCCCAAGGACTTTCCAGGCAAGAATACTGGAGTGGGTTGCCATTTCTTTCTCCAGGGGATCTTGACCCAGGGATCAGGCCTGGATATCCTGCATCACAGGCAGATTCTTTACCACCTGAGCTACCCAGGGAAACCCATATAAGCTATATCAAGGCAAAGTGATTCACAGGTCATCATGAAAGGCAGGTTTCCAAAATATACACAAAAGTATCTGTTTTAGCCAAGGTTCTCAGTAGCAGTAGTTAGAAACCAATTCTCACTGATTTAAGCAGATCAATAGTGGATTAAAAGGATATTGGGTTGCTGCTGCTGCTGCTGCTAAGTCGCTTCAGTCGTGTCCGACTGTGTGCAACCCCAGAGACGGCAGCCCACCAGGCTGCCCCGTCCCTGGGATTCTCTAGGCAAGAACACTGGAGTGGGTTGCCATTTCCTTCTCCAATGCATGAAAGTGAAAAGTGAAAGTGAAGTCGCTCAGTCATGTCCTACCTACCCTCAACAATCCCATGGACTGCAGCCTTCCAGGCTCCTCCGTTCATGGGATTTTCCAGGCAAGAGTACTGGGGTGCCATTGCCTTCTCTGGGATATTGGGTTATACTTCCATAATTTTTGAAAATGATATTGAGTGCCTCACACAACTGCTAGGAACGCTTGAAAAACTAAGCTTGAAGTCAAGTAATAGGGATAAACCACCCACAGAACTGATCTGATGAAGAAGTTGGCTAGAATAACCAACCATCCTGGTTTTCCTGGGGTTGAATGATTTCCAGAGATTCAGAGCTTTCCATGCTAAGACTGGATAAGAGCTATGCAAGCTGTAAGAAGTGGGTCCCCCTCCCGCACCCCTCGACCCCAGCCAGTGCCAGGGACATCAGGGTAGAGCATACAGTCTGCCATTTGGCTACCTCTACACTGGAAATGGTAGATTGCAGTAATCTTTCCTGCCAATAGATTAAGAGAGAGAGACTGTTGCTTGTATCTTCAGGTTTGAGTCAAAAGTCCAGCAGAGATATCTGATTGAAAAGCCTGGGTCATAGGTCATATGCCTTTACCCTAGCTGCAAGGAAGGCAGAGAAAGATTATCTGACATCTTCCACTTTCACTATGGGAGACATCTTTGCTTACCACCAAGGTTTACACAGTGAGGAATTCTCTAAATACAGGAAAGCAGTGCAGGTGGCCCAAATAATGATCAATTCCCCTACAGAATCCAAATTATTAATATTTTTAACTCTCTAACATTATTTGAGGACACTAAGGCAATCATTTGTCTGTTTTTTTTTTTTTTTTCTCGATCAATTGGCTAACTATATTGACAGGATTCTGATTGGTTACATGTTAAAGAAAACATACAATACAAAATGCAGAAAAAGTTCATTCCATCCCTTCCCACTAACCCCCCCTTATGCACCCACCCCTACACACTCGTCATTGTGCTTTGGCCAGAACACGACTCAGAACCAAATGTCAGGGTGACGAGGCAGAAGGGGGCTGTGAGCAATCGGTTCATGGCTGTCACAATAATGCGGTGATAATGCTGTGAGTCTCCCAGCTGTAATTCAGTGGGTGAGAGAGGCACTGCAGCCTGATGACCAACATTTGAGGGAAGAGCTGCCTCCCCCCTTCTCTGGCCCCTCCAGCCTTCCCTTCCGCTCAGAACCGAGAGCACTCCAAACACAGTAAGGATATGAATGCTCCTGCTGACATTGTAGTTTCTTTGATTTAAATGAAGTTTTAAAAGTCAGACTAACAACATGTCACTGTAATACTATCTTGATTACCTAATCACACAATAGTTTATGTTTGCTAAAAATTTTACAACTATATGACAAACATAATCCTATATTGATGTTGTAAAAAGTTTAATCCTCTGATTTTTATCCACCACAATGGATTGTTCCCTTTTCATTATTTACTCAGGAGAAATCTTTTCTCTCTTTTGTTTTTAATATTTCTAGAGAAGACAAATATTTGCCAAGGAGAAATGGATTTGAATGGAAAACTTTTATCAAGGACAAATGTTAAGAACAGTAATGGGCAATGTGTTCTGCATAACTCTTTGGCCTTCACTCTTACATTTGTTGTGGTCAAGTGACTTGAGCAAAGGATTTCAAATCAGTGCTTGTGTTCTCTTCATAGCTGTTCATTTCTCTTGCAGAATGACCTGGACAAAACCCATTAAATTTTTTTGTCTTATCTTCATATACTGAACTTTAAAAGTGAGAATGCCCATAATAAATCAAAGATACAGTTTTTACTCATGATAAACAACAAAACAACAGACTCAGAGCCTGGTCCTACCTTTCATGGTGTAATTGTGCATTCTTGAGAATATCACTTAAATTCTCACATGTCAATTTCTTTGATCTATAAATGATAATAATATACATTATTTCAAAATATATATGAGAAAAAGATTTTTAAAAGTACAGAACAATAAGTGCAAAGTGTTATTATTGAATGACTCTTCCAGGATTTAGTGCTAAAAATGCAGAGTGCTTCCTTTTATTTTATCTGGAAAATATGTTTCTGAATATAAATTTAAAATTATAAAAGCTAATAGATAAATCCTTTCACATTTGTAGTTATCTTCTGCATGGTAGATTTTTAAGTGGTAATTATTAATTCAGTTTTCTTACACTTAGTGTTTCCTAAACTCCACTTTTTCAAAAGCTTTCTGAATTATATTTATAGTCTCTGAAGACCTGGGGATGCTCTTCTGTGGTTTTTTCTTTTTTCTAACCTAAGATGTCCAAGATAAGATTGCATACAAGACACAACCATTAATACAGGAAATAGTAGCAGAATGATTCTACTTAAAATAATTGCCCCCTAATGGAAGTATATAATGTAAACTCCATTTATACTGAGAAGAACAAATGGGGAGGAGGAGAATCTGTTGAAAGAGATTTGCTTGACAAATATACCATATCTACTTTGTGAAATTACCAAGTGCCTAAGGACTAGAAAAGTACTCACATGCCCCCAGTGGAGAGGCTCCTTTGTTTCCTTGATAGCTGGCCCTTTAAACAGTGTCTGGATAATCTCACATTAACTCTCTGGAGCTGTGAATTTATAGATTAAAAATTGCTGATATAGGACAGCCTTGTGATTAATCAAGATACCAGAAATACAAGCAAGCAGGCAAGAGGCTTATTCTGGCAGCTTCATAACTGGGGCTCTTGGGTAGGAAAGAATATCTCAATCCCACTCCTTTACAAAAGTCCTTTCTATATCTCAGCCTTCGCTGTCTAAACCTAAATAGAATTCCTTTCTATTTTTAATCCCCTTTCAACATAGTGAAAGCAGAATTTACACACCAGATTTTGTCTTTTATCCATCAGCACTTTAGTTGAAGACAAACTATACTGCCTGTTAATCTCAAGTGGGATAAACCCTTCTGACTTTTCTCTCACACCTACTTTAAGTGTGTTTATCACAGAAGTTTGGCTTAGGCAGTTGGTTTGATTTGCAGAGCTGGTACTGCCTATTTCTCTGGGTGACCTTGGGTGAGCTCTCAGATTCTTTTCCTAGAGAATGTGGTATAGTTAATAAAGTACTATGTGACCTGTCTTGCTCATGATAAAAACTTTTTGTTGGTTGATTTCTTGATTGTGAGGCAGAGCTTAGATTCACAGTGCTGAAGAGAGTAGATCCTATTTGTAGAGTTAAATATTCAATTCAGGATTGTTTATACCTAAGAATATGAAGGAATTCAACTTACTTCTTCATGAGGCTAAAACATGCAAAACTCTACACATTAATACAAGTAGAATGCAGATGATGCCACACTAAGTGATATCATAAGGATATCACGGCCTAGTAATGACTTGCTATAATAACTTCTGACACATTTTAAAAGATTCAGTTCAGGGACTTCCCTGGTGATCCGTCACTAAGATTCCATCCTCCTACTGCAGGGAGCCCAGGTTCAAGCCCTGGTCAGGGAACTAGATCCCACATGCTGCAACTAAGAGTTCCCATGCCACAGCTAAATATCCTGCATGCTGCAACAAAGACCCTGGACAACCAAATAAATAAATAAAAGACTCAATATAAAATACAGTTGAGACTATTCACCATGTTCAAGGCATGGTAAAAAAAATAATAATAATTCATATTGCAGTGTTCTAAATAATTTTTATGAAATATGATTATCAATTAAATTTTTGTCTTTCTTTTATAAAAGTCGGTAAGTTTTACAGGATATTTAAAACAGAGAAGAGTCCTAAGTCCTTCCACCTATCATTCCTCTGTTTCCAAAGACAGTGACTCTCAACTCTTGGTGATTTTCTTCATATGAACTTCCATACTGCAAATAACACACTTGTATTGCTGGTAGCTCAGACAGTAAAGAATCAACCTGCAGTGCAAGAGACCTGGGTTTGATCCCTGGGTTGGGAAGATCTCCCGGAGAAGGAAAAGGCTACCCACTCCAATTTTCTTGCTGGGATCAGAGGAGCCTGGTGGGCTACAGCCCATGGAGTCTCAAAGAGTCAAATATGACTGAGTGGATTTCACTTTCACTATTGCTATACCATGTTCTTTCTGCTGTAGGAATTCTTTGTTGTTTTCATTCAGTTCAGTTCAGTCATTCAGCCATGTCTGACTCTTTGAGACCCCATGGACTGCAGCATGCCAGGCTTCCCTGTCTATCACCAACTCCTGGAGCTTGAGTCTCAGACTCAAGTCCATCGAGTCTCTGTCGTCCCCTTCTCCTCCTGCCCTCAATCTTTCCCAGCATCAGGGTCTTTTCTAATGAGTTGTCTCTTTGCATCAGGTGGCCAAAGTACTGGAGTTTCAGCTTCACCATCAGTCCTTCCAATGAATATTCAGGACTGATTTCCTCTAGGATTGACGGATTTGATCTCCTTGCAGTTCAAGGGACTCTCAAGAGTCTTCTCCAACACCACAATTCAAAAGCATCAATTCTTCAGCACTCAGATTTCTTTATGGTCCAACTCTCACATCCATACATGACTACTGAAAAAACCATAGTTTTGACTATGTGGACTTTTGCTGGTAAAGTAATGTCTCTGCTTTTTAATATCCTGTCTAGGTTGGTCATAGCTATTCTTCCAATGAGCAAGCGGTCTTTGAATTTCATGGCTGCAGACACCATCTGCAGTGATTTTTGGAGCCCCAAAACATAAAGTCTGTCACTGTTTCCATTGTTTCCCCAACTATTTGCCATTAAGTGACAGGATCTGATGCCATGATCTTAGGTTTTTTTGAATGTTGAGTTTTAAGCCAGCTTTTTCACTCTCCTCTTTCACTTTCATCAAGAGTCTTCCCTTACTCCATCACAATTAAACAGATACACACACAATCAGTTCCCATTCCTCATCATCCCAAAATAGTGATTAGATAAATATATACTGTTTCTATTATGATTATATATGCTTTCAGAACAGTGGTCAACTAGGGCCATTTTTTGCAAAATATTTTGCTTTCTCTA
This sequence comes from Oryx dammah, assembly GCF_014754425.2. NCBI lineage: Eukaryota > Metazoa > Chordata > Mammalia > Artiodactyla > Bovidae > Oryx > Oryx dammah. Next base: position 25,505,859 of record NW_024070205.1, read on the forward strand.
GAGTTGATAACTTCTATGTAAGTTTAGTTAATATTCTAATCCCTAATTCAATCAAACTATCAGTCAGGTACTTAAATTCATTAATGTATACTATCAGTTTCATCTTCCTAAATATTTCTATCCCCAGCCTCTGACCTACTCCAGCTCGGACTTGTTGCATAGGTCCTAGGATCTCCCTTAGCAAACACCTTGGAGAATCCTTCACTCCTGTCCTATGAAGATGTCCTAATTGGAACACAACCTTTATTAAGTTCATGAGAAAGGATATATACATGGAAAATAAGTTTTTTGAGACCTTGCATGTCTGAAAATACCTTTTCCCCCTTCTACTTGCATACTGAGTATAGAATTCTAGGTCGGAAATAATTTTCCTTCATGATTGTGAGGCCATTTCACTGTTGCTTTCTGCTTCTAATATTGCTTCTGAAAAAGCAAAAGACATTCTGATTCTTGATTGTTTGTATGAAACCGCTCTCCTCTTTTTTTGGAAGTTTATAGGATCCTACCTTTTTCTTAAATGAAAATCCATGGTCAAGTGCTGGGTAGGGGTCTTTTTTTTCCATCCCTGATCATATATACCCAAGTAAGATTCTTCAATCTGAAAACTCATGGCTTTCAGTTCTAGGAAATTTTTGTAAATTATCTTGTTAATTCCTTTCCAGTTGTTTTCTTATTTCTTTCTGTCAGGAACTCCTATTCTTCAGTTGTAAGACCTCTTGGACTTGATCTCTGGATTTTTTCCCCCTCTCTCTTATTTTCTAGCTCTTGCTCTTTTTGCTCTACTTTCTGAAAGATCTCCTCAATTGGATCTTCCAAAGTTTCTGTTGAGTTTTTCATGCTACCATGATTTTCATTTCAAAGAATAATTTTTGCTGTCTGAATATTGTTTTTATGTACCATCTTGTTTCATGAACATAACATCTTCTCTTTTATTTAAGTTTTTTTCTCCTTGCCTATTTGCTATCTCCTCAAGCTTTTTTTTTCTTTTCCTTTTTAAATATTCATTTTTAGTTTTATCTGTTTTATGATTTCTTCAACTTTATGGTATTAAATTGATTGTTTACTCATGTAGGAGAGGGAAAGCTGATTGAAAGCTTTGAGCATATGTCAATTTCAAGTTTTAGTGTGAAATGATATGGCTGAGTTGTTTGTTGTTTATCGAGGAATCATTGAAGTATTATCTTTAGCTTTATTTATGCACTGTGATCCTCAGAGAAGGATCTTCCAACTTCTTGCCTAGAAGGTATAGGCTAGGCCTGATTGCTAGTATTTTAGAGTCAACTGTTGTAAGAGTACTTGCTCAGAATCAGTCATGCCTGATTCTTTGCGACCTTAGGGACTGTAGCCCACCAGGCTCCTCTGACCATGGGATTCTCCTGGCAAGAATACTGGAGTGGGTTGCCATTTCCTCCTCTAAGGTATCTTCCCAACCTGGGGATCAAACCTGTGTCTCTTATGTCTCCTGTATTGGCAGGCAGGTTCTTTACCACTGAGCCACCTGAGAAGCCAGTGAGAGGACTTAGGATTCAGCATTCAGCATGCACTCACATTCTGGTACAGTATTCAACATTCAGCTGTGATTGATGACACTCAGACCGGAGACCTCTCTGTTTTACCCTCTCCAAAGAAAAAGTCTATAGTCTTTTGTTGGGGGCAGGGAGTAGATAATCAATCAGTAGCATGGACTGAGAAATAAAATCTAGCTGTGTGTTTTATTATTTTTCAACTAACATTCCTTTTAAAAAATTCCCCCTACTTTTATTTCCGTTTAAAGAGATACCTATTCTTGCTAATTTCTGGCATTTTAAGCATTTCTGCAGCGCAAGTCAGTTTAGTTCTTGGCTTTCCTCCCCGCTTGTTTAGTAAGCTACTTTCACTGGACTCTTCTCAGTAACCACCAATCTATACCTATCTGCTTCATAGCAGACAAAATGTCATTAATTTTGTTTATTCTCTTGTTTTCTAGCTTGTCAGTTTATGGCTTATATTTTTTTAAAACCTAGTTTTACTGAAGTTTCAGGAAGAAGCAAAATTAGGTGTATGTGCTCCTTTTTACTGAGAAACCTCCATTTATTTTTTTTTTACTGGGAGACTAATGAATCAAAGGAATTTAATCCAAACCAGAATCATCAGAGAGACATCATCAAAAGCTAACATAGCTCTCCTCTTGTTCCAGTAGGAGCTTATGAAGAGAAAAAAATGGCATGTTGCTCCACACAAAAAATGAAGACCCATTAAAATATGGTTAGGGTGAAACATAACTAATCAATGACATATTTCCTTCTACACTATTGATTTAGGCTGTACTATTAGTTAAAAATTAATACCTGTTTTTTATTAATAAACTTCATTTTTAGAGCAGTTATAAGCTTACAGAAAAATTACACAGAAAATACAGAGTTCCCAAATACCCTTCTCTACTCCCACACAGTTTCTCCTGTTCTTAACCTCTTGCATTAGTGGGGTACACTGTTACAATTGATGAACCAATATTGATGTGCTATTAAAGTCCATGGTTTCCTCTAGGGTTCATTCTTCGTGTTGTACAGATTTTTTTGTTTGTTTGTTTTGAAAAATGCAGTGTCATGTATCCAGCACTATAGTGCCATACAAAATAGTTTGGGCGCCATAAAATACCCTTGCATCACCTACTCAATCCTTCTTTTTTCCCTCTCTTCAAATCACTCACAACTACTGATCATTTTACTGTCTCCGCAGTTTAGCCTTTTCAAGAATGTCATATTGTTGATATTATACAGTATGCAGCCTTTTCATACAGACTTATTTCACTTAACAATGTGAAACAACATTTAAAGTTTTTCATATCTTTTTGTGACTTGATAGCTTATGTCTTTTTTTCACTGCAAAATAATCCACTGTATGGATGTACTACAGTTTGTTTATCCACTCGCCTAGCAAAGAACATCTTGGTTGCTTCCAAGTAGTAGCAATTATGAATAAAGCTGCTATAAACATTTGTGTATATGTTCTTGTGTGGACATGGATTTTCAACTTATCTGGGTAAATACCTAGGGAAATATTTCTGAATTAGATGGTAAGATTATGTTTACTTTTTAACAGACTGCTAGACTGTCTTCCAAAGGGGCTGTACTAGTTTGTATTCCCATCAGAAATAAATGAGAGTTCCCATCAGAAATAAATGAGAGTTCCTATTGTTCCTCATCCTTGTCAGCATTTAGTATTGACAGTATTTGAAATTTTAGCCACTCCAATGGATATGTAGTAGGAAATCACTATTGTTTTAATTTGCAGTGCCCTAGTGACATAATGTTGAGCATCTCTTCACACGTGCTTATCATATGTATATCTTCTTTGATGAGGTGTCTGGTCAGATCTTTTGCCCATTTTTAAATTGGGCTGGGGGACTTCCCTAGCACTCTAGTGGTTAGGACTGCACACTTCCACTGCAGGGGCTGTGGGTTTGAGCCCTGGTTAGAGAACTAAGATCCCACATGCCACAGGGCAACTAAGCAAGGCACTGAAGATTCTGTGTGATGCAACTAAGACCCGATGCAGCCAAATAAATTAATTAATTTTTAAAAAGAAGAAGAAGAAGAATGGGGAGAGGTTCCATGAGTAATTTAATCATGTCCCTGAACTAATAAAATCAGCCTGCCTACAATCATACTGTGGAAATATAAAAAAGGTCATCTGAACAATAGACTCCATATGCTCCATTGGCATGAAAACAAGACTCTCATTCCCTTTTACTACCACTCCCAAACTTTCCAGCATGACTTCTGTGGCATTAAGCAACACTTAATATCAAGGTGAGGCTTCAAGTATGCTACTTAAAAATAAATGGCTCAAGCTTGGGGCATTTTATCAAATGGAGAGGTTATGGAAGATTTATCCAGTAAATTAAATCTCCATGAGTATGAGGTTTTTCCAAATAGAAAAGATTACTTTTAAAAATTCCATTACTAAAAAAAAAACAACATCCAGACTTCTTTGGTGGTCAGTGGATAAGAATCCACCTGCCAATGTAGGTTCCATCCCTGGTCCAGGAAGATCCCACATACTGTGGAGAAAGCCTGTGTGTGGCACAACTACTGAAGCCTGCATGCCCTAGAGCCTGTGCTCCACAAGAGAAGCCACTGCAACAAGAATCCTGACCAGCGGAACTAGAGAGTAGCTCCTGCCTGCTGCAACTAGAGAAAGCCCATGTGTAGCAATGAAGATCCAATGCAACTAAAAATAATAAATAATTTAATTTTAAAAATCCCATTTCAATTTGGGAGATAAATTGCGTGATCATTCAACTTACAAGGGAAGTGAAAACAGTGCTCAAGAGTTCTCCAGAAAACCCTATTCTTACTCATGAAGACTACAAGAGTCCCTATTCTTAAAAAAGGAAAGAAGAGAGAGGTCATACAACTCAGTTAAACATTCATACATGCATTAATAACAGAACTTCCTGAAATCAGAGATGCTAGAGCCCTTGTTGCTCAAAATGGCTTTTTAACTAGATTATCTCATATCTCCCTGCTCGCCTTCACCCTGCCTGGAAAGTCCCTCTGAATTTAGAAGTTTTTCTCTGGTCTTTGAGAAAATTTCCATGCTCCAAAGAGCCAAATAACCTGCTACAGGAAGATCCCTAGATATTTAGATGATCTAATAGTTTATGTTTAGAACTAGGTCACAACATTCTTTTTTTCCCATTCAGGTCCTCCTTCCTGTTACTATTTTGAATATTAAATAGAATCCTCACTGAGAGGAACTGCCTAGTTTTAAGGCAGAAAAAGTCAATCAACAATTTCTGAGCAACCTCTATGTAGGTCCTTAGGTATGTTGTCTTTGGGTACAAAAGCTCACAATATAGTCAAACAATAAATACATTAAATAATTGCTTTAAAGGCCATATTACACAAATAGTATTGTGGAAGTACAAAATAACCCGATGATTTATGCAGTTTAGAAATTAAGCACAAAAGGAATTAAAGAAAAGGGAGCTGAATGTCTTAAGTATTGGAAGAGCTTTGGTTAAAAGGACAGATTCTCTATGTGTGTATGTGTGTGTGTATGTGTGTGTGTTTGTGTGTGTGTTTGTGCGTGTGTATGTATTGGTAGTAAAGTAATGAGAATATCTTTGAAGTACTCAGATTAAAATAGTACCTCTCAAGTTAAATTGTAGTTATCATGTTGACATTTTGGGGAAAAAAAAAAGGAATGATGAGAAGCAGAGTTGTACTATTCATAAACTCTAGCTACCATAAATCCAGCACTATTTAAAGAAATACAGGAAGGAACCATGGTAGGAAAGAGAAATAAGATATTATTTTTTAAGGCAGATTAAGAAAACTAACTAGATCTTTTATAAACTAAAAAATACCATAATTGACATAAAAAAAAACCAAGGGAAAATTACTTAAGCTAGCTGATGATCATTTATAAAAAGAGCTTCATGACTGTGTCAAAAGATTGTTTGATAAATGTAAAAGGAACATAAATCTGAATTATTGGTTCTAGACAATAGAAATCAACTCTGGCTGATTCAAACAGAAAAGGAATTTATGGATGTTGGATAACCTACAGAATCTACTGGAGAACTGGAGAACCAGATCCTTAGGCTACCTAACCTTAAATGATGTTCATAATAACATTTCAGGACTGGCACAGGAAGGGCACCGTTCCTCCTAACACAAAGTAGCATCTGCAACAACCTGTACCACCCAATACCACTAATACAAGACACTGTATCACCAAAAGACATATCTACCACTCTGCTCCAGAGAGTGGATCTTTCAGCAACTTCCCCTGAGTTCCTCATAGTCTCAGCCACCACTACCACCTGCTAAATGTTTCAGGAGAGTGGCTCTGACTGGTGCTGGAAGAGCAAGTACCTGGAATAGTCAGCTTCTCTAATATCAGACAGAAACCCTGTATATTACAAGCATTAGTCATTCAGTCGTGTTCAACTCTTTGCAACCCCATGGGCTATAGCCCACCACGCTCCTCTGTCCATAAGATTCTTCAGGCAAGAATACTAGAGTAGGTTGCCATTCGCTTCTCCAGGGGATCTTCCTGACCCAGAGATCAAACCCAGGTCTCTTGCATTGCAGGCAGATTCTTTACCATCTGAGCCACCAGGGAAGCCCATCCATACTACCAAAAAGCTTCAAATACTAGGCAGTCAAAAAGAAAAAAGCCAGTGTTACTGTAATTCACTCTGTAACTGCCCAATAGAAGCAAACACACTTCTTCCTATTATACAACTAATTACTTCTGCTCAATAATACTGTAACATATCCTTCAACAAATGGAAACACGTTCTATCACCCCCAAATGGGGATATCATCGGTTGGTGCAGGGGGTGGTTAACTATTATTAAAAGCTCTTCTTGTTAGTAAAGTTCTATTGGAACACAGCCATTCCTATTTGTTACATATCATCTATGGCTGCTTTTGTTCTATAGTGTCAAAGTTACAGTGGTAAGAGACTGTATGTCTCAGAAAGTCTAAAATATTTCTTATCAGACCATTTACAGAAAAAGTGTATCGACAATTGAATTAGTTCATTCAGCTCCAAGTCCACAGTTTCTGAGTAATATCTATTATTCCTTTAATCATATCATTATCCCATCACAATATTCTAACCTCCAGACTAAATTATAAAGACAAATACCAACTACAAATCCAGTATAAAATGGTGGGGAAAATAGAAAACATTTTTTAAAATCTTCAAAGATAAATTTATACTTTATTACTTAATTCAACAATTGTTTATTGAATACTGACCATGTGTACTCTTCCATATACTGGAATTACGGTTGTGAACAAACATTAGGAGTGACAAGCTATAAATATCATTTAGATAGTGATGAGAAGAAAAATAAAATGGGTGGAGGGAGGAAATATATGAAGAGGAATAGAGTTGCAATTTTAGACAAGGTAACCAAAGACATCATTGTTGAGAAGCTGACATTGAATAAAGACCTAAAAGAGATGATGAGATGAGATATGAGACATGCAGGTATATGGGGAAGATCAGTTGAGATAAGGGGAACAACATGCATTGAAGCTCTAAGGAAGAATACCAGCGATGGAGAGAGTAGTAGAATATAAGATCAAAAGAGGGCAGATGACCTCAACGTTCACTGCAATGCTATTTACAATAGCCAGGACATGGAAGCTCCCTAGATGTCCATCGACAGATGAATGAATAAAGAAGTTGTCATATATTTATACAAAGGAATATCACTCAGCCAGAAAAAGGAATGTGTTTGAGAGTTCTAGTGAGGTGGATGAAACTAGAGCCTGTTATAAAGAGTGATGTAAGTCAGAAAGAGAAAAACCAATACCATATATATTAACACATATATATGGAATCTAGCAAGGAGATCAAACCAGTCAATCTTAAAGGAAATCAATCCTGAATTTCACTGGAAGGATTGATGCTGATGCTGAAGCTCCAATACTTTGGCCACCTGATGAAAAGAGCCAACTCATTAGAAAAGACCCTGATGCTGGGAAAGACTGAAGGTAGGAGGAGAAGGGGACAACAGAGGATAAGATGGTTGGATGGCATTACTGACTCAATGGACATGAGTTTGAGCAAGCTCCAGAAGATGCTTGAGATCTCTCAAGGACAGGGAAGCCTGGCGTGCTGCAGTCCATGGTGTTGCAGAGTTGGACACCACTGAGCGACTGAACAGGAACAATGGAATTTAGAAAAATGGTACTGATGAACCTCTTTGCAGGGCAGGAATAAAGATGCAGACATAGAGAATGGACTTGTGGACACAGTGGGGGGAGGAGAGGGTGGGACGAACTGAGAGAGTAGCACTGAAACACATACACTACTGTATGTAAACCAGATGGCCAGTGGGAATTGCTGGATAACACAGAGAGCTCAACCTGCTGCTCTGTCACAACCTAGAGGGGTGGGGTGGGGCAGGGGGTGAGAGGAAGGTTTAAGAGAGAGGGAATGTGTGTATACTTACGACTGATTCCTGTTGTTGTATGACAGACACCAATACAACATTATAAAGCAATTATCCTCCAATTAAAAAGGAATACAAAATTTGAAAAAAAATTTAAAAAGAAGGGGCCAGATGATGTAGAGTCAAAAAGTTATTATAAAAATTTTAACTCTTTCTCTGATGTGACACAGCAGAGAAGAAAATACAGATCTATGCTGCAGTTCTTTTCCGTGAAAATGGTTATGAGAGCATACAAGATATCTACGAACTTAATTCTTAGATGAAGACGGCACATTCTCTTTGTCTTTAGCAAGATAGTCACCGGATAGTCATCCTTCATTCCTGAAAGATATGAATCTTTGGTGGTCCTGCCTGTATAATCTCCTACAGTCTTCCATCACCTTATACCTCTGAATATGTCAATAATAGAAGCCCCAATAGATAGTCTCCACCTATAACATTCCTGCCCCCTTTTTTGGAGCAGCAATCCTATTTTCCCAATATCCAAAATCAGCTATCTCAATAAATCATCATAATATTCCCCTTTTTCGGGTCAATTGGACCAATTGTAAAAGTAACCTAAAATGACCAGATAAAATTATTAAATTGCTCTTGTATTCCCTGTGGAAGTATTCTTCTCTTGCTTTCTTAGATTAATAAATAATCAACACTCAGAGCTGCAGGTACAGGAAGCGAAAACATCTGAGGAGACTATTATGCATTCATTTAGAAGACATTTATCAAAACTGGCATGGACTCTTTAAAACTATCAATGCTATAAAGTAAAAACAAAGTAGCTGGGGAACCATTCTAGACTTCAAAATGTTGAGACATGACTACTAAGTGCAATGCATGATCCTTGATTGGCTGTTGTGTCAAACTTTTTTAAAAAGCTATAAAAACATTACTGAGACAGTAGTCTCGGACTCTTTGTGACCTCATGGAACTCTCCAGGCCAGAATACTGGAGTGGGTAGCCTCTCCCTTCTCCAGGGGATCTTCCCAACCCAGGGATTGAACCCGGGTCTCCCACATTGCAGGCAGATTCTTTACCAGCCGAGCCAGAAGGGAAGCCCGTTCCAAATGTTGAGACATGCCTACTAAGTGCGATGCATAACCCTTGATTGGCTGTTATATTAAACTTTTTTAAAAAGCTATAAAAATATTATTGGAACAATTGAGAAAATAGACTGGATATATACACAAATGTGAATTATCCTGAGTGTGATATGGTTATGTACTATATGCATCATAACTGATGAATGTTGAATTATTTAGGAATGGAGTATAATGATGTCTGCAACTTACTCTCAAAGGAACAGCAACAACAACAACAAAAATGTGTGTGTGTGTACATTAATAGTGTAACTGAAAGAGAAATAAAGCAAATGTAGCAAAATGTTAACAATTAGTGAATCTAAGTATTTATGAGTTCACTCAACAAACATTTGGGTGGATGGGAAAAGAGTATATCGGACATTTTGTCTACCTGATTATTGAGATCTTCCTCTGAAATGGGCATTTTTTAGTGAGCATTCTCATGGGACATAAATATTCTAATATCCTGGGCCCACTCTAAGAAATGTGCCCTCGTACTGTTTTTCTAAAACTTCTTGTAAGCCACTCTTCAATTATTTTACTTCCAAGTCTCTGCCCATTCATCAAAACTATGGGTTATTGCCCATGAATCAGTGGACAAGTTTACCTTATGACATCTTTTATTCTAGGTGAAGTGAACAATGCAATGTCCTGCTTAAAATTTAATTGATGAGGGGTAGGAGGGGCTCTCTCTTCCATTGCCCTTCACAATCACCTCTCCATAGAGCTATAGTTTGATCCTCTTCCCTAAAATCTAGGCTCATATATCCAACTGAAGACATTGTCACCTGGATGAATAATAGATGTCTCAAATTCAACTTGTTCAAAATTAAGCTTCTGGTCTGTCCTTCTGGCTGAAGAAAACCATTAGCCTTCTGGTTTTAAAACCTGAGTAAATGTAAGCCAAGATGGGATTTTTTTCTTCTCAGTGAATGAACATAGAGACTTCCACATGAAGCCCTAGGTATGGGTTGAGGAAAAAGCAGCAGAAAAGAAGCTATTAATGTTATTTACTACTTTGCTTGTTCATGGCCATACATATATCACTTTCCCTTGATGATGGAATACTGCTGAGAACAGAGTTTATGGTTTGGTTTATGGAGGGCTCCTCAGAATTCATAGCTCTCTGATATCTTAAGGTCAAGTACTCAGTCTCTGCAAGAGACTGGTATTTTAAAAAAAAAAGAGTTGCTTATCAAAAATAATGTAGTTACTTGCCAAAAAGAGTACAGTTTTTCTCCCAGATTGTAGGATGCCTCCATTTTTATTTACCTATTAGAACTTTCCAGGCTTCCCAGGTGGCTAAGTGGTAAAGAATCTGCCTGCCAATGCAGGAGATGCAAGAGATGCAGGTTTTATCTCTGGGTCTGGAAGATCCCCAGGAGGAGGAAATGGCAACCCACTCCAGTATTCTTGCTTGGACAATCGTATGGACAAAGCAGCCTGGTGGGCTACAGTCCATGGGATCACAAAGAATTGGACACGACTGAGCAGCTAAACAACATTAGAACTTACCATCATCTCCATACAGCTCTCAGACCTGCCTTAATCATTTAGAAAAACTGGGCTTGCTTTGGATCTCTCTCAAGTCAAGAACTTTTCATGTTAACCTGAAACTGGGTCAGAGTAGCAGGCTCATGTGACACATGTTGCCTTTAAAATCCAAGGGGGCTCACCAAGCATTGTCTCTTTCTTAGTGGTAGGTAGCGTAGCAACCTGATGTTCATTTTAGAGAAAAACATCCCAATCTTTCAAGGCTAAAGTGCAAGTAGTTCTGTGCCAGTAGCTGCATTTGATTATTTTATATAAAGAGTATGCCAAAGTTTGTTAAGTGAATAATACCAGGACTTTAAAGCAAAACAAAAGTATTCTCTCTTATTAAAAATATAGTATATAAAATATAGTAAAAAAATACATGTAACACATGTCATTAAATGTTTTCCTTTTTTGGCCTTGTTGGGTCTTTGTTCCTTTGCGTAGGCTTCTAGTTGCACTGAGTGGGGACTACTCTTAATTGCAGTGCAAGGGCTTCTTATTGCAGTGGCTTCTCTTGTTGCAGAGCATGGGCTCTAGGTGCACAGGCTTCAGTAGATGCAGCAATGCAGGCCCAGCAGTTGCGGCACATGGGCTTATGTGTTACATGGCATGTGGAATTTCCTGGACCAGGGATCGAATCCACATCCCCTGCATTGTCAGTTGGATTCTTATTCACTATACCACGAGGGAAGTTCTACATTTTGTTTTTAAAGAAACAACCTCATGGCTTGCGATACTGATCCTGAGGACATATTGATCCCTGGTGGATACTGAGGGCATGATCACGAGATACCTGTCTCCATCATAAACTTAATATTATCTAACTACACACAAAGTAAAGCATCAGCACATCATAATCCAGTGGAAGAGACATAAACAGGACTACAGCCAAGCAGGTCTAAAAGTCACAAGGAAGTTACACATGTAGTTTTGTGACACCTCCAGCATGTTTTTTCTGACTTCACTGCCATGCCTCCCACATCCCACTTCTGTGGCCTCCCCCTTCTGTTCGGTTCTGATCACTTGCTTGAAGAAGCGGGGCAGGAATCTAACAAGTTCATAGAAAGTGCTGTACAATATAGTAGCTCTTGCCCTAAAAGGACTTCTGTGATATTTGGCTTCGTTTAGGTGAACCCTGAAGGACAGTGGGAAAGAAATATCCCCCTCTGGCAAAAACCTTAAGAACAATAACTCCATGCAATTGAAAACATGTTATATGATATGAATTTTCCATAGAGCATTGCTGCAGACAAAAGAGCTCTGTGAGTCCATAGTATGACATCGGATTTACAAATCTTATCTGGCATCTCATCACCCAGAAGCAGTTGGTACTGATCTTATAGAACGGTGACATGGCTATCAAAAACTCAGTTACTGAGTTTGCCAAGTGGGGGATCACACTATATTGAGGTGTGAAGTTGGCATGGTCCTACACAATGTGATCAGTGCTCTAAACTTCTGATTAATATACAATACCCTAGGAATTCCCTGGAAGTCCAGTGGTTAGAACTCTGTGCTTTTTCTGCCAAGGGTTCCAGTTTAATCCCTGGTTGCGAACTAAGATCTTACAAGCTGTGCAGTGTGGCCTATATGTGTGTGTGTGTGTGTGTGCTTAGTTGCTCAGTCATGTCTGACTCTTTGCAACCCCATGGACTATAGCCCACCAGGCTCCTCTGTCCATGGGGAATCTCCAGGCAAGAATACTGGAGTGAGTTGCCATGCCCTCCTCCAGAGGATCTTCCCAGCCCAAGGACCAAACCCAGGTCTCTCGCACTGCAGGTACATTCTTTATCCTCTGAGCCACCAGGGATGCCCACATATATCCAGTCCTGGAGACTGGAGACAGCAGTTTGACAGTCAGCAGGTATCAAATGTAAAGGTGTACAAGAGGATTAATCCTCTGAAGGAGAGTACAGACTGAACAGCCAGCCAAAGACCATGCCGTGGGAAATCCTGCAATCAGAGGCTTGATGGAATGAGAACAGACTGATGTATAACTGTAATAAAAATCAATGAGGCGTTTCTAGTTTTAAGTGGTATTTGGCAGCTCCTGACTCGGTCTCTCCCAACTGCTGCCTAAAACACATAAAAAGACAAAAAAAAAAGATAAAATTTATACCAATGCAGAGCACGAAGAAAGACAGGCAGCTTATTACCAAGAGGAATTACCCCAATATATGAGGTCAATGGAGTTGAATTCAGAAAAACAGTTGGTGGCATGCCCACATTCTGCTTCATGATTCAGAACAGATCCAACCATGTAGAAAAAGGTAGGATGTCTGAGCATCCCTCTCCCATTGTTGACTTGCTGACCCAGAAAGCCAGGATCCATACAGAGCTGCAAACTCAGCCATCAACCTTCTTTTGCCTCCAAAATCCCAAATCATACTTTCTGGTTATAATACTATTAGAGGCTAGCATCTTTCTCTGTATGTCTGAAGACAGCAACTTCCAAAGTTCATTGGGGAAGGATGGGGTAGGAATGGAGAAGCAGGTAGTGGTCCACTGTGCCCTAGGAGATTTGTCTTTATGAACAAAGTCTATAGACAGAGTTCTGGTCATCATGTTTTCTGAGCTGATAGCAGATTGTGAATTCCACTGGTTTGTCAGAAAATCAGTTAGTTCCTATCCCTCAGGCAGAACATAAATAACATTAGGTTCACAGTGTCCCATTGCCATAAAGCAGAGCCAGGTAAGAAGAAACACTGGGAATGGCCCTGGCCATGGGCATACTAATCTGGGCTCTAGCTTTAGCTAAGTGATCTAAGTGAAAGTGTCTTAGTCACTCAGTCACGTCTGACTCTTTGCGACTCCATGGACTGTAGCCTGCCAGACTCCTCTGTCCATGGAATTCTCCAGGCAAGAATACTGGAGAGGGTAGCCATTCCCTTCTCCAGGAGATCTTCCCAACCTAAGGATAGAACCCAGGTCTCCTGCACTGCAAGTGAATTCTTTACCATCTGAGACACCAGGGAAGCCCCAAAGATCTAAGAGTAGAGCCAAAGGAAATCCATACTTCCTCCTATATGAATGGTATACGGTTGAGGATGAGATAATAAAGAGTGGGGAAAACTTTCCAAACTGACTTAAGGTCTTCATAATTCCCACCAAATCTAGCACTATGAGAAGCTAGTACATGCTCATATGTTTTATTTCCTCAGGTTAGCATTCCTGGCTTTGTCTTCAGAACCTACTAGCTAAGGTCAATCTTTTTTTTTTTTTAAATCATTATTTATTTATTTATTTTATTGTTGGCTGCGCTGGGTCTTGGTTTCTGCCTGCAAGCTTTCTCTAGTTGCAGTGAGCAGGAGCTACTTGTCATGGTGCCTGGGCTTCTCATTGTGGTGGCTTCTCTTGTTACGAAGCACAGACTCTAGGGGTGTGGGCTTTAGTAATTGCAGTTCATGGGCTTAGTTGCTCCATGGCATGTGGAATCCTCCTGGACCAGGGATCGAACACATGTCCCCAGCACTGGCAGGCAAATTCTTATCTACTGTACTACCAGGGAAGTCCACTACGGTCAATCTTCTCTGATAATCTCTGAAAAAGATCCAGTTCTTGGTTTACCATCCCCTACAGATTTCACATTTCAGATTATTGTCTACTTTTCAAGATTGCCAGGGATCAAACCTGGGTCTCCTGCACTGCAAGTGGATTTTTTACCTCTGAGCCAGCAGGGAAGCCCAAGCATTGAGTAGATTAAAACAGATTACTTCTAAGTGACCAAAAATCATGTAGTCCTCATTCAGAGTTTCCATTGTAACAGAGTTTGGAACAAATCTGCGGTGATTCCCTCGTAGCCCAGTCGGTAAAGAATCTGCCTGCAATTCAGGAGATCTGGGTTTGATTCCTGGGTTGGAAAGATCCCTTGGAGAAGGAAATGGCAACCCACTCCAGTATTCTTGCCTGCAGAATCCCATATACAGAGGAGCCTGGCGAGCTATAGTCCATGGGGTCTCAAGAGTCGGACACAATTTAGGGACTAATCCAATACCACCACCACCACTGTAACAAAGTTTGTAACAAACTTGCAGGGATAAAATTTGAAATCCAAGCAATGGTTTAAGTATGAACCAAGTGTCAACAACTGTGTTTATGTGTAATGTTAAGAGAAAAAAGAGAGGCTTCGGAATACCATTCATGTTTATTTCTTTAAAGAAATCTTAAGTGTATATTCAACTAAGTAAGAAAGAAATAGGAATTCCAAATGAGGAAGCTGTGCTTTAAAATATGGGCAGTGGAAATTAAAGCCCATTAAACATCATTCATTCATTTAATTAATAAGTATTTATTCAGCTGTTACTATGTAATAAGCATTGGAAATGCAACAGTGAACAAGACTTGTCCAGGAACTTGTGGGAAATAGTAAAAGAAAATTCAACAAGTAATCACAATCATGTGTGACAACGAAGCATATAGTAGAGGGGGCTAGCCTATTTTAGGGGTCAAAGAGGACAAACCAGAGGTGAAATTTTAACCAAGACCTGAGAGATTGCTAAGAATTAACCAGGCAAACAAGAAGAGGGGACAGTGTTCTAGAAAAAATAAAGAGCTCTTATAAGCCTCAGAAGCAATAGAAGACACTTGAAGAACAGAAACATGTTCACGTGAGAACTCTTTGGTGGTTCAGTGGTTAGGACCCTGCACTTTCACTGCCAAGGGTGCGGGTTCAACCCCCGGTCAGGGAACTAAGATGCCACAAGCTGCACCGTACAGTGTAAAAATAAAACAAAACATGTTCACTGTAGGTGGAACTTGGACACAAGGCTAGAGAAATAGTCTGGGCCTGGATAATGACTCTGTTCAGTTCAGTTGCTCAGTCGTGTCCAGCTCTTTGCAACCCCATAGACTGAAGTATGCCAGGCCTCCCTGTCCATCATCAACTCCCGGAGTTTACTCAAACTCATATCTATTGAGTTAGTCACGCCATCCAACCATCTCATCCTCTGTCGTCCTCTTCTCCCGCCTTCCATCTTTCCCAGCATCAGAGTCTTTTCCAATGAGTCAGTTCTTTGCATCAGATGGCCAAAGGATTGGAGTTTCATCTTCAGCATCAGTCCTCCCAATGAGCATCCAGGACTGATCTCCTTTAGGATGGACCGGTTGGATCTCCTTGCAGTCCAAGGGACTCTCAAGAGTCTTCTCCAACACCACAGTTCAAAAGCATCAATTCTTCAGCGCTCAGCTTTCTTTATAGTCCAACTCTCATATCTACAAAACTACTGAAAAAATCATAGCTTTGACTAGACAGACCTTTGTTGGCAAAGTAATGTCTCTGCTTTTGAATATGCTGTCTACGTTGGTCATAGCTTTTCTTCCAAGGAGCGTCTTTTAATTCCATGTCTGCAGTCACCATCTGCAGTGATTTTGGAGCCCCCAAAAATAAAGTCTGACACTCTTTCCACTGTTTCCCCATCTATTTGCATGAAGTGATGGGACCAGATGCCATGATCTTCGTTTTCTGAATGTTGAGTTTTAAGCCAACTTTTCCACTCTCCTCTTTCACTTTCATCAAGAGGCTCTTTAGTTCTTCTTCACTTTCTGCCATAAGGATGGTGTCATTTGCATATCTGGGGTTATTGATATTTCTCCTGGCAATCTTGATTCCAGCTTGTGCTTCTTCCAGCCCAGAGTTTCTCATGATGTACTCTGCACATAAGTTAAATAAGCAAGATGACAATATACAGCCTTGACAGGCTCCTTTCCCTATTTGGAACTAGTCTGCTGTTCCATGTCCAGTTCTAACTGTTGCTTCCTGACCTGCATATAGGTTTCTCAGCAGGCAGGTAACATGGTCTGGTATTCCCATCTTTTGAAGAATTCTCCACAGTTTGTTGTGATCCACAAGGTCAAAGGCTTTGATGTAGTCAATAAAGCAGATGTTTTTCTGGAACATCTTTTGTTCCAGATGGATTTTGGCTATTTGATCTCTGGTTCCACTGCCCTTTATAAATCCACCTTGAACCACTGGAAGTTTATAGTTCACGTATTGCTGAAGCCTGACTTGGAGAATTTTGAGCATTACTTCGCTAGCGTGTAAGATGAGTGCAATTGTGTGGTAGTTTGAGCATTCTTTGGCATTGCCTTTCTTTGGGATTGGAATGAAAACTGACCCCTTTTCCAGTCCTGTGGCCACTGCTGAGTTTTCCAAACTTGCTGGCATATTGAGTGCAGCACTCTACAGCATCATCTTTTAGGATTTTAAATAGCTCAACTGGAATTCCATCACCTCCACTAGCTTTGTTCATAGTGATGCTTCTTAAAGCCCACTCGACTTCACATTCCAGGATGTCTGGCTCTAGATTAGTGATCACACCATTGTGATTATCTTGGTCGTGAAGATCTTTTTTGTACAGTTCTGTGTATTCTTGCCACCTCTTCTTAATATCTTCTGCTTCTGTTTGGTCCATACCATTTCTGTCCTTTATTGTGCCCATCTTTGCATGAAATGTTCCCTTGATATCTCTAATTTTCTTGAAGAGATCTCTAGTCTTTCCCATTCTGTTGTTTTCCTCTGTTTCTTTGCGTTGGATCACTGAAGAAGGCTTTCTTATCTCTCCTTGCTATTCTTTGGAACTCTGCATTCAAATGGATATATCTTTCCTTTTCTCCTTTGCCTTTCACTTCTCTTCTTTTCACAGCTATTTCTAAGGCCTCCTCAGACAGCCATTTTGCCTTTTTGCATTTCTTTTTCTTGGGGATGGTCTTGATCCCTGCCTCCCGTACAATGTCACGAACCTCCATCCATAGTTCTTCAGGCACTCTGTCTATCAGATCTAATCCCTTGAATCTATTTGTCACTTCCACTGTATAATGGTAAGGGATTTGATTTAGGTCATATCTGAGTGGTCTACTTCCCTGGTGGCTCAGAAGGTAAAGCGTCTGTCTACAATGCAGGAGACCTGGGTTCGATCCCTGGGTTGGGAAGATTCCCTGGAGAAGGAAATGGCAACCCACTCCAGTACTCTTGCCTGGAAAATCCCATGGATGGAGGAGCTTGGTGCAGGCTACTGTCCATGGGGTCCCCAAGAGTCGGGCACAACTGAGCGACTTCATTTTCACTTTCTTTACTTTGAGTGGTCTAGTGGTTTTCCCTACTTTCTTCAATTTAAATCTGAATTTGGCAATACAGAGTTCATGATCTGAGCCACAGCCAGCTCCTGTTCTTGTTTTTGCTGACTGTATAGAGCTTCTTCATCTTTGGATAAGCCATACCAAGAGGGTTGGCTTTTATCCCATAGGTAGATTGAAAGATTATGGAAAAGTTTAACAGGAAAGAGATAATCAGACTTGAGAAAATCTGATTTGAGAAAATTCAGGGGAAAAAAAATTATCTAATGGATTGAACTGTAATGCAGGTAAAGTGGGTAGATTCAAAAGATACTGACCAAGAAAAAACATTTAAGAGACAGGACCAGCAGGATATTGTGAATGACTAGATACTGCAGAAAAGGGAGAAGAGGAATTAAGACTACTAGTTTCTAGCAGGGGCTACAAGGAACCTACACATCATGGTGAAGACCCTATATGCCACAACTAAGACCTCACACAGCCAAATAAATAATTTTTAAATTTTTATTAATTAATTAATTTTTTGGCCCTACTGGGTCTTTCTTACTGCACGCGGGCTTCTCTCGTTGTGATGAGCAGGGGCTACTCTCCAGTTGTGGCGTGTAGACTTCTCATTGTGGTGGCTTCCGTGCTCAGCAGTTGTGCACAGGCTTAGTTGACCCCATGGCATGTGGAATCTTCCCAGACCACAGATCAAACGCATGTCCCCTGCATTGGTAGATAGATTCTCAATCACTGGACCACCAGGGAATCTAATAAATAATTTTTTTTAATAAGTAGAAAAAGATTAATAGAAACATACCGACAAATGAGACAGATGATGTAATTACTAGACAAGAATATAAAAATTTATTATAACTATATTCCATGTGCTCTACAGGGTAGAGGAAATATTGAATAATAAATACAAACA
Organism: Oryx dammah; assembly: GCF_014754425.2. Lineage (NCBI taxonomy): Eukaryota > Metazoa > Chordata > Mammalia > Artiodactyla > Bovidae > Oryx > Oryx dammah. The sequence continues at coordinate 25,524,418 of NW_024070205.1, forward strand.
CAGAAAATAGTAAAAAGATACAAATGTAACTACAGAAGATGGAAATGGCAGTAGTTTAGATGCTGCAGATGAAGGTTTTTGTGAACTTGTAGGGATAGTGATAAAAATTATCCAATACAGTTTTTCTATGTATATGTTCATATTAAAAAAATAAAAGACTGAAAAATGAACATAGAATCAGCTGGGAGATAACTTTAAGCAGCCTAAGATAAATGTAGTTGGAATCCCTGAAGGAGATTTAACTTTAAATGTGAATAAACATCAAGAATCATCAGATATTTCAGGATAGTCTCTAACATGGAAGAGACCAATAGAAATACTCCAAAAGGAACTTGGGGAAAAATAGGTAATGGGGAGAAAAACAATTCCTATTTTTTTAAAAAGTAGCTTATTCTCAAAGAGATAAAAGAGATAGCATTCATGAAATGAGATGACAAATCTATTTTTAAAAAGGATGACACTTAGAGGGCAACAAAATATTTTAGGAAATAGATAATATAAAAATAATTTTAAATACATAGAAGAATTGAAGATAGAATTGAGGATATCTCCCAGAAAATAAAACAAAAACAAAAACTGAAGGAAAATGAGAGATTTAAAAAGTAAGAAAATTTAAGGGTCAGTTGAGCTCTAATACCCAAATTTGGAAAGAAATGAAAAAGAATAAAGCATGTAGAAAATTATTGAAGAAATAATACAAGAACATTTCCTATAGTTGAAGGACAAATTTTAGGACTGAATGAAACTCTTTGAGTACCCAGCACAATAAGTGAAAAAGATCCACATTAAGGCACATCATGGTTGAATTTCAAATCTGGGATTAGGAAAAGATTGTAAGAGCTCTTAGAAGGAAAACAAAGTCACATGCAAAGAGTTGAAAACCAGAATATCTTCAGACTTTTCAATAGCAACAGTTGAAGGTAGAAAACAATGAAGCAAGAACAGTATGAGGGAATATTATTTCTAACCTAGATATCCATCCCTGAGAAGCTAGTGGTCATGTGTACGGATAGAATTAAGACACTTGTGGACAAACAAGATTTTTTTTTTTTTAAGAAATTACTTCTTAAAAAAAAAAAATTACTTCTCATATACCCTTTCTCAGGAAGCTGCTGAAGAATGTATCACCAAAAAGACGGAATGAACCAGATGGTACGTCAAACTGGGTAACTGAAGACAGTTTAATAAAGGGACTGTTTAGAAGGGTATGGACAGGGTTTAGGGAAAGCAATAAGGTGCAGAGTAGCACTCTGGGCCTAGTAACGCCCCTAGGCCTGAAAGGGCAAGGGGCGGGAGTGGTTAGTGAAACCAGAGACAAGAGACAGCGCTGTCTGGTGGAGACTACCAGATAGGCCCTGTGACTTTAGACAGAGGGAAGGAGTCAGGAGAATAAATACCCCATCTTCAGTTCCCTCCCTCATATCAAATGCTGAGTCTCCAATTAGCCAAACCCTATCAAAAACCAAAGAGAATGGCTTATCTCAGAGTTATTGCAGATTTGGCTCCAGGCTACCGCAATAAAGCAAGTATCACAGCAAGTCACACATACTTTTTGGTTTCCCAGGTCATATAAAAGTTATGTTTACACTATACTATAGTCTATTAAGTGAGCAATAGTGCTGTGTATTAAAAAAAAAAAAAAAGTACGTACCTTAATTTTAAAATGCTTAATTGTTAAAAAAAAAAAATGCTAACCATCATCTGAGCCTTCAGTGAGTCATAATTTATTTTGTTAGTGGAGGGTTTGAAATAGTCTAAAAATTACAAAAATGTGATATCGAGATACAAAGTGAGTAAATGCCATTGGAAAAATGGTGCTGATAGATTGCTCAATGCAGGGCCGCTGTAAAACTTTAATTTGTAGAAAATGTGTTATCTGCAATGTGAAATAAAGGAAGCTATGCCTGTATGTGGAGAAGGCAATGGCACCCCACTCCAGTACTCTTGCCTGGAAAATCCCATAGACAGTGGAGCCTGGTGGGCTGCAGTCCATGGGGTCTTGAAGAGTCGGACACCACTGAGCGACTTCACTTTCACTTTTCACGTTCATGCATTGGAGAAGGAAATGGCAACCCACTCCAGTGTTCTTGCCTAGAGAATCCCAGGGATAGCAGAGCCTGGTGGGCTGCCGTCTCTGGGGTCACACAGAGTCGGACACGACTGAAGCAACTTAGCAGCAGCAGCAGCATGCCTGTATATAGCAGAGTGTCAAAGGGGGGAGAGGAGTTGAGGGGGCAGAATCTGGAATATTGGATATCTAGTATAGAGGGAGATACAGGACCCAGGAAATGGGATCCAATACAGCAGCAAGGCTTCCTGGGTGGTGCAGTGGTAAAAAATCTGCCCGCCAGTGCAGGAGACTCAAGAGATGTAGGTTTGATCCCTGGGGTGAGAAGATCCCCTGGCGTAGGAAATGGAAATCCATTCCAATATTACTCAGCCATAGAAAGGAATGAAATTGGGTCATTTGCAGAGATGTGGATGGACCTAATGACCATCATACAGAATGAAATCAGAAAGATAAAAACATTGTACATTAATGCATACATGTGGAATCTAGAAAAATGCTACAGATAAACCTATTTGCAGGGCAGGAATAGAAACACAGATGTAGAGAACGGACTTTTGGACAAGGTGGGGAGGAAGGAGTGGGTGGGATAAATTGGGAGATTGGGATTGACGCGTATACACTATGGTGTGTAGAATGGATAGTTAGTGGGAAGCTTCTGTATAGCACAAGGCGCTCAGCTTGTTGGTCTGGGCTAACCTGGATGGGTAGAATGGGGAGTGGAATGGGAAGGAGGTCCAAGAGAGAGGGGACATATGTGTTCATATAGCTGATTCACTTCGTTGTACAGCAGAAATTAACACAACATTGTAGAGCAACTATACAACAATTTTTTAAAAAAGATATGGCAGTATAGACATGTTATTTAGACATTTGAGTGTAAATATCAGAACAACCAGCTTAAAGATTTGAAAGCAGTGACTCACGGAAATGGAGGGAGGAGGGTAGTCTTGGAGGAAAGACAGGTCCAGAGATCACATTTTTCATTAAAAGCCTTATAATGTAATTCGACTTTTTAAACTATGTACATCCTATAATGTGACAAAAATTTAGATTAAATAAAAACCCTGAAAACTGAAGATTTTTCTTTTACTAAAACAAAATTAAAATGTAGCCAACTCCTTTATATAAGTATAGCAAAATACACAAAACCTTGTTTGTCCAATCTTCTTCCACTTCTATGGTTTCCAAATTTCCTCTTCTCGGTGTTCTACTCCCTCAGATTTTATTAAATGAAGATTATTTGCCACCTTCACAAAGAATGAGGAAAAACAAAAAAATGGCAAGTATAAAGAGGCTCAAAAGAATAGAGTCTTGGGCAAGTCTTTTGGGCTAAAAATTGTTAGAACATGAGATATGAAAAAGAATTCTAGAATGTGGGGATCTTCTTCAGAAATTTCCTTCCTTGAAAGAAAAAAATTTTATTAAACAAATATATTCTGGAGATGCTGTTAAGTATGGCAACAACCAGTCCTTTGGTGCATTCACTCAGCCAGTGAATTCAATATTCAAGACAAACCTAATGCTTAAGCTAAACTATAATTAAAAAAATAAATAATAGTAAAAGCTAACAGTAACTGAGCAGTTGCTAAGTGATAAGCATTGTGCTGAGCCTTTTATTTGCATTACATCATTTCTATCCTCACAGTCACCCTAGGAGTTAGATTTGACTATTTCTCCATTCTGCAGATGGGAAAATCTTTAAAAGGATGAGTAACTAATTTGTTCAGGGAAATGGCAGTCTGGATTTAAACTCAGATCTGTCTTACTCAAAAGCCCAAGCTCTTATAAACTTCCAGTATATTTCAAACAAAACCAAAACTGAAAACTAGGGGAGAGGGGGAATGGGGAAAGATTAGAAATCACTCTGGCTGTCAAGTCTCAAGGTAAGCCTCTATGAGTGGAAGAGGAAGTTATTGAGGACGGATTAAAACTGCAAAAATGATATTACTTTATAAAAGAATGCCACTGTCGACTGTCACATGAGAACTATTAGAATAGACCAAAATATAGGTAAATTAATTCACCAAACATTTATTGAGTGACCTCTGAATTGGTTGCTGAGCTAAGTATTGGCAATATAATTTCTTCATATATAATACAATATATTTAGAAGTAAAGATTTGTTGAGGAGCCAGTACAAAATTGAAAGCCCTTTGTGATCCTGAGAACAATAAATTATCAGTCTCTTAGAAGAAATTAATTGTCATACTATGGCTGTTTCAGTAGAGGGCAGTAGGGGATCAAGATGGTTTTGAACTTCAGGTGGCAAAATAGTTAATAGATGCATATTTTTAGAACTGTGTAGTCATTACAGTGAGTCCCCTACATATGAACTTTCAAGTTGCAAACTTTCAAAGATGTGAACATGCGTGCCAGCCCCTATATGCCAGCTTTTGTACTGTACTATGGTACTTTTCAAGGTACTGTGCTATAAGATTTTAAATGTTCTACATTTATGTTTATTTTTATGATGTATTATTTTTGCAAAGTGTTATAAACCTATTCCAGCCCAGTACTGTACAGCTGATTGTATTAGTTGGGTACCTAGGCTAACTTTGTTGGATTTAGGAACAAATAGGACTTATGAATGTACTCTCAGAATGGAATTTGTTCATATGTGGAGACTTACTATATTTTAAAAAGCATATCAAGTCATGAACCAAAGAAAAGAGGTTTTATATATGAATATTGGTGAGATCACTAAGGTTAATATTCTAGATGCTTGCATAGTTACAAATTTCTGTAATTGAGTGATTCTGTTTATAAAATGATTTTCACTACTTATTTGCAAGTGTCAGGACCACCAGGAAATGTCCGTTTAGCACCTAGTGCTTATGAGAGAGATAGCTTAAGGTAGTGGACTAAATTATGGACCAGAAGTCAAAAGGCTAGGGTTTGAGAGCACTTACCTACCTCCATCTCTCACCTGCCCTCACCCCATCAGTTCTTACTAATTATATAACCTGAAGGCAAATTGTGTAATTTCAGGTCCTCTAAAATACTGATAATTTTGCTCCTGTTTAGGAATGTAAGGGTGTGTTGCAAAGTGCTGTAAATATGTAAGGTAGGTACTACAAAGTGTAAAAAGTCATGCTGTTAGAAAAAAATTCCAGAAACTAAATGCAATATACCCTTTTGATTCCAGGTCTACAGAGATTGGCTTTAGAACCTTCTGACAATAGTGTTCATCTTGTTAGTGTAGACAAAGATAAAAGTCAGAATTCTACTATCACAATTTCAGGATAATTTCTCCCCTCTTAAGATTCTGCAAGTCTCTTTTTTTTTTCTTCCTCTCAATCTTGAAGAACTACAAGTTAATTAATGAAGGTTTGATAAGAGATCTTTTTATCATGTAATCATCTCTATCAACAGAGAAACTTCCATTAATTTGCGCAGACAGATTTCCCAGGTTTTGGGGAGAAAACACATCCATCTGTACACTTTGCACTAAACATACACATGCATACACACACCCCATTTGCATGTCTAATTAGCAGTATGGTCACTCAGCATCACTTCCAAACGCCTTGATGAGTAATGTTTCCATTAACAAATTCATAGGATATGATTATGTTCTACTTATGTATGGGAAAACTGAGGAACAGAAAGATCAAATTATTTACTTAAAATGACATAGTGTCAATCATGGACATTCGCCTTCTAATCATCCTAGAACCCCTTACTATCTTGAAAGTCCCTTGGACAGCAAGGAGATCAAACCAGTCAATCCAAAAGGAAATCAACCCTAAATATTCACTAGAAGCACTGAAGCTGAGGCTCCAATACATTGGCCACCTGATGTTTAGAGCTGACTCATTGGAAAAGACCCTGATGCTGGGAAAGATTGAAGGCAGGAGGAGAAGGGGACAATAGAAGACGAGAAGGTTGGATGGCATCACCAACTCAACGGATATGAGTTTGTGCAGACTCCAGGAGATGGTGAAGGACAGGGATGCAGTCCATGAGGTCAAAAAGAGTCAGACACTATTTAGCAACAGAACAACAACTGGAATCGCATGGGACTCTTGAAAAATTAGCACTCTAAGTTCCATTCTGTTTATCTTATTACTCATTAGGTTATAAAATTAACAAATATATTCCAAATACCTACTATATGCCAGACCCTGCAGAAAGCATCAGAGCTACAATAAGGAGGGAAAAAGAACCCAGCACAGTCCCTGCACAGGAAGTTTATCATCTGACAGATGATAAACAGAGCCCCCCCAAAAAATGTGAGGAGAAAAATTAAATAGCTGTGAGTTGTGAACATTCCATGAAGAAAAGAAATAAACATGAATTCATTACGTTAAAATAGAAACAAACAGAGGAAAATGATCTTAGAGAGAATTCAGGAAAAGTCAAGTCAGTAAAGGATGATGACATTTAAGCTGAGTCCTAAAAGTACAGGGTTTCCCAGTGGCTCAGCAGTACATAATTTGCTTGCAAGGATGTGGGTTTGGTCTCTGGGTCAGGAAGACCCCCTGGAGAAGGAAATGGCCACCCACTCCAGTATTCTTGGCTGGAAAACCTCATGGACAGAGGAGCCTGGTGGGCTACAGTCTACGGGGTTGCAAGAGTCTAACATGACTCAGTGACTAAATCACCAACATCACCACCTGAAAGAACAGCAGTATTGTGAAGGCTGCAGCTCTCGACAGAGGCGATAAATATCACATGCAAAGACCCTGAGGAAAGATCTTAATGTGCTCCAGGAGCTGAAAGAAGACTGGATAGTCAGAACAAGGTGAGCAAGGGGAGAGTGACTTGAAAAATGAGGTTTAAGACATATAGTGGAGTCAGATCACAATGAGTTTTACTGGCCATGGAAAAGTTTGGATGTTTTTCTGAGTACAATGTACAGTCACTAGAAGGATTTTAAAGAGAGGGATGACATGACTGGATTTGTATTTCATGAAGATTTTTTGCTATTGTGAGAAGAATGAGTTGGAAAGGAGCAAGAGAAGCAACAGGGAGCCAAAATGAGAGTGTAATGAAGTTATTACTTCATTTTATCATTATTATTTCATATTATTTCTCTCAGATAGATGACAAGAATTCCACAAAGATGGAAATGAAAAACTGTTCACAAACTGGAGGTGTATCAAATATACCTATTGTTCTACTGGTTATCAGTAAACTGTTTCTATGCGTAATACATAACATAGAGTCTTTTCTCTTGACAGGATGAGTTCTCTTTCAATGAAACCAAAGCTGTTATCAAAGAATGCAATCAATTTACCAAATATTAATTGAACACCTTCTAAGTGTATAGAAATGAAATTCGAGAGATTTTGCTCCTCCTCAAAATACGTACCAGCTTGGAAATCAAAAGCTCTGTGAATTAAACAATTAGAAAGTAACCTATTGCTTAATATAATACTAAATACTAAAGGCAGAAAGTAAGTTCTCAAGAAGAACAGAGGTTTAAAAAAATTTTTTTTGGACTATCCAGGTATGCTTATAGTTCTAAAAAGGGAGATTCTTTGGGGGATTTTAAGGTTATATAAATTTTAGGTGAACTGACAAATTCAGGCAAGGAAAGGATTTGCATAAGATTATTATGGCGAATATTTTAAGAATTTCTGCTCAGCTCAGAATACTGGGTTGGCCAAAAAGTGCATTCATTTTTTTTTTCTGTAAGACATTACAGAAAAACTCAAACTTCTTGGCCAACTGCCCCTCCTTTCACAGGAATGAGAACCTGATAACCAAGTTCTACTGTATGATTCCTATTCTATGGCAAGACTGACTAGACTTCCCTGGATGCTTGACCCAAACCAGTCAGGTCAATCAAATTCTCTATCTCAGAAATTATAAATTGGAACTCAAAACAGGTAAGTTAGTCTTTAAGCAAGGTGGAACTGTAACATGTAACATCAGAAGCCATATATAGGCAGAGAAGTGGGGAAAATTGATCTGCAGGAGGAAGGAGCAAGAGAAAAATCCTGATTTGCTTGGTTCAAGAGTCTCTACACCCTTCCAGAGTCTCTCATTGCATTATCCTTGAATTCTGTAAGAAAATTCCTTGTTGTTAAGATAATTACCCTGTTTGCTTAAGTCGCCTCAAGTTAGTTGCATGGAAGGAATTTGCCTTATCTGCTCAAAATTCTCCAAGCCAGGCTTCAGCAATATGTGAACCGTGAACTCCCTGAAGTTCAAGCTGGTCTTAGAAAAGGCAGAGGAACCAGAGATCAAATTGCCAACATCCGCTGGATCATCGAAAAAGCAAGAGAGTGCCAGAAAAACATCTATTTCTGCTTTATTGACTATGCCAAAGCTTTTGACTGTGTGGATCAAAATAAACTGTGGAAAATTCTTCAAGAGATGGGAATACCAGACCACCTGACCTGCCTCTTGAGAAACCTATATGCAGATCAGGAAGCAACAGTCAGAACTGGACATGGAACAACAGACTGGTTCCAAATAGGAAAAGGAGTACTCAAGGCTGTATATTGTCACCCTGCTTATTTAACTCATATGCAGAGTACATCATGAGAAACACCGGACCGAAAGAAGCACAAGCTGAAATCAAGATTGCCAGGAGAAATATCAATAACCTCAGATATGCAGATGACACCACCCTCATGGCAGAAAGCGAAGAAGAACTAAAGAGCCTCTTGATGAAAGTGAAAGAGGAGAGCGAAAAAGTTGGCTTAAAGCTCAACATTCAGAAAACGAAGATCATGGCATCTGGTTTCATCACTTCATGGGAAATAGATGGGGAAACAGTGGAAACAGTGACAGACTTTATTTTTTTGGGCTCCAAAATCACTGTGGATGGTGATTGCAGCCATGAAATTAAAAGACACTTACTCCTTGGAAGGACAGTTATGACCAACCAAGATAGCATATTTAAAAGCAGAGACATTACTTTGTCCACAAAGGTCCGTCTAGTCAAGGCTATGGTTTTTCCAGTGGTCTCCTGGCAATCTTGATTTCAGCTTGTGCTTCTTTCGGTCCGGTGTTTCTCATGATGTACTCTGCATATGAGTTAAATAAGCAGGGTGACAACTGGATGTGAGAGTTGGACTGTGAAGAAAGCTGAGCACCAAAGAATTAATGCTTTTTGACCTGTGGTGTTGGAGAAGACTCTTGAGAGTCCCTTGGACTCCAAGGAGATCCAACCAGTCCATTCTAAAGGAGATCAGTCCTGGGTGTTCATTGGAAGGACTGATGTTGAAGCTGAAACTCTAATACTTTGGCCACCTGATGCAAAGAGCTGACTCATTTGAAAAGACCCTGATGCTAGGAAAGATTGAGGGCAGGAGGAGAAGGGGATGACAGAGAATGAGATGGTTGGATGGCATCGCCAACTCAATGGACATGAGTTTGGGTAAACTCCTGGAGTTGTTCATGGGGTCACAAAGAGTCGGACACGACTGAGCAACTGGACTGAACTGAACATAGATGTGAGCACAGAGATACTGACATATTACAATGCTTATTTACAATATTAAAAAATTGAAAACCACCTAAATGTCCAATAATAAGGTATTAATTACATAAATTACAGAATATCTAAGTAATGGGGAATTATGTTTCAATCCAAGATATTTTAAAATAGTAGTAACTAATGTTCACTTAGTGCTTACTATGTGCCAGGTATTCTTCTAGTGTTGTATATATAGTTGTTTATTTAATAAACACAGAAATCCTGAAGTAAGTATTTCATTACTTCATTTTATAGGATATGAAAACTGGCACAGAGAGGCTAAGTAACATACCCAAAGTCATATAGTAAGTGGGAGAGGAAAGATTTGAACCCAGAGACGAATTTGACTGTAGAGCCTGTGCTCTTAACTACAACATCTCTAGAAAAGCATTCTAATATGGGAAAATATCCGCACTATAATTTTTAGGTTAAAAAGTGCAAGATACTGGTATAACTTTATATATAATTTAATTTAAATCAAATTATGTATATAGTATATTTGTGCTCTAAAAAAGCATTAGAAGATATTCCAGAATATTAATAAACTATTTTCTCTGAATGGTAGGCTTACACATTTTATTTTCCTCTTTGTTTTATATTTCCAAAACTGTTTTTAAATTAAGGGAGATTACTTATTAAAGGGGGTAAAAATTGTGCTGAGTCTTGACAAATGAAAGGAAATTAAGTAAAAATTTGCAGAAAAGTAAGTGGGAGGAAGTTTAAGATTTGGCCTCAAAATCCCTATAGTGAATCAGAAAGCATGGGAATCACTTACCTGTTGAATCTAAAGTATGACACAAATTAACTTATCCATGAAACAGACTCACAGACAAAGAACAGACTCGTGGTTTCCAAGGTATGGGGTGTGGGGGGTTAGGGAGGAATGGGTTGGGAGTTTGGTGTTAGCAGATGCAAACTATTATATAAAGAACTGATATACAACAAAGTCCTACTGTGTAGCACAGGCTATATTCAGTATCCTGTAATAAATCATAATGGAAAAATATGAAAAAGTATATATATATATATGTATAGCTAAGTCACTTTGCTGTACAGCAGAAATTAATACAACATTGTAAATAAATATACATCCATAGAATACTTTTTTTAAAAAAAAGAAAAAGCACAGAAAAATTGAGTTTCTATAAGTTGCTTCTTCCAAGATGTTTTTCAAAAAAAGATTTGACATTTAGGGCATTTTATTTGTCATTTTTAAAAAATGAAGCTGTGACCAAGATAAGAAAGGTTACATGTCCACAAAAATTAATAATGAAGCTAGAAAAAGAAAAGCCCTTCTGATACTCCAGGCTACATTGCTAATAATTGGGGAAAAGGCCTTTTCTAGGATTAAAAATGAGTTTTTTGGAACATCTCTGTTGGAGAATAGCATTAATATATCAGACTGATTGTATTTGAACAGAGCCTTATAAATGTAGAATGAATGAGAATGACTAGATATCTTATCATAAGCACTGTCAACCAGAAAAAAAAAAAAAGCATTGTCAACCATTCATAAACTAGATTACGCTAGAGATTAGTTTCAAATTATTTAAGGATTGGTAGTATCTGCTGCCATGGAAGTTTCTGACAATAATTCGGCAGCAGGAAATGGAGATAGTTTTATCTTAATATCTATACATTTGACCCTTACTGTTCCACATGGGAGTTAGCTGATACAGAAAGATGGTGGGCCATTTCATTTCTATTCTTGTTATGTTTCCAACCACACAATGTGCTTTTCTGAATGATATCTCTAAAACCAAATGAATAAGATAAAAAAAAAAAATCTCTCCAGAAAGACCAAAAGTAAAGAATTAGTAGTGATACATCTTGGAGAATACCAACGTAATTTTGAGATCACTGGTCACTCAACAGGTATTTGTTAGAAGCCTATAAAGGGCAGGAATAACTATGGTATGAACCTCCATTGTACAGACACAGTCACTGCCCTCAAAGAGCTTGTCTCTAGTAAAGAGATAAGTAAACAAGTATTATATATGATTCAAGGCAAGCATATTTAATGTGCTATGAGTGGTATGAACCATATTTTAAATCATCACAAAAGAGGGAAGGATTACATCTAGGCAAGTCAACTGAACTGAGTTCTGAAGAATGGTAGAAATTCAACAGACAAAGATGAGGGGTACAGAATCCATTCTAAGCACTCCATCAGGTATGAATATAGAAAACCAGGGCATATATTAATATTGATACCACAACACAGAGAATTCTGAATTCCAGATATATTACCAGGAATATACACCTTCAGTTCTTTCCCCTATTCAGCTCTAAGATGCTGAAAACCAGGCCAAAAATCTCCAATAAAAGGTTTTCCAATATATTTTCTAGAACTATCTGAGTCATCCAAGAGGAAAGACGTGAAGATAACAGCATTGGAGTTTCCTTAACCTAGTGGCCAATGCAGCACAGTCTACAGTAAACGTCACAATATACACGCTTTCCTCGAGGGCTCAGGCTTACATTCAACTCTTCAGCAGTTTCAAACAGATAAGTAAAGTTCACAGTTATCTCAGAAAAGCCTCTAACAAATATATTAAAGTAACTGGAGGAAGAAAAGACCATGTGGAGAAAAGAATACTCTTTAAAAAATCCTCATTAGACTCAGAGAAATAATAGACAGCCCTGCATCAATGAAACAAGAACATGACACCAAATAAAAAGAACATTGATAATAATAAGACAAACAAACAAAACAAAAAAACAAAATCAGCCCTTGTAAATTAAGACTTAAACAACTCAGATAAAAATTCAATATCAGGAAGATGATGTTGTAGATAAACAAGTACAGCAAAGAGTAAAAAACTGAGATTAAAAAATGGGAACAGGAGTGGGAAAAAGAATAAGAATACTCATCCAGATGGACCAACATCCAAATAATTCAGGTCCCAGAAAACAAGAACAGAGAAAATGAAAGGGAGGAAATAATCAATAAACATAGTCAAACTGGACTGAAAGATGTGTGTTTCCTGACTGAGAAACACAACACATCTACTGTGCAACACAGTAGATAAAAATAAACCCATATGAAGCCACATCATGAAATTTCAGAAACTTGAAGACAATGAAAAATTCTACAAGTTTCCAAAGGTAAAAATAGGACATATAATATGAATTCAAATAATTTTGAACTTCTGTGGTGGGCAGAATTCTAACCTCAAGGTTCCCCATCACTTGTGTACATGTGTACTATGAAAATGTTTTACTATAAATACAGTGGATATCACTCTCATAATTAGGTTGTGTTATATGACCCAACTGACTTGAAGAAAAGCTTGACCGAATCAGAATGAAAAGGACACTTTAAAGTGATGGTGCTCTTCCTGAGAAAGGAGATTGTCCATAGGTGACTTTGAAGACAAGGAGGTCAAACAGCAAGAAATACCTTGGGCTTCCCTGGTGGCTCAGATGGTAAAAAATCTGCCTACAATGCGGGAGACTTGGGTTTGATCCTTGGGTTGGGAAGATCCCCTGGAGGAGGGCATGGCAACCCACTCCAGTATACTGGTCTGGAGAATCCCATGGTCAGAGGAGTCTGGTGGGCTACAGTCCATGGGGTTGCAAAGAGTTGGACTTGACTGAGTGACTGATCACAGCTGAGAGGTGTCCCTGGCTGCCAGTTAACAAGGAAATACGGGTTTAAGTCCTATAACCACAAGGAGCTGAATTCTGCCAATCTCCTGAATGAGCCTGGAGGTGATTTCAGCTTTGTGATATCCTAAGCAGAGAATTTGGTCATGTTGTGCTCAGATTTCTGATCTATAGAATTTGAGCTAATAAATAGGTATTGCTTAAACTGCTAGATTTGTGGTCACTTGTTAACAGCAAGAGAAAATGAGCACAGCTTCTCAGCAACAACAGAAGCTAGACGACAGTGGAACACAGTCGATATTCTGAAGAAAAGCAATTTCTAACCTAGAATTACATACTTCACCAAGCTGCCAATTAGCTCTTAGAGTAAATTCTGGATATGTTCAGACATACAAGGTCTCAAAAATTTAGCTCCTATGTATTCTCTTTTAATAAGCTACTGTACTGACTTCATCAAAATTGGGCGGTGGGGGGCGGGAGTGGATAAATCAAGAAAGAAGAATATGTGGTATACAGGAAGAGGTGTGAAAATTCCCAGGATATTGGTGAAGGGAGATCCTAAACTGACATGCACCAGATAGCTAGTCACTACGAACAAAGCTAGTGGAGGTGATGGAATTCCAGTGGAGCTCTTTCAAATCCTGAAAGATGATGCTGTGAAAGTGCTGCACTCAATATGCCAGCACATTTGGAAAACTCAGCAGTGGCCACAGGACTGGAAAAGGTCTGTTTTCATTCCAATCCCAAAGAAAGGCAATGCCAAAGAATGCTCAAACTACCACACAATTGCACTCATCTCACATGCTAGTAAAGTAATGCTCAAAATTCTCCAAGCCAGGCTTCAGCAATATGTGAACCATGAACTCCCTGATGGTCAAGCTGGTTTTAGAAAAGGCAGAGGAACCAGAGATCAAATTGCCAACATCCACTGGATCATGGAAAAAGCAAGGGAGTTCCAGAAAAAACATCTATTTCTCCTTTATTGACTATGCCAAAGCCTTTGACTGTGTGGATCACAAGAAACTGTGGACAATTCTGAAAGAGATGGGAATACCAGACCACCTGACCTGCCTCTTGAGAAATCTGTATGCAGGTCAGGAAGCAACAGTTAGAACTAGAGATGGAACAACAGACTGGTTCCAAATAGGAAAAGGAGTACGTCAAGGCTGTATTTTGTCACCCTGCCTATTTAACTTATATGCAGGGTACATCATGAGAAATGCTGGACTGGAAGAAACACAAGCTGGAATCAAGATTGCTAGGAGAAATATCAATAACCTCAGATATGCAGATGACACCACCCTTATGGCAGAAAGTGAAGAGGAACTAAAAAGCCTCTTGATGAAAGTGAAAGAGGAGAGTGAAAAAGTTGGCTTAAAGCTCAACATTCAGAAAACGAAGATCATGGCATCTGGTCCCATCACTTCATGGCAAATAGATGGGGAAACAGTGGAAACAGTGTCAGACTTTATTTTTTTGGGCTCCAAAATCACTGCAGATGGTGATTGCAGCCATGAAATTAAAAGACGCTTACTCCTTGCAAGAAAAGTGATGACCAACCTAGATAGTATATTCAAAAGCAGAGACATTACTTTGCTGACTAAGGTTTGTCCAGTCAAGGCTATGGTTTTTCCCGTGGTCATGTATGGATGTGAGAGTTGGACTGTGAAGAAAGCTGAGCGCCAAAGAATTGATGGTTTTGACCTGTGGTGTTGGAGAAGACTCTTGAGAGTCTCTTGGACTGCAAGGAGATCCAACCAGTCCATTCTGAAGGAGATCAGCCCTGGGATTTCTTTGGAAGGAATGATGCTAAAGCTGAAACTCCAGTCCTTTGGCCACCTCATGCGAAGAGTTGACTCATTGGAAAAGACTCTGATGCTGGGAGGGATTGGGGGCAGGAGGAGAAGGGGACGACCGAGGATGAGATGGCTGGATGGCATCACAGACTCGATGGACATGAGTCTGAGTGAACTCCAGGAGATGGTGATGAACAGGGAGGCCTGGCGTGCTGCGATTCATGGGGTCGCAAAGAGTCGGACACGACTGAGCGACTGAACTGAACTGAGAGAGCTAGTCCACACTGGAGCAGTTCAGAATACTTGGAGACATTTTGCCATGAAGATTAAATCAAAAGAATGACTAATATAGCTGTAGGAATGGAGAGGAGATTTAGATATGTGGCAGAGAGCTGGGGTTGAATTACTGATAAGTATATAGAAAACTAACTGTAAAACAACAGCTTCAAAAAAGGACACGTAATTCTAGGGGAAACAAAAAGTTTTACAAGAATAGTTGTCATAGTTTATTACTTGGTTGAACTGTTAACAGTTTTTACATGGTCACTATAGAACATTTTACCACAGCAAAACTACAGTAAGACCTAAAGTTCAAAATTAAGAAGTATTAATAGCTGTAGAATCTAAAAAGTAAAACAAACCAGTGAATGTAACAAAACAGAAACAGACTCAGTAGACATAGAGAACAGATTAGTGGTTACTAGCAAGGAGAGTGGAGGGGCACAATAGGGAGAGGGGATTAAGAGGTACAAACTACTACGTATAAAATAAATAAGCTACAAGGACATACTGTATAACATAGGGAATATCGCCAATATCTTATAACTTTAAATGGAGTATAGTCTAGAAGAAATTTGAATCACAATATTATACATCTGAAACTAATATAATATTGTAAACCAACTACACCTCAATTAGAAAAAGAAAAAAGGGACTTCCCTTGTGGTCCAGTGGTCAAGAATTGGCTTGCCAGTGCCGGGGACATGGGTTCGATCCCTGCTCCGGGATGATTCCACATGCTGCAGAGCAACTAAGTCCACGTACCACAACTACTGAAGCCCGCACCCCTAGAGCCTGTGCTCTGCAACAAGAGAAGCCAAGGCAGTGAGAAGCCCATGAGCTGCAAGGAAGAGTAGGCCCCACTCGCCACAACTAGAGAAAGCCCCTAGGCAGCAGTAAAGACCCAGCATGGCCAAAAATAAATAAAAATTAATTTTTTTAAAAAAAGAAAAAGATAGGTAGAAAGATAATATGCTTACAGATCTGGAATACCAAATGAATTAAAGAGTTGAAAAGTGCTGCCTCTACAGAGAAGGAAAGTGTAAGATGTGATGGACTGTTCATTTTAGTTTCAAATCTTACAAAATTATTTGTATCTTTAGAGACATGTATATCTTTCATGAAGATAAACACTAAAAAAGAAGAAAGTAGTGAAAGGGATCTTTACAAATTAATCAGATGTAAACGGCTTTCTTTGGAGAAGACAATAGCACCCCACTCCAGTACTCTTACCTAGCAAATCCCATGGACAGAGGAGCCTGGTGGGCTGCAGTCCATGGGGTCGCTAAGAGACGGACACGACTGAGCGACTTCCCTTTCACTTTTCACTTTCATGCATTGGAGAAGGAAATGGCAACCCACTCCAGTGTTCTTGCCTGGAGAATCCCAGGGACGGGGGAGCCTGGTGGGCTGCCGTCTATGCGGTCACACAGAGTCAGACACGACTGAAGCAACTTAGCAGCAGCAGAAATGGCTTTCTTGAAAGGGAAACTACTGATAATCCTCTTATCATAATAAAATGTTTTCATGTTAGTATTCATTTTAAAAGGCAAAGAAGTTTTATTTCCCAAACAACGGAGCATTGTACATTTTTGAGCAAAAGAAACCCATTCACTATGACAAGTGGGAATGGAAAGAAGTAGATTTTAAAAATCTTAGGAAATAGGCTCAACAGAACCTGGTAATTGATTGCTAAACTGATGGGAGCAATGATAACACAAGATATGAGAAAGGAGGAAAGAGTAAAGGATGGTTCTCAGGTTTCTGACTTAAGTACCTGAGTAGATGTTGGTACCATTTTCTGAGGCAGAAAACTCAGAAGAGAAACAGAATTGGAAAGACAGGAAAGAATGCAAGCTTGATTTAACACATGATCAAATAAAGTACCTACAAGACACTTAGGCAGAGAAGGCAGGTGGCAACTAGATATAGAAAACAAGAGTTCAGGTGCGGGGGAAAAAAAAAAAGAGAGAGAACAAAAGTTCATACGAAAGATTTGGTCTGGAAAAAGAGAACTGGAAATGTAACAAGATAAATAAGAAGACTGTGGGGAAGGGAGCAGATGAATCCTTCCCCAGGGGCAGACCTACTTTGCTAGACCAATTTAGAAAAGGCTAGGCTTCAAAAGTCTATGGATTGAATGACATCACTTTTTGTAGACTCTAAAAAAAAAAATGACACAAATAAACTTCCTAACAAAACAGACTCACAGACACAGAGAACAAATTTATGGTTACCAAAAGGGGAAGGTGGAGAGAGGGAAAACTAGGAGTTTTGGATTAACATATATGTGCAACAATATATAAAATAAAAAACATGGGCCTGCTGTATAACGCTGAGAACTGTATTCCATATATTGTAATAACCTAATGGAAAAGAATCTGAAAAAGAATATACTACACACACACACACACACACACACACACACACATACTGAATCACTTTGCTGTACATCAGAAACTAACACAACAATATAAATCAACTATAATTCATAAAACCATTAAAAAAAAAAAGTCTATGGGAAGGTTGAAAACTGTAACTTGGAGAAGTTGAAAGGTCCTAAATTACTCTATGGGGAGAGTATACAAAGGGTTAGAAGACAGTGAGACACCCTGTGGCTGGCAGCATTTTGGGGAGGGGATAGAAAAGTCCAACTGGGAACTGAAAGTTATTTGTTTTGTAGTATGCCTTGTAACTCTACACTTTTTCCTTCCTATGAAATCAATAGTAAAAACTGGCTTTCCTTCTCAGTATTTTGTGGAGCAGATTTGTTTTAGAGGGAATGTAGCAAAAAATGAATTGTGTCTCAAGATTTGTACAAGGAGAAGCCAGACATGGTCTATGGTAAGATGGCTACATGACTATAGTTCCCAACAGCCAAGTGCTAGGGGAAGTGTTTGCAAACATCTCTGGTAAGACTAAAACCAAGAGGGAGTCAGGGAAGTAACTCTGGTTACACAGGAAGGTCTCTGATAATCTCAATTCTTTCTTTTTAATATTTATTTATTTGGTGGTGCTGGGTCTGAGTTGGGGGCATGCAAGATCTTTAATTGCAGCATGCGGGATCTTTATTTGTGGCTCACAAACTCTTAGTTGTGGCATGTGGGCTTTAACACAGGGATCAGACCCAAGACCCCCGCATTGAAAGTGTGGAGTCTTAGCCACTGAAGCACCAGGTAAGTCCCTTGATTCTTCTTTTTTTAATAGCTTGTTGTTGTTGTTCCTCTAATACTGCCTTTTTGCATTTTTTTAAACTGAGATATAATTGACATATAACACCATATTAGTTTCAAATGTGCAACATATCATAAACTCAATTCTTAACAACAACAACAACAACAAAAAAAAAAAACAGAAGACACAAAGTAAGGTCCATAGCCAAAAGCAAATATAAGAGATTGGCTCTAACATAAAGTATCAGCAAGGCTGAAACAAAATGAACAAATAAGACTTGTGAATAAATGCTAAGGAGGATGTGAAGAAAAATGAACTAACCTACCTCTTGGGTCCAATGGCAATGTTAATTAATTGGTTCCTACCTTTGTGTCAACAAGGCGCCCAGTAATTATAATTTATCAATATTCTACTCCATTGTGCCTCCACTACCTTCACACCCGAGGTTCTTAATTCTGCTTTACTCTATATCATGTGTGTGTGCTAAGTTGCTTCAGTCGTGTCCAACTTCTTGAAACCCTATGGACCACAGCCCACCGGGTTCCTCTGTCCATGGGATTCTCCAGACAAAACTACGTAGTGGGTTGCCATGCCCTCCTCCAAGGGATCTTCCCAACCCAGGGATCAAACCTGAGTCTCTTACATCTCCTGCATAGGCAGGCAGATTCTTTACCACTATCTCCACCTGGGAAGCCTACTGCCATTTCCTTCTCCAGGAGATCTTCCCGACCCAGGGATTGAACCCGAGTCGCCCGCATTGTAGGCAGACACTTTACCATCTGAGCTACCAGGGAAGTCCCAACTTAAATCCTAGCACCTACCAATACCTGAAATTGTATTATACATTGTTGATTTGTTTGTTGTCTGTCTCCCTCACTCTAAAGTAAGTTCCATGAGCAGAGGAACTTTGTCATTAATACTCTGTCTACAAAAATTGTACCTGTCATAAAAGATAATCAATAAATATTTATTATTGGCCAAATCCAATAATTCAGCCAATAAAACAAACCTGTCTTGTTTCTGTCTTTTGTCAAAAATGACCTTTGGATTAAAGCAAGGAGGAAAAAGGGACTTCCCTGACAGTCCAGTGGTTGACTTCATGCTTCCAATACAGAGGATATGGGTTCAATTCCTGGTTGGGAAAGGTTGGTACCAACCTTACCTGGTTGGTAAGGTCTCATGTGGCATGGCAAAAAAAAAAAAAAAAAAACAAGTAGGAAAAAACTGGTTAAGAGGAAACAAAGTACTGAAAATTGAGATAACTTATTAAGCACCAAGTAGGTGTAAGGCACTTAACCTATATTATCTAATATAATCCTCAAAGGAAAGGGATTGTTATCCCCTTTGGTAGATAAAGAAGGTAAGTAGGCCAAAGGCTTAAGGAATTTGCCCAATCTGGCCGATGTCCAAGCCAAAGTTCAAATTCAGGTCTCTCTGAATTCAGAGCTTGTGTCCTTAAACATGCTGTGATTCTGCCCAATGAATGCAAAACATTTCCATACTATGTTTAAATCCCTTGTTATTCAGTCACTAAGTTGTGTCCAACTCTTTTTGACCCCATGGACTGCAGCACCCCAGGCTTTCCTGTCCTTATCTATGTCCTGGAGTTTGCTCCAACTCATGTCCATTGAGTCAGGGATGCCATCCAACCATCCCATCCTCTGTTGCCCCCTTTTCCACCTGCCCTCACTCTTTCCCACCATCAGGGTCTTTTTCAATGGGTCGGTTCTTTGTACCAGGTGGCCAAAGTATTGGAGCTTCAGCTTCAACATCAGTCCTTCCAATAAATATTCAGGGTTGAATTTCTTGCTGTCCAAAAGGCTCTCAAGAGTCTTCTCCAGCACCACAGTTTGAAAACATCAGTTCTTCAGCTCTCAGCCTTCTTTATGGTCCAACTCTCACATCCATACGTGACTATTGGAAAAACCATAGCTTTGACTAGATGGACCTTTGTTAGCAAAGTGATGTCTCTGCTTTTTAATATGCTGTCTAGGTTTGTCATGACTTTTCTTCTAAGGAGTAAGTGTCTTTTACTTTCATGGCTGCAGTCACTGTCTGCAGTGATGCAGTGATTTTGGAGCCCAAGAAAAGAAAATCTGACAGCATTTCCACTTTTTCCCCATTTATTTGCCAGGAAGTGATGGGACCAGATGCCACAATCTAAGTTTTTTGAATGTTGAGTTGAAGCCAGCTTTTTCACTTTTCTCTTTCACCCTCATCAAGAGGCTCTTTAGTTCCTCTTGGGACCCAACCACATTATCTATCAGGATCCTAAAAGTTTTGAAATGCTTTTTGGAATTATGAAGAAATTAGAAAAAACAGACTAAGTGTTAGAAGATTTAGTCTTACCAGTACTAAGTGGTGGGTAAATATGTTTATGATTTTAAGAAGAGCAAATTATACAATAAGGGACCACAAAAGTAGATAATTCAGTTGAACTACATATATAACAGTCTTGGTATTTGAAATACCTTTAGACTAGTCACTTCAGTTTGTACCCTGCCCTCCACTTCCTGCTGTCTTCTCCCAGCCATCTTATATATTTTGATTTCCTGTCTGGCCCTCAAAGAAATTTCAATATATAACTCCAGAAACCATAGAAATCTGTCGCTGGAGAAATTCGAGGACACACACACATTGTACAGGATCACTTTTAGAAAAAGTAGTAATTGATCATTAAGAGCCAAGAGAGGTTTTCTGTAAAACTCCTAAGACAAAATTCTTTTTCAAAGTTATTATATTGATATTAAATGACAAGGAGGTAATGGCAGCAAAAGTAGAAAGTAAAGTGTGGGTTTTTAAAACTTACATTTTAGAATATCTTAGGGGCAAATATACAATGAAATGGAATGGAAACAATGTTTGCCTCTGGCAATGGAATGAGAAGGCTGGAGAACAAAAGGAGGAGGAAGACGTATTTTATGTCTATGTGAAGTACCTTTTGAATTGTATGGCTCTAACATTTCATGGATGATGAAGCTCTTGTTGACACAAAGGCAGGAATCATAGCATACATGGAACAAAATTCAACCTAATGAGACTAACCTCCAGAGTTTTCTGAAGATTCTCTGAGATGATGCTGACACCATCTTCCCAGCCTTTATTGCAACACAGACAAACCAACTTACTTTGTTCTCAGTTACCACAGAATGCTAAATTCAGATGTCTGTTGAAGCTTAGTTGTTCCCTACACATGACTCAGCTACCACTTGTCATCACAGTGCAACTTGTCATCACAGTGCATCTTGTCATGCTGAACCCATTAAGTCACTGCTTAACAAAAATTTGCTCCCTCCCTCTTTTACAGTTTTGGGTTAGTTGATTAATGTTCTTCAGTTTCCCAGCAATGAGAAATAGACTTGTAGGCTGTGAAGTTCTGCTTTCTTTCTTTATCTTTGGTTTTCCACAGACTTTAAGTTTGAAGGAAAATAAGTAAAGTATCAAGCCATTGTTTTATTTAGCTATGTTTTGAATAATTTTGATATACCTTGGCCTAGAAAATACTGAATTTCTGATTTTTTTAAAATGACAAAATCAATCAAAAGATGTTATTAAATTTCTCTTTTCAAGAAGTAAAATGTAATTATTAGAGATAAAATAGCATACATAAACCTTAGTTAAGGAAATGGAAGGAGAACCTTAAGGAAAATCTTAGTTGAGGAAATGGAAACCTTAGTAAGGAAAACCTTAGTTAAGGAAATGGAAATGGGAATACTCTAACTGATACCCTGTTATCCTCAATCATTTTTTCTAAAGCATTAAACATATTTTTACTGACAACAACAAAATCCAATTTTAGAGCACGCAGTATAGGCAATATTATAAATCACTGCTATAAATATTAAAATAATGTACTACTAAAATATATATATATATATGCTCAAAGACATCTATTTCAGTAATGAGTCACTAGTTTACTCTTTCTCCATAAATAAAGAGTGAAAAATTAGTGAGAATTTTTGACCATTACTTTTCTGTGCTCTGTTAACCAAAGTTTAAATACACTCTGAGTGTTTTCTTCCTCCTGGAAGTATTATCTTTGAACTTACCCCAAATTTAACATTATAAACCTAAAAATAACAACTTTGGCTTCATTTTTAAAACCTAAGAATGATCACTAACCAAAGCAAATATACTCAAAATGCATAAATGCAAGCAATAATGGAATAAAAATACTCAAACCCTTGGAGAGTTTACTCCATTCATTTCGTTTCTTGGAGGATAATTGTCTGGTTTATGGACTGAACAGATCTTTTGTTCCTTCTCACTCCAAATATAGTTGTACTTCTGCCATTTAACCACTCATTTTCTTCTCCCCATAAGAATCTAGGAGAAATAAAAAGAAGAACCAACATCTCAGCTTGTGGACTTTCAAAAGGACAGTACTCTATAAAGTATAGTTAATATTATGGTCTGCTACTCCAACTCACTGGTGGCCCAAATTTCAAAACACTCTGGAAATTGCCATCAGCTAATGAGAGCCACTCTTTCAAAAGTTTATGCTTCTTTCCCAAAGATAGTTCTCATCCGATAACTGGTCAATGTGAGGTTATAAATGACTGGCTTCTTGTCTCAAGGTGGAACATGTGTGAAGGGACTCCCAGCTCCAAAACTTCTTGTGGGATCAGTGGAGGCCTCTCTTGTGACTGGATCAAAGATCAGCTTTTCCAAAGGTGCTGTCCCTTAAAGTACTTCTCAACCTTTCTCTGTCAATCACTAAGTAAGAGTCTGCTTCTGGGAGACAATCTAAGGCATATTTGATTTTCTTCCAGCAAAAGTAAATTGCTTTGTAGTAATGATGGGGACTCCTTGGAAGAAAAGTTATGACCAACCTAGATAGCATATTCAAAAGCAGAGACATTACTTTGCCAACAAAGGTCCATCTAGTCAAGGCTATGGTTTTTCCAGTGGTCATGTATGGATGTGAGAGTTGGACTGTGAAGAAAGCTGAGCACTGAAGAATTGATGCTTTTGAACTGTGGTGTTGGAGAAGACTCTTGAGAGTCCCTCAAACTGCAAGGAGATCCAACCAGTCCATTCTGAAGGAGATCAGCCCTGAGATTTCTTTGGAGGGAATGAAGCTGAAGCTGAAACTCCAATACTTTGGCCACCTCATGCAAAGAACTGACTCACTGGAAAAGACTCTGATGCTGGGAGGGATTGGGGGCAGGAGGAGAAGGGGACGACTGAGGATGAGATGGCTGGATGGCATCACTGATTTGATGGACGTGAGTCTGTGTGAACTCTGGGAGTTGATGATGGACAGGGAGGCCTGGTGTGCTGCGATTCATGGGGTTGCAAAGAGGTGGACACGACTGAGCGACTGAACTGAACTGAATGACAGGGACAGAGGAAAGGGACAAAGTCGGTGATTAAATAGTTAATCCCAGTAGGGGATTGTAAGTAGAAAAATATGGGAGACCCCTGGAAGTTAATGATTACCCAAGACAGCAGGTCTACTTAACCACAAAACCAAGCAGGCTTGCTTAGCAATAAAACCTATGCAGCAGAAGCATGAGACATGCGCCCAAACAATAAACCAACATCTTGCCCAGTGAGCTCAGTAAGTTAATGATCGCTAGGGCATGCTTTCTGCACACACCAAAAACAATAATTTGTGGACCTAGCTTGACCAAGTAGGGACAAGAAAACTCAACCTGGTGGAGGAACTGATGATGAAAGTATGAGCTCTACTCAAGAAATACGAAGAAGTTATTTTCCCCCTTCCGATGATTTCCCCCTTTTCCTATGATTATAAAACTATAGCCAAATAAGTTCTCAGGGTGTGGCACCCCCTTACCTGCCTGCGTGTAATTCTCACAAGCGTCCTATTCTAATAAATCACTTCCTATCTATCACCCTGCCTCTCACTGAATTATTTTCTGCACTGAGACATAAAGGACGGTGGTACCAGAGCTCTACAAAGCCCCTGAAATGACACCAAATGGTTTCAACAATAGCCCTGTACTCTTTTTCTTAACATTTCCCTTCAATTTTCCAGTGGTTTTTGTTCAAGTTCCTGCAGCTGCATAGGATACAGAATATTAATAACAACAGTAAAATGAAAGCTGTATTATTCCCTGCCTATTTTATAGCTACCCAAAACAATATTCTTAATTTTCTCTGAGATGTGGGAGATGATTGAGCCCATGAAATTAAGTTTAACTGACCTTCATGGAAATCAAACTCATGACCTTGGCATTATTTTACCGTGCTCTGCCCAGCCAAGCTAATGGGTTCACACAGAAAGCTTAAAAATGAGATTTTAAGACTACTTCTATAAATCTTGCTGCCTCCATTAACAATCACCACCAAGAGTAATCCGAAAATTGTATTTTTGAGGGCTTTTACGTTTCTCCAATAGATTCTAGCTGAAAGTGACAGGCTGATCATATAAATTCATCTCCTTGCCTGCCTAAGAACCTCTTTAAAATTGAGAAAATTAGAGAAGAAACAACAGCAGATTAAAAATGTCAACAATTTTTTCAAACCGGGATCAGATGAAGTAGCAGTTACTGATTGTGCAGAGCAGAAATTGAATAGCTCCAGAAAAAAATACACTTTGTAACCCTCCAGTGAAACAGCTGGCTTCTGCCTAATCATCCTAAGTAAACAGAAAAGAGGGGCGAGAGAAGACAGAGACAGTTTAAGAAGAAGAAAATCCTTTTTAAAACTCTAAAACTTTCAAGGAAGTAAGAGATTATATGACAATCAATTAAAAAAAAAAGACTTCTGTAGAAAAATTAAACAGAAAATGTAAAAGCTATCTAGAAATTTAAAATATAATAGCCAAAATAATAATGTGATTTGAAGTGTTGGAAGAGAAGGTTAATGAATCCCCCGGAAAACAGAGAAAAAGAAAATAAAAGAGACATAGATGATCAATCCAGCAAGGCTGAAAACCAAGTTGTAGAATTTCTGCAAAAAGAGAAAATACAGATGAGTAAATTATCAATGAAATAATGCTAGAAAATTCCCCAGACCCAAATGACAGGAGTCTACAAATTGAAAAAGCCCAGATACCTTAAGCAATGGCTAAGAAACACTCACAGTTTGTCATTGTGAAATTTTATAACGGAGATGAAGATTCTGAAATCTTCCAGAGAGAAAAAACAGGTAATATGCATAGGAGCAAGAGAGAATGGCTTCAGAATTCTGTCATCAATAAGAATGCTAGAAGATAATTAAATAATGCTTTCATAATTATGAGGAAAAAGTACCATTCAAGGCCATAACATAGACTAAGGATATTTTCATTGATTCAAGGACCCAGATATGTTATTTTCTGTCCATCCTTCTCTGGATTTTACTAAAGATGTACTACAACAAAAGAGAGATATAGATAAAGACAGAAAGACATGCAATCTGGGAAACACTACAGTGCAAAATATAAGAAGCAGGCCCAGAGAACAATCAATACAGATTGAAAAAAGATAGAGGTATCTAGGAATATGGAGATATGTTTATACACAAAAAAAAGTTAATATGGATTTTTTTTAAAGAGTAATTGTTTCGGAGGCAATCATTGAGAGGTAATTTGAAGGAGTGGTGCAAGAAACTCCTGTTTGTTTTTATAACTTATTAGGTGCTATTTGATTTTTTTTAAAAATATGAGCATGTAGCAAATAATTTGATTAAAATGTTAATGAAGTAAAATTAATAAAAGGTTAAATAAAACAATTTTCTCTTATAAAATATCTTTTTAAAAGAAAGTACTGTAAATAAAAGCTGAGCACAAAAGGATCACTGGTCCTAAATAAAACTATGCCAAACAAACTCCCACTTGCTCTTTTGGCACCTTGACAATCAATTTGCTATAAAAGGTAAGGATGACTGAGCCAATGAAATTCAAGTTAATGCATTGTGCTTGAATGATATGAACTTATAATGGACTTAGAGAATGCACTAATGGTGACTTTGCACGGCTTCTGATTTAACCTAGCGTTATATCCATAGGAAGTTTAAAATATTATTTATTATGCAATTATGGCTATTTTAAATGATTGTATTTGCTGGGCAAATGACATATTTATTCATTTTGTCATGTTAATATATCTAGGGTTCTTTTCAAAATTTTAATTTATTTGTGGCTGTGCTGGGTCTTCAATGCCGGGCACAGGCTTTCTCTGACTGCAGGGATCCAGGTCTACTCTTTGTTATGGTGCACAGGCATCTCGTTGCAGTGGCTTCTCTTGGTGCAGAGCTCCGGCTCTAGGTACTTGGGCTTCAGCAATTGTGGCGTACGGGCTTAGTTGCCCCATGGCATGTGGAATCTTCCTGGAGCAAGGATTGAACCCACATCCCCTGCATTGGCGGGTGGATTCCCAACCAGTGGACCACCAGGGAAGTCCTAGGGTTCTTTTAAATGGAGCAAATGTAAGGTGGACTTGACTAACTCCCTTGCCTTAGCTTTGGTATTAAACTTCAACAATTCTTAAGGGTTTCTTTTCACACCCTTCCCCCCAAATTAGAACTACCATTTTCTTTCTCCCTCTAACGTTAGTGACATATGTCTTTTGAATTGAGCTTTAGTAAATCCTTTGACTATAGTTTGTAAAACAAAGCACATGAAACTTGCTAGTTAAGTGATGGGTATTTAGGGTCTTGATTCAATCTACCTCTGTTTGTATAGGAATTTTCTTTACTAAAACAGCTAGAATAAAGGTGGGTTTCCAATAAAGAAAGGCTTCCAATAAAGGGTTTCCCTGGTGGCTTAGCCAGTAAAGAATCTGCCAGCAATGTGAGAGACCTGGGTTTGATTCCTGGTGAAGATTCTCTGGAGAAGGGAAATGCAACCCAGTCCAGTATTCTTGCCTGAAAAATTCCATGAAGAGAGGAGCCTGGCAGGCTACAGTGCAAGAGATTGCAAGAAGTCAGACACCACTGAGTGACTAACACTTTTCAGTTTCCAATAAAGGAAAGCATTTGTTAATATCTATCTTTGATTGTTCGGTGAGTCAACTTAGGAAGGCAAGAGTCCATTTTCTTTTCAATCTTTTCCATTATAAATTCTATTTTTGTTTTTAATATAAAGAGCAGCCTACATAACAATGATAAAGAATTCATACTCATCAGCAAAACAGGCCTTGGCCTGCTAAGAACCTGAAGGAGAGACCCTCCAGGGAAACCTCAGTGGGAGGCAAAGTGTTGATGAGTCAGCTGATGGCACACTTTCTCTGCCTTGATACTAAATCAGAGCTTCAGTTAACCAGTAGGATTGCTTTGTTGCTGAAGCACTTGTTTGGGGAAGACCATAGGTCTGAGGGTGTAGATATTAATAGACTCTAACTAAAAAATAACTCCCTTTTGGTTTTTTTTTTGGGCACTGTTTGTTTCAAAATGTGAAGTGCCACTTATGGAAACCTAGACAAGTTGTTATTTGCATAATTATTCTCTCACTGAAACTCCATTGGTGGTTATAGTTCAATTAAAAAATGATACTGCATTTCTTGCCCTAAACTGTTTGACTGGGCTGTTTACATATTAAGCTGTGCCAAGCCTAATCTTCCTCCCAAAGTCTGTGTTTTGCTGATTCTTCAGGTGATTCATCTACTATATACACATGAAAGTTATAGTTCACAAGGTTGTTGTTAAAATTAATTAATGTTTGCTGTGTACTTTATGATCCTAAGATGAAAGGCATTAAGGAAATGCAGTGTGTCTACATAAAATAATAAGATCAGTACACATTGTAAAGAATGTTGGGATCTTTCTGAATGAAAGGTGAAGTATTAACTTCAGGTAATTTTTTATTAGTGTTTTTAGAAAAATCAAACAGCATTTGGAGGAATATAATGAAACTCAGTCAACAAAGGTCCATCTAGTCAAGGCTATGGTTTTTCCAGTAGTCATGTATGGATGTGAGAGCTGGACTATAAAGAAAGCTGAGCACCAAAAAATTGATGCTTTTCAACTGTGGTGTTGGAGAAGACTCTTGAGAGTCCCTTGGACCGCAAGGAGGTCCAACCAGTCCATCCTAAAGGAGATCAGTCCTGGGTGTTCATTGGGAGGACTGATATTGAAGCTGAAACTCCAGTACTTTGGCCACCTGATGCGAAGAGCTGAGTCATTTGAAAAGACCCTGATGTTGGGAAATATTGAGGACAGGAGGAGAATGACAGAGGATGAGATGGTTGGATGGCATCACTGACTCAAAGGACATGGGTTTGGGAGACTCTGGCAGTTGGTGATAGACAGGGAGGCCTGGCGTACTGCAGTCCATGGGTTGCAAAGAGTCAGACACGACTGAGCGACTGAACTGAATGAAACTTAAGAAGTTTTCAGGTAAACATGTAACTGACAAAAGCAGATATAATTCTGTTGTAGACTAAGGAAATACAGACTAATGATACCTAAATATCAAAAAGAATGAAAGAAACAATGAAAGGAAAGGGGGGGAAAAACCCACATACTCAATGTTCAAAGAAGGCAGACTGAATATAAGAACGATTCTTGATTCTCAAAATTCTTTTCCCATTGAGATAAACAACACTAAACTGGTCCCAAAAGAGTTTATCAAAAATGTTTGATCTTATTTTACTCTGCATAGTTTTACATGCAGTTGATGGAAGGCTGTTCAAAGAAAGAAAGGAGGGTGGAACACTGGGTAAGCATAAACATCAGTGAACAGAGGAGACCGCTCCCCCCAAGAGTTATGTTTGAACCCATCCTTTATTTCCCTCCTCTTGATAATGAAGGCCTAATAATATTTCCTTTCAAATATCACTTCCTCCTGCCATTCACACCTGCCTCACCCCAGCTGGATCCCTCAGGATCTCAGATCTGGATTGCCATAGTAGTCACCTGGCTGGCATCCCTGAACACTCTCACTCTGTATACCAAATTTATCCTATCTGACCCCTCTTCCTGCCTTTGAAGTCCTGTTATCATCAGGCCCCCTCTTCTTACCCTGTGAAACTCTCTGTTCAGCTACATTGTTCTCCTTGGAGGTTATTCCCTCCTTCATAATATTTAAACCATTGAGAGGTACTATCCTTCCCCTCCACCAATCTAAATTAAAACCATTCTCAAGGTTTCTGGTCAGTTTTAAAGCCTTCTCTAACTATGTCAGCTCTCAACAATACTTTCTCTTTTCTGATATTTTTGACATCTAGGCACCTAGAGTTTGTGCCACAGTCTTTTTTTTTTAATGCAGTTTTATTTATTTTTGGTTGTGCAGGGTCTTCCTTGCTGCTTGGGCTTTTCTCTAGTTGAGGTGATCAGGGGCTACTCTCCAGTTGTGATGCGTGGGCTTCTCATTGCAGTGGCTTCTCTTGTTGCAAAGCATGGGCTTCATTGCAGAGCACGGGCTCTAGGGTGTGGGGGCATCAGCAGTTTTGAACACGCAGGCTCTAGAGTTGGGGCTCAATAGTTGTGGCCAACAGGTTTAGTTGTGCCAGAGCATGTGGGATCTTCCGGGAACAGGGATTGAACCTGTTGCTCTTATGTACACAATGAGACTGTCATCTCCTTAAGGACAAAGACTGGGTTTTTTTTAATAAATATTTAAATTAATAAATTAATTGATTGATTTTTGGCTGCACTGGGTCTTGATAGCTGCACATAGGCTTTCTCTAGTTACAGCGTGCCAGCTTCTCATAGAGGTAGCTTTTCTTGTTGTGAAGCATGGGCTCTAGTTGCTCAAGGGCATCTGGAATCTTCCTGGACCAGAGAGCAAACCCATGCCCCCTGCATTGGTAGGCAGATTCATAGCCACTGGACCACCAGGAAAGTCTGGAAAAGACTGTTCTTGATATACATTTGGCATGTCACAGAGTGAAACACTTAACAAGGAACAAAGTAAACATTTGTCTGATTGGCTGATCCTAACTGGTCTACTGTTGTCTCTCCTTGAAAATAGGAT
The DNA here is from genome assembly GCF_014754425.2 of Oryx dammah. Classification (NCBI taxonomy): domain Eukaryota; kingdom Metazoa; phylum Chordata; class Mammalia; order Artiodactyla; family Bovidae; genus Oryx; species Oryx dammah. Next base: position 25,554,642 of record NW_024070205.1, read on the forward strand.
TGTGGGGTGGGGGCAGGTTCATGTTATATTTCATCCTAATATTGGGGGTAGAGCCCTCTGGATCCTTGTTTAGGAGGGAAAACTCTCATTTTAGAGTTTACGTCTTGAATCTTCCTTTGTTTTTTGTTTCCCTAGTCCTTCTTGGTCATGAAAACTAAATTTACCAAGAAAGGCAAATTCAGCAAATGTTCTGAAGGAGAAAACTCAGAGCTCCTTGTAAAACTTGAGAGCTCCTGTCTTTATTCAGAACTTGGTCTGAATATTCCTAACTTTCTTGCCAGCTTCTATATATATATATATATTTTTTTTTAAGATCTTTAAAAAAATTATTTATTTTTGGTTATGCTGGGTCTTCATTGCTATGTGTGAGCTTTCTTTACTTGTGAAGAGTGGAGGCTACTCTTCGTTACAAAGCATAGGCTTCTCATGGTGACTTCTCTTGTTAGGTGGTTGCAGCACTCAGGCTTATTAGTTGCGGCTCACAGGCTCTAGAGTAGTTGCAGGCTTTAGCTGCCCATGGCACATGGAGTCTTCTGTATTGAACCCATGTCCCCTGCACTGGCAGCCAAATTCTTATCCACTATACCACCAGGGAAGTCCCTACAAGATAATTTTTAAGAAAATATTTCAATCAACATTTTTTGTTGCTTTCAACAGGAGGGTCTAAGTCACTGATATTATTTTTCTTTGTTTATGTTATTAAAAAGGATCATATTATATCAATACATGGTTTCATAACCTACCTTTTAATATTCACAATGTATAAAGAACATATTTTAAGGAATATGTGTCTGCAATCATCAATTGTTTTTTCATTCAACAAATATTTCCTGAAGACCTGATATCTATGAGACATTTTTGGTCTCTAATGATACAACAATGGATAATACACAGTTCTTACATGTATGAAACTTAAATTCTAGGGGAGTGGAAATATCAACCTATTCAGTTCAGTTCAGGTGCTCAGTTGTGTCCAACTCTTTGCAACCCCATGAACTGTAGCACGCCAGGCCTCCCTGTCCGTCACCAACTTTCGGAGTTCACCCAAACCCATGACCATTGAGTTGGTGATGCCATCCAACCGTCTCATCCTCTGTCGTCCCCTTCTCCTCCTGCCCTCAATCTTTCCCAGCATCAGGGTCTTTTCCAATGAGTCAGCTCTTCGCATCAGGTGGCCAAAGTACTGTAGTTTCAGCTTCAATATCAGTCCTCCCAATGAACACCCAGGACGGATCCCCTTCAGGATGTACTGGTTGGATCTCCTTCGAGTCCAAGGGACTCTCAAGAGTCTTCTCCAACACCACAGTTCAAAAGCATCAATTTTTTGGCGCTCAGCTTTCTTGATAGTCCAACTCTCATATCCATACACGACTACTGGAAAAACCATAGCCTTGACTAGACGGAACTTTGTTGACAAAGTAATGTCTCTGCTTTTCAATATGCTATCTAGGTTGGTCATAACTTTCCTTCCAAAGACTAAGTAAGTGTCTTTTAATTTCATGACTGCAGAAACCATCTGCAGGGATTTTGGAGCCCAGAAAAATAAAGTCAGCCACTGTTTCCACTGTTTCCCCATCTATTTGCCATGAAGTGATGGGACCGGATGCCATGATCTTAGTTTTCTGAATGTTGAGCTTTAAGCCAACTTTTTCACTCTCCTCTTTCACTTTCATCAAGAGGCTCTTTAGTTCTTCTTTACTTTCTGCCATAAGGGTGGTGTCATCTGCATATCTGAGGTTATTGATTATAACATAGTAAACTATATAATTGGGCTTCCCAGTTGGCGCTAGTGGTAAAGAACACATCTGCCAATGCAGGAGCTGTAACAGACATGGGTTCAATCCCTGGGTCAGGAAAATCCCCTTTAAGAGGGCATGGCAACCCACTCCAGTATTCTTTCCTGGAGAATCCCATGGACAGAGGAGCCTGGCACACTATGGTCCATAGGGTCAAAAAGAGTTGAACACCACTGAAGTGACTTAGCACAACACGAGCTATATAATTACAAACTTTCTTATGAAGAAAAAATAGAGAGAGGCACTCAGTTTATGAGAGAGGCACTCAGTTTAGACTGAGAAGTCAGGGAAGGCCATTCTGAACAAGAAACATTAGAGACTAAAAGATGAATAAGAATTAGCCAGGTGAAGAGGGAAGGGAAGAACTTCCAGGCAGAAGGGAGAACATGTATGAAGTCTCCAAGACAAGAGGGAGCATGTCATGTTTTGAAGATGAAATCAAGCAGAGAAGTTGTAGTAGAGATCCAAGGGGGAGAGAGTGAGAAACAAGCTGGAGAAATACACTGGGGCCAGATCATACATGGTCTTCTATGCTCTATTAGTCAGCTCTGGCTGCTACAAAAGACTGGGTGCCTAAGCAACAGAAATTTATTTTCTCACAGTTACTCAGGGTGAAAGCCCAAGATCAAGGTGATAGCTAGCATGGGCAGGATCTGGTGTGAGTTCTCTTACTGGCTTGCAGAAAGTGGCCTTCTGGCTGTGTCCTCATGTGGTGGGGAGAGAGCTCTGGTAGCCTTTCCTCTTTTTATAAAGAGCATTGGTGCTATCAGACCAGGTGTGTGTTAGTCACTCAGTCATGCCTGACTCTTTGCAACGCCATGGGGTATAGCCCACCAGGCTCCTCCAGGCATTGGATTTTCCAGGCATGAATACTGGAGTGGGTTGCCATTTCCTTCTCCAGGGGATCTTCCTACCAAGGGATCAAACCCAAGTCTCCTGCATTGCAGGCAAACTCTTCCCCGTGTGAGCTGCCAGGGAAGCCCTATCATATCAAGGCTCCATTCTTTATCTCAATTACCTCCTTAAAGATCCTACCACCAATACAATCCATGGAAGGTTAGCGCTTCAACATATGAATTTGGGGAGGGGACACAATTCAGCCTGTAGCATATGCCATGGATTTAAAATTCATTTTAAGTGTGATAAGAAGCCACTGAAGAGTTTCATGCCAGAAAGTGACATGATCAGTTTATGTCTTGAAAGAATCGGTGTGATTCTTCAAAGACAGAAGAGGAGAGACCAGTTACAAGACTAAATAGCCAAGATTTAATAAGGCAGCTGGGGCCTCTTTGGTGTCAGTGATGAGTAGAGAGAATTCAATACATTCTAGGACAAATTTAGGAATAAGCATTGTCACCATTTAGTGATTATCTGGATGAAAGGAAGACCTGAGTGTCAAGGAGGTGTCTAGATTTATGGCATGGGCCATGACTGGATGGTGGCATAATTTACTGAGGTTCAGTACAGTTCAGTTGCTCAGTCATGTCCAACTCTGGTGACCCCGTGGACTGCAGCATACCAGGCTTCCCTGTCCATCACCAACTCCTGCAGCTTACTCAAACTCATGTCCATTATGTCAGTGATGCCATCCAACCATCTCACCCTCTGTTGTCCCTTTCTCCTCCTGCCTTCAATCTTTCCCAGCATCAGGGTCTTTTCCAACAAGTTGGTTCTTCCCATCAGGTGGCCAAGGGATTGGAGTTTCAGCTTCAGCATCAGTCTTTCCAATGAATATTCAGGATTGATTTCCTTTAGGAAGGACTGATTGGATCTCCTTGCAGTCCAAGGGACTCTCAAGAGTCTTCTCCAACACCACAGTTCAAAAGCATCAATTCTTTGGCACTCAGCTTTCTTTATAGTCTAACTCTCACATCCATACATGACTGCTGGAAAAACCATAGCTTTGACTAGATGGACCTTTGTTGACAAAGTAATGTCTCTGCTTTTGAATATGCTGCCTAAGCTGGTCATAACTTTCCTTCCAAGGAGTAAATGTCTTTTAATTTCATGGCTGCAGTCACCATCTGCAGTGATTTTGGAGCCCCCCAAAATAAATTCTCTCACTGTTTCCACTGTTTCCCCATCTATTTGCCATGAACTGATGGAACTAGATGCCATAATCTTTGTTTTCTGAATGTTGAGTTTTAAGCCAGCTTTTTCACTCTCCTCTTTCACTTTCATCAAGAGGCTTTTTAGTTCATCTTCACTTTCTGCCATGAGGGTGGTGTCATCTGCATATCTGAGGTTATTGGTATTTCTCCTGGAAATCTTGATTCCAGCTTGTGCTTCATCCAGCCTGGCATTTTGCATGATATACCCCGCATATAAGTTAAATACGCAGGATGACAATATACAGCCTTGATATACTCCTTTCCCAGTTTGGATCCAGTCTGTTGTTCCATGTCCAGTTCTAACTGTTGCTTCTTGATCTGCATACAGATTTCTCAGGAGGCAGGTCAGGTAGTCTGGTATTCCCATCTCTTACAGAATTTTCCACAGTTTATTGTGATCCACAGAGTCAAAGGCTTTGGCATAGTCAATAAAGGAGAAGTAGATATTTTTATGGAACTCTCGTTTTTTTGATGATCCAGTGGAGGTTGACAATTTGGTCTCTGGTTTCTCTGCTTTCTAAATCCAGCTTGAACATCTGGAAGTTCATGGTTTACGTACTGTTGAAGCCTGGCTTGGAGAATTAAATGTGCATTAATTTTAAAAAACACAATCCTTGTAGAGAAGGGGAACAAAAAGAAGCAAATGTAGAAAAATATGGGAAACCTATTGAAAATATGTCCATTTCCCGAGTACCCCTCTACTCCCCTATCCTGCAACACAAAATTAGTGCAGCTCATGTTTTCATCAAAATTCCGCTGTAACTTAAAAAGCAATATGGCTGGAGGTCTCCTGGTCCCTAAATGGGAGTGTAGTTTTTATAGATATTAAACAAAAATCTCTAAATTAAATTTGCCTTTATATATTCTTTTAAAATATAGAAGCCACGGGCCCCAGGCAGCCACCCTCAAGGCCTCCAGTGTCAGTCTACTTTTGGTTCAAGTTTTAACAAAAATATAACTCTAGTTCCATGGTTAATTGCACTTTGTAATTTAGAGGAGCATTCTTCAATATAAATGTCCAACAACCCAGAGCAGCTTAAACTATGGGGTTTAAGCATTCTTTGACATTGCCTTTCTTTGGGATTGGAATAAAAACTGAACTTCTCCAGTCCTGTGGCCACTATGAAACTATGAGCCATGCAACGTAGGGCCACCAAAGGTGGAGGGGTTATGGTGGAGAGTTCTGACAAAATGTGGTCCACTGGAGAAGAGAATGGCACAGTACTTCAGTATTCTTGCCTTGAGAACCCCATGAACAGTATGAAAAGGCAAAAAGATAGGACACTGAAAGATGAACTCCCCAGGTCACTAAGTGCCGAATATGCTACTGGAGATCAGTGGAGAAATAACTCCAAAAAGAATGAAGAGATGGAGCCAAAGCCAAAACAACACCCAGTTGTGGATGTGACTGGTGATAAAGTTCAATGCAATATTCAAGAGCAATATTGAATAGGAACCTGGAATGTTAGGTCCATGAATCAAGGCAAATTAGAAGTGGTCAAACAGGATATGGCAAGAGTGAACATCGACATTTTAGGAATCATTGAACTAAAATGGTATGACTTAAATCAAATCCCTTACATTTATACAGTGGAAGTGAGAAATAGATTCAAGAGATTAGATCTGATAGAGTGCCTGAAGAAGGAAATGGCAACCCATTCCAGTGGACAACCTATGGACAGAGGTTCGTGACATTGTACAGAAGGTAGGGATCAAGACCATCCACAAGAAAAAGAAATGCAAAAAGGCAAAATGGTTGTCTGAGGAGGTCTTACAAATAGCTGTGAAAAGAAGAGAATCGAAACATGAAGGAGAAAAGCAAAGATACACCCATTTGAATGCAGAGTTCCAAAAAATAGCAAGGAGAGATAAGAAAGCCTTCCTCAGTGATCAATGCAAAGAAATAGAGGAAAACAATACAATGGGAAAGACTAGAGATCTCTTCAAGGACATTAGAGATACCAAGGGAACATTTCATACAAAGATGGGCACAATAAAGGACAGAAATGGTATGGACCAAACAGAAGCAGAAGATAATTAAGAAGAGGTGGCAAGAATACACAGAACTATACAAAAAAGATCTTCATGACCCAGATAATCAAATGTCCTGGATTGCGAAGTCAAGTGGACCTTAGGAAACATCACTACAAACAAAGCTAGTGGAGGTGATGGAATTCCAGTTGAGCTATTTCAAATCCTAAAAGATGATGCTGTGAAAGTGCAGCACTCAATTTACTGAGGTGAGAAATTCTAAAAGTGCAGGTTTGGACAAAGAAGAAGATAAATGTAAGTCTATTTTGAAATGCTGAATTTGAGATGTCTACCAGACATCTAAGTGAGATGTCAGGTAAGAAATATATAGATCAGAGGCTCAGCAGATAGATCTAGGATAATGATACAAGGATGAGGGCACCATCAGTTGGTACTTAAGTCATAGGAGTAGGTAAGATTAGACAGGAAGACAGAACAGAATAAAGAAAACAGGGGAGCCTAAAACTAAGGTTTGAAGAACATAATTTCCTCATCAATGCTTTATGATGAAAAACTTTAAACATAAAGAGTTACACTGTAAGCATCCATATACCCACCACCAAGAATCTATAACTGGCTTTTCACTATATTTGCTTTTTCCCATTTCTATTTATTTGTCTAGTCTTCTATCCATCTATCAAGGTATCTTATTTTTGATGCATTTCAAAGTAAGCTGCCGATATTAGTACATTTCACCCCTAAAAGCATGCACATCAACCAGAGTTCAATATTTATCTATGGACTTTTTAAATTGAAATTTATGTATAATGAAAATGTTAGTGGAAAAAAGCTAGTGGAGGTGATGGAATTCCAGTTGAGCTATTTCAAATCCTGAAAGATGATGTTGTGAAAGTGCAGCACTCAATATGCCAGCACATTTGGAAAACTCAGCAGTGGCCACAGGACTGGAAAAGGTCAGTTTTCATTCCAATCCCAAAGAAAGGCAATGCCAAAGAATGCTCAAACTGCCACACAATTGCACTCATCTCACACACTAGTAAAATAATGCTCAAAATTCTCCAAGCCAGGCTTCAGCAATACGTTAACCGTGAACTTCCAGCTGTTCAAGCTGGTTTTAGAAAAGGCAGAGGAACCAGAGATCAAATTGCCAACATCCGCTGGATCATGGAAAAAGGAAGAGTTCCAGAAAAACATCTATTTCTGATTTATTGACTATGCCAAAGCCTTTGACTGTGTGGATCACAAGAAACTGTGGACAATTCTGAAAGAGATGGGAATATCAGACCACCTGACCTGCCTCTTGAGAAACCTGTATGCAGGTCAGGAAGCAACAGTTAGAACTAGACATGGAACAACAGACTGGTTCCAAATAGGAAAAGGAGTACGTCAAGGCTGTATATTGTCACCCTGCATATTTATCTTATATGCAGAGTACATCATGAGAAATGCTGGGCTGGAAGAAACACAAGCTGGAATCAAGATTGCTAGGAGAAATATCAATAACCTCAGATATGCAGATGACACCACCCTTATGGCAGAAAGTGAAGAGGAACTAAAAAGCCTCTTGATGAAAGTGAAAGAGGAGAGCAAAAAAGTTGGCTTAAAGGACAACATTCAGAAAACAAAGATCTTGGCATCTGGTCCCATCACTTCATGGCAAATAGGTGGGGAAACAGTGGAAACAGTGTCAGACTTTATTTTTTTGGGCTCCAAAATCACTGCAGATGGTGACTGGAGACATGGAATTAAAAGACGCTTACTCCTTGGAAGGAAAGTTATGACCAACCTACATAGTATATTCAAAAGCAGAAACATTACTTTGCCAACAAAGGTCTATCTAGTCAAGGCTATGGTTTTCCCAGTGGTCATGTATGGATGTGAGAGTTGGACTGTGAAGAAAGCTGAGCACCGAAGAATTGATGCTTTTGAACTGTGGTGTTGGAGAAGACTCTTGAGAGTCCCTTGGACTGCAAGGATATCCAACCAGTCCATTCTGAAGGAGATCAGCCCTGGGATTTCTTTGGAAGGAATGATGCTAAAGCTGAAGCTCCAATACTTTGGCCATCTCATGCGAAGGGGTGACTCATTGGAAAAGACTCTGATGCTGGGAGGGATTGGGGGCAGGAGGAGAAGGGGACGAAAGAGGATGAGAAGGCTGGATGGCATCACCTACTCGATGGACATGAGTCTGAGTGAACTCCACGAGTTGGTGATGGACAGGGAGGCCTGGCGTGCTGGGATTCATGGGGTCAGAAAGAATCGTACACAACTGAGCGACTGAACTGAATGACTGAAAATTCTGTTTCTCATGTGAGGTCATCATAAGTGAAGCTGCTACGAACATTTATGTATAAATCTTTGTAGACAAATGTTTTCATTTCTCTTTGAGTAAATATCTAGAAGTGGAATTGCTGATAAGGTCAAAAAGTTGATATATGGCTTGTTTTGTTTGGGGTTTATGTGTGAGTCTGTGACAGAATATTTTACACGTTAGCATCATAGCAAGACAATCCATCCCAGGCATCATCCTGATCTGAACCCCCACCCACAATGTTTACACAAATACTCTTCCATGATCATTTGTGTTAAATATATATAAATATAGAAAACCAATTCTGCATATCAATCTCATCTGAGAAGCAAAATGATGTTTATAGGCATATATAAGAAAGTGAAAATGAAGTCGCTCAGTTGTGTCTGACTCTTTGCCACCCCATGGACGTTGGCCCACCAGGCTGCTCCATCTATGGAGTTTTCCAGGCAAGAGTACTGGGATGGGTTGCCATTTCCTTCTCCAAGGATAGGCATATATAACAGGTTATCAAATATTTGCTGTGATTCCTTGTGATAAGGTCGATGCAAATTAATTTTGTTCTGTGACTTTTATATCATCAGTTGAGAACATGTGATGCTCGGTTCGATGTTGCAGAAACAAGGTTACAAATCTCTGCATAAAAGAACCACAAATGAACACTTCAATTATGAGAGTGGAAATACCTTTGCACAAAATTTTGAAAATAATTCTTTTTCCATGTAATTTTTGCAAAGAAGGTTTTGCCCCAGATGAAATGCTTGATTAGAAAGAATGCCTGTTAGCAAAAGGAATTTGAGAAAAAATAAAAAGCACTTTGCATTTGTCATAATTTTTAGCTAAGAGAAATATTTACATGGAGACTTTTCCCTCAAGAAATCTGTGCAATATTAGTTTTTAATGTAGACACCAAACATTCTTGGCAGAATAAGGAAAACAATCACATCAAAAGCTTAAGAGGACTGCTTATTATTTGAGTATAATCAATGAACTGAGTAACAGAAGGAAACATATAATTTAGGATATCTCCACTTCAGTTTAAGTGAAATGGATGCAGATGTTAAGTTTTGAGATTGTTGTGACTAGGATCATGAAATCAGGGCCCAAAGAAAGAAAAAACATGGTTAATCCCTTAAAGTGAGTAAATGTCAATCATATGAAAAATGGGAAAACGGTTTATTTCTGTGGACCCTTGATTGCTGTACCCTTTCCCTTGTATGTTAAACTATTTTGGTGGTTAACATCAGCAGAGAAGGAATTTTCTGGAAGAACCCTGAGTGGCTTATACCTTTAATAGTAAGGTAGGGAACTGAAGGAAGCTAGATGGCCTGGTAAGGGTACTGTTGACCTGACCAATGGAGGCTGGACCCCATCTCAGGATTGTTGCCACTGTTACATCGGACTCTGGGTATCACAGGTGTGAGCTGGATGAATTCTACTTACTTCTGTGTAACTCAGTTTAGACTCAAAGTTCCAAGTAACAGCATCCAGCCTACCAAGTTTAGATCACTTTCTCTCACTCTAGGATGCTGTGCAGTAGAGGGGGAGAAGGTGGCAGGTAGAGGACAGAAGGCAAATATCTGGATTTTCTGCCTGTAGTGGGAAGAAAGATTCTGCCACCCACAAACATTCCCAATTGGAAAATTCCCTAATAGTATAAGAAGGGAAGGGTAAGATGATAAGCGGTCAAAAAATTATAACTATCCATTAGATATATCTATCTTTCAGGGGTATGAGGCAATATAAGAGAATCTTGCTCTGCCCAACAGCTACTATACATCATTTCTGCAGCTGTAGGCAGTAGGTTAGGGGCTTCCCAGGCAGCTCAGTGGTAAAAAAGAATCTGCCTGCCAGTGCAGGAGGTGTGGGAGGTGTGGGTTCTGTTCCTGGGTTGGGAAGATCCCCTGGAGGACGAAACAGTAACCCACTCCAGTATTCCTGCCTGGAGAACCCCATGAACAGAGGAGCCTGGTGGGCCCTAATCCATAGGGTCTCAAAGAGTCGGACACAACTGAGCACGTATGAGGTGGTAGTTTACTAAATCACCAATTATTGATATAAACATACCCATATATATATGTACACACAAGCACACAAATTGATCCACTGAAGTTTTTTCTTTTTTTCCTAAGTTTACTGTTCCTATTGAGAAAAGGAAACTTCTTTTTTCCCCAGGTCAAACAAAGGTACGGTCACAAGTGTCATTAAACAACAGCTATATCATAGCACCTAACCTCAAAGAATAAATTTGAAAATAATATATTTTGATGAAATGACATTGTGAGAAGGCAATTCAGCCATGTAGAGTCATGAAGTTCTGTTTAAGGGACTCCTTTTAAAAGATGCTCCCTTATACAGCTTACTGATGAGAAGGAGGTTCTAATCAGGGGCATTGTTCTCCTCTTCACGTTGGTTCCTGAATGACCCCTTGTGCTCCTCTGATTTTTTCTGATATTTACAAATCAAAAGTATTAGGAAAATCTGCCCATCTCTGAACTCAGTTTCCCATTTAGTCTTGTAGAGTCATCTGTTTATATGACAATTACTCATACAGGATTATTTGCAAATATTATGTCTGCGCTGTTGTTCTGGTTTACTAATTCCTTGAAAAGGCAGGATCTCTGTCTAATTGTGTTAAACACCAAATATTGGTCATTACATGTAAGGAAGATTTTTAAAGCTGCTGTTGTGCATTGTAGTAATAAATAGCTTGCCTGGCTACAGCAAATAAAATCTCTCTTCAGGGAAGACAGGTATGACAAACAACAGTGTGGGGGCCAAATCCAACCCACCAGCATCCCTTTATGTCTGCTTTTATAAACAAAGTTGTACTGGAATCCAGTCATGTTCATTAGTTTACACATTGTCTAGAGCTGCTCGCATGCTATAATAACAGAGTTGAGTAGTTGTGGCAGAGACCAGTTAGCCTATAAAGCCTAAAATATTTACTATCTGGCCACTTACCAAAAAATTTTGCTGACCATTGTTCTATGTCAGTGGCTATCTCAGATCACAGGATGGGATCTTCTGTAAAATCCCCAAAAAGAAAAACTTCCTGGTCCCACACCAATACCCCAGATGGAAATCTCTGGAGAGCTGGAGATACACAGTTTTTAAAAGTTCACACAAAATTGAGAATCACCAGTCTAATATAATACACAGTACCTAGTAATTTTGGCTTCCTGGATGGCTCAGTGGTAAAGAATCCGCCTGCCAGTGCAGGAGGCCAGGAGACATGGGTTCAGTCCTTGGGTCGGAAAGATTCCCTGGAGAAGGAAATGACAACCCACTCCAGTATTCTTGCCTGGAAAATCCCATGGACAGAGGAGCCTGGCAGGCTACAGTCCACGGTGTCACAAAGAGTCAGACACGGCTAAGGGACTGAACACACACAAGCACAGTATAATTTTAATAATTTTCATTCACTGAGTGTCTCCTACTAATAGATGTCAGGCATTGCACTAGATGCTCAACATGTATTTCCTCATTTACCTACATAAAAACCATCTTAGATACATTTTAATTTAATATATTTAATACATTTAATACATTTAATCCTTATTTTATAGCAAAGGAAATACAGTATTCTAAGGTTAACTTGTACAACACAGCCAGTAAGTAATGGGACAAGGGTTTGCACTAGGTCTTTCTACCTCTCCAAGACTGACAACAGAAGAAAAATATACAGGTGGAAAGAGATACTGATTCTTATTCCCTGAGATGTGCATTTTCTCTGGGGGAGCTGTAGTATTTCCTGTTACTAATGCTACATGGACCTCCATAAGAATGGTTGGCCTAAGTATGACTTATTTAACTTATCTGCAGAGTACATCGTGAGAAACGCTGGGCTGGAAGAAGCACAAGCTGGAATCAAGATTGCTAGGAGGAATATCAATAACCTCGGATATGCAGATGATACCACCCTTATGCCAGAAAATGAAGAGGAACTAAAAAGCCTCTTGATGAAAGTGAAAGAGGAGAGTGAAAAAGTTGGCTTAAAGCTCAACATTCAGAAAATGAAGATCATGGCATCTGGTCCCATCACTTCATGGGAAATAGATGGGGAAACAGTGGAAACAGTGTCAAACTTTATTGTTTTGGGCTCCAAAATCACTGCAGATACTGATTGCAGCCATGAAATTAAAAGACGCTTACTCCTTGGAAGGAAAGTTATGACCAACCTAGATAACATATTCAAAAGCAGAGACATTACTTTGCCAACAAAGGTCCATCTAGTCAAGGCTATGGTTTTTCCAGTGGTCATGTATAGATGTGAGAGTTGGACTGTGAAGAAAGCTGAGCGCCAAAGAATTGATGCTTTTGAACTGTGGTGTTGGAGAAGACTCTTGAGAGTCCCTTGGACTGCAAGTCCCTTGGACTGCAGGGAGATCCAACCAGTCCATTCTAAAGGAGATCAGCCCTGGGTGTTCTTTGGAAGGAATGATGCTAAAGCTGCAACTCCAGTACTTTGGCCACCTCATGCAAAGAGTTGACTCATTAGAAAAGACTCTGATGCTGGGAGAGATTGGGGGCAGGAGGAGAAGGGGACGACAGAGGATGAGATGGCTGGATGGCATCACCTACTCAATGGATGTGAGTCTGAGTGAACTCCGGGAGTTGGTGATGGACAGGGAGGCCTGCTGCTGCTGCTAAGTCACTTCAGTCGTGTCCAACTCTGTGTGACCCCATAGACGGCAGCTTACCAGGATCCCCCGTATCTGGGATTTTCCAGGCAAGAACACTGGAGTGGGTTGCCATTTCCTTCTCCAATGCATGAAAGTGAAAATTTAAAGTGAAGTTGCTCAGTCGTCTGACTCGTAGCGACCCCATGGACTGCAGCCCACCAGGCTCCTCTGTCCATGGGACCTTGCAGGCAAGGGTACTGGAGGGAAGCCTAGCGTGCTGCAATTCATGGGGTCACGAAGAGTCGGACATGACTGAGCAACTGAACTGAACTGAACTGAAGTATGATTTAGGCCTAGGAATAACTGCTGAACTCTCCCGTTAAAAGAAGGTAGCATGCCTGAGAAAACACTGGAACATTCAAATAAGATGTTATTCAAATCTAGAGAATAGCAAAAGGGAAATAAACTTATGGAGTAACATAAGGGTGAAAACCAATCTTCAATGAGGAGTATGCCACAGGGACATCTGGTTCATGACCTGTCTCCCATTGGTAGAGCTCAACTTTAATCCCTAACCTTTTAGAACATCATAAAGAACTCTAAAGACTCACCTAAGTCCAGATCTTAGAAATTAAGGCATGGAGCAAAAGGAAGTTTCCTCTCCATCTTGCTTACAGCACAACTTTCAAATGCTGGTTTCCTGAATGATTTACATATCAATGTCAGACTTTTTCTTAACTGGTTACTTATAACAAGGTAAATCTAATAATGCCTAAGAAATATTGAACATACACCTTTTGCTAGATGATATAATTTGGTTACAGAATGTATTTAACCTCAATATATCAAAGGAACTAAAGAGCCTCTTGATGAAGGTGAAAAAGGAGAATGAAAAGCTGGCTTAAAACTCAGCATTCAAAAAGCTAAGATCACGGCATCTAGTCCCATCAGTTCACGGCAAATAGATGTGGAGAAATGGAAAACAGTGACTGGCTTTATTTTCATAGGTTTCAAAATCACTGCGGATGGTGACTCCAGCCATAAAATTAAAAGACACTTGCTCATTGGAAGAAAAGCTATGACAAACCCAGATGGCATATTAAAAAGCAGAGACATTACTTTGCCAACAAAGGCCCATCTAGTCAAAGCGATGGTTTTTCCAGTAGTTAAGTACGGATGTGAGAGTTGGACCATAAAGAAGGCTGAGCACTGAAGAACTGATGTTTTTCAACTGTGGTACTGGAGAAGACTCTTGAGAGTCCCTTGGACAGCAAGGAGTTCAAACCAATCAATCCTAAAGGAAATCAACCCTGAATATTCATTGGAATGACTGATGCTGAAGCTCCAATACTTTGGCCAACTGATGGGAAGAACGGACTCACTGGAAAAGACCGTGATGCTGGGAAAGATTGAGGCCAGGAGGAGAAGGGGTCAAGGGAGTATGAGATGGTTGGATGGCATTACTGACTCAATGGACATGAGTTTGGAGCAAACTCCAGGAGATAGTGAAGGAGAGGGAATCCTGGCATCTTGCACTCCAGGGGTCACGGAGTTGACTGAGGGACTGAACAACAGCAACGATATCTATAATTACTTATTTAGGCAGAGCTCTAAATGTTGTCCACATCATTAGCTTGATAAAAATGTTTAATCCAGGCATACTAATCTTGGGTCTATTCAATTTCAAGTATCTGTCTTCTCCTAACTCTCATTGTGCTGTGACTTAGATAATTTTGATAATTTAGTTTTTATAATTCTAGTATCCTATTTACTGTTGCTAATTTATGCCTCCCAAAGCATTGATATTTTATAGTGCAAGGAGTAATTAGAAAAAGAAAAGTAGCTTCAGATTTCACTGGGTAGATTTAAAATTGTACTTTCACTAGGGTGCCTTTTACTCATAAGTATGATACTCTAAAAATGAGCACTTATTGTTATGGGCTGAACTGTGTCTATCCACCCCTCTTTCTCCCACCAAAGTCACATGTTACAGCCCTAACTTCGAGTACCTCAGAACATGACTGAATTTGGAGATAGGGCCTTTGGAGAGATAATTAAGGTAAAATAAAGTTATAGGGGTAGGCCTTAATCTAACATACCTAGTGGCCCTATAAGAGGAGATAGTACACAGATAGATATGATGGTGAAGACCATGTGAAGACAGAGGGAGAAGATGGCTTGTCTACCAGCCAAAGAGTGAGGCCTTAGAAAAAACCAAGCCTGCCTACACCTTGATTTTGGACTTCTAGCCTCCAGAATTTTGAGAAAATATCTGTTGTTTAAGCTATCCAATCTGCGGTTATTTGTTACCACAGCCCTAGCAAACTAACACAATAATGAAAACCAACAACATTCCAGTGAGTTTTGCCCAATTTAAAAGTAGAGCTACTTTCTCCTATGACACTGTTTAAAGTATTATAGAACCTTGAATGCACCTCTCTGCCTCAAGTTGTCTGATGTCTCTTTCATAAAGGGGTGCTGTTTACTATCACCCTGGAATAGGTCTCAGGAGATCAGTTGATGTTCAGATATTCTTAATTCATAGGTGGTAGGCCAGTTCAAAAGCAATTACAGGCAGCACTCAGCAACATCATTTTATTTAGCTCTTTTGGAATCAAGTCTATAGGAATCTAGTTCCAGAAATCCCAGAACTAACTTGGCTACATCTTCCATGATCATTTTGGACTGTTACCCTGGATCTAAGGCAACCCTTAGGTTTAGTTTGCAGTTACTACCTCAGGCCTCTTTTGAGATTGGAGTGTAAAGATTAAAGGCAGGTCATAAATTATTGATTTCCTATTTCCTTGGGACATCTTCCTCTATTTTTTACCCCCACAGATTTATCTTAATGAACACTGGTAAAGAAGTGTAGATTGGGGGAAAAGGTAGACTATGGGGAATCTATTTACAAGGAGAGGAGGGTGAGAAAGAGAGGACTAACTTGGTCCTCCCATAGTTAATTTATCTAAAGCAATTCAGAAAATCCAAATGACTCAGCTCCAGTACCCTCTATTTTGTGCATGTGTTCATTTGTGAGGCTGTCATTTCCTCTGTGTACATAAATAATTTACACTGGAGAGGTCTCAGGGCCTAGCTGTACTTTCAGTTCAGTTCAGTCACCCAGTCATGTCTGACTCTTTGAGACCACATGGACTACAGCATGCCAGGCTTCCCTGTCCATCACCAACTCCTGCAGCTTACTCAAACTCATGTCCATCATGTCGGTGATGCCATCCAACCACCTCACCCTCTGTTGTCCCCTTCTCCTCCTGCCTTCAATCTTTCCCCAAATCAGGGTCTTTTCCAACAAGTTGGTTCTTCCCATCAGGTGGCCAAAGGAGTGAAGATTCAGCTTGAGCATCAGTCCTTCCAATGAATATTCAGGACTGATATTCTTTAGGATGGACTGATTGGATCTCCTTGCAGTCCAAGGGACTCTCAAGAGTCTTCTCCAACACCACAGTTCAAAACCATCACTTCTTCGGCGCTCAGCTTTCTTTATGGTCCAAATCTCACATCCATACATGACCACTGGAAAAGCCATAGCTTTGACTAGATGGAACTTTGTTCACAAAGTAATGTCTCTGCTTTTGAATATGCTATCTAGGTTGGTCATAGCTTTTCTTCCAAGGAGTAAGCATCTTTTAATTTCATGGCTGCAATCACCATCTGCAGTGACTTTGGAGCCCCCCAAAATAAAGTCTGTCACTGTTTCCATTGTTTCTCCATCGATTTGCCATGAAATGATGGGACCAGATGCCATGATCTTCGTTTTCTGAATATTGAGTTTTAAGCCAGCTTTTTCACTCTCCTCTTTCACTTTCATCAAGAGGCTCTTTAGTTCTTCTTTGCTTTCTGCCATGAGGGTGGTGTCATTTGCATATCTGAGGTTATTGATATTTCTCCTAGCAATCTTGATTCCAGCTTGTGCTTCATCCAGCCCAGCATGTTGCATGATGTACTCTGCATGTAAGTTAAATAAGCAGGATGACAATATGCAGCCTTGAGGTACTCCTTTCCCGATTTGGAACCAGTCTGTTGTTCCATGTCCAGTTCTAACTGTTGCTTCTTGACCTGCATACAGATGTCTAAGGAGGCAGGTCAGGTGGTCTGGTATTTGTATCTCTTTCATAATTTTCCACAGTTTGCTGTGACCCACATAGTCAAAGGCTTTAGTATAGTCTATAGCAGAAGTAGATGTTTCTCTGGAACTCTCTTACTTTTTCAATGCCCCAGCAGATGCTGGCAATTTGATCTCTGGTTCCTCTGCCTTTTCTAAATCCAGCTTGAACATCTGGAAGTTCACGGTTCATGTACTTTTGAAGCCTGGCTTGGAGAATTTTGAGCATTACTTTACTAGCGTGCGATGTATGGTGAAGTCTCTCAGTCGTGTCCGACTCTTTGCGATCCCATGGACTGTAACCTACCAGGCTCCTCTGTCCATGGGATTTTCCAGGCAATAGTAATGGAGTGGATTGCCACTTCCTTCTCCAGGGAATCTTCCCGACCCAGGGATCGAACCCAGGTCTCCCACATTGTAGACAGACGCTTTACCGTCTGAGCCACCAGGGAAGTCCAAAAGTGAAAGTGTTTGTCAGTGGGACTCTTTCTACCTCAAGGACTGTAGCCCACTGGGCTCCTCTGTCCATGGGATTCTCCAGGTGAGGATACTGAAGTGGATTGTCATTCCCTTCTCCAGGGGATCTTCCTGATCCAGGGATCGAACCCAGGTCTCTTGCACTGCAGGCAGATTCTTTACTGCCTGAGCCACCAGGGAAGCTGATAAGTTCAATTGTGCAGTGGTTTAAGCATTCTTTGGCATTGCCTTTCTTTGGGATTGGAATGAAAACTGACTTTCCCAGTCCTGTGGCCACTGCTGAGTTTTCCAAATTTGCTGGCATATTCAGTGCAGCACTTTGACAGGATCATCTTTTAGGCTTTGAAATAACTCACCTGAAATTCCATCACCTCCACTAGCTTTGTTTGTAGTGATCCTTCCTAAGACCCACTTGATGTCTCTTGTGGAGGTATGAGTCAGCTGTGGCCTGCAGCAGGGGCTCTGGGTGCAGCAGACCCAAAAGAGATGTCCTTTTCATTATAGGGGACTGGAATACAAAAGTAGGAAGTCAAATGATACCTGGAGTAACAGGCAGATTTGGCTTTGGAGTACAAAATGAAGCAGGTCAAAGGCTAACAGAGTTTTGCCAGGAGAATGCACTGGTCACAGCAAACACCCTCTTCCAACAACACAAGAGAAGACTACACATGGACATCACCAGGTGGTCAATACCGAAATCAGCTGTACTTTAATAGATCTAATTCAAACTCCATTCTCATATCCTCCAATCAGCCATCTATTGAAAGCTGATTGTACTTATATGCCTCTATGTATAGATCTAATGCACAGTATTGACATCTGTCAAAAGGTAGGGTCTATGACATTAGAATGACGATTCCCACTAGTTTTTCCTTTTAACTTTCATAGAACTCTATATTTTTATGCAAGAATCATCTATTTTATACTCTAGCTGTGGACAAGTACTTCTCATTGTATTCTTCCCACTAGATTATTACATTTCTTTAAGGCAGGGACACATGATTCATTTATCTTTAAATTTTTTCCTCCTCTTCCAGTCCATCCCACTCTCTTCCCTACTCAATAACATGGCATTTATCTATGACAAAGAGTTGGATATATATGTCACCTTCCTAACTTATAGTAGTCTCTGTTTCAGCTGTTGCAGTAAGTGAGTTGGTTTGCAGTAAGTAAGGTTTTTTCTAGCCCTAATACAATAAGCAATGCTTTAAGTTGACAATTACACATTCCAGATCAATTTTAAAGCATATGGTAACTTAGAAAATCACTTAGCATAAACTAAAAAGCATAGCCTATTCTAAATAAATAATCAAAAGAAAAACATTATATAGGCATATCAGAAAACACATTTAAAAGATTTATAAGGCCTTATTCTAACTGATTTGTGTGTGACATTAAAAAACAACACTAAAATTTTTTTAGGGTTCATGCTAAGAGCAAAATTGTATTTGGTTACTGTCATCCTTATTTGACTGATCAAGAAACTAAAGACTATAATGCTATATATATAAAATGGATTTTAAAAGAACATTTGTATAACTTTTGTGTGCCATGTGCTGTTCCAAGCCCTTTACATGAAAATTTACATATAAATTTCACTGGATTAAAACAAATTATATAATTTAAGTGTTTAGAAGCTTAAATATAATTTAAATTTCAACATAATTATTTAATCTCAACACCCTAAAAATAGTTACTATTATTTAACAATAACATAGCAAAAATTTTAAACAGCAGCATCAGGGGAAAAAAGTGCTGAATTCACTAACTAGAATTCTTACAGAGTTAATTTGGGAATAAAATCCACGATATCTTTTTTTTTTTTCCCACTGAATAGCCATATTACCTGCTAAACAGACTCAGTCTCATGGGATAAATTATTCTCTGCACTTTATACGTCTACCCTATCTGGGGCATTCAAAGCATATAAACTACTTTTTGTAGATTAGTTTTTATTGCAAACATTTGTTTTCTTCAAAGCTGGTCTTTTTTTTTTTTTTGCCAAATGTTTGTTTAATTATTCATTAAAAGGAATTTTGGGAAGCCCCTGCCTTTAAAACTTATTTTTAACCAAAATAAAAATAAATTTAACTTAAAAAATCTTACTTTTTAAGAGAATCTTGAAGTGGGTCTACCTGTTGAGGTGTGACTATTAAGAGTTCAAATAAATTACATTATCTAGGTTGACTGTAATGAAAGTTGGCTTACTTGCTTCACCTAAACAGGGAAGTTGGCATGTTTGCCTAGCAACAGCCGCTGAAACCTTCTGTTGTGGAAGGTTCCCTAGGAGTGAGAAGGGAGGAGGAGGAAAAACTGGAGGAACAGATTAATCTGTTTTTCCCAGCAAGAGACGGGAGGCTTGGCTGAGAAGGGAAATGCTATCCAAAAGATAGCCTTTAGATTAGCACACACCCACCTAATCCCTCCATGGTAGCTAGAAATTTGCCCTTGGCAGGACTAGGGTTACTATTTACTGGGTTGAAGAGATGGTTACTGATTCAGCCCACTTCAAAGAGACTAAATTCCAATCAGTATAAAGACATCAATAGGTCTTCTAGAAAGAAGCTGAAATCTGAGTAGCAGGAGGGTGTTAGCAACTAAAAAGAACTGTTCTCTGCTCAGAATTTAGGAAGGTG
The DNA here is from genome assembly GCF_014754425.2 of Oryx dammah. Taxonomy (NCBI): domain Eukaryota; kingdom Metazoa; phylum Chordata; class Mammalia; order Artiodactyla; family Bovidae; genus Oryx; species Oryx dammah. Next base: position 25,574,710 of record NW_024070205.1, read on the forward strand.
TGTGATATATTATTTACAAATAATATAAAAACACTGGCTGTTACAGTAATTGAATTTATCAGTTTAAAAGCAGAAGCTTCTCTAAATATAGTACTTCTCTTGGTGTTGGGGATGTATGCTGGGAAGACAGGACAGGACAGCAAAATCTCTCTTCTCCTGGCCAGACCTGAGGAAAAAACAAAGGGATGATAAAGCAGAGCAGTATTAATTGCGTGCTTATTTGAGGACCGTCTCTCTCTATTCTAGCGGATTTATTTTGAAATTAGGATTGTATGGTATAAGAAGAATCCCCATTTCTCTCCTGTCTTAAAAGCAAATGTTTGGTTAAACTGAATTGTCTTGAAGGGGTCTCCTGTGACCCCAGATGAAAATGACTTCTTTTCCATAAGGGAGAAGAAACTTTCAATAACCACAAGGTTAGCTTTTAGATCCGAGTTTTTTCTTCTAAGAGCCAGTTCTTTTCCTGTCTTCCCTCAGACAGCTGTTAATTGGTCTCATAGGCCTGGAGAGACGTTTTGAGGCAGTCGAGTGTCCAGGCCTTTGGACTGTTCAGCCCTGTTGGGAGGCTGAATTCTTCAGAGACTCTGTAAAAGGAGTGACTAGGACAAAGCTGGTGTGATCAAGAACCAGGATAAAACGAGATAAGAACAAATTCTTCTGATGTGTAAGAGGAGAGACGTGAAAAAGAAACAAGAGGGACGAGTTGAGAAAGCCAAGGGGCTAAAGGTGCGCGCGGGACCGGTTGGAAACGTCAGAAATTTTCCAGTTCACCCTCGCCGTCTGGCCACTTGCCCGCGGGACGCCGAGGCACTGGGGGACCAGTTTTTCGGCTCAGGGCGTGGGTGCGCGCCGGGTCCAGGCGGGGAGCGACGCCGCCCTCCCTCCACGGCGTTGGTGGCGGGTGACTCAGAGCTTTGCTCCCGCGCCCGCCCCGCCCCCTCCGCATGGCCCGCCCCCGGAAGGAGGAGCCTCGCCCTCGTCTCCGCCCCAGTCTCTGGGGCGGGCCGGAGCCCGAGGAAGAGGAAGGGGACGAGGACAACGAGCGACGGGGCGGAGGAGGAGGAGGAAGAGGAGGCAGACCAACAAGATGGCCCCTGCTGCAGGAGCAGCCTCAGCAGCAGGTGGGGGGCCGAAGGCGGCGCTGGTGGTGGCGGCGGCGGCCGTGGCCCGGCGGCCTGGGACAGAGTCAGAGTCGACGGTGGCAGCGGCGGCAGCGGTGGCTGCCCCGGCGGTGGCGACGGCCGCGGGGACTCGGAGCTGAGAGGAGCTACTGCTCGGACCAGCGCGGTGAGCGAGCGGCAGGCGGCGGCGGCGGCGTGGGGAACCGGGCGGCCGCGGCCTGGCCTCCGTCGGGAACAATAGGCGGCCGCGGCGGGGCAGGGGCTGTCCTCGGCCGCCCTCGGCTCCTCAGCGGTAGCGTCCGCCCGCCCGGTCTCGGGCCCCGCCGGTGGTCCAGGGGCTTGTCAGTGGCCGGCGTCCTTTAGGCCTCAGGCCTCCGCATGCCGCCGGGAGGGCCTGCAGGGGTGGGTAGGCCGTGGGGAGGTACAGACGCCGCCCTGGACGAGGGGAGGGCGAGGGAGGCTTCAGCCATAGGGAGGGGGCCACCAGGTTGCCCAGCCCCTCTGTTAGTCCGAGGACCTCGGCGGGAGCAGAGAGCTCCCGGGGGATGCTTTTTGGACCCTCAGGCTGCGGGGGTGGAGGAGGTGAAGGCGTCTGTAAACAGGCGCCGCCTCTGCCTCCCTTCACTTCAAGGCTGCTCCTTCTTCCCTACCCCTTAAGCGCTCCCCTTCCTTGGCCAAGTGGGTTTTACGAAGTCTGTTTGCCTGGAGCTACTGCAGAGCAAGCCCGGTAGTCTTTTTTTCTTCCCGGCGGCGCTAGGGCGGTTATGTTTGCAGGTGTGTTTTTTTAAAAAATTAAGTGCACAACAGCAAGAAATCTACCAGGTAAAATGTGATTATCGACAAAGGATGGAGAGAGAGCGCTAAAGGCTGTTTCTGTTTAAACATCTCTAGGCATCGGTTCTCTGTAAACATCAATTGTGTTCGCGTCCAGGGTGAGAGTGAAACAAGGGCTCTTTTGGAACGGTAAATAATATAACTCTTGACATCCCAGAATAGTCCCAGAAACTGGAAACAAAGCCGCTTACTGGCAACGCGGAGACAAATTGTAATGTTTGAATAGAACTTTTCTTCAAAGGAACCGTTTTAAATTATTAGTGTGCCTCATAAGAAGCAACATTAACTAGATAAAATAGACCGAATGAAGCATTTCTTCAGGAGACAAAAGAGGTTCATCTCCAGGCTAGAACTTGTCTTTTTTTTTTAACAATGTTCAAAAAGTAGAAACAACTGTTCTCTGTTGAATGTTTAGGCTTATCAAGACGCATTATAGTTGCCCTGTGTAGTGATTTCTGAAACGTCAACAATTAACTACTTAATTTCTCAAGGAGGAAATTATCCAAGTTATTTCTACGTTAGTTTCTACGGCGGTATGGAGAAATTTATATTAAAATTGTTTGAATGCGTCCGAAAGACTGCTTTCCACTATTTAACATTCACTCTCATGGTCCAACTCGTTTGCGTTCTTCACAGAACCTGTGCTGTGCAGAGAATATGCCAGTTAATATATTTCACACAATTTTAGGGTGAACTTCTTATTAGAATTGTCCATGTCTGTTGTAATTTAGAGCATTTTCAGGTTATATGAAGTTTAATGAAAGGCACTGGTCCTTGGTTCTTCCACAAGAACTCACAGTAAATAGACTAGCAATTGAATAAACGTGGAGGTTGGACTATTTTATTGTTGTTTAGAATTGAAGTATAATAGATGAATATGAATGACTTTGATTTAATGTCTAGTATAAGTAATGTGGATATTTTGACTTTTTAGGTAGTGGGGAAAGAACAACTTTCACATGGCTCCTGCTGATGTGAATTTTCTGGGAATACATTTCAAAAGGGACATTTTTAAAGTGTTCAAAGTTATAATTTGATCAGTCAGTCTTTTTTGTTGAATTTTGTTAGACTGATACAGAGTGCAAGTAATCTTTATATCATGATACTTAAATTTATCTGTGACTGATACTTAAATTTATCTGTGACTCTTAAACCTATTAGAACAATTGTAGTAACTTATGATTTTGTAAATTTTAAGTGGTCAGTGTGCTTTGTTGTGAAAACAGATCTTGTGTTAAGGACTAATTTGCCTCATCATCTTCCTGAAAACAAAGATTTTTAAGTGTTGATGATTTTGTGTTTGAAATTAGATGCTGACCCAACAAGCATTGAGGCTAGGTCCCAATTTCTATTCGATATTGAAAAAGCTCTTGGAGAATTGTGCTTTTGTTTGTGTCACACTATTTTAAGATGTGATCCCTCAGTTGTCATGTCCTCAATATTAATGTTTATTCCAATTATGTCAGTTCAGATTTTCTGCAGTGATAATTTAAGAATTTCCTCTAGGAAGTTTTGGGACCACAGCTTAAGAATTAGATTTGTATTTTCGAGGTAATATTAAAAGTTACTATATGTTTGATTCATTTGGAGAAATTTGAAAGGCTTTTTTTAATACATTAAAAATCTAAAATTAGAGTTTTTCAAAGCACATTTATAAAATGAATAAAAATATTTGCATTTATTCCTCCTAATTTGTCTGTAGTATTGGTGGTATTCTCATTTTATATAGGAAGAGTCTCAGTCTAAGGAGAAGCTACTATAACTGGCAAAAAGACCACTTAATTAATAGATGAAAAAGTTTACTCAAACCCAAGTCTTGTGACACAACTTATTAATAGATGTTTTACTACTGCTACTCCTGCCATATATCCCAAGGTTAAATTTGCATCTCCTGTATGACGGATTTCATTTTTTTAAACTATGAACTATGTTCTGTAATATTGAGCTTGCCTTTTGTGCTAATATCCTTTCTATTATCATTATTTGTACCCTGCCAGTATTCACTTACAAGTTTGAGAAAGTATTTACTCATGTAAATTACAGAAAAAAACCCTCATTTTTGTTTTATATCTGAATGCCATACATACAGAAACTCATACTGTTTACATAGAACAGATTTGTGGTAATGTTGTAATTGTTTCATGGCTTTAATTGGTTAACTAAATTGTGCCTTTGAAATAAATACGAAGATTTTTAAATGATTTTAGTAACATTCAATGATGTTAAGGTCAGGTCAGCTTACATTTGAAGCTCTTCATTTATAATTTTTTAAAGCCATAGACCATTTAGAATTCTGCAGCATTTTTTATCTCCAGATATTAGAGCTTGAAATGGAGTTTGGTGGGGCCTAATGAGTCTTTTCTTGCGTATATCTTGGATGTGGTTGGTATCCAGTAAAGTGAAGAATAAACTGATAAATGATCCTTGTTTGGTGGACAGTTCGGAGCAGGATGTTCCTTGGCAGGGTATGCTGACCTGGTTTAGCTTTGGCCCTGTACGTGCTCAGGAGTTCAGGTATTCTTTGGGGTTGGATTCAAGTGGATTTAAATTCTCAGGTTGACCTGCATCAAGACAGTCACAGATTTCAAAATCAGCCTATAAGGATCTGCTTTAAGATTACTGTCTCTTTTGTTTAATCCTAAAGTCTAGACTGTATTTGGACTAGCCTCTGAGGGTATAGCATAATATTAATTTTGTCAATCATTTATATAAAGGAATTTTTCTTATTCCAAATTTCTTAATGTTGAGTCTATACATTTTCATGTGTGGAGTTTACTCAATCTAAAGTGATGTTGTGCTACATCCACAAGACAGTTAGCTTTAGCATATTTGTTTATATCCAGTGTTGGTCAGATTTGTGCTTGTTTACTTCTTATATTCTTGTTTACTCTTTACATGTTAATATGAGACATTTCTCATCAGCTCACAGTATTTCTGATTGTTTGAGGTTTGAGAGAAAAATTTTAGTAATAATTTTGAATTCACCTTAACATGCACAGTTGAGCTGACTAAAATTGTGTTCTGTCCTAGAGGATTAAATATCGCAAGATTCATTTATATATTTTTTGAGATTATTTACAAAGTATGTCAGCAATATTTTGATGTTTCTCAGGCATTTTAGCGCTGATATCAATACACACCTATTACTGTACATATATGGTGATAATTTGGCTTGTAATGCTTTTTTTCTAAATATCTCCAAGATCTAAATAGCATTTGAATGTGGTAGCAATGTTTTTGAAGAACTCTAAAATGGTCTATATATTGTAACATAAAATTTTTTAAATGGAGTTTTAAATCACATAATATAAAATTAACTGTATTTAACAGTTCAGTGGCAGTACATTCACAATGTTGTACAACCACCACCTCTAATTCCAAAACATTTTATTACCCCAAAAGGAAGCTTTTGTACGCATTGAGCAGTTACTCCCCATTCCCCCTCCCCCAGTCCCTGGCAACCCACCATACTACTTTCTGTCTCTGTGAATTTAACATAAAATCATTTTGAGCCAAGATTGAGCACAAGTGCTGTGTATAATTGAAATTGCAAGAAAAGATTTTGTGATATGATTGTTAGGAATCAAAAACCACCTCATTCTTTGTGTTCTCTAAGTACAATAGGCATGCTGCCAGGGATTCTTTATGGGAGAAAAGTTGGAAATCACAGCATTTTGAAGTTTTTGTTTTGATCACTCCAGAGAAGTTGTACTTGAACTCTCAGATTCATTAGGGTTGTGAGAATTAACTAAATTTTAATGTTCTCTACAGTTGTGAGCAATGAATACTTAGTCTGTTGTCTGCAACTTGTTTGCCTTTTGTTTTTTTCTTAATATATAGGATAAACTTGGAATATTAATAAACAATAATTTATTTGAAGTTACAGTAGAAAATGTTAGATTGAAGCTCTTTTGTCTTTATGAGTCTAACTTTATGACTTTTATTCAGCTGACATTTGAGGCTGTTTGGAGTTAGGATTTGCTTGTTGACTAAATCTTCAAAACCTTGGTCTTGACTCTATACCTGCTGCTGCTGCTGCTAAGTCGCTTCAGTCGTGTCCGACTCTGTGCGACCCCATAGACGGCAGCCCACCAGGCTCCCCTGTCCCTGGGATTCTCCAGGCAAGAGTACTGGAGTGGGGTGCCATTGCCTTCTCCGGACTCTATACCTAATTCCCTCCAAAAGCATGGACACTGTTAAACAGAAGTAGTTGGTTTGTAAATGTTTGTTGGTCGATTGAGGGAGAAAATAAACAGACTATTTTTTTGTTCTGGAATAAAGTATAATAAAGTTGGACTTTTGTAAATTTAGAATTACTGCTGAATTTGAAGCTTCAATTTTGGGCTTTGAAAATACTCTTTTATTCTTTTCCAAATTTCAAAATTAGGTACTTCCCCTAATTAAATTTAAATTTTAATGTTTATGGTGAGAAGTAAAATACAGATTTTATATTATATGTTAAAGATTTATAATACTTTACAGATACAAAAGCTCTAAGCAGGGAAGAAGAATTTAAATTTTGATGCTAATTTCCTCTTTTAGGGAAAATTTAATTATTAAATGTTTTAAGAGCAACTTTAAAAGTGATTTAAAAAAAGAATTATATAGATATATTTAGAATTTAATGCAGTAAAATTTCTGCTTTCTTTTCTTCTCTTTTTTTAAAAAAAATATTTATTTATTTGGCTGCACCTGGTCTAAGTTGCAGGTCTGGGATATAGTTCCCTGACCAGGGATCAAACTCAGGTCCCCTGCATTGGGAACATGGAGTCTTAGCCACTGGACCACCAGCAAAGTCCCCTTCTTTTTTTTAACTAGTGACTTTTTTCAGGAAAATGTCAACTCTCTTTGTAAGTATTTATGTTTACATATACTTCATTTATGTCTGATAACATAATTATTAGAACATTTAATTATTAGAATTATTAGTAACATTTATTAGAAAGCTAGTGTGCTAAATTAATACATTTAATCATAAAAGAACATTTTTAAATGAGGTTATGTTTAGAGATTATGCTTGAAAATACGGTTTAGTATAAGATTTGTGAATGAAACAGAATCATTATATTCTTAGCTTTATTATAAAACAGTGTATCATCTGGCCAGATCCCAATTTAGAATAAGAAATAGGCAAAAAAACCCTTCATTAAATATTAATGAACTAAATCATCTATATGAAGGCAACTGGCTTAGAACCTCTCTTCCACTGTGTGTAATTCTAAGAAGTTTGATTATCTGCTTTATAATTTCACAGCTGATTAAAAACGCAAATTAGATGTGGGAGTAAAGGCACTGTAGGTAAGATGGACAGCAGGAAGAGTAGTAAGATAAAAAATCACCTTTGTTGTTGTTCAGTCTCTAAATCGTGTCCAACTGTTTGCAATCCCATGGACTACAGCATGCCAGGCTTCCCTGTACTTCACTGTCTCCCAGAGTTTGCTCAAACTCATGTCCATTGCATCAGTGATGCTATCTAACCATCTCATCCTCTGCCACCCTCTTCTCCTTTTGCCTTCAGTCTTTCCCAGCATCAAGGTCTTTTCCAATGAGTCGGCTGTTCCCATTGGAGCTTCAGCATCAGTCCTTCCACTGAATATTCAGGGTTGATTTCCTTTAGGATTGACTGGTTTGATCTCCTGCAGTCCAAAAGACACTCAAGAATCTTCTCTAGCATCATGATTTGAAGGCATCAGTTCTTCGGCGCTCAAGCTTCTTGATGGTCCAACTCTCACATCCATACATGGCTACTGGAAGAACCATAGCTTTGACTGTACAGACCTTTATCAGCAAAGTGATGTCTCTGCTTTTTAGTATGCTGCCTAGGTTGGTCATAACTTGCCTTCCAAGGAGCAAACGTCTCTTAATTTCATGGCTGCAGTCACCGTCTGCAGTAATTTTGGAGCCCACTGTTTCCACTTTTCCCCCTTCTATTTGACATGAAGTGATGGGACTGGGTACCATAATCTCTGTTTTTTTTAATGTTGAGTTTTAAGCCAGCTTTTTCACTCTCCTCTTTCACCCTCATCAAGAGGCTCTTTAGTTCCTCTTCATTTTGCCGTTAGACTGGTATCATCTGCATATCTGAGGGTGTTGATATTTCTCCTAGCAGTATTGATAACAGCTTATATTCATCTAGTCCTGCATTATCACATTAGCTTGGGACAATGAAATACAAAGACACTTTAGACTCCTGAGTATATCATTAATTAATTATTGTATTTTGCTGTATGTTCTTCATGGTAGATTCATTTTGGGAAAATTCACTTATGTGTGTGATTTGGGGGATCATAAAACTATATAGAGTATATTAAAACATTAATTCTTTGTCTCTAAAAACAAATGATAATATCTTAAAGGGTTGTTTCAAAATTTGAGTGAGTTAACTTATATCTTTAGTATAGTATGCATTCAATAAATGTTACTTTCTTAAATTTTGTTTAATAAAAATCACTTTAGAAAGATATTCATCTAGAATATCTGAACATTTTCTGCTGTCAAATATTAGTTTTGAATATAAAAATAAACCTTGTGTACTGGTGGAGTTGGTGGTAAAAAATGAAATACCATTCTCATTCTCTTCCCATATCAGTCTTTCATTAATATGAACCTGTGCTGTTTAATACCAGGCACTAGCTACATGTGATTATTTAAATTGAAAATTTTAATGGACTTTCTTATAGAGCAGTTTTACCCTCTATAGAAAAATTGCAAATGTTTCCATGTATGCATTTCACCACAGTTACTTCTGTTAACATCTTACATTAGTTTGGTGCATTTGTTATAATGGATAAACCAGTATTGACAAATTATTAACTAAAGTCCATAGTTACAGTACAATTTGTATTGTCCATAGTTTACAGTACAATTTGTATTGTACGGTTCTATGGGTGAGACTGTCTTTCACTTAGCAAGGTACGTTTAAGGTTCTTCCCTGTCTCTCCATGACTTGATAGCTCATTTCTTTTTATTGCTAAATAATGCTCTGTTGTATGGATAAATTTAAATTTTAATTAATAAAATCAGAATTTAAAATTTAGTACCTCAGTTGCACCGGCCACATTTCAAGGGTTCAGTAGCCACACGTGGCTCAGTTCAGTTCAGTTGCTCAGTCGTGTCTGACTCTTTGCAACCCCTGGACTGCAGTATGCTAGGCTTCCCTGTCCATCACTACATGTAGCTGCATGTGGCTCAGTTCAGTTCAGTCCAGTCACTCAGTCATGTCCGACTCTTTGCGACCCATGAATCTCAGCATGCCAGGCCTCCCCGTCCATCAATCACCGAATCACAGCATGCCAGGCCTCCCTGTCCTTCACCAACTCTCAGAGTTCACTCAAACTCATGTCCATCAAGTCGGTGATGCCATCCAGCCATCTCATCCTCTGTTGTCCCCTTCTCCTCCTGCCCCCAACCCCTCCCAGCATCAGAGTCTTTTCCAATGAGTCAACTTCTTCGCATGAGGTGGCCTAAATACTGGAGTTTCAGCTTTAGCATCAGTCCTTCCAAAGAACACCCAGGGCCAATCTCCTTTAGAATGGACTGGTTGGATCTCCTTGCAGTCCAAGGGACTCTCAAGAGTCTTCTCCAACACCACAGTTCAAAACCATCAATTCTTTGGTGCTCAGCTTTCTTCACAGTCCAACTCTCACATCCATACATGACCACTGGAAAAACCATAGCCTTGACTAGACGGACCTTTGTTGGCAAAGTAATGTCTCTGCTTTTTAATATGCTATGTAGGTTGGTCATAACTTTGCTTCCAAGGAGTAAGCATCTTTTAATTTCATGGCTGCAATCACCATCCACAGTGATTTTGGAGCCCAAAACAAGTCTGACACTGTTTCCACTGTTTCCCCATCTATTTCCCATGAAGTGATGAAACCAGATGCCATGATCTTCGTTTTCTGAATGTTGAGCTTTAAGCCAACTTTTTCACTCTCCTTTTTCACTTTCATCAAGAGGCTTTTTAACTCCTCTTCACTTTCTGCCATAAGGGTGGTGTCATCTGCATATCTGAGGTTATTGATAGTTATGCTTGCTCAAAAGTTCATTTTTGTGGAGACATTCTGTTAAAGAGTAGTAGTCTTGCATGTTTAAGTACTGTATTAAAAAAAAGCCTGAATTTTAACCTTCATTTTGAAATGCTTTCCCTGTAATTACTGCTCTTAAAACCCATGTTTTATATGTCAGTTTTTACATTAATTACTGTTTTGATTAAAACTGTCACTCTTTGCTTGAATCTAGCATCTCTTTAAATTTATTAAAAACTTTTTAAAAATGTAAGATTCTTCATATATTTAGAAAAGTTGAGTTACAAGTTACCTGAATCACGTTTTTCAGAAATGTCATTTTATGATGTTAGTCTGCAGTTGGTAAAATCTACTCATAAGGGCACAAAAGTTCCTTTCAATTTATTCTCTTTCTCCTGCTTTAGAAAGGAGAGGAGGAAGGAGAGAGGGTTTTTTGAATAAGAAAATCCTTAGGATAGAAAATGTAATATTTAAATCTCTTTAAAAGCATTTAAGAGTAGCTTAGAACAGATAATCTCATGAAAACACCTTTAAATATTGAAGCTGTAGCACCTATTCCCCTAATGATTGACATGCAGTTAATTCACTGAATACAGTTAAAACTTTAAGCATCTTCTCAGCTGTATAGTGACAATGATAAGTGGCAAAGGAGAAGGAAGGGGTGGGGAGCAAAGTTCTATCAATTAAATCTCCATTTTTGAGAGATTTCAAATTCAGTTATTAACTTTTTAAAATATTCTTTTTAGTTTTAAAAGACTTTTTGTTTGCTTTTAGAGTAGTTTTAGGTTCACAGTAAAATTGAGAAGGTACCAAGTTTTCCCACACACATGCATAGCCACCCTTATTATCAACATTCACCACCAGAGTGGTACATTGATTATAATTGATGAACTTAAAGTTGATATTTAAGTCTATAGTTTATATTAAGGTTAGGGTTCATAGTTTATATTAGCGTTAGGGTTCACTCTTGGTATTATACATTCTATGGATCTGTACAATATGCATTCTTCTCTCATTTAGTAATATGCATTTAAGTTTCTTCCATGTCTCTTCATGGCTTAGTAGTTCGTTTTTGTTTTTTTTTTTTAGAACTGAATAATATTCCATTGTCTGATTGGACCACAGTTATTTATCCATTCACTGGTGGATGTCTTGGTTGGTTGCTTCCAAGTTTTGCAATTATGAATAAAGCTGCTGTAAATATCCACATGAAGGTTTTAGTGTGGATACAAATTTTCAGCTCCTTTGGGTAAATATCAAGGAGAGTGATTGCTGGATTGTATGGTAAGAATATGTTTAGTTTTGTAAGAAACTGCCAAATTGTCTTCCAGGTTAACTGGCCCATTTTGCCTTCCTGTACACAATGAATTAGAGTTCCTGTTGGCCCCACATCTTTGTCAACATTTGATGTTGGCTGTGTTCCAGATTTTGGCCATTCTAATAGTGTGTAGTGGTATTTTATTGTTTTAATTTGCATTCTCTGATAACATATGATGTGAAGTATCTTTTCATATGTTTCTGTGGAATCTAATATTGTATAGCTGGAGTCACACAGTATATAGCCTTTTCCGATTAGCTTCTTTATCCTTAACTTTTTAATCTGTTACTTCAGTTTTAGCTTTACCTCATTTATAGATATTTTTAAGAATGTGGTTAATTTTGGAGGTATGAAGTGAAGTGAAGTGAAGTCGCTCAGTCATGTCTGACTCTTTGCGACCCCGTGGACTGTAGCCCACCAGGCTCCTCCGTCCATGGGTTTCTCCAGGCAAGAGTACTGGAGTGGGTTGCCATTCTTCTAAATATTAAGTACAAGCATTAAAAAAAATAGAACCAATGTGATATATTCTGCACTCTTACCTTTCATGTGACTTGTCCAGTACTATCTTTAGAAATATGAAACATGCCACAATCAGGTAGTGATATTTTTCAATCATTTAAAAATTATTGAGCAGATATGTGCCATATAGCAGCTTCCTCAGTGGCTCAATGGTAAAGAATCTGCCTGTCATTCAGAAGACATGGAGATGTGGGTTTAATCCCGGGGTTGGGAAGATCCCCTGGTGGAGGAAATGGCAACCCATTCCAGTATTCTTGCTTGGAAAATTCCGTGGACAGAGAAGTCTGGTGGCCTACAATCCATGGGATCACAAAGAGACACAACTGAGCAACTAAACAACAATGAAATGGCATACTCAGTATACAACAATATGGATTTTCTCTTACAGATAAAGTTTAGAATGTATTGGAGCCATCAGAGGGGCAACCTAATATACACTGGGCTTTAAAGAGATTTCTGGAGATTACTGAATTGAATGAGACTTAAAGGGTAAATAGGGGTTTAACATCCCTGAATTATTTGAGCCAGACAAGACCTAGAGTGAAAAAGCATATGTTGTGTGGGGGGAAATCTTCATACTTTTGTTGCTAAAATATAAAACCTGAGACAGATGGTAATGAAAAGTAAAGCTAGAGAGATAGGTAGGGGCTACAACCCAGAGATCTTGTATGACATGTAACAGCAGTTGGGATCAATTCTACTAAGGCACCATCAAAGACTTGTGTGTTTTTGTTTCTTTTGTTTTATGTTTGAGGTACAAAACATACCCACTAAAGGGTAAAAATCATAGGTGTACATCTTGATGACTTTTTACGTATGTACACTTGTGTAACCACCATCCAGATCAAGATACTCAGTGTTTCTGGCATCTAAGAATTCTTTCTGCTCTTTCCCCTCCCCAGTGTTTCCCAACTTTCCCAAGAGTAACTTCTCACTTCTAGCACCATAGTCTGTTTTGCTTCAAAATTGTACATCATGTATTCTTTTTGCTCCTTCTATAAACTGAATCCTGCAGAAGGTGTTATTTTGTATCTGGCTTTGTGGATTGTAGTATCTCTGAAATTTGGCCAGGTTATATTTAACAGTAGATCAGTTCTATTTTTATTTTTGCTATATAGTATTCCATTGTATGAAATTGTCACAGTTTATCCACTCTACTGTTTATGAACATTTGGATTGTTTACAGTCTGTTTTTGGCATTTTATGAGTAAAGCTGTTAGGAACATTATTGCATACGTTTTTTGGTAACCATATGTAGTCATTCCTCTGGCAGTGAAATTTGGGAGTCATTAGTAGGCTTTTGTTTAGTCTAAGAGGATACTGCCAGTTTTCAAAATGTACCAGTTCACACTGCTAGCAGCATTATATGAGAATTTTGCATGCTCATATGCTGGGAGGGATTGGTGGCAGGAGAAAGGGACGACAGAGGATGAGATGTCTGGATGGCATCGACTGGACGTGAACTCCGGGAGTTCGTGATGGACAGGGAGGCCTGGCGTGCTGCGATTCATGGGGTCGCGGAGTCGGACACGACTGAGCGACTGAACTGAACTGATTATCAGTTAATTTTTTTTTTTTGCCATTCTGCTAAGTATAGTTTCTCATTGCCATTTTACTTTAAACTCCCCTAGTGATGACTCTTTAATAAGTATCTGATACACTTATTAGCCATTTTGATATCCTCTTGTGAAAGAGGCTCTTTCAAGTTATTGTCTTTTTTTATTGCTTTTTTTTGGTCATAGAAGAAAACCATAAGTGAATGGTCAGCTGCTGTGAGGAGGGTGAAGGAAGACAAAGCTGGAGACAGATCACTTAGAAGGTTACTGTGTGATCCACGTGAGAGAGACTGTATATGTCCTGTATGAGAGCAAGGACTTTGTTTCACTAGGAGCTAAATCTTCAGATCCTAAGACACTGTGTGGCACATGGTCAGTGCTCAATAAGTAATTTTTGAATGAATGAATGAATACAGCCTTCAATCATGGAAGGAGAGATAAATAGGAAGATACAGATGTAAGAGATAATATAAAATTTTTGATGAAGGTAGAAGAGGATGGCATCTAGGATGCTTACCAGATTACTAGGTGTATACATTGAGTGTCAAGTTGTGTAGTGAAGTAACTGAAGAAACAAAGGCTACAGAAGGAATTACCAGTTTAAAAACATAGGGACAAGTTAATTACCATGTGACCTTGTGCATATTACCTAACACTTGTGCTGAGTTTCTTCAACTGTAATATTAAGATATAATGATATCTGATATCTAATAAGATCATTGTGAGGACTAGGTGAGATAATGCATGTAAAATTTAGAATATTGCCTGGCACATAAAATATACTCAAAAATGATGAGAGATAGAAACAAACAAATTGCTGTCTTCATGGAACTTAAATTTTACTAGTAGCAGTTCTACACTGTAGCAAAATAAGAGAAACAGCATATTGAATGGTGAGAAGTATTTTGGAGAAAAATTAATCAGGAATGAGATGGGAAGCACAGATTGTGGTGGTAGTATGATTAGGGTTGAGGGGTCCATTTTAAATAAGGTAATCAACTGCAGCCCTCCCTAAGGGAATTCACATAGTAATATGTGTAGGGAAATAGGGAGAAAGTTCAGGATTGGGAGAGGGACAAATTGTTCGTAATTTAAGATAAGAAAGGAGGCCCTCTATTTTATGAAAGAATAGAGTGTAAAATTAGATTTATTTATTGTATAACCCACAGCGGTTTGGCATATCCCATCCTTTTATCCTCTGTTGCCTGTTGCACACACTACATAGACCTAAGCATGTATTTATTCCCTCAGAGATCATTGTTACCTATTTTGGAGGAAATGTTTTGTGTTTAATTCTGGTACAGAAGTAACAAATCAGTAGGTTCTCTAACAGTAGCTACTACTTGGGAACAGCAAAATATCTTTTTACAATTTATATGCCTTTTTCAAACCACTTGATATATGTAAATAAGATACGTTGTAGCTGTAGGCTTCTGGGTTGGACTCCATGTAGCAATTGGTTCATTCTTTTAAACTCTTCAAAATAAAAGTTTGCCTGAGATTAACAGTCTAGCAATAGTTCTACAGTGGAAAATGAATCTATACTTTTTTTTTAAGCATTCTTTTTCAAGTATGTGCAGTTCAATATCCTTGTGACTTTGTGTTCTGGAAATAGTTTGAATTCTTTCAGGCGTATTTCACTAAAATAAACAGTGATAAAAATGTCCTTACGCCTTGGCCAGTAGATTATGGGGACATTTTAATAATACTAATGTTATTGTTATTTTGCTATTATTAAATAGGTTATATCTTTAACAAAGATTCCCTAGGTCAGAGTGTACACTAAGTATCACCCACCCATTGCAAAAGAAGGTCATTGCATTTGAAGCTTACCTATTCTGAATACATCTGCCTGTTTTTTCTTTGCTGCCCAGTTCTAGACTCAGTCAGAGCCCTATGGTAGCTACGAAGTTCCACAGGGAAGTCTAGGACACAAGCTCCCTCAGGAAAAAAAGTAGAAACAAGTAAAAGTAAAGGCCTAGGGCTGTTAGTGTGACACATGTGCTGCTTTGTTTTCTTGAGTAAAGAAGGAGTTCTTTGTTCTCCAGTTTTGTTGTTTGATACCTGGTATTTTCCTTCTAGTTCAGCACTAGAAATTTACTTCATTCAAAATCCAAATATCATCAGTACTCCAAAAATGAGTTCATGAAGGTTTGCTTTCTAATTGTAGTTTAACTGGAATGTTTTGTAACAGTTTAGTAATGTAAATGTAGGAAAAACAATCTTAACAAATAGGTTGAATGAAAGAAGCCAAAATAGAAAACCACATGCTGATGACTTCATTACATAGACTTTTAAAATAGTTAAAATTAATCTACAATATTAGAAGTTAGGATAGCAGTGGCCTCTGACAAGAATAAAGAGATAATGATTGAGAAGGATAGTGAGGGGGCTTTCTGGGAAGGGCGGGGTATACAGGTATGCTTACTTTGATATTCATTGAGCTGAACACTCTATATATATGTATGTTATATTTCAATACATTAAGTATCTTAAAATATTTATAAAATTAAAATTCACTTTGTGTTTTAGTCCCCTGATTATTTCTCAGTGAAATATTCTAATAAAATATGCTTTGTGGTTCTCTTCCAAAGAAATAATAGAAGTTGCTGTAACCTGATCAGAAGGTTGTTGGAGGATTAAATGAGATGGTTTGTAAGTGCTTAGCACCCAGATCCCACCCCCGACACACACAGTTTTGGATATGGGATAGAGGGGGAAAAGATTCAGGGAGTACATAAAGGTAGTTAGAGGTGGGTGAAAGCAAGTATAGCTTGTTGAAGATGACTAAGGTGATGCTGGTAAGGAAGGTTAGGCCTTTAGTTGTACCAGTGAAGACTAATAACACCTAACTTGGGAGTATTTAAATCACTTTCAGTAAGAGTTAATAATACTGCTCTGGCACATCAACATGGAGGACTGTCCCATAGATGACAGTTTAAGTGTATTAAGTTGGAATAGAACACAAAGGTTCAGATAGATTTAAATTAAGACTGCTGCTGCCAAGTTGATTCAGTCGTGTCCAACTTTCTGTGACCCCATAGACAGCAGCCCACGAGGCTCTCCTGTCCCTGGGATTCTCCAGGCAAGAAGACTGGAGTGGGTTGCCATTTCCTTGCATGAAAGTGAAAAGTGAAAGTGAAGACGCTCAGTTGTATCCAGCTCTTAGCGACCCCATGGACCACAGCCTACTAGGCTCCTCCGTCCATGGGATTTTCCAGGCAAGAGTACTGGAGTGGGGTGCCATTGCCTTCTCCAAATTAAGCCTAAGTAGTACATATTGTTAAGTCTAAGGATTTGTTGTTCATGTTGTGCTTTGAAAATATCACCATTTTGGTACACTTGAGTGCTCTTCTCAGTTACTGATAATTTATGCTGCAAGAATAAGAAGCTAAATTTAGGCATGTGGTGTTTGTGAAGGTACTTAAATATATTGGTAATTTTTAGGCCTTATAAAAAGAAGAGATTCACTTTATTAAAAGTCTGTAATTCAGTTGAGGGAACCTTTTAGATTCTAGTATGAATATTATATTCAGTATTACTCTTTTCTCAAAAGGCTGTAGTGAAATTTATAAATGTAAAATTGTGTCTTGACTATATAAGCAATCAGATAATCTATTGCTGAGTAACAAACCACTCCAAAATTTAGATTGGCTTAAAACAGCAACTATTTGCTTATAATTGTGAATTAGTGCTTGGAACTAGGTTAGCTGCAGATGGTTCTGCTGCTGGTCTCAGAGGTTAGTCATGCAGCTTCAGTCATCTGGCAGCTAAAACTGGGGATGATTGTTCTAGGGGGTCTGAGCTGGGACAATTTTTTTCTGTTCTGTTGGTCTCATCTCAGGTCTAGCTCAGATCCCCTCACATAATGGCACCATGTTCCAAGAGAGCAAGAGTGGAAAGTTGCAAAGTTTCTTGAGGCTTTTATGTTCTGTCTGGAGCTCTACAAACATCACTAATGCTATACTCAACTACAGTTTTCAAAGTAAGCCAAGGTCACCCAGATTCAAAGTGGGAGAAAAGATTCTCTTTCTTGACAGAAAGAATAGCAAAGTCAAATTACAAAGGGGTGTAGCTAAAGGGATGGAAGGAACTGTGGCCATCTTTGCACACTGTCACAGTAAATGATTTAAAAACCTAAGGGAATACTTTTTTAAGAGTAAAGTTAGATAAACCAGGTTGGAATCTCAACCCTTGGTGGCTGTGAGATCTTAAGAACATTGCTTAACTTTTCTGAGCCCTGATTTTCTCAAAGTTGTAATAATATTTTGCAAGGTTATTATGAGGATTAAAAAATAAGGCACTTTAAGTTTTTAGAATATTTTGACTCATCATACATTCTGTTATTATTTTAAAACTTGTCATTCCTTTAAATTTCCATTTGCTTATGTTGTTGTTCAGTTGGTAAATCAGGTCCACCTCTTTGCAGCCCCATGAACTGCAGCATGCCAGATTTCCCCATCCTTCACTATCTCCTGGAGTTTGCTCTAATTCATGTCCATTGAGTCGATGATGCTATCTTATCCTCTGCTGCCCTCTTCTTTCGCCTCCAGTCTTTCCAAGCATTACGGTCTTTACCAGTGAATCAGCTCACATGGCCAAAGTACTGGAGCATCAGCTTCAGCATCAGTCCTTCCAATGAATAGTCAAGGTTGATTTCCTTTAGGATTGACTGGTTTGATCTCCAGTCCATGGGACTCTTTAAAGAGTCCAGCACCATAGTTCAAAAGCATCACTTCTTTGGCTGTCAGTCTTCTTTAGGGTCCACCTCTCACATCTGTACATGACTACTGGAAAAGCTGTAGCTTTGACTTTATAGATCTTGTCAGCAAAGAGGTGTCTTTGCTTTTTAGTATGCTGTCTGGGTTTGTCATATTGCTCACTTATTACCTGAACCTGTGATAATCTCCTTCAAAGATAGGAATGCCAGCATAATTTGCTACTAATAAGTGGTGTTCCAGAGGCCCTCTGAAAGATACAGTTGAGAATTTTTTCCTCTGTTATTTCCTAGCTTTGATGTTAAGACTGTCTGATTAAAATAAACAAAAACCTAGATTTTATATTTGGGTACATCAGCCTTGAAGTATCTCTCTACTTCCCTCTTCCAAGTTGAAATGCGTATATTCATTGTAAAAAGGAACTGTCAAGTTTTTTTAAATTGCATTTACACCTCATTAACTAATATTAAACTGTTCGGGATATTAGGATATTTGAGTTTTTAAGTTTTTAATATCTTTTGTTTATAAGTTTCTCTTTTGTAGTATTTAGGGAAGAAATCATCTAAAATTGGCATTACTTAACAATATTAAATTCAGAACTTATAATTTGGCCACAGAGAATTTGTCATCATGTTGCTGGTGTTAGATATCTTTTTTCCCCAATGTCTTAAGGTGGGAAAGTAAGATTATTGATTTGAGACTTTCTTCTTTTTTAATATGGACACTTAAAGCTATTAATATCCATCTAAGCTTTACTTTAGATGCATCCCATGAATTTTGGTATGGTGTGTCTTCATTTTCATTCATTTCAAAATATTTTCTAATTTCCCTTTTGATTTCTTCTTTGACTTAGGTTATTTAGCAGTATGTTGTTTAATTTCCCTATATTTGTGAGTTTAAGTTTTTTTCTGTTGGTAATTTCATTCCATTGTATGCAGAGAGACTATAATGTTTATGATTTCAATCCTTTTAAGCTTACTGAGACTTGTCTTATCATCTAGCATATCGTCTGTCTCGGAGAATGTTTCATAAACATAAACACTTAAAGAGTTCTGTTGTATTGAACATTCTATGGATGTCTTAAGTCTAGTTGATTTATAGTGTTATTCAAGTCTTATCTAACCTTGTTTATCTGTACGTGATACTTTGGATAGCAAAGCCCTAGGTTTCTTCTCTAGCAGCTTTCTATTAATTCATGAAAGCATAACTATTCCAGCTTGATATGTTTGCTATTGTATATTAGCTGGCTTCTTCTGTATTAAAACCATAGGGAAGATATCAAGAAAAGGGACGGAGGAAGCCCAAGACATTCTCTGATTTTAAAGAACCTGCTCTGTTGAGGATACTTTTAACATGGACTTAAGAAATTGTCACAGCAATCCAGGTAAGAGATGTTAGCAGCCTAAAGTAAGGATTTAAGGTTTCAAAAAAACACTGAGGAAATAAAATGAATGGGACATAATGATTGTTAGTTGAGGGGAGAGCAGGTTTGAGGAAAAGTGAATAGTGAAGGATGATTTCTCATGCTTCTCTCAATAGGTAAGTCACTTCATCATTAACATAGGGAACAAAAGGTTTTGTATGGTTGAGATAGTTTGAGACCCCAGTTGGACATGAATGACTAGTAGTCAACTGGTTATATGATGCTGGCACTCAGAAGAGTGGCTTGAAATTTTGGAAGTCCTAAGCATCCAGTTGGTAGTCAAAAGCTGAAAGTAGATGAAATCACTCAGGGAAATTTTGTAGAGAGGAGAATTGAGGAAGGAATTCTGAAGAATCGCATATATGGGTGGAGGGCAAGGATGGGCAGAGAAGGAGAAGCCCTCAAAAGGGACATGTAAGGAGTGGCCTGCTAATTAGTGGAATACCTGGAAAGTATGCCATTATAGAAGCCCAGAAGGGCAGCATTTGCAGGAGAAACTGGTTAACATTACTAAACATTACTAACACCTAGAAAGAAAATAAGGATTGAGATGTGACTTCTGAATTTCATAAGAAGATTGTTGATACCCTAATAGTGGTTGGGATAAAGTGATAATTTGAAAACTCAGAGGTGAGGGAGAAGAAAATAGAGACCAGAAGATAGGCACAGGGATTGAGTTACTTTTTTTTTTTACTTATAACATTGTGGAGATAGAAGTAAATTTTTTTTTTTAGCTCCTTTTCACAAAGATTTAAGCTTAAATGCTTCCATATAAGCAAGGAAAGAACTAATAAATTAGGATACATTAAAGAAACAGTATTCATGTTGTGCCTTAAAATGTCTCAATTTCATTGAATTCCTCAGGAGTTTTATAAATTAGTATTTAACAATCTGGAATATAAATTTATGAGACACAAGTTAATTTTTTTTTATAGTGAACATTTTCCCTTACATTCAAGATTATTGAGGACTTGCCAATCAGATTTGTCATTGTGTCTCAAAATAACTTCTGGGGACAGGAGGAGTAAACTTCCTTTATGAAAAGGAGCCATTATTTTAGCAGGAGGACAGATTTCAAAAGATAAGTGAGTTATCTTTTTGGCTTAAAAAGAGTCTTAATTAAGGAGACTTCAGTTTTTTTTCTGTCTTTAAACTTATTTTCTTATTTTTAAAGGATATTTAATTTGTTTTAATTTTTCTTTTTTTAATATAAATTTATTTTAATTGGAGGTTAATTACAATATTATATTGGGTTTGTCATAATGAATTAATATACAGAAAGGGCTCAAAACAGTCTCTGTGCATTTTTCTTGGTGTTGGTTTTGTTATTATTTTTTCAGTTCAGTTCAGTCGTTCAGTGTGTCCGACACTTTGAGACCCCAAGAATCGCAGCACGCCAGGCCTCCCTGTCCATCACCATCTCCCAGAGTTCACTCAAACTCACATCCATCGAGTCAGTGATGCCATCCAGCCATCCTCTGTCGTCCCCTTCTCCTCCTGCCCCCAATCCCTCCCAGCATCAGAGTCTTTTCCAATGAGTCAACTCTTCACATGAGGTGGCCAAGGTACTGGAGTTTCAGCTTTAGCATCATTCCTTCCAAAGAACACCCAGGGCTGATCTCCTTCAGAATGGACTGGTTGGATCTCCTTGCAGTCCAAGGGACTCTAAGAGTCTTCTCCAACACCACAGGTCAAAACCATCAATTCTTCAGCACTCAGCTTTCTTCACAGTCCAACTCTTACATCCATACATGACCACTGGGAAAACCATAGCCTTGACTAGATGGACCTTTGTTGGCAAAATAATGTCTCTGCTTTTGAATATGCTATCTAGGTTGGTCATAACTTTTCTTCCAAGGAGTAAGTGTCTTTTAATTTCATGGCTGCAGTCACCATCTGCAGTGATTTTGGAGCCCAAAAAAATAAAGTCTGACACTGTTTCCACTGTTTCCCCATCTATTTGCCATGCCATGATCTTCGTTTTCTGAATGTTGAGCTTTAAGCCAACTGTTTCACTCTCCTCTTTCACTTTCATCAAGAGGCGTTTTAGTTCCTCTTCACTTTCTGCCATAAGGGTGGTGTCATCTGCATATCTGAGGTTATTGATATTTCTCCTAGCAATCTTGATTCCAGCTTGTGCTTCTTCCAGCTCAGCGTTTCTCATGATGTACTCTGCGTGTAAGTTAAATAAGCAGGGTGACAGTACACAGCCTTGACATACTCCTTTTCCTATTTGGAACCAGTCTGTTGTTCCAGGTCCAGTTCTAACTGTTGCTTCCTGACCTGCATACAGATTTCTCAAGAGGCAGGTCAGGTGGTCTGGTATTCCCATCTCTTGAAGAATTGTCCACAGTTTATTGTGATCCACACAGTCAAAGGCTTTGGCATAGTCAATAAAGCAGAAATAGATGTTTTTCTCGAACTCTCTTGCTTTTTCCATGATCCAGCAGATGTTGGCAATTTGATCTCTGGTTCCTCTGCCTTTTCTAAAACCAACTTGAACATCTGGAAGTTCACAGTTCACATGTTGCTGAAGCCTGGCTTGGAGAATTTTGAGCATTACTTTACTAGCGTGTGAGATGAGTGCAATTGTGTGGTAGTTTGAGCATTCTTTGGCATTGCCTTTCTTTGGGATTGAAATGAAAACTGACCCCTTTTCCAGTCCTGTGGCCACTGCTGAGTTTTCCAAATGTGCTGGCATATTGAGTGCAGCACTTTCAGAGTATCATCTTTCAGGATTTGAAATAGCTCAATTGGAATTCCATCACCTCCACCAGCTTTGTTTGTAGTGATGGTTTCTAAGACCCACTTAACTTCCCATTCCAGGATGTCTGGCTCTAGGTGAGTGATCATACCATTGTGATTATCTTGGTCATGAAGACCTTTTTTGTACAGTTCTTCTGTGTATTCTTGCCACCTCTTATTAATATCTTCTGCTTCTGTTAGGTCCAGACCATTTCTGTCCTTTATCGAGCCCATCTTTGCATGAAATGTTCCCTTGGTATCTCTAATTTTCTTGAAGAAATCTCTAGTCTTTCCCATTCTGTTGTTTTCCTCTATTTCTCTATTGTTTTTTAGGAAGTGTTATTATTAAGAAGACATCAATTTTCACAAAGAAAACATGTTTCAGACATCTACAATTAAATTGAAAGCAGTTAACATGATAACAGATCATCAAAATGCATTGACATTTTCCAAAATAGATCTGACTTTGGTTATTCTCATTATTCTTTGATGTTTGGGCCACCGTTAAATGGTGAGGACATATGTACACACAGCATATGTAATCTTCAGCAGAATAGTAATGCAAACTAAAAAAAATAACTCTTTGATGTTTTGCTATGACAGATAAGTTTCCCTGCCTACTGCCTCACAGCTCCTTTAAGATGATGCTTTTGATTTTGGCCTGTTTATTTCACCACCTCTTTAATAATTCTAATGACCTCTTGTGGAGCACATTTTACACACAGTGTAGAACTTTGCTATATAGAATAGAAATCTGAAGCTTTAGACTTTATACCCAAAGTTAGTAGCTGTCTTTCACTTGCAGTGTTTCAGCTTGATCAGGCAGCTTCTCTGTGAATGGCTTCACCCTTCCTTACTATTTCTTCATCTAAATTTGACTTTACATTGGAAATAGAAGTGTTTGCTTTTGTCCCTCTGAACACTGGGAAAATAAGCCACCTAAATTAGCCCTTTGCAGCTTTCTCAACCCTTTTAATCAAGTTCTGTTTTCCAGGCCTGCTCCTCCTCTTAAGTCAGAAGCTCTTTTCTTTATACTGGTCCTAAGAATTTGTCTATATTTGCACTAACATTAGCGTATTAAGTTATTTTTATCTAGGATGTTGTGTACAATATAAAGTTACAATTCATTTTGTTTATTTTGGGAAGAAGTATTTTTCCAGTCAGAATTGGGTCTTCACAGGGTGTTATTGCTGGAGAAACCTTGAGCCTTCAGAAATCTCACACTGTTTTATATGTGAATTAATTAATATTCTGAGAATTATAACACTGAGTGGTATTATACTAAACCTTCATTTATTTTTCTTCTTTTTGTTTTTATTTTCTGCTCTTAGCATCACTTTTCAAGATAGTTAAAAATTTTCTCTTCTCTGAAGTTGCCCTGTTTATTGATTGCTATGGAAATGTCCCAGGCAAATGGCAAATTAATGCCAAAAGTAATAATTAAACTCATCTCATGGGGTAGGGTGGGGTGGAAGGAGATCCAGGATTTTCTTCTTACAGACAATAAGATTTTGTTTGTTTGATGTAATATCTTGCTCTAGGTAACTTATGCTGTGAATTCACATAAGAACTGAGTTTTAGTCTCAACTTGACAATTTATTAACTTTGGGTAAGTTATTTAATGCTGCTGAAGATCAAGAGTTACGTATAAAATGGGTATAATAATGCTTCTGAAGAGTGACTAGGCCAGAATAGATACTTCAGGAATTTTAATTTTCTTATTTCTCTCTCTAAATCAGACACACTTAAAATGGACCTTAATGGAGGAAATGGTAATAACTTTTTAACAATTTTTAAAATGTCAGTTTGTAATATATTTAAATGAAATCTTCAAAGCAGTATAATTTAGCTATTTATTTAATTTAGCTATTCCCTTGTAGCTCAGTTGGTAAAGAGTCTGCCTGCAGTGCGGGAGACCTGGGCTCAATTCCCAGGTCAGGAAGATCCCCTGGAGAAGGAAATGGCAACCCACTCCAGTATTCTTGCCTGGACAATCCCATGGACAGAGGGATCTGGCAGGCTACAGTCCATGGCATCGCAAGAGTCAGACACGACTTAGTGACCAAACTACTACAACTAGAATTACTGCTGTGCTCATAGAACAGTCTGGAAGGTGTCTTTATATTTTTAAATTACTACATTAAAATTTAAAACTATGACTTTATAAAAAGCCTTTAATGGCTATTTAAACAGCTTTATTGAAGTATAATTTACATGCTGTAAAATTTATGTAAATGCACAATTCAACATTTTTTATTAAATTTGTAGAATTGTGCAACCATCAGCACATTTTTAGAACATTTCCATCAGCCCTAAAAGCTCCCTTGCCATAATGACTTAATTGCACCTGTTAGTGGCAGAAATTAGAGAATTTTAAAGTACCAGCTTATGGGTTAAGCTTGCCTGAGTTTGAATCATAGTCCAGCCACTCGCTGGTATTTTGGTTTCTTTTATCTTTAAAATGGAAATAACTATATCACAGTGTTGCTGTGAAGATTTAATTAATTAGACACAGTATATGGAGCACTGAAAGTACTGGCACTAGTTGGTGCTGAACAAATCCTGGTTACTGGTGGTAGTTTATATTGCGGTTTAGGTTTGTGGTAGACATTTAAATGAGAGATGCACCTGAAAACTCCTGGCATAAGACATGGCACATGGTTTACTTTTGGAAAGCCAAGCTCTGTTACACATCATGTTATCATAATTTTGTCTATAGTAGCTCTTTGGGAATTGCTTTAATCACCCTTAAACCTTAAGGCTCACAATATGTAGTTGTTTGTTGTTTTGCAGAGGCATGGATTTGAAATGAGTTACTACAAGGCATTTACATGACTTGGAGTTTGATGTCTGCAAACTAGTCACTTACCTGGTGGAATGAGTCAGTGGTTTTATTGTTTACTGTTCACTGAAATAATTTTCTTACTCTGATAAGATTTTATTTCTTTTTAAAAGAAAAAAAAACTCTGGGAAAAGTCTAGTGATAATATTGAAGATTAATTTTATTAATATAGAAGGATAGGGATGAGATGGTTAGATAGCATCATGGACTCAATGGACATGAATCTAAGCAAACTCCGGGAGATAGTGAAGGACAGGTGAGCCTGGCATGCTGCAGTCCGTGGGATCGCAGAGTCAGACACGACTTAGTGACTGAACAACAACAGCGTAAGAGGTATTTTGAGTGATGGTTTTTAATCAGAATTTAGAAGTTGGGAGGAATTAGTAAAATGTTAATGTCACATTCTGTCTAATAACTCCTATCAAGGGTATAGAAGGCGGCACAGAAGACAACCTTCTAAATGCTGTTTAAGCATACTCTTGTGGGTATAAGAATGTATTTTATTGAGGAAGTTATATATGATTTTTTAAAATAAGTTTGGGCTCTCTTCAAGGTCAGACTGAGTGCTGTTTAATTTATATTCTGAATGATCTATTATCAGTTACCAACAGTAAGATGACCAATTGTTGCCATCTACATAGGAGAGTAGGTCTTATTTAAACTGATGGGAAAGTTAACCATTGCTGTCATCATTGAGCAGCAGAGTGACTCTCGTATTTTTTTAGAAATAAGAGGATCCATCATTTATGTTCTGTTTCTGATTAGGAAGGTTCCAGTAGAATTACTCCTAATGAGCTAGATTTATTCTGAGCTCTAACACATAATGATGTTACCTGCAGACTTTGAGCACATTTGCATTAATTAATTAATAGAATTTTTTTTTTCTGACATAGCCTTGCTCTGAGGAAGTTTAAAGAATCTAGATGTTGGTATTTAGTAATTTTATCTTGTGTTTACTCTTTTTAATTTGTTTTTTAATTGAAGGATAATTGCTTTACAGAATTTTGTTGTTTTCTGTCAAACCTCAACATGAATCAGCCATAGGTATTCATATATCCCCTCCCTTTTGAACCTCCCTTCCATCTCCCTCCCAATCCTACCCCTCTAGGTTGACACAGAGCCCCTGTTTCAGTTTCCTGAGACATAGAGCAAATTTCCATTGGCTATCTGTTTTACATATGGTAATGTGAGTTTCCATGTTACTCTCTCCATACGTCTCACCCTCTCCTCCCCTCTCCTCATGTCCATAAATCTATTCTATATGTCTGTTTCTCCATTGCCGCCCTGAAAATAAATTATTCAGTACCATTTTTCTAGATTCCGTATATATACATTAGTATACGATATTTATCTTTCTCTTTCTGACTTACTTCACTCTGTATAATAGGCTCTGGGTTCATCCACCTCATTGGAACTGACTCAAATGTGTTCCTTTTTATGGCTGAGTAATATTCCACTGTGTATATGTACCACAACTTCCTTATCCATTCATCTGTTGGTGGACATCTAGGTTGCTTCCATGCTCTAGCTGTTGTAAATAGTGCTGCAATTAACAATGGGAAATGTGTCTTTTTCAGTTCAGTTTCCTCAGGGTTTATGCCTAGGAGTGGGATTGCTGGGTCATATGGTGGTTATATTCGTAGTTTTTTAAGGACTCTCCATACCATCTTCCATAGTGGCTATATCAATTTACATTCCCACCTACAGTGCATGAGTGTTCCATTTCTCCATACCCTCTCCAGCATTTGTTGTTGTATACTTTTTCAAATGATGACCACTCTGACCCATGTGAAGTGATATCTCATTGTAGTTTTGATTCCCATTTCTCTAATAATGAGCGGTGTTAAGCATCTTTTCATGTGTTTGTTAGCCATCTGTATGTCTTCTTTGAAGAAATGTCTGTTTAAGTCTCTTTCCCACTTTTGATCGGGTTGTGTGCTTTTCTGGCATTGAGTTGTATGAGCTACTTGTATATTTTGGAAATAAATCCTTTGTCAGTTGTTTCATTTGCTATTATTTTTTCCCATTCTGAGGGTTGTCTTTTCACCTTGCTTAGTTTCCTTTGCTGTTCAAAAGCTTGAGTTTAATCAGGTCCCACTTGTTTACTTTTGTTTTTATTTCCATCACTCTGGGAGGTGGGTCATAGAGGATCTTGCTTCGATTTCTGTCATCAAGTGTTCTGCCTACGTTTTCCTCTAACAGTTTTATAGTTTTTGGTCTTACATTTAGGTCTTTAATCCATTTTGAGTTTATCTTTGTGTGTGTTGTTAGGAAGTGATCTAATTTCATTCTTTTACATGTAGCTATCCAATTTCCCCAGCACCATTTATTGAAGAGGCTGTCTTTGCCCCATTGTATATTCTTGCCTCCTTTGTCAAGATAAGATACCTGTAGGTATGTGGGTTTATTTCTGGGCTTTCCACCTTGTTCCATTGGTCTATATTTCTGTTTTTGTGCCGTTACCATACTGTCTTGATGACTGTAGCATTGTAGTATAATCTGAAGTCAGGAAGGTTGATTCCTCCAGCTCCATTGTTCTTTCTCAAGACTGCTTTGGCTAATCAGGGTCCTTTGTGTTTCCACATGAATTGTGAAATTTTTTCTTATAGTTCTGTGAAAACTGCCATTGGTAATTTGATAGGGATCGCATTGAACCTGTAGATTGCATTTCGTAGTATAGTCGTTTTCACAACATTGATTCTTCCTACCCAGGAACATGGAATATCTCTCCATCTGTTTATGTCATCTTTGATTTCTTTCATCAATGTCTTATAATTTTCTGTGTAGAGTTCTTTTGTCTCCTTAGGTAAGTTTATTCCTAGAGATATTTTTATTTTTTGTTGCAATGGTGAATGGGATTGCTTCCTTAATTTCTCTTTCTGATATTTCATTGTTAGTATATAGAAATGCAAGTGATTTCTGTGTATTGATTTTGTATCCTGCAACTTTGCTAAATTCACTGATTAGCTCTAGTAATTTTCTGATACTATCTTTAGGATTTTCTATGTACAGTATCATGTTACCTGCAAACAGTGAGAGCTTTACTTCTTCTTTTCTATCTGGATTCCTTTTATTTCTTTTTCTTCTCTGATTGCTGTAGCTAGGACTTCCAGAAATTTGTTGAATAATAGTGACAAAAGTGGACACCCTTATCTTGTTCCTGATCTTAGGGGGATGCTTTCAGTTTTACACCATTGAGAATAATGTTTGCTGTAGGCTTATCATATATGGCCTTTACTATGTTGAGGTACATTTCTTCTATGCCCATTTTTTAAAGAGTTTTGATCATAAATGGCTGTTGAATTTTGTCAAGGGCTTTTTCTGCATCTGTTGAGATTATCATATGCTTTTTATCTTTCAATTTGTTAATATGGTGTATTACATTGATTGATTTGCATATGTTGAAGAATTCTTGCATCCCTGGAATAAACCCAACTTGATCATGGTGTATGAGGTTTTTGATGTGTTGTTGAATTCTATTTGCTAAAATTTTATTGAGAATTTTTGCATCTATGTTCATCAGTGGTAATTGGCCTATAGTTTTCTTTTTTTTGTGTTGTCTTTGTCTGGTTTTGGTATCAGAGTGATGGTGACCTTGTAGAATGAGATTGGAAGTGTTCCTCCCTTTGCAATGTTTTGAAAGAGTTTTAGAAGGATAGGCATTAGCTCTTCTCTAATTGTTTGATAGAATTCTCCTGTGAAGCCATCTGGTCCTAGGCTTTTGTCTTTTGAGAGATTTTTTATCACAGCTTCAATTTCAGTGCTTGTAATTGGGTTGTTCATAATTTCTGCTGCTTCCTGGTTCAGTCTTAGAAGATTAAAGTTTTCTAAGAATCTGTCCATTTCTTACAGGTTATTCATTTTATTGTTTATAGTTGTTCATAATAGTCTCTTATAATCCTTTGTATTTCTGCATTGTTTGTTGTAACCTCTCCTTTTTCATTTCTAATTCTGTTGATTTGATTCTTCTCTCTTTCTTGATGAGTCTGGCTAAAGGGTTATCAATTTTGTTTATCTTCTCAAAGAACCAACTTTTAGTTTTATTAATCTTTACTGTTGTTTCTTTCATTTCTTTTTCATTTATTTCTGCTCTGATCTTTATGATTTATTTCCTTCTGCTAATTTGTTGTTGTTGTTGTTGTTCTTCTTCTTCTTTTTCTTTTCCAGTTGCTTTAGATGTAAAGTTAGGTTGCCTATTTGATGTTTTTCTTGTTTCTTGAAGTAGGATTGTATTGCTATAAACTTCCCTCTTAGAACTGCTTTTGCTGCATCCCAGAGGTTTTGAGTTGTGTTTTCATTGTCATTTATTTCTAGAAATTTTTTTATTTCCCTTTTGATTTCTTCAGTAACCTGTTGGTTATTTAGAAGTATATTGTTTAATCTCAATGTGTTTGTGTTTTTTACAGTTTTTTTCTTGTAATTGATATCTAGTCTCATAGTGTTGTGTAAGAAAAGATGCTTGATAATGATTTCAGTTTTCTTAAATTGACTGTTCCATGTGCACTTGAGAAGAAGGTGTATTCTTCTGTATTTGGATGGAATGTCCTGAAGATATCAATGAGATCCATCTCATCTAATATATTACTTAATACTTGTGTTTTCCTCACAAGGAATACTTACTGTTTCCTTTGTGGGAGTTCTCACTATTTGATACTCCAGTTCTCTGGTAGTCTAGGGTCTTGGAGTCAGTGCTCCCACTCCAAAAGCTCAGAGCTTGATCTTGGTGATGTTGAAAAGAGCCATTTATTTCATTGGAGTGGTGAGACCAAAACACCAGCACAGTCGCCATAGGTGGGGTGTGGCACTGTCTTCCTGATACTTTTTTATTTTTTTTTCATTTTTATTCCAGGTGGTCACCTGTTGCAGTAATCTCTTTGGACACATCTAGAATTCCAACAAAGTCACTTAATTCCTGTTTCTTTGTCCAGTTACAGCTCCTTTGTCTTCTCAGCCTCCTCATGCTTGTTAGGATTAGTGTCTCATGTTTACTCTTGATTGAAAGAATGTTTATTATATTTGCATAGTCATATGTCCTTTGTGGTTTAGATGTGTTTTGTAGTTGAAGGTGGTGTAAAGAACTGTCTTTGAGAAGCTTGAACAATATTTTTAAAGATGACTTTGGAGAATGATGTTTAAAGAATGAGGAAGTGGAAATTCTTCTTGTATCTACTACAACTTAATGACAGTTTGAGTCTTTAAAAAAGCTTTGGTTTATGATTTTGTTGATTGAAATAGAATCGTCAAAGAGTGACTTACTATTCTTATTCATTAAATTTTCTATCCAAAGTCAAACTTTTAAAATACTGTTTTCTCGTCTCTCAAACCCATCTTTTTGATCAAAAGAATGCTTTTATTTTTAGTGAAGAGCTGGGTGCTGATTCTGAATGATAATTCTATCAACTTTGTTATGCCTTTAAGAACTACTTAACTGGAATGTGTGAGAGGTTAGCAATTATATACTTCATTTTACTAGGTTAATACAGATGGAAATGATATATTTTATTATAAAAGTAATAAATTATACTAGTTCTTTGAAATATAAATTATAGAGAAGTTCTTAAAGGGTTTTTAGTGAATTTAATAAAGGTTTATTATTTATTACTAATAAGTAATTTTGATGATTTGACCATCCAAATATGTATAGTAAAAGAAGATCAGTTTATTAAAGAAAATGTTTTTAATAGTTTTATAGTAATTCTTTGTGTTCTAAATGTGGTCTATCTTCTCTTGTTTTCATTATTTCAGTTTTTTTGTACTTACATAAGTAAATTGTGATTGTATACATTTTGTAAGTTGCCCAACTGTGTAACTGCTGTTAAGTTCATTAGATATTTTCTGTATCTTTTTCTTCTATCCATTTATATTCATTGATACCAAGACTGTAGGATTCCGCCCCCCCGCCCCCAACACAAATGACATCTTATGTATTGGTCTGAAAATTTTGCTTTAACTTAACATTTCTACAGGCTTAATTCTCTTTTTGATTATTCTGCATGTTTTGATAGTATAGGCATACCTTGATTTAAAAAACAATGAAGTGGATCATTTCCTGGCTCTTCAGTGCCTTAAAATTATACCACTTTGATATAGAATTATCATTCAGAATCAGCACCCAGCTCTTCACTAAAAATAAAAGCATTCTTTTGATCAAAAAGATGGGTTTGAGAGACAAGGAGAAAACAGTATTTTAAAAGTTTGATACCACTGTTGTAGTTTAGTCGCAAAGTCACGTTTGTCTCTTTTTTGACTCCATGGACCATAGCCTGCCAAGGCTCCTCTGTACATGGGATTTCCCAGGCAAGAATAGTGGAGTGGGTTCCCATTTCTTTCTCTAGGGGATCTTCCTGACCCGGGAAAATCTCTTGCTTTTTAGGTGGATTCTTTACTATGAGCTACTGGTTATGAGTTAAAAGATCCTATAGTTTTTGGTTCCTTCTAATTCTTTAGTCTCACCTCATATCTTTTTGTCTTGCTCTGTTTTATTTTTTGTTTTGTTTCTGGCTTCCCTGTAGCTTTGATTTTTTTTTTTCAAGCTCCCCAATTGTATTATATTGAATTTAGTCTCAGAATGTGATTATGCTTTTCTTTACCTGTTATAAAATGTATGCACAACGCATATTGGGCTTTCCTGGTGGCTCAAACAGCAAAGAATCTGCCTGCAGTACAGGAGACCTGGGTTCAATCCCTGGGTTGGGAAGATCCCCTGGAGAAGGGAATGGCAACCCACTCCAGTATTCTTGCCTGGGGAATCCCATGGACAGAAGAGTCTGGCGGGCTACAATCCATGGGGTTGCAAAAGAGCAGAACACAATTTAGCAACTAAACAATAACATCTGGGTTATTATTGCAGCTCTTTTTGTTTTTAGCTTATTCAGCCTTGCTAAACCTCCATTTCTCATGGAGTTGACAGTTGAACTCCATTGACCCTCCAATCAGTTGAAAATCTATGTTTAATTTACAGTTAGCTCTCCATATGTATGGTTCCTCCTTATTTGCACCCAAGGATTCAGGCCATTGCAGGTTGTGTGCTGTGCTGTGCTTAGTCACTCAGTTGTGTCCAACTCTTTGCGACCCCATGGACTGTAGTCTGCCAGGCTCCTCTGTTTATGGGATTCTCCAGGCAAGAATACTGGAGGGGGTTGCCGTGCCTTCCTCCAAGGGATTTTCTCAACTCAGGGATTGAACCCAGGTCTCCCACATTGCAGGCAGATTCTTTACCATTTGGGCCACTAGGGAAGCAGTATTCACTATTGAAAAAAATATTCTACGTACAAGTGGACCCTTGGTATTCAAACCTATGATGTTTAAGGGTCAACTATATCTGTAAAATGGGATAACAGTAGTTACCTACTTTTTATCATTTTGTTCTATGTAAAGCATTTAGTGCATTTATAGTATGTGGCAATAACGTATAAATAGTAAAAATTATAGTGATTGTGCAATAAAGCATTTATGTTTTGTGCTCTTTGGGGTTTCTATAGTTTTATAGTGTTAAGGGAATAAAGTGCCCTGTTTTAACTTTGTTTTATGATTAATTAACAAATGTTAAGTTCTCTACACAGCCATACTAGTAAAAAGGAAGGAACCATTTACTCTGTGAAGGTTTAACTTAAGATCAGATTCTTTTAAGGCATTAATTTAAGCTGCATTCTAATTTATAGAAAAGATTGGATGATACTTAATCAACTTCAGCAAACATTTCTGACTAATAACCAGTTCTTATTCTAAATATTAGGTCTTTTAAGCACTTTTCTCCTTTATTTTGGAGAATTCTACCACCCCATGCAAATTGTAGCATTTGACTCTACAATTGAGTAATTAGATACTTCATTTTCTTTTTAGCACTTCGGATGATGGTCTTTTTTTATTAAGTAATAAAGATTTAATGTAAACATGCCTGTAGCTACTCATTCTATTTGTGGGTATATTTTATTTAAAATATTTATAATTAATTATAGAAATAAAAATGTGGGCATTTTCTTTACTCATCCTGTTATTGCATGGGCCATTTGAATATATACACAGATAACTTTAATTTTAGATCTACATATGAAATTAACTTGTTAACTGTCTAGGTTCTTACATTTTTCCCCCATTATCCATTTATTTGATAGCAGAAAAATCCAGACAAAGCTCAGGTTACTTACAAGGCAGATAGATACTACAGAGTTTTTGTTTCCCTAATAATTCAGAGTCTGGATCATAGTACTAGTAGTGCTTAGTAAAATTTTGTTGAATGACTGGATAAAAATTTTTAGCATACTAATGGAAATAGTTCTCTCAATAATGGGCTTACATTTAAGGTTGAATTACTTCAGTAAAACCTAAATTAAATGTAATGCTTGGAAAATAAAATGTGTAGATAATTTACCTTTCTAATTAATTACACCTTAGGTGAGTTTTTCTTTCCTTCCATAAGCAGTCTCTAGGGAGCATAATCAAATCTTTTAAGTACATGTAATACTGTGTTACTTTATTGTTCTGGTCATTAGTTCTCGTTTTTAGAAACTACAGTTTAAGTATAGCAGGTATTGTTTAAGATATGTGAAAGAAATTTCAG
This sequence comes from Oryx dammah, assembly GCF_014754425.2. NCBI lineage: Eukaryota > Metazoa > Chordata > Mammalia > Artiodactyla > Bovidae > Oryx > Oryx dammah. The sequence continues at coordinate 25,608,373 of NW_024070205.1, forward strand.
ATTAGATTTTATATGTAAAGAAAATTTCTGTTAGACACAGGTGATAAGTTTTGTAATTTGATTTTTACCCCCTACCAAAAGGTAGTGGATAGATAGTAAAATTTGACTGTATGTATATATGTTCTGGTTAACTGTATTGTTCTATCATTCTTAAACTTGCTAATTTAAAAAATCTTTTGAAGTAAATCATTTTAACTATGTTATAACACAATATACTATAGCAGCAAATATAAGCCATAACAGGGTTAAAGATCTTTACCAATTAAAAAAAAAAAAAACTCTTAAGATAAACATTAAAAACCCCACAGTCACTTTTTAATCTCATTACCCAAGCTGAATTTGATGATAAAAATATTTTAGGGTAGTTTTTACTTTAAGCCAGTTTTTAAAAAACTCTTTATTAAGGTATAACATAAACTGAAATGTATACATTGTTAAGTGTAGAGCTTCATGAATTTTCACAGATGTACAGATTGTGTGCAGATCAGAGTAGTCTTAGCTATCTTAAGTCTAATTTTAAAATATAAAACAATCATAAACTTAGATAAATTGAGAGACTTAAATCTTGGATCCAGCTTTGTTATTGTCACCTACAGCAAATTACTTCCTTTTTCTGAGGTCTACTCTCCATCTCTAAAATGAAGGGATGAGACTAGTTGTTTTATTATGGCTCTGATTTTGTCAAAATGCAAAAAAGGTGGACTGTGTTGATATAAATGTGGTATAAAATGTTATAGGTAGTGGGGTGAGAATGTACAGTAAAGGAAGACAGTCATTTTCTTTCTTTGTTTTTCAGGTTATATTTCACACTATGTGCTGACTGTATTTACAGAAGATATTTAAAAAAAAAAAAAACTTTTTTCAAAGATTTTGATTCCAGTGGAATCTTTGCTTTAGATTTTGTGTGTGTGTGAGTAAATTGTAACTCCAGAACAATGCCTGTACAAGCTCCACAGTGGACGGATTTCCTCTCCTGCCCAATTTGCACTCAGACTTTTGATGAAACAATTAGAAAGCCCATCAGTTTGGGTTGTGGCCATACTGTCTGCAAGATGTGCCTGAACAAACTCCACCGCAAGGCTTGCCCATTTGACCAGACCACTATCAATACAGACATTGAACTCCTCCCAGTGAACTCAGCATTGTTGCAGCTAGTGGGTGCTCAGGTTAGTTGGGTAACCTATTACATTTTTAAATGTCTGTATATGTGTATTTTCCTTCTGAGAGAAACTGATTAAGATTGCGTAAATATTTCCTTCTATTTAAATGGATAAAATTCTGTTCAGTACTGTTTAGATCCTTTATTTCAGCACCTTTGGTTCTGTTGTGGTAGTGCAGTGTTTCTCATTGCACAGTAACATTCATTCTGGTGGTCAGATTTTCTCAACAGCCTTAGCTCTCAGATCACTAGAGAAACCTTAGAGGTAAGTCACAAGGACTTGTTAATATTGAGGAAGATATTATTTGCTAAACAATTGCATTTTACTTAATAAGGAAAATGAAGCTGCTTCAGACAATTTTACTTAGTAGCTACTAACTGAAATAAAAGATACAGAAAGTAATGAAAACTGTAGAACACTGCCTTTGGAACCTTTTGTCTAGAGTAGGAGCAAATGCTCCTTAAATACATAAAATATAAAAATTAGTGATTCTGAAGGTGTTACTCTGAAAGCTTTGTGTCAGTATTCTCAAGTTAGAGATGAGTAGTATCTTCAGAAGGTTTCACAAAGCCAAGGAAAGCAGGCTTTTCAGAGATAGATGTGATTCACTTAAACAATCCCTCACTGATTTGCATAGTGTGTCTGAAGTGTCATATGTTTACTCTGAATTATTTTCTGAATAAATATACTAGAACTTGGACATTAGTACTTACATTAATATTAGTACCACTAATGTTTACTGGATCAGTCTTCCTATAAGTGGATAAAAAGTAAGAAAGGTTGATACTATGTATGCTGGAGATAAAGAGAGTAATTCTAGAACAGCTTATTCAAAAGAAAAACTTATTGGACTTCCCTGGACCTCCAGTGGCTGGGACTCTGCACTTCCATTGCTGAGGGCCCAGGTTCAGTTCCTCATCAGGGAACTGAGATCTCAATAGCTGCAGCCAAAAAACAAAAACGAAACCAGGAGTGTAGTGCTTCAAACAACACTGTCAAGAGAGTAAGAGAACAGCTCACAGAATGGAAGAAAATAATTGTAAAACATGTATCTGAGAAGAAACATGTATCTAGAACATATAAAGAACTCTTTCAACTCCATTATAAAAAGAACATCATTTTTAAACGGATAGAGATCTGAACACCTCACCAAAGATATGCAGATGGCAAATGAGCAAATAAAAACTTGCTCAGCATTGTTTGTCATTAAAGAATTGGCAAATTAAAATGACAGTCAGAGGTATAACTACTATGTATAAAATAAATAAGCTGCAGAGATTTATTTTACAATAAGGGAAAGATAGCCAACATTTTATAGCAAGTATAAACAAAATATAACCTTTAGAAATTGTGCAATGAGATACCTTTAGAAACAGCAATGAGATACCACTATACATGAATTAAAATAGCTAAAATTCAAAACACAATGCAAAATACTGGTGAGGATATAAAGCAACAGAGACCCTTCATTTATTACTGATGGGAATGCAAGATCATACAGCTGCTTTGGAAGTTATTACATGATTCTGTTTATATGAAATGTTGTAAATAGGCAAATCCAGAGAGACAGAAAATAGATTAGTTTCTTCATGCAGCTGGAGGAGGTTTGAGGGGAAATATGGCAGGTGTGACTATGGGGTTCTTTTAAGGGGCCATGAAAATGTTCTAAAATTTTGATGTTGTATAACTGTGAATATACTTAAAGTCATTGAATATATACCTTAAATGGGTCAATTATATGTTATGCAAATTATGTCTCAATAAAGCTGTTACAGAAATAAAATTTTTTAAATGCTATAATTTTGTATGTATGTATGGAAAAGATCTTTTGAAAAAATTCAGTTAATTTAATGGGAGTTTTGATAGTGACAGTGATAGAGTGCAAATGAAAGTGTTAGTCGCTCACTTGTGTCCAACTCTTTGCGACCCCCTGGACTGTATCTCACCAGGCTCCTTTGTCCATTGGGTTCTCCAGGCAATATATCCTGAAGTGGGTTGCCATTTCTCAGGGGATCTTCCCAACCCAGAGATTGAACCTGGGTCTCCCGCACTACACTACCACTCCTGGGTGAACCGCACTATAGGCTGCTTCTTTACCACCTGAGCCACCAGGGAGAGTACAGTTCAGTCGCTCAGTCATGTCCGATTCTTTGCAACCCCATGAATCACAGCACGCCAGGCCTCCCTGTCCATCACCAACTCCCGGAGTTCACTCAGATTCACATTCATCGAGTCAGTGATAGGAGTGCATAAAATATACTCAACAAAGCATTTGATCATAATTAATTAGTGAGCACTCAAACACCCTTTCTTTGACCTCTAGGTTCCTGAGCAGCAGCCCATTACTTTGTGTAGTGGGGTTGAAGATACAAAGCATTATGAGGAAGCCAAGAAATGTGTAGAAGAATTAGCACTGTACCTGAAACCACTCAGCAGTGCTAGAGGTAAATCGGATGAAATTATTCATGCTAATTAAGCACATGTTCATCAAAGATGCTTTTGTGACCATAAAAATTTCTAAGATTTGAATTTTTAATTATTAATATTGACTAGACTTTTAAAATTATGATTTAAATGAATAGTGATATATTTAATGTCATAGTATTCCATTTGCATGTGGTTAACAGCTCTGTATACTTTTAAACTACAAACTAGGCTTCATTTGTGTGATTTGTATTATTTATTTTAAATATCCTGATAGAACCCAGAACTATTCCGTATACCTATAAGTCCATCAGCCCATTAGAGGAAGTTTTTCTGGACTCCAAAAGTGCATTGGAAACCTAGAAATAACTCTTTCTTCTATTTTAAAGGAGTGGGTCTGAATAGTACTACTCAGAGTGTTCTGAGTCGCCCAATGCAGAGGAAGCTAGTGACGCTGGTCCACTGCCAACTAGTGGAAGAAGAAGGCAGGATTCGTGCCATGAGAGCAGCTCGATCTTTAGGTGAACGAACAGTTACAGAGCTCATTCTCCAACACCAGAATCCTCAGCAACTCTCTTCTAATCTTTGGGCAGCAGTCAGAGCTAGAGGCTGCCAGTTCCTCGGACCAGGTATATAATTAAAATTTGATATTTAAAGTATAGTATAGGCACTATAGGTGATATAAAAAGGCCAGTTCTTTGAAGTATTCGATTGTTATCAAGTAATGTCTCACTTGGTTTCCCATAATCATGGCATGGGTAATTCCAAGTCAGTTTTTCAGTACATTTAAAACTTTTCTCTTAATGCAAAAGTTTATTGATCTTGATAGAGGTTTTCCTTAACTGTATTAACTTGCTTTCTTAAATAAAATATATGGAATGTAATACAAAACTGCCCCTATATGGTTCAAAAAGTGTAGCTGTGAATATTGGTTGTTGTTTTGTTGCCCATTAATTAAGTGGTACCTGTAGAAATTATTAAATATTGCCCTTCTAAGAAATGGATTTATCTAATACCCGTACATGATAAATTTTGTGTTTTTTTTTTTTTTTCCAACTTTTCCTAGCAATGCAGGAGGAAGCCCTAAAGCTGGTTCTCCTGGCCTTAGAAGATGGTTCTGCTTTGTCTAGAAAAGTATTGGTTCTCTTTGTGGTGCAAAGATTGGAACCACGGTTTCCTCAAGCCTCTAAAACTAGCATTGGGCATGTTGTCCAGCTCCTTTATAGAGCCTCCTGCTTCAAGGTATGGTAAATTTCAACTTAAAAGGGAACTTTCTTTCCCCAAACTTAAGTAGTAAAACTTGAGTTTAATAAAGTTGCCTGTATCTTTTCATAAAATTTTAGCAGATTTTCTTTTAAAGAATGTAGATGATGGTCCAGTGGTTAAGACTTCTTCTAATACAGGGGGTGCGGGATGGATCCCTGGTCAGGAAGATAAGATCCCACAGGCCTCCTGGCCAAAAAACCAAAACATAAAACAGAAGCAATATTGTAACAAATTCTACAAAGACTTTAAAAATAGTCCTTGTCAAGAAAAGAAGAAAAAAAAAATCTTAAAAAAAAAAAGAACAAGAATGTAGTCACTTAGCTATGTCTGACTTTGCAACCCTGTGTACAATAGCCCACCAGACTCCTCTGTCTATGGGATTCTCCAGGCAAGAATACTGGAGTGCATTGCCATTCCTTTCTCCAGGGAGATGGTGTCCTATTAAAGTTAAATCTTGTTGCATTGAATTTTTTATAGTAGATATTGAACAGCAAAGATCAAATCAAGGCATATAGATTTTTTTATTTGAAGACACTATAATGCCATGTCAGTTTTCCATCAAGACTACAAACAGAATTGATCTAAAGAGAGAGTTATTAAAGCAGGAGTGCATTTTATGTGGCTATTTGCTCCTGACGTAATTCCACATATACAGCACTGGAGCTTCATTTGCATTTTGATTTTAGTATATGCAGTAACGCAGAACATAGTCCTTTGTATGCCAGATTGAATCAGCACACTTCAAACACTGGTGTCCATTATGTGTCTCTTATTGTTCATTTTGCACAACATAAAACAAGTACTTCATGGGCCAGGGGAGCCTGTCTAAAAAATTGTTAATTGATAACAAGGTATAAGGAGGCCATTGCATCCCCTCATCTGACACTCAAACTAAAAAGGCACAGTGTTTTTCAGAATAGTTGTATGAGAATTTTCTTCTTTTCAAAGTATTTTCATGTCTCTAGGTGGTCTTATAATATATAAACACAGTTTATTTCTTACTTGACTCATTATGAGATTACATATGTCTTTTTAGGTCACCAAACGTGATGAAGACTCTTCTTTGATGCAGCTGAAAGAAGAATTTAGAACCTATGAAGCTCTGCGGCGAGAACATGACTCCCAGATAGTGCAGATTGCTATGGAAGCAGGCTTACGAATTGCACCAGACCAGTGGTCCTCTTTGCTGTATGGGGACCAATCTCACAAATCTCATATGCAGTCCATTATTGACAAGGTAGACTCTTTTTTTGTTCTTTACTTCTTGGACTAATCGTGGAATTTGGTAATTCATTTATTTAACAAATATGTATTAAAATGAATACTATATATCAGGCTCTTGTAAATTATATTCTCTAGCTGAGTGTCATGTCATAACTAGTCACATCATAATGCCAGTTTGTTCATATAAAGGTTTTTAAATTGAGGTGTAGTTGACATTGCTTATATAAGAATTGATTTAATTAATGTTTTACATTTTATCCAGTGCTGCTTTCCATCCCATTGAGAGTCTCCTGTCTATTTTCTCATTGCCTCGCTCCCTTTTATTTTTCTCTGAGTTTTGATCACTATATTCGTTAAACTCATTTTCTAAATGCTTTTATCTTCTTCCTGGAGCACCTATTTAATAGCCTGACAGATGTGTACACTGAGGTTTCTTATGACTCTCAGCCAGGAAAATTTCACATAATAAGTTACCAACCATTCCAAATTTGATCAGATTTTCAGTTTATGTCTACTTTTAATTGTTTGTTATGATGAAAAGATCACTTAAGTACACATGAATTTTAGGTCAGACCCCTAAAATTTCTGGCTCTAAAAGCTATATTTAATTCTCTTAAAGCTATAGAGTAAATATTTAAGCTGGTTTTGTTGTAATTCAACATGAAATTTGTGAAAGAGCTGTATAAAGTCTTTAAGTGCCATTTGTATATATTATGTTCAATGATTTTTTTAAAATTTCTACTATTTTTCTTAATTTTTGCTCTTTTATCTTAAATCCTTATAACCGTAAAATGAGACTGTATGTGAGAGTCCACCCTATATTTAATTTAAAGAAATGTCAGTATGTAAAAGTAGCCTAAATAAAAAATATTTAACACTTACTGAGCACTTACTGTGTGTCTGGTAGTTTTAATTGTTATTATTTTTAATTTTAATGTGTTAATACTTTGCTTAGAATGTTTTACTTTTTGGCTATACCACATGGCTTATGGGATCTTGGTTCCCTGACCAGGGATTAAACCCTGGTCATGGTAGTGAAAGTGCCAAGTCTCAACCACTGGACCACCAGGGAACTCCCTGTCTGGTAGTTTTAAATAATTTATTTAATCTTCTCAACAGCCCTGTAATATTCCTTTTATACAGAAACAGAGGCAGGTTAAGTATATTTCTCCAGGGTCATATTGGTAATAAGTGACAGAGCTGGATTGGAACTTGGACGTTCTGACTCAAGAATCCAGCTCTTAACCACTCAAACCTCTTCCCAGGCTATTGTCTCCACCCCACTTCACCCTTTTTGTTGTTGTTGCTATTTCTAAAGATAAGATTCTTGAAATGAGTAGTAGGTTGATGTCAAAGAATTGGGAAATGTGTTTTATAACTATGTGATGCATAATTTACATTATATATTATTTCTTCTGTCCTGTGGAGAAGGCACTGGCAACCCACTTCAGTACTCTTGCCTGGAAAATCCCAGGGATGGAGGAGCCTGGTGGGCTGCAGTCCATGGGGTCACTAAGAATCGGACATGACTAAGCGACATCACTTTCACTTTTCACTTTCATGCATTGGAGAAGGAAATGACAACCCACTCCAGTATTCTTGCCTGGAGAATCCCAGGGACGGGGGAGCCTGGTGGCCTGCTGTCTCTGGGGTCACACAGAGTCGGACACTACTGAAGTGACTTAGCAGCAGCAGTAGCAGTAGATGCCTTTACCAAAACTTTACCTGCCACTCCTAGGTGTGAAATTGTGTAATGGACTGATTATAACCTTAATCATGATCTTTTAGGGGAGTTCCTTTCTACTTCTGAAGAGAAACTTGACTGACTTTAGTGAAAACTCTAGTAGGAGGTTATTAACCTTCTTATCTGAACTGGACTATATACCTAAATGTATACTCTGTAATAATTTGCTCACATTGTGAGCATTAATTTGAATTTAATGTCCTAAACTTTCATGCAACAAACTGGTAAATGAAGTTTGCAGTGTGATATCTTGTTACTATATAGAGCAATAGAACTTCCTGTGATAATGAAAATCTATATACATGCATTGTCCAATATGGTGATCACGAATCCTAGGGACAGGGGAGCCTGGTGGGCTGCCCTCTATGGGGTCGCACAGAGTCGGACACGACTGAAGCGACTTAGCAGCAGCAGCAGCCATACTTGGCTGTTAAACACTTGACATATATCTTGTGTGACTGATAAACTAAAATTTTTATATTACTTAAAGTTTTTAATAGCCTTACATAGCTAAGGGCTACTGTATTGGATGATGGAAATAGAGAACTTATTAAAAGTGACAAGAAAATCAATAACCATATTAAATTAATAAAGAAATATGAATTTAGAGTTCACAGAGAGGAATTTCATCTAATTGATGGGATAGAATGGGCCCCAATAATAAATATACATCTAAAACAGTAACATGACAAATATTGTCTGTTAAACTATATAAAGAAACATATATTGTCATTCATTGCTGATGGTTTGTAAAATGGATTACCCATTTTGGAGGAACTAACTTGTCAGTGAAGCCTCAAATTTTTCCATTTTTAAATTGAAATATAGTTGATTTACAGTGTTCTATTACTTTCACATGCAGGATCTTAGTTCCCTGCAGCAGAAGAGGAGTCTTAACCACTGGACCACTGGGAAGTCCCCGAACCTCAAAATATTCATGTCCTTTACCAAAGTTACTATTTCCAGGAATTTATTTTAAAGGAATAATCCAAACTTTCAAAAAAGTTACAAACTCAAAAGTGTTAATTTACTAAATTATTTATAAAGGATAAAATAAGAGGATGGTTAAAGAAGTTAATATACATCTACTCAGAACACTGAGTAGTTACATGGCCAATAAAATTGCAGTTATGTCAGGAGAGATAACCTCTTCAGCTATTAAATAGCATTAAATTTCTTTTTAAAAATGTTAGTGAAATATTTTTGTTAAATCTCAGTGATAGATGCACAGGAATTATATTAGACAATACTTTGAAGTATTTTATAATAAAGACTGTTAGATATTTTAAAAATATCTTTGTTATAATGTTAATGGTAAACAAATCCAGAAGTTTATAAATAGCCCATTATAAGTATGTGAAAAACATGCAAAGATGAAAAAATTGAATGAAAGGCATGTCACCATTTTAATGGTTAGTTAGTTGTGTTACTCCATGTTTTTTTTAATCTATGCTATTTAAAATATACCTTTTAAAACGACTGGTAGGGGAGAAAAAGTTTCATACACGTATTTTTTTTTTTAAGTGAAAGTAAGTTTATTTAGAAAGATGCACATGTCATAGGCAGAATGCAGTCAGTTTTATATGGTGAGAGCAGCCCTCTTCTATATTAATAAACCACAGAGCTAAATGTTTTCAAGTAAGAACCCTTAGTTGTGAAAAGTGGAAGTTAGTCGCATAGACATATCCGACTATGCAATCCCATGGACTGTAGCCTGCCCAGTTCCTCTGTCCATGGAATTCTCCAGGCAAGAAAACTGGAGTAGGTTGCCATTTCCTTCTCCAGGGGATCTTCCCAACCCAGGAATCAAACCCGGGTCTCCTGCATTGCAGGCAGGTTCTTTACCAACTGAGCCACTAGGGAAGCATCACCTAATCTTTTTCTTTTCTTTAACGGTCAAATGTATTGGCCACCTTAGGAGAGTTAGGGCAAGTATGTGTGTCCATTAAGCCTTAGGAAAACACGTAGCCTGATAGCTTCCAAGAATCCCAAACCAAATACAGACTTTTTCTGAACTGGAATGAACTCAAATTATGTAGTTTGTGCAACAGATGAGTTCAGATCGAGTCTGTAAATATTGTATATGGTGCCATAACCTTTGGTCTATAACAGAACTTGAATTCAAACTCAGTTTGACTCCAGTTTCATTGCTTTTGTTGTTGTAGAACGTTATCTCTATACTGTACTTCCAAATTTCAATTACTTGAATGGATCCAAGAGACAAACTAATATGGTGCTGTAAGAACCTGAGCTCTAAAGAGTATTTCCAAATTGAGGAATTGAGAAAGATCTCACATTTGAGGAGTGTAATGGCAGAGAAGAGAGTATACAATATACCAACTTGTGGATGCAGAGAAGTGCAAGGCTTCTTCAGGAAGCGAGTGATCCAGTTGGCCAATGCATGGGATGTGGGCGAGGATAAAAATTAAATATAATTAATTGCAAAAAATGATTGTGATCTTGTAAATAATCTTTATTTTGAAAGGATTATCTGGTCTTTGGGGGAAGTTAATATTTATCTTTTTTTAAGTTGCAGACCCCAGCCTCTTTTGCACAAAGTGTTCAGGAACTAACAATTGCTCTTCAGCGGACTGGAGATCCAGCAAACTTGAATCGACTAAGACCCCATTTGGAGCTATTAGCAAACATTGACCCTAGTCCAGGTAAATCCAGGGGGAATTAATGGACTATCCTATATGTACCTTAGTACTATTCAGTGATTCTTTTGTCTTTTGTTACATTTCTCTAGAATTTCCCAGAGTAGTAATTCTGAATCTTTTCTATAGTAGTTAAGTTTCTGGCCCCAATCTTGTGTCTCTGTTTGTTACTTCAACTAATATTTATTTAATACTTTTTACTGTTCTGTTCACTTCACCAGGAAAATAGATTCTTTCTGTGATCCTTTATGTTTCTTCCTTGTCTCATCACAACATTGTGCTATATTTTTACCATTTTCATCTCTTTTGACAAAACTCCAGTTTTTTTTTTCTGTATAATATGTCCTTAATTGCATTTTTTTGATCCTAACTTTCCCTTCTTCACAATAATCTTGTTCTATCACATATCCTCTTTTGCATGTCTAATTTGTCAAGCCATTTCCTGTTCCTTCTCCTTAACCTGAAAATCAACCAACCTTCATTTTTCACCTGATACTTACATCTTAGCTTATATGCTACTGTCCTTGTGTTTATTCCTACTACTGAACTAAAAAGCTCTTAATATTCACCAGTAATTTCTAATTCCAACGGCTTCTTAAATTTCTTGTCTTCAGCATTTGGTAATGTTGTTGACTACTTCCTTGATAAACTGTCTTGATACCTTATCTTTCTGTAGTCTTAGGATTCTCTTCTGGCCTGTCTGAATGCTAGTTTTGTCTTATTTTGTTCACTTTGTCTGCTCTTTCCTCTCTTGCACCCTAAAGAGTAGGCTGCTGTGTTCTTGGAATTTTGCTTTCTCTACACTCCGGTTGAAGATGTTTGTCATTCATTATCAACATCAGGTATTATTCCTTCACAGATAATAGACTCCCAAATACCTTTGTCACTATTATCTGTTCATCACTCCAGACCTACTTTCCCAAATGCTTTCTGAGATTCTACATCCTCTCTGCTCAGTGTTTCAAAGCAAACTCATCTTCACTTGATCCTTGCTTTTCCTCCTGTGTTCCCTTTCTCAATAAATGACCTGATTCTCTGAGGTATGCAAGCTTAAAACCTGAGTCTTTTGTCTTACCTCATATCTTTTCTTTTCACTTGCTCTACACACCATTTCAGACAAGATTTGTCTGTTCTTTCACAATATCTCTCTATCCCGTAGATTAGTACTGTCTCAATGAGTGCCTTATTCCTTTTCCTGAAACTAAATGCCTTCCATTCTCCTCTGCTCTTTTTGATTCTTCTAATCTAATCTGCTTACTGCTGCAAAATAAATCACATCTCTGATTTTGACACTCACACTTTTAGTGACATGCATTGCCTGTAGAATAAGGCTTGGAACACTTGACTATGACATTGCAGAGTAGTAAATTTATTACCAAAGTTGCTTAATCAAATCAGTTAAGATCTATTTTTATTTTTTGGCCATGCTGCACAGCATTCAGGATCTTAGTTCCCTGACTAGAGAGTGAACCTGGGTCCCCTGCAGTGGAAGCCCAGAGTCCTAACCACTGGACTGCCAGGTATTCTAAGATCTATTTTTAGAACACAGAGATTTTATTTTTTCCCCACTGCTGTGCTTTGAACATTCTGAGCAATCAAAAGATCACTTCATAAGCTCACTACTTCTCACCAATCTGTCTCACCAATCTGTCTACATCAGTCTGAGCCAATATATTCTACTCCTTCCTTGTGTGACAATGGATAAACCATACTTCTAGCTAAGGCCACCCTCTTTCCTTATGTATTAATATCATCTTGTCAAGTATATCCTTCCAGTAGCCTCTGTTTCTTTTCTTTTTTTTTTTAGACTAGTCAAGTGCAGTAGTGAGAATAGCCTCTGTTTCTTATGTCATCAGTTTTCCTTCTCCATAGAGTAGCTCTGTCAACATACAAACATTTTATCATTCTTTTCATCAAAACCCACTTTTGATATCATTTGCCATCTACCTACAATTCCAGTTCTATACTTTTTATATAGCACTCTCTTGAACACACTCCAATCAGACATTTATCTCTACCACTCAGTCAAAGTGACTTTTCTCAAGGTCACAAGTGACTTCCATGCAGCTAATTCCAAATATCAATTCTTTATTCTCTTTGTGTTTGACCTGTTAGCATTTAACGTAGTTGTTTACTCTCTACTCCTTGTACCACTCTTTTCACTTTTAGGCCACTGTACTCTCCTAGTTTTCTTCTTACTACATTGAAACCTCCTTCTCAGCCTCTTTTGCTGATTTCTTCTTCTCTCCATAACCTCTAAACTTTTTCTTTTTTCCCCCCATATTTTCTAACCTTTGATGTGCTTCCAGAATTTAATCCTTAGGTCTCTTTTCTTTTCTATTTATACTCATTCCCTAGATAATCTCATCTAGTCTCACAGCTTTAGATTTTATTTGTATGACTCACAAACTTGGTATGTTTCATCAGTCCTGAGGCTCACATTTTTTCAGATTTTAGCATTTCTGAAATTGGGCTGCATTTGTATAATCAGTGACATGTAATAATTAGCAATTTTTTTATTTTGGTAGCGCATAAAATGATGATACATATTACAGTTGATGGTGTTTTAAAATCTGTGTAACTTGGTATTTACAGCCTAGATTTTCTTCTTAGATTCATTTGTGATATCTGCCTGCCTGTTATCCAGTAGTTCTACTTGAAAATCTAATAATTTTAAGTAGTATGTCTAAAAGTGAGTACCAGCCCATATCCTCCACCCACCCATCATTCCCATTAGTGACAACTCCATTCTTCCATTTCCTCAGGCCAAATACCTTGGGGATACCATTAACTCATGTTTCTCTCATAAGGTACATCTGATCTATGAACATACCCCATAGGGTCTACTTTTAAAATCTATTCAGAATCCATCTACTTATCACCTCTCTACTACCTCCCTCTTCTATCTTCATGGATGATGGAATAGCCTCCTGTTGTCTGTCTAGTTTTAACATAGGAGCCAGAGTGATTCTATTACCCCTTTGCTCAAAAACTCCAGTGGTTTCCATCACTCAATACAAGCCAGTCTTTTCTGTGACTTACCAGACCTCACATGATCTGGTCTTCCTTTACCTCTCTCCAACTTCTTGTACTCTTTTCCTACCTCATTCATTCCGGATTTCACCTCCATTAACATGTCAGGCATACTCCCATATTAGGGCTTTTGTACTTATTCTTCCTCTTCTTGGAATGTTTTTCTCCCCATATATCATAATAGATCCACAAGGCACACTCAAACCCTACTTTTGAGTCTCTAATCAAATGTAACCTTCTCAAGGAGCCCTTTACAGGCAACCTTGTCTAAAATTTTACACATACTTGTTCTACTCCCTTTCTTTGCTCTATTTATTCAACTCATCATTCTCTAGATAATTTGTGTTTTGATTATTTATCTTATTTATTGTCTGGCTTTTCTCCTTTAATAGAATAAGGATTTTTGTTTCTACCGCTTCTTGAGCAACTTGAATAATACCTGAAACTTTGTAGGTATTCAGTAAAATACTTTGTGTATTACTGTTCTCTTTACTTTCTCTGTGCCTTTATCCTTTTTTCCTGATTAAGTTCCATGTGTCTTTCAAAGCGTAGTTCAAATGCCATCGCCCAGAAGTTTTTCAGTGTTCGAACAGGAAGTCATTTATACATATGCATTCTTGCTTCATTTTATATTTCTTTTAGAGAACATTTCATATTTAGCTTTGTAGTTAATTTTTCCTTTAGGAAATCACAGCACTTACTAAATGAAGAGTGTGTATAGCACAGCTGCTTTATATAATAGCTCTTCTATTAAACTTTTTAAGCATTCTGTTTACCAATACTTGACTTATACAAAATTAAAAATAGACATTACAATTTGGCTTGACTGTAGGCAGTTCACAATTACATTTGATCCAAAGTGTGTTGGTCTGTACTATACTCTCATTTTTTTAGGTGCAAACATTTAAAAACTAAAACTTTTTACATAAAAATCTCAAATTTCAGTTTTCCCTGGGAAACAGAAGTGTATCTAGAAGTGTCATCCTTGCATCTTCACATAACAACAGTCAGCTAAAGTTGAGTAGTCACCGTAACCTTAGATGGGAGACATACTCTTTAACACAGTCCCTGTCACCCTTTTTTTAAAAATCACTTTATCTCTTAGAAATTTATTTTTTACTCTGTTTTTCAGTGATTCTGATGTGAGTTATTTTTTTTTAATTGGAGAATAATTGCTTTACAGTGTTGTGTGTTTCTGCCATACAACAACGTCAGTCAGCCATAAGTATACATATATCCTGTCTGTCTTGAACCTCCTTCCTATCTCCCACCCCACCCCACCCCACCCCTCTAGGTCATCATGGAGCACCAGGCCTGTCACTCTTTATTGTTATTTCCAACAATAAGGGTCTGATGACAGATGCTGTTTATTATCTGTCATATTTCATTCCTGTATGTTACCTTCACACTCTCTGTAGTTATTTTAGTTATTTGCAACCCCTACTTTAAAAGGATATATTTATTTCTTTAAAATGATGTTTAGGTGAATAAGCTATTTCATGAATAGCTATATGAAACGTAGCTTAATTCCACTGAAGTGCTGATACTCCTTTACTAATTTAGTAGTGGGCAGAACTTTGAATAACATAGTTTGAAAAAAATTTTTTTATTTGTTGTATAGATGCTCCTCCTCCTACTTGGGAACAGCTAGAAAATGGGTTGGTTGCTGTGCGTACAGTGGTACATGGGCTGGTTGATTATATCCAGAATCACAGCAAAAAAGGAACAGATCAACAGCAGGTAAGGGAGGTGTTTGAAATTTAGAAGTAAGCTACTGTGGTTATCCTTACAGATAAAAATTAACCCAATAAGATGACGAGAATATTTTTAGACTCTGTAAAGACTAGAAATTAAACTGAAAATTAAAAATCTATTTTTAACTCCCTATTCGAAGATTTATAGTTTAGAATGGTTAGCAGCCAGTGTACTGGATTAGCCTAGTGATTTTGCCTGACGGCATTGAAGTTAAGTAATCCCTGTTGGCATGATGTCGTGCTGGAGTCACTTTTCACATTGGATATAGCAGCATTTGATTCCGTGTTAAAGGTTATTCCAGTTATATAAACTTATTCTTTTCCCAGCTACTAGTGCTTCTCTGATTATAAGTATTACTTTTTAGTGCTAATGCTGTATTTCTCCAGTACTGTTCATGTGTTTTGTAAATGCTTTTTCTCTATTACTATTTAAATATTTTTCATTCATAATGTCTCATGCCAGTGGGCCAAATTTTCCTGAGATATTTTTTATTGGAATATATGGCAGTACAATATAATAGCCTATGTTGTGGCTGGAATTTAAATTTTTACTCCCAATGATTTCATTTCACCCTCAGAATTTATGTTAAGTTCACTTTATCTTTTATTTTGCCATAGTAAGCTTGAGAAGTTAAAATTTTGTTATTAATTTATCTGGCTCAGATAAATATTAACAATTTCTTTAAAAGTAAGAAATATTAGAAGTGTCCTGCAAAGTCGAATAGTACACATACGCTTTTCCCAATCTAAGATCAGAACTTTATTTTATGACTAAGATATTTAGAAAAGTTAACGTTAAAATTTAGTTAAAATTACTTTTTAACTCCCTATTACAAAAATAATATTAACTTTTAAGTTCTTCCCATGTAGATTTGTAGTATGTTATAAAGGAACATAATTGTAGGCATAGTTACATTGAAAACTATCCAAATCAAGTATTAAAAGACAGGGGTTTGCTTGAACCACTGTAAACTCCAGGAGTTTGCTTGTCCACTGTAAAATGTTGGAAGGAAGGTCATAGAGCCCTCATGAGATTGAATCAAGAATTTATGTGATGTGACATGTTTGATAGTTAATATCAACATAGAAAAATCAGGGCTACATTTTTTAAGTAATTTATTTTTGGACTCTCTAAGACCTCAGACAGGATAATGTTCCAGCACTTTTGCTCTGAGTAGTCTAGATAAGTGTATAAGTTAGTCTGAGTTATTCATCTGGATTATTAAGTTCTTTAAATAGTGACACAAAATTTACATTATTTTAAATAGCTAATGTTTAATTTTGATCTTAGCCTCCACAGCATAGCAAATATAAAACATACATGTGTCGAGACATGAAGCAGAGAGGAGGATGCCCTCGGGGGGCCAGCTGTACATTTGCACACTCACAGGAGGAACTGGAAAAGTAAGTTTGAAAGTCATCAGACTTAACCTTCCAATAATTTGTTAGAGAATAATTTGCTGCCATTGAGAAATAAGAAGAAATGTATTTGCATTCCCTTTGATGAATAGGAAATGTGTAGAAAGTAATACAAAACTTTAAAAAAAGAAAAGCAAATCAGTTTCCTTACCTTTCATTACATTGTGCCTACAAATGGAAAACTACTTATGGTTAACTAGATCTAGAAGTGAGTCATTTTCATTACCCCCTCCCCCAAATTAAAAGTCTCAGAATTTTCATCAGCTTTAACTGATTGAACTTAACTAATTGAAAATTGCATTTCCAGTGGAAAAATTTGCCCTTTTTGTCTGTCAAGAAAATACTTACTGCCAGGCTCATTATTACAGATTCTTTCAAATTTCAAGGACCAGATAACTTCAATGATGTTAAATCTCCAGCACAGAGTAAAAAGAAAGGAAAAACCTCTTAATTGTTTTATAAATCCGTGTAACACTGACACTAAATTTGACAAAGATAGCACAATTAAAGAAAGCTACAGATTCATCTCACATGATATTTTTTAAATCCCAGCTATTATAACTTGGAATTCAATACATTAAAATAGACACCATTACAAAGGTGCAAAGGTAACACAGTATAATTACTGTAGGTTAGAGAAGAAGTGTTTTGTAACCATGTGATCATAGCCAAAGATACCAGAAGGCATTTGAATAATATTTGATGTCCATCAAGTTTCCTTGGTAGAACAAAAATGTCATAGATATTTTCCCAACATGATAATTATATCTCAAATCAAGAGCCAGCATGATAGCCTGATGCTTACTTGGTATTAGTTTATTACATACAGTCCTGTTTCAGACAAGAGTCAGGGAAATTTTTCTGCTAGTAAAAAGTGTTATTTAACATTCTGGAAGTTATAGCTAATGTATGTAAGCAAGAGAATAAAATATGCAAAATCATTAAATGGGAAAATTCAAGAGAAATGCTAGAATCAAAAGAACCAAGAACGGGGGCTTCTCTGGTGGCTCAGAGGATAAAGCGTCTGCCTGCAATGCGGGATACCTGGGTTCAGTCCCTGGGTTGGGAAGATCCCCTGGAGAAGGAAATGGCAACCCACTCCAGTATTCTTGCCTGGAGAGTCCCATGGACTGAGGAGCCTGATGGGCTACAGTCCACAGGGTTGCAAAGAGTTGGACACGACTGAGCGACTTCACTCACTCACTCAGCAAACCAAAAAATTATATGAAAGCAAAAAATGAATTGCTTTCATATAAACTAAAAAGGGAAACATAACCAGTTAAAAAATAAGGTGACATTAAAATCCCTTTTGCATTAACAACAAAAAAAGTTAAACACCAAATAATCTAATAAATACCCAGGATCTATATTGAATTGAATTATAAGTTGACTAGATGAAGCATACTATGTTCTTGGATGAGACTTAGCATTATAGAGGTTTTATTTTCTCTTAAACAGTAAATTCAGTGAAATCTCAGAATCTTAACAGGATGATTTTTTGGCCCTAACAGATTCATTCATTTGGAAGAAAAAATATGCCAATAACCAGGAAATTCTGGGGAAAAAAGTCTTCAGTGGGGACTAGACTAATAACTATTAATATTAACCTGTTTTATGAAGCTAAAGTATAAAAACTGTGGTATTGGCGTAGGAATATATAGACCAATGAAATACAGTTGAAAATCTAGAAAGAATTCCAGATACATATAGGAACTGAGCAATGTGAAAAAAAGTGGCATTTCACATCAATATCAAAAAAATATGATGATGAAACAACTCTATTTGAAAAATAATTAGGGCTGGATTCTTAACCTTTACACCAAAATGAATTATAAATTTCTCAGAGATTTAAATATTTAGGAGAAAACTATAGAGTACTTAGAGATTTTTGTTGTTGTTGTTACATCATCTTATGTAGGAAAGGATTTTTTTTTAATATAATTTTATTTATTTATTTTTGATTGCATGGGTCTTGTTTGCTGCATGGGCTTTTCTTTAGTTGTGGTGAGTGGAGACTACTCTAGTTGCGGTGCACAGGCTTCTCGTTGCTGTGGCTTCTGTTGTTTGCGGAGCATGGGCTCCAGAGCACTCAGGCTTCAGTAGCAGGACACGGGCTCAGTAGTTGCAGCTCCGAGGCTCTAGAGCACAAGCTCAGTAGCTGTGGCACCCAGGTTTTGTTTCCCCGTGGCATGTGGGATCTTCCTGGACAAGGGATCAAACCTGTCTCCTGCATTGGCAGGTGGATTCTTTACCACTAAACTGCCAGGGGAGCCCAGGAAAGGATTTTTGAAGAATGACACCTGCATGCATAAAGAAGATGAATAAATTTGATTAAATGAAAGTTAAAAATTAAGATAATGGCTCAAACACCACAGATATAAAAAAGAAGGAAAAATGGTGGTGAAATGACATGATACCTATAACACAAAATGATCTCCTACAAATCTATAAGAAAGAAAAGAACCAGTAAATACATGGATCAGACATGTAAACAATTCACCGAAGAAACACAAATGGCCAGCAAACATGTGAAACTATGTTCAGTTTCACTAATTGTTAAAGAAATGCAAATTAAAATAAAACTTGATTTTTTTTTAACTGTCAGACACTGAGACTAGTCAATGTTTAGTAAGATATTAAGAAAAAGCCTTTTTTTTTTCTTTTAATCAGTAGGAGTTATAATAGCTTTGGACATTATAACAATTTCTAATGTGCATACATTAAACTTAGTAATTCTGCTTTTGGTTATTACACAGGTGTGAAGTATATGTATATAATTTTCTATTACCACATTGTTTTAATAGCAAAAATTAGGGGCAACCTAGGTATACTGACATAAAGGAATAGTTAAGATTTTGAAGTAGAAGAAAAAATTTACTAAGCAGCCATCAGTTCAATTCAGTTCAATCACCCAGTCATGTCTGACTCTTTGCCATATATAACACTATTTCTGTAAATAATAATCTTACAAACGTAAGAATATTAATCTAGTGCATAGAGTGGAAAAATGTGTATTATATATCAAACTGTTAACAGTAGTTACTGTTGATGGGTGGTCCCCCCCCACCCCCTACTCCAAAGTTTGTGTATGTGTGTCTATATATATATATACAGACACACACATATATATACACAAGTTTCCAAGATGATAGCTAGAGCCAGTGTTTCAAGAGAATTTCTAGAAAGTGATATGCTCAGTATCTTTTCCTTTTGTATCTTAAATACATTTTATTTCTTGATTTTTGCTTGCACAATTTTGGTTTTTGTTGTGCACCTTTGCTTTTTCTATAGATTTCGTAAAATGAACAAACGCCTGGTTCCCAGAAGACCCCTGAGTGCCTCTTTGGGTCAACTTAATGAGGTGGGCCTGCCTTCAACAGCTATCCTTCCGGAAGAAGGGGCAGTGGATCTGCCTAGCAGAAAAACCCCTGCTCTGCCAAATGGGATTGTATCAGCAGGGAATACAGTAACACAACTGATTCCACGAGGGACAGACCCCAGCTACGAGTCCAGTCTGAAACCAGGAAAGATCGATCACCTGAGCAGTAGTGCCCCTGGGTCCCCTCCTGACCTGTACGTTGTTTTTACTAACATTTATTTAAAGTTTCTTTATTGACATAAAGTAGAAGGAAGAAAGAATAATCAGTGTTTTGTTTAGGGGAGGGGAAAAACCCTTAACTGGATGGCTCTATTCTGTTGTTCTTTATTTCTATTTCATGTGCCAGTGATATTTTGAGGAACAGTATTGGTGACATAAGATCAAAGTTTGCAAAATTTGTGGAAAACAATGGTTATTGGAAGAAACCGTTTCCCAAATTTTGGCAGTTTTTTTTTTTTTTAAACATGTAACAGTTTGTATACATTTAGAAATGTTTTCAAGACCTTAAACTTGACATGCAGACTCTTGCTCCTATAGGCTAGAATCAGTCCCTAAGAGTATTTCTGCCTTGCCTGTTAATCCACATCCTGTACCTCCAAGAGGACCAACAGAGCTGCCCCCTATGCCTGTCACTAAACCTCTTCAGATGGTGGCGCGAGGTTCTCAGCTCTATCCAGCACAGCAGGCTGACGTTTATTACCAGGATCCTCGAGGAGCCGCTCCACCGTTTGAACCAGCACCTTATCAGCAGGGTAATGATCTTTCATTTATGTCACTCACTTTTCTTAGGAGTTACAAGAATGATTTCAAGTAAGAGTGACCATATTTTCAGTAACCTCCTCAAAATAAATAAATGCTTTTTCTTAATACTTGGGAAAAAATGAAGTTATATGATCAGCTAAATAATATGAAATAAATGAAGTAGCAAAGCTAGGAAAACCAGTTTACCCTAACTGCTAGAAGCAGTTATATATTAAAAGTGTTTACATATTTATGGAAATAAGTCATTCAAGTAGACAATGGAAATTTGCTGAGGCAATATATATTTTCCTGACAAAAGTTTTCTTCAAGCATGAGAAAAGAATATAATATTATGGTGAATATAAAACACACATGGTACATTTTTTCCTTTCAGTTGTCACGTAATATTTTTTCTAGGTCCTATAATATACATGAAAAAATACAAATATGTACTTCTAGAGAGTTTATAGTATAGAATCAATATTAGAAAGAATAGAAAACTATATGTGTTAGAGTATATCTATATACATGTTTGAAATGAGGTGTTCAGTTGTGGTGGTTAATATTAGTGTGGTAGAAATTAACTGCAAGACTCAAGGAAGATCATTGAGAACTTGAGGACTCAAAAGACTCTGGAAGAATGCCCTAAATAGAGGGTTTGGGAATAGAAAGGAAAATTTACAAATGGATTGTAAAGATGAGAGTCTAGAGTCAAGGAGGAGTAAGACTATTGATAATCCAGGTGTGACTTGAGGTCTGGACTAATGTGGTGAGAACATAGGAAGCAGGTATTTGAGAAAACAGACATAGCCAGTTTTAATGGTAATACTAGGTATGGAGAATGAGTTTTCACATAATGTAATTCATGTTAAAAAAAAAAATGAAGAAAATATGTATAGGAAGCTTCTGTCCTAATTTTCAACAGAGGCGCTCATCAGTTGAGGTAAATGTCTTGAAATTGGGAAGCTACTGCCACAACTGTTGGGTCGGGAACTCTAGGAGACTTCCCTGGCAGTCCAGTGGTTAAGATTCCATGTTTCCACTGCAGGGGGCACAGGTTAGTCCCTGGTTGGGGAACTAAGAGCCTACGTGCCTTTCAGCACGGCCAAAAAAAAAGAACTCTGGAGTTACGCAGTTAGCTACTCTTATCTATCTGTACCAGTAGAATGGATCTTTTGAGGGCCATATCTCTTTGCAGTTAACTCAGTCTCACATTCTAAACTTAGGCAAATGAAAGATTTGTGGAACCTAAGCTTCAGGAAAATAGTTTTTTTGCTTTCCAGTGTTTGCAGTATATTAGGCACACCAGAAAGATGATCAGAGAATTGAGAGAGCCAGTTTACTGTTGTAGACTGTGAGTAGATTGATGTTTTCAATAATTTGGAAGGAGAATTTTTGCTTGATATTTTTCATAAATCTAGCCTGACTACATACCTAAGCAGAGGGGAAAACATCTAAAAAATGAGTGGATTTTTTATTCTTTGCTGTTGAAATATTTTAAAAAGAAAAGTCTTACATAGGAAAATAGATTGGCTGATTGTTGCTTTTGGTTGCTCTTTTGTATTGTACAGGTATGTACTATCCACCACCACCACAGTGTGTGTCCCGCTTTGTCCGACCTCCACCATCTGCTCCTGAACCTGGTGCTCCCTACTTGGATCATTATCCGCCGTACCTCCAAGATCGTGTAGTGAACTCACAGTATGGCACACAGCCACAACAGTACCCACCTATGTACTCACCACACTATGATGGCCGTCGAGTATACCCTGCTCAGTCTTATGCAAGAGAGGATATTTTCCGAGAAAGTCCTATACCCATTGAGATTCCACCTGCAGCAGTGCCACCCTATGTACCAGAACCCAGAGAAAGATACCAACAGATGGAAGGTTACTATCCAGTGGCTCCACACCCAACTCAGATCAGACCTTCATACAACAGAGTATGCTGAGTTCTTTTTATTGTTATTAATGTAGATTTAATTAGACTGTTGCTTACAGTGATTTTTTTGTTTAACCTTTTATCATGGTAATAACGCTTTGATCAGTTAATTCTTTTAAAAGAAAGCATCTTTTGTCACCTTTTCATAATCTTCATAGGTTTAAGTTTTATTTATTTTTTTACTATTAAAAGGGAAATAAATTACTGCCCCACTCCCACTAACCCATCTTCGTTTTTGAAAATGTTAGATGATTTTATTAACATTTCTAGATTCATTTAGAAAGTATGGTCTCTGACCAAGAAAAAGAAACTTACATTTAGGTCTTTGGGAAGTCCTGAGAACTTTTAGGGGTTTTGTTTTGTTTTATTAAGTCTTGCTATTTCCAGATGTTAAGATGAATATCAGTTCAGTTCAATCGCTCAGTTGTGTCCGACTCTTTGCGACCCCATGAATCACAGCAGATGAGTATACGGGCTAGTTATTCAAAATATGTGCTAAGTGAATCAACGTGTCCTGAAATTCTTTTTCAATTTGTACTCATCTTTTCACTTTTAGGAGCCTCCATACAGTCGGCTTCCGCCTCCTCCCCAGCCCCATCCTAGTCTAGATGAGCTACATCGAAGACGAAAGGAAATAATGGCACAGCTAGAAGAAAGGAAGGTTATCTCTCCACCTCCTTTTGCACCTTCACCAACATTGCCTCCTACCTTCCATCAGGAGGAGGTAAGCCTGTGGCTTTTTAGTCTTATTTATCAAATTTTCCTTTATCAGCGGTTTAAGTAATCTTCACCCTTCCCAAGATCATGAAGATATTTTTCTGTTTTCTTTTGCAAGGTTTATTATTTCACATTTTGATCTGTAATCCATCTAGAATTGATTTTTGTATATAATATCATAATCTGGTCACAGTCAGGTGACTGTTTATGTTTCAGTTTCATTGATCTGTTTCTCTGTCCTTCTACCAACACCACACTGTCTTCATGTGGTGATATATGTTTTCCAGTTTTGGTCTTTAGGTTTATCTTTGCTGTTCTTTGTCCTTGGAAATTCCAAACATACTTTAGAATCAGCATGTGGATGTCCACAGAAATATATGCTGCGGTTTTTATTAGGATTACATTGAATCTCTGGATCTGCACAACCCAGTATGCTAACCACTAGCCACATGTGGATGATGATACCTAAAATAAGCCTAATCTGAGTTCCCTGGTGCTATAAGCATAAAACATATATTGGGTTTGAAGATTTAGTACCCCCTTAAAAATATTTCAGTAATACATTTATATTAATTTATATAGTCTATATAATAATTATGATTATAAATAATATATATTAATTACATGTTAAAATTATACTACTTTGGATTATTAAGTTAAACAAAATGTATTGTTAAAATTATTTAACAATTTAACCTCTCCTCCAGGGGATCTTCCCCTCCCAGGGATTGAACCTGGGTCTCCTGTGTTGTAGGCAAATTCTTTACTGTCTGAGCTACCAGAAAAGCTCCCTTTTCATTTTGGATTATTAAATGTATTGTTAAAATTAATTTTATGTTTTTATTTTTTAATGTGCCTATTAAAAAATTTTAGGTTATATGTGGGTCAGTTACATTTTTCACTGGACAGTGTTGCTTTAGATCCATTTGGGGAGAAGTAACATCTTTCCAGTAGTGAGTCTCCAAGAACATGGTATACTCTCCATTTTCTTGAATATTCTTTAATTTCTCTCAATAATGTCCTACCTCGTACTGTTTTCAGTGTCTTTCACATCTTTCATTAAACATATTCCTAGAAAACTAATGTTTTTGAAGATGTTTTAAATGGAATCCTTTTTGAAGTTTCATATTCTCTTTGTTCTTATTACAGAGAAATTAAGTAGATTTTTATGAATTTTGATCCTTGTGTTCAGCAGCTTTGGTAGATTTCCCTATTAATTCTAGTATTTGTTAGTGGATTCTTTTGGATTTTTGTGTTCTCTATGAATGGTGACCATTTTGCTTTCTCCTTTTCTGTTCTTAAGTATTTTCTTTTTCTTATTAGTTATGTAAGCTAGATCCTCCAGTGTTAATATTAGAAAGAGAAATGATGATAGGTTTTCTTATTTCTGGTCTTTGAGCAAATGAAACTTCTAACAGTTTACCATTATGATATTTGCTGTCAGCTTTTTCTAGATAATCTTTATCAGGTTAATAAAGTTTCCCTGTATTCCTAGTTTTAGACTAGTTTTATAACTGAGACATGTCAAAGTTTTGTTAAACTCAATAGCGAGGAAAACAGTAGGATGATAAGGTTGATTCAAGTACAAGAGACAGGCTAATATAAGTAGTGAAAGGCAGAAAAACACTGAAATAGTTGCTAGAATAAATTATTGAATAAATTAGAGAGTAATAAACAATAATTTCAAGACAATGCTAAAAGTTATTATGAGTATTAGCTTACTATCTTTTTAATGTCAATGGCACCCCACTCCATTACTCTTGCCTGGAAAATCCCATGGATGGAGGAGCCTAGTAGGCTGCAGTCCATGGAGTCGCTAAGAGTCGGACACAACTGAGCGACTTCACTTTCAATTTTCACTTTCATGCATTGAAGGAAATGGCAACCCACTCCAGTGTTCTTGCCTAGAGAATCCCAGGGACGGGGGAGCCCAGTGGGCTGCCATCTATGGTGTCACACAGAGTCAGACACAACTGAAGCGACTTAGCAGCAGCAGCAGCAGCAGCATGTTAGTAATAATTTTTTTCCTTCGTTAGTCTTACTAGGGATTTATCATCTTTTCAGAAAGCTATCTTTTTGCTTTGTTGATCTTATGTATTTATTTTGGCTTGTTGTTACTACTGCCTCAGCTCAGTGTATATAGCCATTTTAAGTCAAATAGATTTATTTCGTATGGATGCAGTTTATATTATGTAAGGAAAATGTCTTACATGTTTTATGTGTAGAATTATAATTCTAAACAGTATTTCTAAGCAATGAAAGTTGAAAAGTAAAGTATACCATATTGCATATAATAAACAGTAAACTTTGGGATGTATGAAAGTAAAATTACTAACGATAGTTCACAGTATCTACCTTTCCTATCTAAACACTGGAAGAATTTTCCACAGTAATGTAGGTTAGGTTAATTAGTAAAGATGTAACATCTTCTCTTAATATAATTTTACTTGTAAAGGTTAAACATGACATGATATTTTTTCAAAAACTATTAGAGACATCCCTGAGCTTTGTTATGCCATACCATTTTTTGAGAAATATGGAAAGCAATATGACACCATGAAAAGTGAGCCAGTTTTAGAATGAAATACACTTATCTATCAGGCTCAGTTTTGTGGCTCAGATCTTTTGTAAGTTACTTAGCTTTCCTTAACCTTGAGGCTCAGGTTTCTCTATTTGTAAATCAAGCATAACAAAACCTACCTCATAGTGCTGTGGTGAAAATTAAATGTGACATAAGGCATCTGGCACATAGTAGGCATTCAGTAAATTATAACTATTTGTATTTTTTTATTTCCAAAAAATAATAATGTGTGACTGTTAAGGAACTTTAGAATTTGTCTCATTACTAACATAATAAAGCTATATAATTAAACTTCAGTTCTCATTATTATAACCCAGCATATAGTTATACTAAACTGATACATTATGAAAATAATGTAACATAGAAATTTCTCCAAAATCTCATTTTCTGTATCATTGTCAGTTTATTATATATTTCAACTTTTTAATATGTATTTCAACTTTTCTGTACGTGAACTAACGTATCATTATAATTTTTAATAGGATTATTTAGTAATTACATCTTCAGGTTTTCTGTTTTGCATATTTTTTTTTTTTTTACTTTACTTTACTTTTGTTTTTACTTTACTTTATCCTGCATGTCTTGCTGTTGGAGGCAGAAAATGGTCTTGTTAGTAGGTCATGTCTTTTAAAAAACTAGTTGTTTTATACAAAATTTGTCTGTGGAGGAGACATGTAAAAAAGAGATGGAATTTTTAAAATAGAAGTAGGACAAAAAAAAACGGAAAGAGGTTATACACAATGGAAACAGGGGTTGTGCTTGAAAATGCGTGGTATTTATGAACAGCAGATCCTTCTGCCATTGCAGAAGACCAGAATGATGACTCAGAAAATAGAATTTTTTATTTTATTTTTTTTCAGTATAGGGGAAGCATAGAGTCATTTAAATGTACCAGTATCCCCCTGGAGTGTTAGTATGCCAGTATGTACATCTGTGAGAAAGTGAAGGCAATTTAGTAGTGTTCTAGCACTCCTTATACTGGTATAACCTTGTTCAGATCACCCATGTTGTCTCACCTGGACTTGAAGAACATATGAGATAGTATAAGCACTTAGAAGGCTGTAAAAGTTTACACAAATGTGAATGTAAGTAAAAATACATCAGACTTAGAATACCTATTTGGTTATTATATAACTTCAGAGCTCATCTTAAGAATATTTGGAATCTTCACCTTATTGAATCAACATAAGGACCAGATTTTATTCAAGATACAAGTTGTTGCTATTGAAGAGATTTCAGGGAAAAAGTCATTATGTCATCATGTACTTACTAGAACATTTAAGATTACATTTTAAAGAGTGTTTAGTGCTCTTGCTTACCTGAAATATTATTGAAAGAAACATTAAAAAGATTCTAGCAAAACCAGGGCCTAGTACTCATTTGCTTAAATGTTAACTTAATCTGTTGAGAAAGAGGGTGAGCAAATTGCTTCAAAAATCCTAATTTGATTCTTTGAAAGATTTTGAGATACTTCTTTTTGACCTTGTGTTAACAAAGTGTAATGGCTCAACATCAGTTTTTGTTTGTTTTATATTTTTGTTTTGTTTTGTTTTTTTGTTTTATATTTTTCATAGTCAACAAAAATCTTCTATTGTGACACAAATCAAATTACCATTATTTTGTTGCTTTAGCATGATGTTCTAGAGAAATTCCTGCTTTCTCTGTGTTGTTACTCATAGACCTGTTTCCTATTTTGTTTCCTTTTTCTTTTTTCTATCCCTAGTTTTTGGATGAAGACTTGAAGGTAGCTGGGAAATACAAAGGAAATGATTATAGCCAGTATTCACCTTGGTCATGTGACACTATTGGCTCCTACATTGGAACCAAAGATGCAAAACCTAAAGATGTTGTGGCAGCAGGGAGTGTGGAAATGATGGTATGTGTAACAGCTAAGCCGTAATTCTATACTGTGTGATAGAATTATATTTAAAACTTTTTTTTATTTCTTTTATAATTCTTAACTCTTAAGTTTAAACAATAAAGTTGAATTAGTGAACAACACTAGTTTTTGTGTCACAATTATAGTTACTTAGCTTCAAATAAGCTGTGGTGTACTGAAATGTATTACACTAAAATCATTTTATTTTTTAACAAAAAGTAGTGTAACACCAGTGGATCTCATACTCAAGCTTAAAATATATGACTATTTTATCTTAATTGCTTCTTTATCCTTTAAAGAAATAAAACTTTACCTAAGTAATTAAATCCGACTTTCTATACCTCCCTAATCTCATTTTCTGCTTCTCTCCTTCCCTGGAGTTAAGGTAAATCCTATCCTGAATTGAGAGTTTATTTCATGAATACTTTTATTCGACTTATAAACAATTTTGTTTTTAATATTTATAGACCTTATACATATTATAAATTTCAGCTTATGTTTTCTTTCAGCATTGTTTTTGAGATGTATCCAAATTTATACTAGTCCAAATTCATTCATTTTCACGTCTTTTATCAGATACCATTTATGATAACTGATATACAATAAATAAATATAATTGTTTATTCATTTTCATGTTGATATTTTTAGGCTGTTTTTGATCTTTTATTATTATCTACAGTGCTACAGTAAACATTCTTGCCTATGTTTCCTTGTTTACATGCATGAAATTTATGTTTAGTAGTGTTGATGAGTTAAAGGTATGCCTTGACTTTTTTTTTTTTACTATTATTCTTAAGCCATTTACCTTATTAATTCTAAGAAAGATTCCCTGGGTTGTTAGATGTAGATTTTTAAAGAGAAAGACTTGTCCAGCAGGTTGAGAGAAGACCAGTTCTTGGTAATAGAAAAGCAAGACTTAGATGCCAGTATAACTATAAATGAGTGAAGTGGCATCTATAGCATGAGTATGATTAGATGCCAGGCAATAAAAAAAGAAGAAAAGAAAGAAAGGAATATAGAGGAGAAAAAAGCAGAAAGGAACCTTTTGCTTTTCTGTAGTGGGTTTAGGGCAACATTGTTTTTAGGCCATAAGAAACAGCCTCTCTAAGAACAGGAATGAGATAAGGAGGCAGAGTAGATAGAAACCTTTGTTTCAGAGAGAGTAATTAAAATGAGTTTTATAAATTACTGAAGAATAAAAATGTTGTCCAACCTAACCTACATGTTGTTGAACATTTCCCAAATGGATAAAAATCTCGCCCAGTGTTTCCCAAACATGAATCTGGATGTGAATTCTAATCCTTAGAATTTAACCTAAGGATCTGTTAAAGTTCAAGTTCTAATTCAGTAAGACTGGGATGAGACCTGAAATTCTGCATTTTTAATGAGTTCTACAGTGATGCTGTTGCTTCTGGACTTTGGGCTATACTTTGGGCTTCCCTGGTGGCTCAGCTGGTAAAGAATCCGCCTGCAATGTGGGAGACCTGGGTTCGATACCTGGGTTGAGAAGATCCCCTGGAGAAGGGAATGGCTACCTACTCCAGTAATGTGGCCTGGAGAATTCTGTGGAGTATGAAGTCCTTGGGATCACAAAGAGTCAGACAGGACTAAGTGACTTTCACTTCACTTTAAGTAGCAAGGGTCGGACAATTCAGTTTCCATTTATCTTTCTGACCAAAATTCCTTTTAAAAGCCTATGTTGGCACATATTTTTAAAGAATGTTTATATATATCTATTTGAATGTGTACATATATATATTTGTATTTGTGTATATATATGTATACTGGATAATGATGTAGAAAATATTTCTGATGATGTAGAAAAAAATACCATTATAAAGAGTAATCAGAGATTCAAAAGGTAGTGTTTTATATGACAACTAAAAGCAACCAATGATTTTAGTTTTTACCAGTAAAAACATTATGCTGTATTTTAACCTTATTACAGAGCTAGAGGAAATTATGTTAGAGATCTAAGTGAGGGGTGGATTTCTCATTTCATTTTTTCTCAGAATGTGGAGAGTAAAGGAATGAGAGACCAGCGATTGGACCTTCAGAGAAGAGCAGCAGAAACCAGTGATGATGATCTCATCCCATTTGGAGACCGACCAACAGTATCTCGGTTTGGTGCCATTTCTCGATTTTCCAAAACGATATATCAGGGTGCTGGCCCAGTGCAGGCTATGGCACCTCAGGGAGCTCCGACAAAATCTATTAACATTTCAGGTAATCAGAGGTAACCAGATTTTAGAGGGTTCATATTCACAAAGCCAACACTACCTTCTCCCTATTTACGATCAGTGCTCTTCATAATCTTCAGGGCAGTAGTCTTCAAAGTATTCTGTGGAATTAGCCCTGCAGAAAAGTAATTATAACCTGAGGAATTGTAGGGGTACAAACTAAAATGTCTGTATATGAGGATAAGCTATGTGTTTTTTAATAGTTTCATTGTTTTTGTTAAAATAACACATCTTATTTTTTTAAAATTCATACCAGAGGAAAAATTACAAAGACTGATATTTTAGAGGGGGAAAAAACAAACATCAATACCCTATTACCATTTTGGTAGCCATCTTTGAAGATAACTGTACAGAATATAGCTTTGACTTTTAGACTGTGACTATCTGAAAAGAATCAAATCCATGAATTGCATCATTTCACTGTAAATTACTCTCTTACAGATTATGGTCCATATGGAACCCATGGTGGCTGGGGAGGTTCTCCATATTCACCTCATCAAAACATACCTTCTCAGGGGCACTTCAGTGAGAGGTATTACATCATTCTTATTACTTTTACAAACCTTTAAAATTACTCAACTTGCTTTGTTTTTCTGATCAATAGTATTTTTTTTTAAATAAAATTTAAAATTTATTCCACATTTTCCTTCCCACCAAAGGGAGAGAATATCTATATCAGAAGTGGCTAGTCATGGAAAACCTCTTCCGTCTGCTGAGAGGGAACAGCTACGACTAGAATTACAGCAGCTAAACCATCAAATTAGCCAACAGACCCAGCTACGTGGACTAGAGGTACAAGCTTAGAGATATTCCAGTTTTTAAAGTGTTCTCAAAGACATTTTAAAAGGAGGAGCTTTTGAGGTTCAATGAACCTCAAACTTTAAAGTCTTTTTCTTAATAGTATAGGTGTCCATTTTTCAAAGAATTTTAATACTTTGAAGTTTTCAGACTTCAGGAAATTTAGAATTTCTACTATCTGAGAATAGAAAACATATATGTTTTATATGTTATTATATATAAACTCTTTTAATATTTTTATACTCTATAATATTTTAGATAATCTAAATTTCCTAGATTATCTAAAAAATAAAATAAAATATATAAAAGGAGCTTATATTCCCTGATAACACATTTAAGTTGAGGGTATATGATATAGTTTTTTAATCAACAGATGGTTTTAACTTAATTTTGTTTTTAACTTCTCACATTTTCTTTAATTTTTAAAAATTTCTCTTACTTCTTTTATTCCTCAGTATCTTTAGTAAAAGCTCACAACTTTAACCTAAAAAAAAAAATCCTCTACATAATAACAACACCTTTCATTAATATAGTTTTTTCACTTTATAAGTTATTATTACATATCTTATTTGACCCATATGGGTTCCTGACATGTAGATTGAGCAAGTGGTATTTTCCTCCGTTTTTGGTTGAAGGATATGAATTTCACAGAGATTGAACATGAACCCAAGTCTTCATACTCCAAGTTCAGTGTTCTTGCCACCATGCTGTCTAGTACTTAAGAGAAACAGAATGTCAGAAGACAAAAAATTCTTGAAATTCTTTAAGTGCCACATCAGAAGACTAGGTTTTGTTTATATTATCCTTTGGATTGGAACATAGACTTTGAATATGAAAAGCTAAAGACATTCTGGTGATAAATGCATTGCTCTCTTCTGAAGAAAAAGATACTCTTAGAATGTTAGTCTTTATCTTTCTACCAAGATCTTTAATAATATGTAAGGCATTGCTTTGGAAATAAATTTCTAACTGATTCTGTCTTAGACTTTCTTATTAGCAAGACCAATAGGTAGGATGTTTTGTGTGTTTGCTTGCTTGTTTTTGAGCATGTTTCTGGCTTATACTCTTATGTAAGCGATAGTTTAGAAATATAAACCTGTATAGTATTCATGTTTGTCTCCTTTTTCCATTGCTTTATTTACATTGGTCCAAAACTTCTTGCTAATTCCTATTGTAAGAAAAAAGAATGCTATGTTTATTATGTTCATCTTCAGGTAACTAGTTATTAAAGATTTAGACCTTTAACTTCATAAAATATAATTCTTTACCTTGCTATTTCATGGCTTTTTATCTTAGTTGAAATTTCCTAGACTGATTTTCTGTTCCAAAAAGTTTCAGCACTGTTTAACTCACTGTGGTTAAAAGTCCTTGTCATTACTGAAGTTTCATTGAAAGAAATTATAGAATTTATTTCAGAAAAAATTCAGTTAAAAAGAAAAAAAAAGCACATTTATAATTTTCCCCCCACATTTATAGTTGACTTCTCTCTTAAATAAGAAAAGAAGAGTGATTTAAACCAAAGATTAAATTACTGTTCACCAAGTTTAAATCCCCCATCTTTTTCCTTTTTTATTCAAATGGTATTCAAAGAAACAGTGCCTTATAGTTGGATCATTTTTATTGCAAATATATGTGAGTAATAAGCTACTTAAGGCTGTGGTCTGGAATCGGGCCTGGTCATTCTGTGCTTGGTGTGAAATGTGTTGAGCTGTGTATGTGCTTGGCTTTATGCACTAGGCTGTTAGTAACAGACTGGTGTTGCAGAGGGAGGCGAACACCTTGGCAGGCCAGTCACAGCCACCACCACCACCACCACCTCCAAAATGGCCTGGAATGATCTCAAGTGAGCAGTTGAGCTTGGAACTGCACCAGGTGGAAAGGGAAATTGGGAAGAGAACCCGGGAACTGAATATGGTAAGTGTTACTGTGGAAAGAGAGAGGGAGGGTGAAAGGAAACCTGTGTGTAGTTGTGTCACTGAACTTGTGGCTCTAGAGTTCTAGAATCATCTAGAGCTATAGAATCATTACCCCAAGGCTAAAATGAGTGATTAGTACTTAGAAAGAGTGTCATGAAAATTGACTGCTTTCTTATTTTATCACTTTTCTCCTCATTTATCTATTGGTTTGAGTGTGTTTTTTTGTCTTAGTTTTCTGTATTTATAATAAAGTTTTGAGGAAAACAGGGTGCTTATCTGAAAGTTACTAAATTTCTGTTAAACATGTTGGTTAAGGAAGCAGAGGGGATGGCATTTTTTGCAGTGCTATGTTATCCAAGGGCTTCCTTGAAGCTCAGTTGGTAAAGAATCTGCCTGCAGTGGCAGGAGACTCCGGTTAGATTCCTGAGTCAGGAAGATCTGCTCGAGAAGGGATAGGCTCCCCTCCAGTATTCTTGGGCTTCCCTTGTGGCTCAGGTGGTAAAGAATCTACCTGCAATGTGGGAGACCTGGGTTCAATCCCTGGGTTGGGAAGATCCCCTGGAGAAGGGAAAGGCTACCCACTCCAGTGTTCTGGCCTGGAGAATTCCATGGCCTATGTAGGCTATGGGATTGCAAAGATTCGGACACGACTGAGTGACTTTCACATCACATGTTATACAAAGGTATATTACCAAGTAACATTTCTAGGTTTCACAGCCCTTAAGTTATTGATGACCTGTTTTTTGTCATGAATGAAATGCTATCAGCATATTCTCTCGTGTGGAATTGAATCCACAGATATGCTTAGGATTTATGTTACGGTACACGAACACTCATTTCAGTAAATTTTGAATCTTAGGTGATTGAAACATTCCTTCAGATTGCATGGTAATTGATATTTCTTTTTGTTGTTGTTGCATAGTTTTCACATTGTTTTAAAGGAAATACATGGGGCTTACTTGTTTTTCAGTTTTCAATAAATGTGTTATAGATACATTTGACTTGATTTTACTTTGACTTGATTTTTCTGAATCATCAGTTTTCCTATGAGATTTTCCAGTGTTAACATGAGACATTGCCCCCTTATTGCCCATCTTGGATGATGAGCAAGTGGACCATACTCCACTATATTTTTGTGTTGCTGTTCTTTAAATCTGCCTGTTTCTTTGGTCATTTTACAGAACTACGTATGATTTCTGTTCATCACTTCGTATTACTTGTAGCTGGTTTCTCCTCCATCAGCACTATTAAATAGAAGATAATCAAATTTATTTCCTTTTCTTTCAAAGGAGAACCAGTGTTCTCTGGACATGAAAAGCAAATTGAATACAAGTAAGCAAGCAGAAAATGGACAACCAGAACCACAAAATAAGGTTCCAGCTGAGGACCTTACGTTGACATTTAGGTAAGGAAAGGGACACTTCCATATAGTCTCATACAGTCATGATAGAAGCACTCTTATAAATATAATTTGATTTTTACAATATCATTATTTTGTATACCTTGAGAAAAGAATATTTTTAAATTTGAGAGTTAATAAAGGGGCTTCCTTAGTGGCTGAGTGGTAAAGAACCTCCCTGTCAGTGGAGGAGAAACAGGTTCGATCCCTGGGTTGGAAGATCCCCTGGAGAAGGAAATGACACACCACTCCCGCTACAATCCATGTGGTCACAAAGAGTTGGACACAACCTAACAACTAAACAACAAAAAGGAGTTAATAAAACTTATTTTAGAATAGAGTCAAGGTTGAATTATCTGTTATATCCTGAATAGATATATCCTGAATTATCTATCCAGGAAATGAAAATTTCTCCTTCGATCTCCTTCTTCCCCTTAAAACCATTGTTAACATTTTGATGTATATATACCCTTAAGTGTGCAGGCATTTAGCCTCTTTCACCCACATATCCCCTGTTCTATCCCGCCTGGTTTGTAATTTGGTCTATCCATATCACCCATTAGTCTTCTACAGGTACAGAAGAATACATATCAACTATTATGAACAACCCTGCAAAAAATATATTGTAGTTAATTCTTTGTACATCTTGCACCTTAGGATATTTTGCAGCTAGGGCACTTTGAGGCTTTTAATGCATAGTCCTGAGTTGCCTTCCTGATGATATACAACAATTTCTAATGCTCTGTTGCTTCCAGGCTTAAGTTTTTATCTGTTTAAATCCATGTGTTATCTTGTCCTAGTAAACCTGCTAAAGCAGGGGTCAGCATTTTTCCTAAAGGCCAAATAGTGAATATTTAAAATTATTAGTCTTACTATCCATGTCAGAACTCTCAGTTCTGCTGTTGTAATGTGAAAGCAGTCATAGACAATATGTAAACAGATGGGCAGGCTGTGTTCCAATAAAACATTTTTACAGAAACAGGTAAACAAAACAAAAACCAGTCACCTAGCTTGTCTTAGTTTACCAACCCATATGCTAAAATAAAGCATGGATATAGAGCTGTAAATTAAAGTTTGAAAGCCATTCATGTATTTTCCATAGTGCTATATAGAAAGGCCCTGTTGATTTTATTCTACTAATAATCAGTTTTCTCTCCTCTTTCAAAATTCCAACTCTTTTTTTTTTTTTTTTTTATGTTAACAGTGACGTGCCTAATGGATCAGCATTGACACAAGAGAATATCAGCCTCCTGTCCAACAAGACCAGCTCTCTGAACCTGTCAGAGGACCCTGAGGGAGGAGGGGACAGTAATGACTCCCAGAGATCAGGAGTTACATCCAGTTCTACTCCCTAAAATGAGGAGTCCTACCTTTATCTTCTGCTCCTAACCAATCTGTGGGGCATAGGGGTAGGAGAACAGATAACTTCTTAAACTTTCTCTGAGAGTGGTCAGAGAAATCCAGGAAAAGCACCGGAGGCAATGTGCACAAACACCACTACTAAAAACAAACTCTGCACATAGTTCACATTAATGCATTTTTTAATTTAAAGAAAAAGAAAATTAGCAGTATCTGCAAGCAATTCAGATTAAATTTGTTTTTGTTCTGTGAATGAACTTTATTTTAATAACTTTGGACGCCTTGGATCCAGGGCTTTAAAAAAAAAAGAAGATATTATATATACAC
The DNA here is from genome assembly GCF_014754425.2 of Oryx dammah. NCBI lineage: Eukaryota > Metazoa > Chordata > Mammalia > Artiodactyla > Bovidae > Oryx > Oryx dammah. Next base: position 25,644,331 of record NW_024070205.1, read on the forward strand.
TCTGTTTGATTAATTGTATGATCTTAATGAAGTAGATTTTTCTTGTATTTTGGTATTATTACATACCCAGTGTATAATTCCGTACCCCCAGTCCTCTCACAACCCCATAAATTACCACAGACTAAAAGACCCGGCCATTCTGAGAATTCTGTGGTGCTTGAGAAATAGTAATAGACTTGTTATTAGAAAATGTGCAGCAAAGCAACTTTTCCAAGAGCCATTATTTGGAAGCCATAATTTACTTTCTTTGCGGGTCACAAGCTTCATGTGTAGGGAGGTTTTTCATATGGCATTAAAACTTTTTGTTGTTGCTCAGGAGGCCTTTATTTCTTGTTTTTGTGTTTATTTCAGCTTTTCAGAGAAATAATTACCAATTAATTTTTGAAGACCTCATTTTCATATCATGAACCGCTTTCATTCTCTCAATGTAATCAGAAATCCAAGTCAATTTTAGAGTGCTTGATTAGATTTAAATGGAAATTATCTTAAGGATGAACTATAATTTTATTAGCACTGAATATACATATTTAGTTTATTACCTATTTGAGCTAATGACTGGAAATTCAAGAGCAATGCTTTTCCAAGTTGAATTTCTGAAATCATAGAATGTTCAAAAACCAGGACAATCCACCATATTTTAAAACTGCTCAACACTTGATTGAACTTAAAATGAGCAGAGCCACATTATTTCAATGAATGTTTTGTTTTACTCTCAAAAACCGAAAGTACAAAATTCCTATATACTGGAACCCCTGGCTTTCAAGATTTGGCAAATGAGAACTGCCTAAATCTTAACGATAGTTTACGAATTGATCAGTAGTTGCCTTTTGGAATCATTAGCACAAGTAGGTAGGTAGTAAGTACCTAGAAGTCAATTTTGTAGACTTGGCTTCACTATACTGAAAAGACTCTTCATGAAAATGTTGAAGAGAATAAGGAATAATTTTTCTCATTTAATTCTGCTGCACATGTTCTGATGCCACATGTCTATACTGAACTAAGACCATATAAAATGTGTTGAGTGGGGATTATTTGACATAGTCACCCACCGTATATGTTTGCCTGATTTTCTAGAAATTTCCTTTTCTGGATTATACTGCTAAAACAGAAAGCACTGGTTATGTAATAAGTTACTGCATTGCTTTGGTTGGGTAAAAGCAAGAGTTTGTATTTTTCTTGTTTCTTATTTTCTTAACCCATAACTCCTGCTGAGGTCATAACCACCTCAGTCTAAGCTCTGTGTCTATCATACTATTAAATGAAACAATTGGGGGGTAAGGGAGGGGGGAGGGTAATACAGTCCTGCCATTGCCTACCAGTAGGAGAGTCCAAACAGAACACTCTTTTGAGTAGCAATTATTTAATTTGCCCAGTCAAGGCACCGTGTTTATATACTATTTCACATTGAATTTGATTATGCCCTACAGACCTGGCTGGTCAAGGATTTGATATACACATATTGGCTTGGGATTCGAGCTTTCTTTTTTATTTAAATAAAAATTTATATATATATATTATATATATACATATATACATAGCTATATCTGTATATATATTGGGTATGTTTTATGGATTTTTTCGCATGAGCGCAGCTGTTGCGATAAAATGACTGATTGGGAGGTAGAAGCACTGAATGAAGATGAGGCATTTTATCAGTTGATATCCATATTTTCCTATTTTTTAAAAATACATTTGCTTTTTTGCCTTTGTTTATTTTGCTTAAAACCCTCTTACATTTACTATTTAAGTACTTATTGTTTTTGGGAGGAGAAGGAGAGAAATTTTATGTCTGACAGAGTCCTGAGATCTTTAATTTCTCTTCTCTAACCATAAAAGGCAACATTCTTGGCCTCTAACCTTCTGTAGGCAGATTTGGGCAGATCTTATTTCTCCTTTGGACATGTTAGATAATTCCTAAATTTTAGGAGCAGTTGGTTCAGTTTGGAATTCAGAATGATTCTGTTATTAAAAAGAAATTTATGGGTGTTGATTTTGTTGAAATATGGAGTAAAAGTAAAATTCCATTTTGGGTATCTGTTGAAACCCCTAGTAACTTAAGTTCTGTTTTCTTGTTTATTTCCTTTGAATACACTCATTCTTTCACCATTTTGATTTTCTAAGCTAGGTAGAAAGAGAGATTAATTTATGTTTTCCTATTCTGAATAAAACCAGAAAGCCACTGTTTTAAACTGACTTAAAATAGTCTCTCTTTTTAAGGTATTTTCATGGAGTAAGGATGGGGGATCTCTTAAATTAGCCTTAATTCCATCTATACCTCTCTAATACTCCACCCTTGAGAGGAAATCTGGGTGGGTAGAACAGCAAGAGGAAGGTATACTGTCCCACTGTGCCTGTAACTCACCTATTTAAGATTAGTTATTTTGCCTTACCTCATGGAAATTCTTACAACTTTTCCAGTGCTCATAAGCAGTTTTAGAAATTCAATAAAACCTCCAAAAATTTTGTTTTTCTCTTACTTTGTTTTCCTTTGCCCCATGATATTTTTTGTCATATGATGAACCTATAGTGGTAAATGGCCTGTTTTGGCAAAACCGTTTGACTTTTTAACTGCTTTTTTCTTAAAATCTGTGAGAGATACTGACTTTTCTGGCTTCTTAGATTTATTCCCAGAGACAGTTAAAACGATGAAGCCAGTCAGATAGGAAATTCCATCTTTAGGCTTTTTACTTATTCAAATGTTAATTTCTTCTGAATTAAAAGGCAATACTCAGACATCTGATGAAAGTGAACACTTTGAAGGGTTAAGGTAGGAGTAATAAGCATTGCTTTCAGTTCTGTTTGGATAACACCATAATTTTATTATAACCAGAGTATAAAAGTACTTTGACCTTTTCTTTATTCAGTGGGTCTTAGGAAAAGGGTAGAAGAACTGAGGATAAGATATCTAGACTCAATTTTCTGACCTATGTGTAGTTTTTTCTCCTTACTTACAGATACTGTCATAAGTTCAGTAGCTGCCGTGTCTTGGGTAATTTACAGAGGCTGACGTGACCAAAGATCCATTCCTTGTTACTTTTCTAATCAAAAGAAAAATTAGTTATAGGTTTCTAGTAATATTCAAATAGTAAGACACTATTTTTAATACCAGCTACAAAATACTTAACTACTCAGAAAGTATAAAAATATATTTCATACAGCATTAATATGGCTAATTTCCTTTTCCCGTTTTATTTCCCTTTCCTTCTCCTAGTCGTTCCCTTTTTTTTTTTCGGTCTGAAAGACCTAAAATTGGTATGATCCTCATTTGCTATCTTGAATATGTAACTCCATCAGATTTTCCATAGGTCTTCAAAGTTGGAGCTTAAAGTTTGCTTTTGTTTTTCTTTTTTCTCTGGCCCTTCTCTATCTTGCAAATTCCCCTTGATTTACCCACTGCCCTCCCCAATCTGCAACAGTGACAGTTTGCTGCCTCAAAACAGAGCATTCAAATGAATTCGCTTAGCCAATAACTTCTGTGAAGTTGCCTTTTCTAATGGTGTTATTACTCAGTGATGCACAAATGTGGTATTTGCCCTACTGGTAGGCAAACAAAGGTCTGGTTAGGAATGGTAACCTGCTGTTTTCTTTAAAGGAGAGCCAAAGACTTGTGCTTTACTCTGTTTTGGTTTGGGAGGAAATAGTAGCCATTTTGATTGTGAAACCTCTTAGTATTCGTGAGTTGATTATACTGTGTAGGGAGATATATCTAAAGTTAACTGTTAAAGTTAGCTGGCCTTATAAAATATAAGAGTAATGAAAATCCATTAGTTTTTCTAAAACCATGAATGTCATCTTTTATAGTATTGTGTGTAAGCAGGTCCTCCCCCATATACTGAGATTGTTATGATAGCTTGTTATATTTCTGTTATTTTACTTGTGCCTATAGGACAGTCTACTGTCAGTATGATCAAGTCTTGGGACTGAGTAAAAGAATCCATGAACATGTGATTGGTGAAAAATAATTAACTGTAGTTAGTACCTGTTAGATTATATTCAGATTCAGAGAAAAAGATTCTTTTCACTAAAGATAAAGAGTACTCGGTTGCTATTGCTTATATATAAATGGTGATAGGTGGAGATCTAACCATCTCTTTTCTGCTTTCTTTTTGCTCATTTTAAAGAGGTGAGTAAAGGTTTCATGTATAAACTGTGTCTGTGAAAAGCACTTGTAATGTTTTATATGTCATTAAAAGGCCCAGTTACTTTTTAGGGGAAATTAAGAACCTGTCTGCAAATTAACTGCAGTGTTTACTTAGGTTTTTACCCTAAAAGTCCAATTGTGTTTTGTTGTTATTGATGATAGATGATTATTGTGTTTGCAAGGTGATATCTTCCCTGAAAAATCTGCCTATCCTTTTAAGTAAAAATTAGGGCATATTTTACATTCTACCTTAGGGATTGAAAAAGTAAGCAGTCTATTGCTGTCGTCATTTTACCTGACCACGCATTTTGCTGGCCTATATGCACACTTTTCTGCCTTGGACAACTATGGTTTTTATATTTATTTGTGGCTTCAACTCAGCTTTATGAAATGTTCCTGCTGAAATTACTTATTGGGAATTACAGGTGGATTGCAGTTAATATATTTTTTAAAATTCTTATTTCAACTTTCCTGAACCACTTGGAAAAAGAAAGATGTTTTTGTCAAAAGACACTATTAATTAGAGTAAATGCCAGCTACAATTTGATTCTTAAGATTTTCTTTGCTAAAGATGTTTCCACATGTTTTAGATTCTAACTGATAGTAACACTAGCAGCAACCTTACTTAATAAAAAAACTGCCACCACCAAGAAGTAACACCTTTTAATAATAAATATGTTCCCAATGGGTGAGTTTTCAATACTGCACTGAACAAAGTGGGTAAAGATCCCTTTGAAATCCTATTGTGATAAAGGGACTAACCTCACCACTGGAATTACAGAGCTTGTGAGTTTTCAAAAACACTGAACTTCCCCTAAACTTTATTCCTGAGCAGAACATCCTGAGATTAATAACTTTTATTTTCTAAAGAAAATAAGGCGCAATAACCCAAGAGAGAGAGAACTTAAAATAAGCCTCACGACAAAATATTGTGTCCCAAATATGTATTTAGAAAAATAAAATCCTGTGGAGTTTGTTATCCTAAACTAGATAAGGTGATTTGTTTTCTTGTATTGAGGTCTCATTGTTTCTAGTTGGGGTTTTTTGTGTGTTTTTTTTTTGTTTGTTTTTTTTTTTTTTTTGGTTTTGTTTTTAATTTAAACTCTTAAGTAGACAGAGCTCACAAGTCTTTGGCATCCATTCTAGGTTGTACACTCAAGAGTCATCTTATAACTGGAAACTGTCAGGTGGCCCCCTACTTCAATTCCAGCTGATGTATGAAAGGATCAAGAAAAGAATGGAAGCAAACTATTGGGTGGATAATCGGTAGCCTTCTTTTTTTTTTTAAAAATCACCATTTATTAGCATAATCTTTCTCCACTAATTGACTGCCATTCTCACAATAATATTTGAGCCACCCTGTAATATGTTCCTCTGATTTCAAGGCATTTTAAGCTTTTGCTTATCATGTTTACATCCTCTGTTCAACTAAGACACTGTTCTGAGAGCTACTTTTTCCAAGTATATTGTTGCCTAAATTTCCTTTATTTCTTCTTCATCCTTTCTTTTCTTCCTACATTCTGGGAATGAAAGGAACTTAGAGGAGAAAATTTGATTTTTTTTTCCCCCCTCATTGATACATAGGCTTCATTATTTTACTTTATAATAAATCTATGAATTTTTAGAACAACAGAAATGGAAAAAGTGAATTAAGATAATGAACAAAACCTTTCACCCACTTAAACATTTTCCAGTTGTGAGATTCCTCTTCTTGTGTGTGGTCTCTTCCCCTTGTTACCCCTCTTCCCCTTTTCCCTTGACTATAGTCAATTTGGTCTTTAGGCTCATACCAGTCTCCCCGAGACATTCTGCAGTCATTATCACCTTTTTGGGTGGATTTTATTTTGTGTTTTTTTTTTTTTAATAACTTTTTAATATTGATGCATATTTGCTTGGGATAGAGCTTGTGTAATTTACCAATCGTATTGATTGTATGTGATTGTGCCCTGCAGAGGTATATTTAACAAGACAAAAATAATGTAGGTTAATAAAGGAGCCCATGATATTTGAGTCAGGTTATAAATGACCATGAAATCACTTACAGTTTGAATAGTGAAAATTTATGTCTCCTATTCTTAAATTAGTGCTAGACAGAGTATCATTTTTAAAAGTTTTTGTGCATATCTGTTATTTTCCCCTTACCTTAGCTCCATGTTCTTTCTCACCTGCCTCACCCACCTGTTAAGAATTAAAAATATTGAGCCTTAAAGGGACAGCTCATTTTTAAATTGCTAAAGTTTGTGAAATTGTACTTTTTCCAAGTGTTTCCAACTTTTCTTTAAAAAGTGAAGACAGATAATGAGTTGGAATTTCACAAGCTGTGAAATCTTATTATTTGAAGACGTTACCTCCTGGAAATTCTTTGGGAATAGGAAAGAAGAGCCCTGTTTTTGAAGTAGACCATTTTTCTCTCTTCAAAAATGTGTTTATATGTTCAATTTTTAAATGGCCTTTAAAAAAGTGAGGTGGGGAAAAGTAATAGATGTTTAGGACAGCTAAATGCTGGGTCTGAGTAAGTATATAGTCTACTTGTTGCAGGGTTTTGAGAGGATGAGGCCATCTTGTTAAACCTGTGTGCATGCTATTTATATCAAAGTTGCCACTTTTGTTAAAATGGTGTTATTTTCTTTATTATCTTGGAAACTGACTCAGCCTCATGTTGCTCCAAATTAGTGTTTAAGGCTCCCACAAGTTGCAGATAAAAGGATTATTTTAACAAGTAGAAGGAGGTGATTCGCCTTTTGGTTTGTAAATATGTGAAAGTGTCTACAAGGTCTTTATCTGCTTTCTGTCAGCATTTATATTAAATGATAAATTAATGAGGAAAAACGCGTAGTCTTTTTTGTAAATGAGCCTGTGCCATCTTATTCTAACCCCTGGGATTGTGTACTTGTTTGTACCTTTTTTATGGAGTTGTGTTTGTTCTTTAGGTGAAATATAGAGAAGTAGATAATATACACAAACACGTACTCATAGTGCCAGTTTTATAGATTTCACAGGAATTAATCCAGCACCACAGTCCAGAATCCTTCATTTGTTATACAGTGACTGCACATTAGGAAAAAAGGTAATGGTTCTCAGATCCTAGAGTCAGGATTTAGTGAGACTCCATGGTTAACATGCAAAGTTCTGGTTTTTATGCCTTCTCTTAAAAGCAGGACCTTTTTATGCTGAAGCAACATGGCCTTACTCTGAATACCTTCCTGATGCAAATATTTTTTGTCTTTCTTACTCACTTTTCCTAATTGTCCTGCAATCCCCACCAATTAATCAGTCCTGACATTTAGAGAGTTTTTAGAGACTACTGTAAAATATACCCTCTTCAAGAACTCAGTGGCTTAAAGAAAAAAGCGGGGGAGGGGAGGGGACTACTTTAGATTAAAAGGAATTTAAGAGATACAAAAGTCACATGCAGTGTGTGGACTTTGGATCCTAATTGCAACAAACCAAAAATTGAAAGATTTTTATATATATATATATATATATATATATATATATATAGTTAGGGGAATTTGACTTACACATTGAATATTAGAAAAAACAAAGGAATAATATTTTGTTCAGAGTGATAATAGCACATTGTTATAGAATAAAATGTCCATATTTTTAGAAGACACATAACTGACAGTGGATAGAGTTTCCTTTAAAATAACTAAATATTTTTAAAAGAAAAATGATGTATATTACCAGTGAACAAACATCACGCCTTCTACCATCAATTAGCATTAGGTATCCATTGGTACCATTTTGGACCTCAGGAGAAGTGGCCACAGTCAAAAAAAAAAGCTCAGGGGGTATGAGGGATGGTAACTATTGCCTAAAATAAAATTGAGAATGGGAATTCCAAAACCAGACCTACCGTCTTAACCACTTACCCAGGCCCACCGTGCTTACAAGCAACAGGTTACTTTCTGATCCTTTACACTTATTGATTAATAAGAGTTTGTGCCTTTGTGTATATTAGCATTTCACTCCCAATAACCAGCTAGTCTGAATGATCAGTTTGTAAACTCTGCTTTCCAACATGGTAGCTCAGTTAGAATGACTTGCCACATTTACTGGGACCAGCCAGCACATCAGAACTTGCAACTACTCACTGAATACTTACTACAGTATTTACTAAAGTAATTTACTGAGTATACCCCATATGGCACAATACTGTATAGAACAAAGAATATTCTCTACCCTCAAGGAGCTCAAACTCCAGTTTTGGAACTTGATGTGTACATTTAAGGATAGGTAACAATCATCTACAAAACACCACAGACAGAATTACCAAAGGATCATTGTTGTGTTAGTGGCTCAGTCATGCCTGATTCTGCAACTCCATGGACAGTAGCGCATCAGGCGGATTCTCCAGGAAGGAATACTGGAGTAGGTTGCCATTTCCTTCTCCACCCAAAAGATTATTCATCCATGATTATCTTCAGTAGAAAAAGAGCAAGGAGCTGTGAGACTATACTCAAGGAAGATTTTACCTTGCCTGGCTGGGCAGCAAAGGCTTTCCTGGGACAGTGGCCTTGAAGGTAAGAAATGGCTTGGGGCAGGGTGGGGAGGCGGGGGTAAGGAGACCGCTAGTCAGAGAAGAAAAGACGCGTGAACTCCACAAAAAAAGAAAGACTGTTACGGAAACTGAAAGAAGGTCATTGAAGTGATAAGAGAGAGTAAGATGGCTTCAGATGCAGAGCCAGGTCACAAAGCTGGGTTTTATTCTGAAAGTTAAAGCTGTCCAAGGAAGGGTCATAAGTTGGGGACTAAAGCAATCAGATTTGTGCCTCTTTAGTCATGTTTATTGAATAGGCTCTGTGTCAGCGTGCTTCTCAATCCTAAGGTGAATACAGTTCACCCGGGGCTCTGGTTAAAGTGCAGCTCCTGTTTCAACAGGTCTGTAGTGGGTCTGAGATTGTCCAACAGGCTCCCATATGATGCCGGTGCTGTCTGTCCAAAAACCAACCCCGAAGACCAAACTTTGGAGTACTGGGGTTTTCTTGATAGGCAATTTTAGAAGCAGAGAGATCCAGTTTCTGCCTGTTTTAGTGAAGTGAATAAGATGTGAGGCATAACGAGGACAACTCGGAGACCACCTAAAGACAAATGTAAGGCTGGAGAAGCACAGTGACCCAGCAGAGTTTTTACATTTCAAGAGTTGGTCCTGAAAGGCAAGCGTTTGTATGGTGAACAGAGCAGAAGTAGAAGTTCTAAGCCTGGGAGTACATAGTATATGGCCTGGAACAGAACTTCAAGGAGTTGGGGATACAGAAAAGTTTGGTTGAGGGCAGGTCTTGGAAAGCTTTATGTACCCCTTGTGAGTTGTTGTGATTTTTTCCCTTAGCAGTTAAACACTAGTAGAGATTTTCAACCTGACAGTGACGTGATGATTGTGATTTGAAGTGAAGCAGGGCCTAAGGCATGGCTTCCTTGGCTCAGTGGTAAAGAATCTTACCTGCAGTGCAGGAGATGCAGGTTTGATCCCTGAATCAGGAAGATCCCCTGAGTGGAATGACAGTTCACTCCAGTATTCTTGCCTGGGAAATCCCATGGACAGAAGAGCCTAGTGGGCTACGGTCCCTGGAGTCGCAAAGAGTAGGACACAGCTAAGTGACTAAACAACAACAAAGGGCCTAAGGCAGAGAGCTACACATCTGTTGAACAGACTTAGAGGAAGTGATGAGGGCTTGCAGCAGGACAAAGAAAATGAAAAGGAGGGGAGGAATTTCTGAGACAGTATTTAGCCCATACTTGAGAACAGCACGAGTATGACTGGCATTTCTTAATACCCAAGTGGGTGCCGCCAAAGTCAGCTTCCCATAATTCCCTTGACCAAGTGCACACCCTGATCCAATATTATCAGGTCAAAGGGAAAAAAATTACAGTATCAAAGCCCTTAAAAAATTTAAGGAAAACGTACAGTGACCTTAGTTTGTCATCATCTTGTTATCCTCTCAAGTCCAAAAATGTTCAGGTTATTAGGATCTAAAGCATGCCCTCTAATTTTCCTCAGTCCCTATGCTTACCATTATCATCTCACTGGACATTTTGTTAACCTGACAACAAGCTAGACAACCGGATGAACTCCTGGCCTTAGGGCATGATGCAGGCTGTCCATAGTGAACTGGCCCACTTCTCTCTGAGCAGCTGGAGGGTTTTGTATCCAGCACCATTCCCTGGTAAGCTGAACCTGTGAAGCCACATGAGATGTGGTTCCTAGAACTTGTTTAGAACTTGTTTCTGTTCAAAGTGAGAAGCCTGCACCTGTACAGTATCTGTTGATTTTTAGCACTGGCTGTTTGGGAAGGACCTGAAACCAACTGTGTCTTGATGAGATAAAAGCTGCCAAGCTACATTCATTTCTACCCCCTCATTTCCTCCTCCACCCTCAAGTGCACTTAAATTTGCTAAAGCAGCCCTTGGCAGAAGTAGCTAAAAGACACCAGTCACACAATTGACCTGTACTTGTCAAAACATACACTCTTGACTTCAGCTTTACTGCGAGTTTCTGCCTGTTGCTTCTTGGTCTGTCTAACCCACCCTCTCTTTCTCCAGGGAACTTTCTCCCACTACCTCCAACCTCTGCCTCTGCTGCCTTCTCAATTTCTCTCTTACCACCTACAAGTTCCTAAACTAAGCAATGAACTTTGACCCTGTGCAGCCCTCTCTTGCTCAACCTTGCAAGAGTTGTTTCTATTCATACAAAGTCTCAATTCCTCTGGATAAGTAATCTTTTTTACTTTACTTAATAATCTTAACCTTCCATTTGGGAGAAATTTAAAGTACTTCCTTCTTAATAAGTCAGCCAGACTACTCTGAACCTGGGTTTCTTCAAACAAATATTTATTGAGTACCTGGTACATTCAAGACCCAGTGTCATGCGCACTGGACATGCTCAATAAGTATTTGTTTTTATTTTATTTCCATGAAACTGAAACTGAGCTTTCCCACATTTGTGAGAATTTGGACAAATACTAGTGAGATGCTTTGAGATTAGCTGCCAAATGATAATGCAGGATTTAGTTTGATAAACTTTCTTTCACCTTAATTACTAGATGGTTGTAGCCACCTATTAAACTAGAAACCCTAGAAAGTTGGAGACAACTCTGTTTTTGTGTGTTTGTGTGCTAGATGTTTTGCCGAATTTCTGTGGAAGAATTAAGCTTTGAGTTACTCAGTAACCACAGCAGGAGCTCAGTTCTACTGTTTGTTCTCTGCCAAGGTCTTACTCTTGGATCCAAAGACAAGAATAAAAAGAAAAGCCCAGGATATGGGGTAATGGTGAGGACCAGCTCGATTTCCTGCTCACAGGAGTTACTACTGAGACCAGAGGGCTAGGGAAAGAGGAGTTTTATGTTTTATTACTGGCCTTGAAGGAAGCATTAAAGAGAGGATGATGCAATATTACATTCTTTCCTCTCCATGGCTCCTCAAACCTACACACAGCGCAACGCATAGAGAGGGCCTCTGAGCTCCTTCCAGCCTTGTTTATGCTCAGCATAGAAGTAGTGCTAATTTTTATCTAATAAAAGTTCCAAAAGTCTGCCTCCACTTCCAGAAACAGTTAGATGTTTCCATGCAGAATTTGATTTTAAGGTACACAATTGTTAAAATACCTCACAGGGCTTTCCTGGTGGATCAGTGGTAAATAATTGGCCTGCCAATGCAGGAGACAAGGGATTGATCTCTGATACGGGAAGATCTCACATGCCACAAAGCAACTAAGTCCATGTTCCACAACTATTGAGCCTGTGCTCTAGAGCCCACATGCTGTACCCACTGAAGCTGGTATACCTTAAAGCCCGAGCTCCACCGCAATAAAGCCACCACAATGAGAAGCCCACGCATTGCAACTAGAGAGTAACCCCTGCTCACCACAAGTAGAGAAAGCCTGCATGCAGTAATGAAGACCCAGCACAGCCAAAAATAAGTAAAGTTATTTAAAAAAACACTTTACAAAATACTAATGACTCTGTGTGTGATAGAGACCCAAATTAGTTCACCCAACATACCAGCTGCTTTTTCCTTTGCTCATCAAAACAGTCTAAGATGTACCAAGAGGAAAGAGACTTGGGGTCATCAAAATCTTCACAATGAAAGCTAAGCGGAGTTGTGTGCAAGAGAATTAAAGACTGGGCTGGTATTAAAGACTCCAAAGGACTGCCTGGAAAAATCACATTTGGAATGTGCCTCAAAGACAAATGCTCTGTGATAAAATTTGGGTAGACAAAGGAAATAGTGGCAGCCCCTGAGTTTGCTTCTGGGCCCTGGATTTCGAGGGACTCCTGGACAAACTTGATAGAGACTACTCAGAGGAGGGGCTTCCCTTGTGGTTCAGACAGTAAAGAATCTGCCTGCAATACAGGTTCCATCCCTGTATTGTATTGTTCATCCCAAGGGTCAGGAAGATACCCTGAAGAAGGGAATGGCATCCCACTCCAGTATTCTTGCCTGGGAAATTCCACGGACAGAGGAGCCTGAAGGGCTACAGTCCATAGGGTCGCAGAGTCAGACACGACTGAGCGACTAGATAGTGACTTAAACCCTGCCTCAAGAAAAACAATTGGACACTGTAAGTTTTAACCTGGGAAGACAGACATTTTCTTTTTGTGTGTGTGTGAATTTTTATTTGATTCTAGGTAACTTTGGTTTGTTTAGGTTTTTTTTTTTTGACACGGAACTTAAAAAAATTTTTTTTAATTTAGATATTTATTGGCTTTGCTCGGTCTTCACTGCTGCTCAGGCTTTTCTCTAGTTGTGGAGAGCGGGAGCTACTCTCTAGTTGTGGTGCAGAAGCTTCTCATTGCTGGGGCTTCTTCTGTTGTGGAGCATGGGCTGTAGGCAGTGGGGCTTCAGTAGTTGTGGTTCTCAGGCTCTAGGGCACAGGCTCAGTAGTTGTGGCACACGGGCTCAGTTGCTCCAAGGCATGTGGAATCCTGCAGGATCAGGGATAGAACCTGTGTCTCCTACATTGGCAGGTAGATTCCTATCCACTGTGCCACCAGGGAAGTCCCTGGACATTTTCTTGATAGCTGTCCTGTAGGAGCCCAAGACCTGTGAGGCAGGCAGACAAGGGTTTGAATCTGCTTTGCCAGCTTTGTAATTTGGGGCAAGTCTTTAACCCTTGTAAATAGTAGTTGCTTTATCTGTAAACTGGGCATAATATATTCCTGGTAGAGCTGACAAGAGAATTGTAGAAGCAAATGCCTATAAAGCACTCAGCATAGATCCTGGTATGTAGTAAATGGCACATAGTATTATTATCTCATTTAAAGATTTTGACTTAAGCCACTGTGAAGCAATGGTTAAAATTCTAGACAATGAAATATGATACAGTCATTAGAAATTATCTTCCAGGCAGAGCACACCTAAACACCTCAGTTCCACCTGTAGACACTGACCTTGGCTACTCTCATTCTCTTTTCTCTGTCACCAGCCAGGGGCTCAAGCTGCTTCTAGTTTCTCTTTGGTGCTGCCACCACTTTCACGTCATGCCCTTATACCCCTGTCTCCCCAAGCCTCTGTGGAATACAACACTGACGCCCTGTTGCTCACAAAGTCCATACTGTCTTGACTAAATGATGCATTGACATGTTCAAAAATAGAAAATTAATTAAGATTCATATTGACAAATCTCACTACCACCCTTGTCTGTTGACACCTACCCCTATCAACCCCAAGTTGTGATATGAAAGGTAGCACACTCTAAGCACTGCTCTAAGCACTGCTCTTTCTACTTAGTGGTCCTAGAAACCCTTGCGTATCAGCACATAGAAAAGAGCCTCCTTTTTGACAGTGGCATAGTTTTCCATTGTGGAGATGTATGTTGGTTTAACTAGTTTGCTATAGGTGGAAGTTGTTTCTAATCTTTTGCTATTGCAAATCAAGTTATAACTGGTAACCTTACTTATACCCATGCAGATATATCTGTAGGATACACTTCCTGAGGTAGAATTTCCAGCTCAAAGGGTAAACTCATTTGTAATGTTAGTATTGCCAAATTTTCCTTCAAAGGGTTATAGCAGTCTGCATTGCCACCAGCAGTGAGTGACAGTGCATTTTCCTCACACCCTAGCAAGAGAATGTATTGTCTAACTTTAGTTGATGTCTGAATTCTAATGGTTTCAATGATATTTCTTTTTAGGGAATCAGATGGGAATTAGGAAAAGTGCTTTAAAAGTTTTACAGAAGAACCACTGAGGAATGCTAAAATTAGCATGTGACAGTTTGATGAAAAATAATGTGTCATGTCCTCAAGGTATCTTCTTACAGGATACTTACTTAATCAAAAGGGAAATGTTATAATTTTACAGTCCTGATCTTATTTAAGTGATCAAAACTGACATGAATTATCCCAATTAATGGGATCAATTGATACCTCGTGCCTCCTGAAAGATGCACTGAGAATGACACAATATTATTTCTTTAGTATTCCTACCAAAAAAAAAAAGTGTAACTTGAATCAAATCCTGAAGAAACCTCAGTTCAGTTCAGTCGCTCAGTCATGTCCGACTCTTTGCGACCCCATGAATTGCAGCACGCCAGGCCTCCCTGTCCATCACCAACTCCCGGAGTTCACTCAAACTTACATCCATCGAGTCGGTGATGCCATCCAGCCATCTCATCCTCTGTTGTCCCCTTTTCCTCAGATATACTCAAATTGAAAGACATTCTTCAAAAATAACTGGCCTGTACTCTAAAAAATTCCACAGTCATGAAAGAAGGAAAAGAGAGCAACTGTTTCAAACTAGAGGAGACCAAAGAAGCATGACAATTAAATGCAGTGTGTGACCCTGGACCTGGACGGGTGGTGGTGGGGCAGGGACTTTCAGCACCTGAAAAGTAACGTTTCCCAAAGTGTGATCCTGGGAGTTTCCCCATGCAAACCTTTCAATGTATGCATGAAATTAAAATTATTTTATGTATGTATTATTTAAATAATTATGTTTAAATGTAATTTAGCAAAACTAAAAAGAGATCCTAAGACCCCAAATTTTGAGAACCACTTGCTATAAAGAATATAGAATATTAGTGGGACATTTGGCAAATTTAGAATAAGATTTATGGATTTGAAAATGGTACTATATTACTGTCAATCTTGTGTCTTTTATACTGTGATCATATAAAGAGATGTTCTTGTTTTTAGGAACCTCACTCTATATAAGGGTAAAAGGGCATTTATATCTGCAAATTATTCTAAAACAATACAGAAAATATAATATAGAGATGGGGAGTCAGAGAGAGTGAGGAAGAGAGGGGTATGAAACAACAGAAAGCAAATGTAAGATGAGAACAGTGTGAATATTTGGGGAATCTGGGTAAAGGATGTACAAGAATATTTTGTATTACTTTTGCAACTATTTTGTTACTTTAGAATTATTTTAAAATAAAAAGACTTTGTATCTTAGTCTTGGAAATTTCTTACACTATTATCACCTCCTGATCTTCTCCTCTCCTGCCCCAGCTTTAGTCAGATGACCAGTAGCATTGATGGGCATGTTTATCTTCATGTCTGGGGTCTACTGTGAAGCATGGAGCTCCTGGAGAGCAAAGTCATCTTCATATCCCCAGGCCCAGCACCAACCATGCCTGGTACCTATAGCCATTTATTAAACACATGTTAGTTAAATGAGCATATGACTCAATGAATGAATGAACATATTAAACCCAGTTGCTGATGTATAGTTCTTCATTACCTGATCAAATGGTATCTGCATCCTCATCTCTTTTCCCATAGATGTTCACCAGACCCCCTTCACCCCTTGTGCTCCATCTCTTCGTCTGCCTTCCTCCAAGGCATAAGTCTCACAACTTCTACAAGCTGGAACAATAGGTCTGAATTGCATATTCCATGTCAGGATGTTTGTTATCTCCTGTTTCTTCTATGTGGAAAGCTCTTCCTAAAAGTACTGTGTGGTTCCTCCTCCCCCCACCCCAACTTCATTCTGTTTCCTTAATGTTAGTTCATTAGGGAGGACTTTCCTACCACCCGTTCTACAATAAGGTCCCTATCTCCTCTCATCACTTTCTACTCCCTTGCCCTGTTGTATTTTCCTCTGTAACCCTTATTATGGACTTCCCTGGTGGCTCAGACAGTAAAGCGTCTGCCTACAATGCGGGAGACCTGGGTTCAGTTCCTGGGTCGGGAAGATCTCCTGGAGAAGGAAATGGCAACTCACTCCAGTATTCTTGCCTGGAAAATCCCATGGACAGAAGCCTTGTAGGCTACAGTCCATGAGGTTGAAAAGAGTCGGACATGACATGGGCTTCCCTGGTAGCTCAGATGGTAAAGAATCTGCCAGCAATGTGGAAGACCTGCCAGCAGTGTGGGAGACCTGGGTTTGATCCCTGGGTTGGGAAGATCCCCTGTAGGAGGGCATGGCAACCCAATCCAGTATTCTTTCCTGGGGAATCCCCATGGACAGAGTAGCCTGGCAGGCTACAGTCAATGGGGTTGCAAAGAGTGGGACATGACTGAGCAACTAAGCACACACAACATGTTACAGATTTTATTTTTTTTTTAAGTTTATTTTATTTTATTTGGCAGTGTGGGGTCTTTGTTGCAGCATGCTAAATCTTTAGTTGCGGCATGTGAGATCTATTTCCCTGACCAGGGATTGAACCCAGGCCCCCTGCATTTGGAACACGGAATCTTAGCCACCGGAAGGAAAGTCCCAGGTTTATTTTTTATATATTTGTTCTTTCTGTGATCGCTGCATGTCTTCCTGGCTGGAGCTCCCAGCCTCTACAACAGTGCCTGCTATCTAGGTAGTGCTCCTATGTTCGCTGAGGACAAGTGGTTGAACGGGAGACTTTCCAATTGCCTTTAATCTGTAGTGACAAGAAACTCTGACCGTTCTGGGCTTTTTAGGACTGTTCCTTGTAACCGTTCATACCATACACAGAGGCCCTCATCGTGTCCAGAGTCTAAGTCAGCCAAGACTTAGACATAGGGACTTCCCCAGTGGTCTAGGGAATAGACTCTGCCTTCCAATGCGAGGAGTGCAAGTTCAATCCCGAGTCCTGAACTAAGATCCCACATGCCACAGGGTGTGGCCAAAAAAGTTTAAAAATAAATTAGACACAACTGCAGTCTAGGTAGAGGTTTCTCCTGTCTAATGAATAGAGAACTCTTTAGAATGCCTGACAATACCAACTTAATACCTGTCTTCAATCACACAGAAGGTGGCTTATATCCTGTGAATACAGTTGTAGCAATCCTTGTGATACTGTTTTTGGTTTATTTAGGAAGAGGGAAATAAATATAAACCTTGCCCTTTACCTCCACTAATTTGACTTCATCTCCCCAGTTACTAAACTAAGTAAAATTAACAGTATACATAAATATAATTCATTCTGTTTGCTTTTTAGAAGTATTTCAGCAGTTGCAAGCTTGTTTTTCACCTGCCCCACACTGTCTCCCAATCCCCCAATAGAATTTTTCTAAGTATTCCTCACTCAGCTCCTCCACCTTAAGAAATGTCTGCGGCAGCACCCTGAGGCCCCTGCTATTGTGTCCCTCTCGAAGCACTTCAAGGCTGAATGGGGAATGAGGCCATTTTACACAAAGGTGTAGCCTGTCTGGGTCACAGGCACATGGTCTCTCAGAGGCCTGAAGGTAGCGCCTGTTTCAAAATATTTCTCTTCTCTCCCCTCTGATTAGATAACATCAGCTCTCTTTTATTCTGTCTCCTTAAAAAGCTATGAGAAAGAGGGGATTGCACTCAGAGGTAGAAAGCTAGAATTTTCTGGACATTCAACTTGGCTAGTTATATACTGGGCTTCCCTGGTGGCTCAGATGGTAAAGAATCTGCCTCCAGTGCCAGAGACCTGGGTTCAATCCCTGGGTCAGGAAGATCCCCTGGAGAAGGGAATGGCAACCAGTATTCTTGGGACTTCTCTGGTGGCTCATACAGTAATACTATTTTATTTATATAGAATATGTACTATTTTCTACTTCCCAGTTTGGTTAACCAGGAAAAAAAAAAAATTCCTGCAGACAGAGTTCTCATCTGTCAGGTATTTTCTGATAAAGTTTTATGAACGTGTCCTTTTCCTTTTCTGTAAAGATGAAAAGAGTAAGAAAGGTGGGCCTTTTTCTCTGGATCTGACTGAACTTTAAAACTTCTCTACTAATTAACCAACACTAGGCTCCACACTTTGCTTAACCTTGGGAGCTGGTCATCAGCCTTTGACCTCGGGCCTCCCCTCCTCACCAGCTCCATCCCCCACCCTAGCCTCTGGAACCCCAGTCAGATGTAGAGGAAAGAACCAGTCCAGAGGGATTGCCTCAGACCACACTATCTCCACTCGCTCAGACCTGTGGAAGATTAGCGACCATGATTTCCAATGGGATAGGAACCGTCACCACTGGGAAAAGGTAAGAGGGGGGGGGCTTTCCCTCCGCATTCCCTCACTGGGTTTCCTGACCTCTGAGGGACTCGCTGAGGTGACCTGGACACCTTCAAGTAGACCGGGCCCTCTCTCCCTGGTAGTTATAATGAATGACTTGTTTGGAAGACGTCATCCTGAGTACCCTCCCTCCCGCTTGGTTCTTGGGATAAGGTCTTTCTCTAAGCCACACCTTGGATTCCCAACCCAAGAAACGGGGATGTGTTCCCTCAGAAGAGACGCTGCTCTGTGGCAGCCCTCACAGCAGCCCAGGAGACACTCCAAGGGGAGGCGCTGGGCCTGCCGTATTATCTGGAAAGAGGGAAAATGTAATGCCTGAGGACCTCCTAACTCGCTTTGTGCTCCTCCTTCCACCCAATTCCGCCCTGCCCCCCACTTTCCTGTCACAACCCCCATTCCCTCCCAAGGTCTCAGTGACCTTTGACAAAGGATCACATCTCTTAACATCATACACATTCCTTCCTTTTTTTTTTTTTTAACAGGAAGCTAAAAGTGAGGCTCTGGCTTGATCACCTTGGTTTTTCTTTGTGCTTAACAGAGCTCCCAGGGCCCCCTAAGCCTCCGCTTGTATTTCTAAAGGTAGCTGAGGGACAATACGGGAAATAGAGGCAAGCCAGCTGGGGAGATGATGAATGGCAAGTTTCTCCCCGCTTCCTCACCCTGTCTTCCACAGCTCCCTCAGCACCTCCGCTCCCCACTCAGTGCCTCTGTTCTTAAAAAGACTTCAGGGTTGACTTCAGATCATGCAAAAAACCAAGTACCCCTCAGCTGCCCCCAGCTTCCAGCCAGCCCCACACTTGTCTGGAAGACTACTCTGGCGAGTCCTTTCTACACTACCTACATGTCTTGTCTTTTTCTGCTGCGGGAAGATTGTGAAGAGTCAGTACGTGTGTACAGACTCCCTTCTGTAGGCCAAGGGCCCCAAGTCAACCAGAGGAAGTGTCTGGCCCCTCATGTCTTATCTATAAAAACACTATAATAGAGTTTATCACTTTGTTTACTTAATTGGGTGTCCCGATTTTCCTAGTTTGTCAATTTCATGATATCTTTTTTTTTTAAAGACTGGTTTTATTTACTTTAGTGAACACACTTTGGAAGTTACTTAAATTTCCAGGCAACAGAAAATGATGAAGACCTGCTCTAAGGCAGTGAGAGAACAAGAAAACAGAATGCATAGAATCTAGGGTCTGACTATTGAGAAGGGAGAGAGGGAGAAATCCTCGATGGCTCTCAGGTCCCTAGATTGGATGAGAGGGTACCTGAAGGTCCCATTTGCTGAGCTGGGGGACATAGGAGAAGCAGGTGTATGGGTGAGAGACAAGTTCAGTTTATTTGTATTTCACTAAGGGATCAAGAGGACATCCTCAGTGGAAAGATTAGGACTGGAGCTAGAGATTTCAGAGTTTTCAGCACAGACATTGTAGTTTTGCCCCAGGCATTCCTTCTTAGCCCTCTGGTGTTGCTGTAAATCAAAGTCTTCCCAGTCCTTTAACATCCAGGTTAAAATCCCTTCCCTAAATAGCTTCTGTTAACTGACTTGGGTCGGTTGGCACTGGGCACTAAAATTCCCTGCCATTTTTCATGTATGCATGGTCCAGTTCACCAGTTCGAAGCTTCCCATTCCTTATTTCTTCCAGCATGAGGCCTTGAGCACACAAGACTTCTAATAACATCGTTATTCCAACAGTTGACTCTAATTTCAACAGGACTGTGCCCAGGGTAAGGAGTCCAGGACTGAACTTGTCCTGGGCCCTTGTACTTTTCAAAGGTGTTGGTCCTCCTTCTGGCCACACAGTGTGGGCTAGTGATCTACCAGGGTAAATCTGTGGTGGACAGTGGGGAGGGGATTTCTCAGCCTAGCTTAACTCGGCTTTCTGCCCCCCTATAGGAGCATACGTCTTCTCCCTTTGCTGCTTATTGGCCTCTGGGGCTGTGTGACCTGTCATCGGGGCCCTGTGGAGGACATCTGCACAGCCAAACCTCGGGACGTTCCTGTGAATCCCATGTGTATTTACCGTTCCCCAGAGAAGAAGGCAACTGAGGGAGAGGGCTCAGAGCAGAAGATCCCTGGGGCCACCAACCGGCGGGTCTGGGAACTGTCCAAGGCCAATTCCCACTTTGCCACGGCCTTCTATCAGCATCTGGCAGACTCCAAGAATGACAATGACAACATTTTCCTGTCACCCCTGAGTATCTCCACAGCTTTTGCTATGACCAAGCTGGGTGCCTGTAACAACACACTCAAGCAGTTGATGGAGGTACAACTCAAAGCCCTTCTGCCCAACTTCTTGCTGGAACTCCCAAGAGAACATCCATGTGCTTAAGCACCCTTTAGAGACTTTGGGTAGTATCCCCAGCTCTTTGTGTTTCTTTTTCTCTCTCTCCTTCCTAACCGCCCCCCCCCCCCGCCCTTTTTTTTTTTTTATGGCTGTGCTGGGTCTTTGTCGCTGCATGGGTTTTTCTCTAGCTGCCCAGAGAGGGTGATACTCTTCCGTTGTGGAGCTCGGGCTTTTCACTGTGGCAACTTCTCTTGTTGCAGTGCATGGGCTCTGGGGCTCACTGGCTTCAGCAGCTGCAGTACACAGGCTCAGTAGTTGTGGCTCATGGGCTTAGCTAACCCACAGCCTGTGGAATCTTCCTAGACCAGGGATCAAACACACGTCCCCTGCATTGGTGGGCAGATTCTTAACCACTAGACCATCAGGGAAGCCCCCCCTTTCTTCTTCTTTTTTCCATTTATTCCTTTAGAAAGCATGAGTTGAATGTTTATGCTGTGCCAGGCACTGTGCTTGATGACTGCTGGTCAGGGGCTGACTGGCACGATGCTCACTGACCGTGTGAGCCAGGCTGTCCCACCAGACCCACCACTATTTTCTTTTGGCTTCTACAGGTTTTTAAGTTTGATACCATCTCTGAGAAAACTTCTGATCAGATCCACTTTTTCTTTGCCAAACTGAACTGCCGACTCTATCGAAAAGCCAATAAATCCTCTGAGTTGGTATCGGCCAACCGTCTTTTTGGAGACAAATCCATTACCTTCAATGAGACCTACCAGGACATCAGTGAGGTGGTATATGGGGCCAAGCTCCAGCCCCTGGACTTCAAGGTGAGTTCCAGATGTCATCCCAGACCTCAGAGTTCTTCCTCTCCACTCAGAAGTTAAAGAGACAAGGAAGCAGGATCCTAATGAACACTGCTATGCTAATTGAAGGCAGGAAGAGGTGTTTTAAGTCAGAGCCCATGGGATATGTATTCTTATTTGAAACCTGAGAAATCAGTGCTATCTATGGATTGCAGAGGCTCCTCTGAAAAAGTTATAAAAATCCTGTAACAGTGTGGCGTTCAGAACGTGGTCACTCGTTCACACAACAGAGCAATTGTAGACCAATTTCTCCTAAAGCATGACAGGGAATGACCTAGGAAAGTTGGGGTTTTTGAAGTAAATTTTTAATGTCTCATCTTACTACTACCTTGAAAGTTTGTTAAATGTTGAAAGCGTTATTACTATTTTCAGATCCTTTCAATAAACAGACTTACTTAAAAAAAAAAAAAAAGTCCTGCAACAAAGAAGTCTACTGATTTTATTCAAAAGGTATTTCTCAAACTTTTTGGATCACACGGGCATCTCTCCTGGGCCCTCTGCACCACCTGCATCACTCCTTGGCTTCCCAGAGAACACATCTCATGAATACTCATAACAGTTCAGGTTTCCAAAGTCATGAAGATAATATTTTGTTTTCTTTTTCCAGATGATTTTTCTCTTCTTCTGTTTCTTTATTTCTGCCTCTTTTTCTTTCCTTTCTCTCTTTCTTCTGTTAATATTTATTAACTCTATGGAAAATCCACAACAGTATGCTAGATATGTGTGGTTTCTCCAATCTGGGTTAGAGTGATGATTTAACAAAATGGTGGGAAAGAGTGGAGGGATGATAGACTAAATAAAATTCTGCATGGGGAGACGGAGAAGCCAATTGAATAGCACAGATGGGTAGGTTTGTTTCCTGTTCTCCTCAGGGAAATGCAGAGCAGTCCAGATTGACTATCAACCAATGGATATCCAATAAGACTGAAGGGCGTATCACTGATGTCATTCCCCCACAAGGCATCGATGAGTTCACTGTCCTGGTGCTAGTCAACACCATTTACTTCAAGGTACTCAAAAATGGCACTGGAGGGAGGCTCAAGAGGGAGGGGACATATGTATACTTACGGCTGATTCGTGTTGATGTATGGCAGAAACTAACACAATATTGTAAAGCAATTATCCTCCAATTAAAAATAAATATATTTTTAAAAAATAAATGCAAAAGAATAAAATAAAATGACCCTGGAGAGACCTCAGGGATGACGTATTTCCCTCCAGCTCACTCTCCTTCATACCATTGGGCATGTGTAGGCAGATCATTTTGAGAAATAGTACATGCGTGGTCTGGGCATAAATACAAATCTGGTGAGTCTAGAGTCATGTCTAGGGCTGTGGTTGCTGAACTGAGGTTCAAAGGGGGCCTGGTAATGTCTCTGGGCCGAAGGCAGAGTGTACACATTCATAGACCAGCATGCTCAACAGCAAGGTGTGCATGGTAATAAATTCTCATAAGTACGTGATGATTTCTTCTGTCCAATTAACTTCATTTTGAAATCTGGAACAAAATGGCAGAGTCTGTAGACAGTCCTCAGTGATGAGGCTTTCTCCATCATCCAGAGCAGCTTCTGTAGCACCTCAAAATTCCTCTTGCCTGAAGCTTCTGAACCTCCTTTTACCAGACTAATCGCAAATTTTGCAGAGGCCTTATGACATGATCATGCAGATGGCTTTGTCTTTCTCAGAGAGTCAAGTTCTGAAGATTGTTCCAACTTGATTACCTTTAGGAAAAAGGATGAGGGGAGAGGGTGGTGGGAATACACAGAGCACTGACACTCAGGAGGCCCACCGGCTTAACGCAGCTTGAACTGTGCCCTCACGGGTCACGCTCTAGATGTGTCCTTCTCCCCGACTGGGCCGGGGGGTTCGCCTGTCACTGCTGTTGCCAATTGCTTTGTTGCTTGGGGGTTCCCTCATGCCAAGAATGCAGTAGGTTGCATTTCTACAATGTGTACTGACTGCCCTTTGCAGTTTATGAAACACTTTGCCTCCTGATTCTCATGACATCACAAATAAGAACTTGAGCTGCTCAGACAGATTACTTAGTTTAAATTCTGACTCTTCCACTTCTGGCTGCAAACTTGAGCGAGTTACTTAAGACCTTTCTGTGTCCCAGTTTCTGCATCTATAAAGTGGTAACAGTGATACATCTGCCTCACAGGGTTACTGAGGGGATTAAGTCAATGCATACAAAATGCCTGGAGCTGTGACTGGCACACAATAAGCATCCCACAAATATTAGGGATAACCAGCTCCTAATTTTACAAGCAAAGTGAAAGAGTTAAGTGACTTGTCTCCAAATCAAAGAGCCAGAAGATGACAAGGAATGCTAACTACAACTTGGAAATGTCAAAGCAGTATCTTGTATCCCTTCCTTCTTTGAACAGGAAGTTGGCCAGGCCTCACTCTCTGCCTGGCAGGACTCCCAGATGACCCCCTGGAGTTACTACCTTTGTCTGGCTTTATTCATCAGGGAGAAAGCCCAGCATTTTGGAGGATGGTCTTTGGGAAGGAGGCTGGTGGGAGGCAGAAGGCAAAAGGCAATTAGATTTAAACTCCCGAAGAGATTTGCCAAGAGGCCAGTAGGTTATTTTTGTTTTTATGTTTTTCTTGTTATAAAAGCAAATAGTCATTGCTGAAAATCTAGAAAATACAGAAAATTCATTGAAAAAAAAAACCCCACTCATGATTCTGTCACTCTGACACAATCAGTATTAAAAAGCCTTTTTATGCACATCCCTCCAGGTCTTTGTTCTTAAAAATTGCACTTCCATGGTCGTCCCTGGTGGCTCAGATGATAAAGTGTCTGCAGTGAGGGAGACCTGGGTTCAATCCCTGAATCAGGAAGATACCCTGGAGAAGGAAATGGCAACCCACTCCAGTACTTTTGCCTGAAAAATTCCATGGATGGAGGAGTCTGGTAGGCTATAGTCCATGGGGTCACAAAGAGTCAGACACGACTGAGCGACTTCACTTTTATAATGTAACAAAATATTGTGACTGTTTTTCATGTCAGCATTCTCCTACGGATGTTTCTGGTCTTCTTGCTTTGTGATTCTCCCACCTGGTGTCTTCCTCCAGGGCCTGTGGAAGTCAAAGTTCAGTCCCGAGAACACAAAGAAGGAGCTGTTCTACAAGGCTGACGGGGAGTCATGTTCAGTACCCATGATGTACCAGGAAGGCAAGTTCCGCTATCGGAGAGTGGCAGAAAGCACCCAGGTGCTCGAGTTGCCCTTCAAGGGTGATGACATCACCATGGTGCTCATCCTGCCCAAGCTGGAGAAGCCCCTGGCCAAGGTGGAACAGGAGCTCACCCCAGACATGCTGCAGGAGTGGCTGGAGGAGCTGACAGAGACACTGCTGGTGGTCCACATGCCCCACTTCCGCATCGAGGACAGCTTCAGCGTGAAGGAGCAGCTGCAAGACATGGGCCTCGAAGACCTGTTCAGTCCTGAGAAGTCCCGGCTCCCAGGTGAGGGCAGGAAGGGCTTTCCTCTTCTCTCTGCCCTCAGAGTCGTCTGACCAAAGGTGGAAGAGATGGCGAAGGAGTAGACGAGAGGGAGTCCAGACACCTGGATTCTAATCCCAGTCCTACTGCCAACTCAGGGGAATCCCTTCCCTCTCAAGGGATCAGTTCTCTCCTGTGTACAAGGGGAAGCTGGCTCTTGGATTTCCGTGGGCCCAGCTGGCACTGGAACCTTTGGAGTCTGTAACTCATAGAAGAGGTGGGACCAGGTAGAGAGGAACTTGAAAACCACCAGAGTTCAGAGCAAAGAGACAGTTAGGATTAAGAGCCAAGGACATCCGAGTCCCACCAAAGAGGTGTAGCTGACATATAATAGCCCTTCCTGATATTCTAAAGGGCTTCTGTGTTTTCTAAGGTAACATGGACAGATGCAGTCAAGCCTTCCCAGCTGTGATTCTCTGATAATAGTGTTAAGTTGGTTTGGTTCTTCCAACACACCATCCTTGAAAAATATGCATTAAAATATCTCATTTTTAAAAAGAAGTTTACAACATTAGTTAAGTGGATTCATGTGTAATGGGCTGTCTTTAAACTAGGTCTCAGAACCACACCCTTTCTTCAAGGTGTTGTCACCCTGGAAGGAAAGACAATTCTACTAGATAGAGTGAGCATTTCTTTAAGAACAGAGTCCTCAGCCTCAACCCCCAACCCCCCATAAGCTAAAGCACCAGATTAACTTCACAGGAACCAGGCTGAATAAACCCAAAGTATTTTATTATTTTTAACGTGTATTTATTTTGAGGGTATCATTAGGTGAGGGTCCAGGATTTCTATTTTTCTAAAAGTCCCAAAGGACCTCTTAATCCAAACTGAATTTCTCTCTGTGGATTGAAGCCAACTTTCTCCCATTTCACAGATCTTTCTCTGGTCTTCCTTCTAGGTATTGTTGCAGAAGGTCGAAACGACCTCTATGTCTCAGATGCATTCCACAAGGCATTTCTTGAGGTAAGTACAACTCTCTCCGCTCTCTCTTCTTATGCTTGCTTTTTTGTTACCATGCTGCTTTATTATTCGGTACATCAGTATCTCATATGATGAGTAACTTTGGAGTCATTCCTTCATTGGCTCTTACGTGTAGACAGCAGATGTTTGCACAGTAGGTGACAACTGTGATAAAAGGCATGTTTCCAGTTCCCTCAAACCCCAAGTCTATAGTGCCCTCCTCTACAACGTAACTCAAACTTGAAGCCCTCGTGGTCTAATTGTTCTACCCTCCATCTGCTCCCTCTCCTGGGAACACAGACATTAAGGTGAAGGTGATACCGGAAAAGCAGCCAGCAAAGTCTTTCAAAGGAGAAATGAGAGAGGATGAGCTCATGGAAACCCAGGAAGGAGTTTTAAGAAAATGGAAAGCATCTAGTAAGAAGACTGAAAAGTGATCGTCGGTGACTTTTCCCTGAGGCATCTGGACAGTGTAGTGGGGGCACATCCTAATTGTAATGATTGAAGAGCAAATGGAAAGTAAGAAAGGAGTCCTACAATGTGTTCCAGAAAACTGGAACTCTAGACTATACTGCAGATAATAAAAAGTTAGGTGGTCAAATAAATGTATATCCTCTTCTAGGGAAATTAACAGAAAATCAATGCACATTGGAGTGTTGATGTCTGAGCAGTTCCACAGTGAAGAAAATGGTTCAATATTGTTCAACCCAGTGTTGCCCCAACTAAGATGCCCATGGAAACCTTTACTGGAGTAAGAGCTGTGTAAAGCCTATAGAACTTCTGGCTCTCAAACAAATACTGAACTATGGATCAATAGCATTAGTTATCTAGAGAGCTTGACTCAAGGTCTGAGTATCTGTATATTTACAAAGCTCCTCAAGGAATTCTGATGCGCATCCAGGTTTTCGAACCACTTATGTAGACCATTCTTTGGGGGACCCAGGCTATGAGGGAAATGTGATAGGCCAATGTTAGAGGTCATAAAATTTAGGAATCTCAAAGAGGAGATTGTGGTTGAAGAGAAAGATTTCAGAGCATGGAGCTAGTAAATATAGTTGCAAAGTCCAAGCTCAGTGGGAAATATGTCATTAGGAGGAAAGTGGAAGGATCAAGGGACAGGAAAAAGCCAGGGTAATTGTAATGGGAGTGAGCAAATGTGATAGTTTGAAAAAAACAGAAGGTTACAGACTGAGAGGATAATGTAATTATAATTTCAAAGGTCGAGATGTTCTGAGAGATGGCAAGTTCAAAGTGCAGCCATGGACTGGTTTGCTGAAGTGAAGGCAATGCTCATTGGGTTCAATAAGATGAAAGAAATGGAAGTTTAGAGTATTGAATGGGTTTCCTACCAAGATATTTTAATTGTCTAGGTCACACGATAGCAGGAGTTAGGTTAGAAAGGCAATGGGCTAGGCAATAAAATCCTCAATGCGGGACTATATTCTGTAGAGCAATAGACACCTGTAGGACCAAAGCAAGAGTAGAAAGATATATATCTTAAAAGATACTGAGGTCAGAACAGAAGATTTTACATGAATACTGGATTAATGATTTTGGAAGTGAAAACAACACTGAAGCCGTATTGATTATGGAAGAAATAACATTTAGACTGCAAGAGAAGATGAGTCCTCAGGATTTTAACTATGACTGAGAATCTTCTTCCACGGACCCCATAATGGAAGAGTTACAATCAAGAAGCAGCAAAAGTTCAGTTTCATTTTGTCTACCTGAGCCCACTAAACAATGATGCAAGGTTCCTCCATGGCTCTTGGGAACCCTATACACAAGGACCCTAATTGATTGTCTCCTGAGAAGCCACTGAAAACCAGAATCTGATTTGAGTAAAAGGGCCCTGGGCTTACAAAAGCTCGTCTGCTCTTAGTGCTAAAACGACCGTGAATTAGATAGCATGTGTAGAAGGGAGAGGTGGTAAGGAATGAGGAAGGGGAAATCATCTACCAGGTCCTCTCAAAGCTCAGGGGTCTGAAATGCTTTCCTTAGAGGCAGGGACAGAGTTTTAGTAACATTCTAGGTGCCCAAGCAAAATTTCTAAAGGTATCTCCCATCTCCCTCCAGATCTGCGGCAGTTCTACTTACCAGTAAGTTCCAACACCATCCTTTCAATCTGTTACTCCGAGAAATATTCATCTCATCCAGCCAGAGGACTCTCCTCTTTTCACAGGCCCTAACTCCTGAGTGGCTGTTTACAGTAGTTCTATCTAGGATCTTGATGATCCAGAGTGGAACTGTCTCAACTATCATGCTCTGATTTTGAGTCAATAGTCTTTTAGTATAGAGTTCAGTATCATGTACAACATTGCCAGCCAGAAATGTGACAACTTTGTGTACATCCAGATTTCTGGTTCAGAGAGTATCTGAATGGACCCTGGCACTTACTTTCAGCACAAGGCTTGGATGAACACAAGTCTTACATCAGTATTCAGTGGATGAAAGAAAGACTAAAAGTAAGGTTCCAGAGGGGATCCAACCTAACTCGTATCAACTGAAAAATAAATGGCATTTTTGAGGAATTGCTGAGTCCATGGATGATGTACCTGCTTGTAATGAGCTGCAGAGTAGCTAACGTGGCAGTGTGTTTCCCATTTGACCTTCAGGTAAATGAGGAAGGCAGTGAAGCTGCAGCAAGTACCGCCATTAGCATCGCTGGTCGTTCGCTGAACCTGAACAGGGTGACCTTCCACGCCAACAGGCCCTTCCTGGTTCTCATCAGGGAAGTTGCTCTGAACACTATTATATTCATGGGCAGAGTAGCCAACCCTTGTGTTAATTAAAATGCTATCCTTTGTATTTCTTCCTATTTTGGTTTGTGAATACAAGTAAAAATAAATACAACTATTCCCATATCTGACAATTATGAATGGATTTTGCAATCTGAAATGAAGGCAAGAAAAGGAGAAATGGATAGAGATGCTGCTGGGCATTTGGTATAACGAGGTTTTCAACATTTCTCTACTGGTGAACACATCTGGGTCAAGAAAAGTGAAGGAGGGAGTTATGTTACTACTTAATCTTGAAAGATAGTAGGCATCTTGAGAGGGCAGGGCGAGCTTGAAATCTAGATAATCCCTTAATACTAAAAAAAAAAAATCCAAAAATTTAAAAAGAATTAATCTCTATACAGAAGAGACAAGAGATGCAAATATGAATATTAAATCATTTAATTTTCAAACCACTCACATGCATAATGTTCTTTTACACAGTGTTAAAATAAAGAGGAAAATGTATTTTTATACAAACAGAATTTCAAGTATACATTAATAGACTTTTCAAATTACTAACCAAGTTGCTAAATTTCATTCACATTGTTCTTAAAGCTGTTCAACGAGAAAGCTTTTGCTAAACTGCTTTAAATATGTTTATATAAACCCATATATCTTCACTCTTTCTCTGAATCTCCCTCCCCCAATCCCAGTCTCTGCCCACCCTCCTGCCCTCCCCCCTCCCCCGACACAACAGGGCTCCTGGGGCTCTAGGAGGCATGCAACCCCACCAAGAACTATTGGCTTGTCATCAGGGGAAGGACAGAATCTACAGGAGGAGAGACTTGAGAACACCTGTCAAATTAAGGGAGAGAACGAATCTGATACTTAGAAATGACACAAATCAGGATCATATTTTATAGCCTGTGTGATTCACTTGGCCTTTTCATTTAAACAAAAAAGTCTCAGCCTCCCACAAAATCACCTTCAAGTTTCTGATAATTTGGTAACTGAGAAAATATTGGGTATATCCCCTAGTGAAACATCTCAAATTAAGGTAAGCATTTTGAACTTTTCCATTTGGTTGTTTCTTTTGCCCTCTGGCTGGAGGTGGGGGGGCAGCTTAAAAATGGTTGACTTGTGTGTTTACATTAAGGGATTTGGTTAATTTCACAGGGTTTGCCTAGGGTTCTCCCTCCTCAACTCTCCTCCTGAAGTAATCTGGCTTCGGGGCCAGGAACAGCCACTCTCCTTAGGAATTAAAGTGCATTTTTTTCAGTAAAAGTTGGGGTAGGGGGAGGTGCGGTTTACACTTAAGTGATAATGATTACAAGAGGCTGGGGTGAAAATCCTATTCCTATATATAGGTATTTATAGTTAAGGGCATAATAAAAACAAATATTCTCTAAGGAAATAAGATGTACAAACCCAGTCCAGCACCCTCAGGGGCGTGAGAGTGCTAGCCTTGGCTCACTGACTGTTCTGAGACATCTTTATGGAGTAATCATTGCAGACGAAAGACACAAACCTCAAGTGTTAGTTTTTTCAAAGGGAAAAAAAAACCCCAGGTTCTTCTAGTTAAAAACTCTATCTCATTCCCTTTCAGGGATAACATTTTAGAAACTGATTGTCGGTTTTAATATGAATCCTTGATTAACGAGTTGTGAAAAAAATGTTAGATAACTTTGTTGCTTAGAAATATTATGCTATCCTTAGAAACTGAGGATGAGGAGGCATAGTTGGTCCTTGCTATCAATAAATATCATCCAAGGGGAAGCTAAAATGTTCCTGTCATCTCTGATAGCTACCACCAGAATCTTACTTTTCCTTTAAATGCTTTACTATTTCTTGGGGGGTCAAACCCAAGAATTTTCCAAAGAGAAGTATATGCTACATTATTAGCTGTATGAAGAAGTGATGAGAAGGGGGAAATCGTCCTGGATTCTGGCCTCTGAGTCCAGTGTGATCTGCTTTTCACAGTGACCAGTGGGAAGGCACAGTGCCAGGGACGGGAAGATGGGAGACAGCTGTCACCCATCGTGTAAGCACCATTGAGAACAGCTGGACAGATTCTTTGAGACTATGTCCATCTGAAGGAAACCACATTTTGACTACATTGACTTTTCTATCTTTGAACCCTCTGTCTTTTCTTCTCAGACACAGAGCGTAAGTGGGTCCCACCTGAAATTATGAGACGCCAGGAAGTCTAAGTGGCTTGCAGGATCCTATCAGTTTCTCAACCAGGGATTGAACCCCGGCCCTCAGCGGTGAAAGCATGAAGTTCTAACCACTGGTCGGCCAGGGAATTCCCTAAGTGTTCTTTCAACGTACTTCTCCCTTTACTCACTTGTGCTGACAAGCCAAAAATTGAGAGTTCTGATGTTAAGATTTCTTAAAGGAGAAGCCAATGGTTCCTGACTTATGTGGCAGATCTATTTAAGTTCTGCCATTATATTGCAAAACAATGCAATAGGCTACAACAGTGAACACAGACCATAGAGGATGAAAAGTTAACGTACTGAGACTTTTTTTTTTGGCCTATAGTTTGGGTATGTTTTCTTTTGTTGTGAGTAAGGGAATGGGGCAGGGTGGTGAAACTGCAGTCAGACCAGTTTCTGTTTAGCTCTTTCAGAAAGGATTTCTTAGAGGTTTAAGAGGAATCAGCAAGCCAATCAGTAGGACAGAAGAATTTGGCTGCTTAGTCCTGACAGAGAATTCCTGATAGGGAATTTGTTTCATTACTTGTGTAAAATATAGTATAAGTTCATATATATACACTTTACTGTTAATTACTTCCCCTTTTCCTCCTCTACTCTCCTTCCTCTAAATCTTAAAATCCAGTGCGATGTGATCTGCATAAAGTTCAACAACATTTCACAGTACTCTACAAGGTTTCTCAGTATGAGAACCCTAACGGGCTTCTCTCTGGATGCAGACAAGTCTCAAAGGCTACTACTGCTCTTCTATTCCACCCAACGAAAGGAAGCCTTCTCAGATCTTCTAAGGCATAGGAGGCATTTCTGACATTGCAGCATATACATGCTAAGCAAATAAGTCAGGAGGCCTAAATGTTATTTTAATGAAATGTCAGAGTCTGATGCTAATTCAGTCCTCTGCACTTACAATCTTTCCTTCCACCCACTTGTTTCTTCTCAAACACACCACCTATTTGAAATTTAAATAATCGATTATTTGCAGGCAGTATACAAATGAAAGTTTCCACAGTGCCAGCAGTCTCTCAGATGAGACCGTCACATTTGAACTTGCTCTTGAACACAAATCTCTTTCATGAATTAGAAATCACTTGGTAGTTTATTAGTTTGAATGGTGGCTCTCATTTTTTAAAGGATAATCAAACAGTCCTCCTCTCCTCATTACCACACTGAGGCTGCCATGGGCAGGTATTTTACACCTGGGTGGGTGAATGAATTGACAATATGAAAACTTGTTTGGGAATTACTGGGTTAAGTCTTTGACATCCTGGAACAAAGCTGCTAAAAGGACTCATTTCACATTTCATGTAAAACTCAGAAATATTTAAGCCTTAGCTAGTGCATTTAATTCACAAAGGAACATGGAAAAGTGAAAGTCACCGTACATTGAAATCCCACTTAGAAGATAGGCTAAGGGACAAATAATCAACTACATCACCATCACACCAGGAAGAACCCTTCTATTTCTTCATTAACAATGCTACCTGATTATTTTACAAATAAAAATCACCCTAGGTGGCTTGGGCCTGGCTCTTTTAATAAGTTCAAGTGCTCTATTTTAGCTAGCAGAGTTTTAAAAATCTCCACTTAAATCACATATGAAAGGGAAAGAGGATTTTAGGGAGCAGACTCAGAAAATGTCTTTTGCTGACTTGTGCAGGCTTTGGTACAGAGAGAAAACTGGGTGCATGGCAACAGCTCTCTGCCGAACGACTCTGAGGACAAATGGATGGTCTATTTTACCACCTGAGCCGTGGCCCGTGCCAAGTTTTAACCGCCAAGCCATGCCTGTGATACTAATAAATGTACCTATGACAAAAGACAACCGGGTCGAGGTTATCCTGCCACAGACCATTCAGGACTACCCAGAAAATGATTCTCAACCTTGGCTGCCCATTAAAATCACCTGAGGAGCTTTTAAAGCCCAGGCTGCACAGCCAGCCAATTAAACGTGCATGTCCGGAGGGGGCCCTAGGTGGCAGTCATTTTGTAAAAGCCCCAGGTGATTCTAATGTGCAGCCAAAATTGGGAACTACTTGCCGAGGTCAACTAGCTCTGTAGTATTTTAATAGAAAGCATTAAAGTCACTCTTCACCCAAGCCAGATAGAAGGTAAGACTCTATGCTTCCTCCCAGATTCATAGGTTGATTTCAACATGCCTCCAAGAAATGATCTAGGCATCTCTCACTTTTTTTGTTTGTTTTGTATTTCAATAAATCACTTTGGCTATAAAACAGACTGCATGGCTGACAGTGTATTATTGACTTAGGTAAGATTGCACCTTAAGTATGCGTTTGTAGCAAAACAGCTGGGGACAGGTCTAGGCCAAGACTCTGGGCACAAACAAAAGATAAGCCAGAAGGAAGAATTTTCCTAAGCAGGAGTTAATTCCTGAGTCTAAGTTTTTAGTAGCATGGCTTATTGGCTGACAATTATTCTATAGTTAGAAAAAAAATAGCTGTGGTGAATAGATTCACATGATTTTAGTATCTCATCTCCTTACAGAATTCATACTGTTACACGGATGAAGTTACTACTGGGCTGGCCAACCCAATACATCAGTTGTCACCAATGAGTACTGCTTATTGAATCTGGAATTTCACACGGTCAGTACTGTCACTTGCCCTATCCCGTCAACAGGAAAAGTGAACACTTATCAGTTAGTACCTAAAACATAGATGTGAAACTCTAAGTCTGCAAATGGATCACTTTCGTTTTCACTCCTAACCAGCGAGTCCCTGTTTGGACATTACAACCAGCTATTCTAACCAGTGCATTTGAATGAAAAGGGAAAGCATTCTGGGATATTTCTGAAAGGCCCAAAGTCCCTTCTCAGCTGTAACAAATGTTCAAAAGGTAGGTAACCTGATTTGTGTCAGCAGACTAGTGTGCCCCCAACAGCAAATCAGCTGAGTGCTCCAACTGCATTTGAAGATTAGGTGGTCTGACTAGTGGCATTTACTACCAAAACTGATATTTCCTGACACCCACAATAGGCCATCCTAACTATTATAACATTCTTGGCACCATAAAGAGAAGAATTTCAGAGTGTCTAAAAGCAAAATAGGTCATCCAAAAATCCAGGTCATGCAAAACTGCGTGTCAAGATACTGGCAGAAGGCTCAACATCAGGAAAATATGGTTGATATTCTAGTCCCCAAAATGGGCTGCAAATGGCAATTAAAAAATAAAAAAAGCTCAGGATTCAAACAAAATTTTCACATCATTAAAAGGAATTGAGTGCATCTTTAAAAACAGCAGAAAGACTCCACTTCCAAGGGCTACTCTTGCCAAACAGAGGCCAGTGGATAAAAGCACTAAACCCAAGTGTTCTGACACTGATTTGGGCAACACAACCAAACATTAACATGTGAAGATGACAAGGAGATGTGAGATACTGCAACCTCTATATTCAGGTCTGGCTTCCTTTGCTTGCTACAGAAAGCTATACTTTCTTTAGCCAAGTGCTCAGAGGTAGAGGAGCTAAAGCGAGTACAAAAGAGAATGAGGTGGACAGTGGCTGAGGAATCCAGCCTCCTGTGTAAGGGGCTACAGGGCAAACTTGGAATATTCTGTCTTTAATGGGAGGTAGAATTTTCTATACCGACTTATCTGCCTTCATCAGACATTTTTTTTTCTCACACACATACATACAATCACATACATATAGCGGGCAATTCATAATGATATTGCAACTTGCAGTGACTGCACACCTATTCCAACAGATATTTTCAACCTAAATTTTGTATGAACCCCCAGCTTTTCTCTGGTAGATGCAAGCCAAATTTGTTCTTTTGAGAGCCCTCCTTTTGCCGGGCTTCTAAACATACATTTCACTTTAACGCCTACATCTTTTGTCGCTAAAGAACAGCTGCACTAAGTGGGTGCAAAGTGTTATAACATCTTTATAAATACAAAGTGCAAGAAATAATTTTCTTAGCCAAAATACAAAGCAACTAAAAGCTCTCATAGCCTACTATGCCAAGAAATTGATTTTTATAATCAATGATACAGCTAACAAAATGCTTCTAAAGCTAC
The DNA here is from genome assembly GCF_014754425.2 of Oryx dammah. Taxonomy (NCBI): domain Eukaryota; kingdom Metazoa; phylum Chordata; class Mammalia; order Artiodactyla; family Bovidae; genus Oryx; species Oryx dammah. Next base: position 25,679,453 of record NW_024070205.1, read on the forward strand.
CAAGGTTATAGTGGATGAGTAAATATATTTATAAACATACATTTATGAAAAAAAAAGATATTAAGAAAATAGCCAAACTTCCCACAAAAGTTATTTGCATGAACTATCTTTAGTATACCACTCTGTGTTCAATGCACATGCATATACAATTGAATTATATTAGTGTTATTTTTATTGGCCCACTTTTCCAAAAAGAAAACAGGCTCACTTTTCAAGTTACATGATTTAAAATCATTTTTGTAAAAATAGCAAATACCATATAAATTTTACATATCTTTGCTATCTGACTGATAGCCATTCTCGAAGTGGATTTCAGCCACACTCTTAGTGACCCCTGCGTTAGCATCTTGGCTTCCAGAAGAAACACATTTTAAGCTTTGTTCCCTGTGTTGTAATTTGGTTTTTGCAATAGCTCTTTTAAGAACCACCAGAGTTAGGATTCTGTTAATTTACAGGAAACTCAGTAGATCATCTTCAAATATGTCAAGAACATCTGCTTTAAGATATGCTAAATGCAGAAATCTAAACCATAGTAATTTTTCAGGTAGTTGTTATTAGCTTTAATGGTTTAGACTTATGATGCTGAAAAGAAAAAATAAGTATTCTGTCAATCTACAGGTTCCCTTTCTTCTTTGTCCTCTTTTTCAATTTGAGACCATAGTATAGTTGACCCTTGACCAATATAGGTTTGAACTGCATGAGTCCACTTATACCCATGTTTTTTTCAATAGTAAATGCTACATTACTACACCTCCAGCCGTTGGCTGAATCCCTAGATACAGAGGAACCTCAGAAACGGAGGCCCAACTATTAAGATATAGGTGGATTTTCCACTTGCAGAGGGTTGCACCCTAACTCTCACATTGTTCAAGAGTCAACTGTACCTAAGTTTTTGTGCAACCACCAGATGATTTCAAATTTAAGAGTCAGAGAATCTAGAGGAGGGCCCAAAGGGCTATAAGACACCGAACGAGAGGCATCTTCATAGATTATCAAAGATTTTTCAAGTAACCAGTATTTTTGCTATGAGCTTCTTTGCTGCAAACATTTTTGCACCATGACAATTGGCCATAAGACAATTTTGCCACAAAAGATAAAATAACTGGGTGACAGGTTTTGCTTTGACAGTTTGGTTTTGACAGGCATGTCTCCCAGTTAGTGACATTACTGATGGTTTTACTGAGCTGACAGATGATGACGATTGGCCCCATAAGTTGGTGTCTTATTTTGAAACACTACACTGGAGGATAAACAGGCCAAAAGTCTCAAAGGTGCAGAGCTGAACCCACATTTCCTATACAACTATGGAAAGTATGAACAGACATATGACAAGATGCCAAGAACAAACAATAGTGCAGAGGCTTTCATGACACAATACAAAGCATGGTTACGAATATGCATCCGGGTTATTTGGAAACGGACACCTCTCTCAATGAAAGAAGTTTAAGAAAAAAGAAAATGCACAATGCTGATGAGGAGATGATCAAAATACTCAATACTAAGAATGAAAGACTTGGAAGACAAGTACTTAGGTACAACACACAAAATATGAAAATCAAGTTATTTGTGCAGGATTGCCATGAACTACACACATTTTAGATGTATTCAAATATTTTGTAATTTGCTTTCAAGTTTTTTAAAAACACTGTCATTCATTCATCATGTTTCATTCTGTCCTCTTTAATATCCCTCTTTTATTTTTTACTATTTTATCTTTTATGGGAAAATTGCCTTGCAGTGAATTAGTAATTATGGTGAAAATGCTTGCAGCAGAGATGTCTAGGCGAAGATGCTTAGAGCAAAAGTACCTAGAACCAATTTTCCATTCCCTGGGAATATATTTTCAAAGGTTTTCTCTGTCACAATGGGCAGACTTTGAGGTACAGCAGAGTGGAAAATGTTAAGGCTCACTGATTTTTATTAATCAAAATTTGCCCCAATCATTATATGATAAAATCTAATTAATCCCGATGCCTAAATGACTCAAACATACCATACCTGGTTATTCAACCACAAATGCCAAAGTCCTGTTTTCCTGTCCCAGGATTTCTAGAGTCCTAAATTAAGTTTTCAGCCCTGAGTACCCTTTTTATTTCCTGTATTTGTGATTCCTGAGGCCTGACCCGAGAACAGAGATCCCTTCAACTATATGATCTAATTGGGATTGACCAACAAGAAGCCCTCACAACTAAATCTCTAAGAAACCACTGCAGATGGAATGGATAGATAACATCAAACCTTTCTTCTCTTAGAAAGTTGATTTGGGGATGATCATTTTTCCAACAGAATTTATTCTTTGCCGTTATTTCTTCTGAAAGCAATAAAAGTCCTTTTATAAGCCAGCAGGAGTTAAAGCATCCTAAACTTGACAAATCTAACCCCAAATCATAACACTTCAATGATCTGTCATTTCAGACAACAAAAGCCAGTAGCAACTGATAATTTTTAAAGGATTAACAACTATAAAATGGAGCAACAGTGTCCAAAATGGAAGGTAATATAAATGGAATGAACCTCTTCTCCAGCACAAATTTGTGCCAGAGGTGGCAGTAAAGATAGGTAAGGGGCTTCCCCAGTGGCTCAGTGGTAAAGAATCTGCCTCCCAATGCAGGAGACACAGGAGATGAGGGTTCAGTCCCTGGGTCGGGAAGATCCCCGGGAGGAGGAAATGGCAACCCACTCCAGTATTCTTGCCATGGACAGAGGAGCCTAGTGGGCTACAGTCCAAAGGGTTGTTGCGAAAACTTGGACATGACTGAGAGACTGAGCACAGAACAAAGATATGTAGTATATGTAGGCAAAATTTTCAATTATGTCAAAAATATAATCCATCTAGCCACTTAATAGAAATTCCTGTTGAAACAGATTTAGCAGCCATATGAATTTTCCATACCACAGGAGTTTTTGCCTATTTGAAAACGAACTACAGCTGACATCTCTAATAAATCAAGGTCTGTAACAGCAAGGTTTTTACTCCCTCTATAGATTATTTCTGGTTTAGCATGGATAATTACTGTTGCTTCACAGGAAAAAAAAAAAAAGGGCAAATGCAATAATTTGGAACTTGTACAAAAGAAAACATGGAAATTTTGCTGTAAGTGAAACTTGGGGGTGGGAAGCTAATGAAATTTGTTCCAGGTATTTGTTTCATTCTCTTTCTAGCTTCTAACCCATGGTAAGTAGAAGAAATGGTTTCTTACGGCACAAATTGACCTAAATGAACACACAAGAGTTGAGACAAATCCAAAACACCTACTGCTGCCTGTAACAGATTAAAGATGGTCTCAATCCTTGACACATCTTCCATCAAGTGGTAAGGTATCTCCTCTCCCTTCGAATCTGGGCTGACCAGTGACTTCTTTGACCAATAATAGTGTGTGGTGATGACTCTTATGAAAGCTCTGGGCCTGGCCTTGAAGAGGACTTGGAGGCCTGAGCTGCCATCTCCTGAATTTGACTACTCTGACAGAGAGATCAGATGGAGGGTCCCCAAGGCTCCAGAGATGGGGAGGAGGCCTGCTGGGCCAAGTTTTCTGGCCAACCAAGGTGTCAGGACCGTGAGCTCACCCTGGACACCCTGACCAGTCCAACCACCTGCTGAATACTATCAGATGACCTGAATCATCACCACAGGGAACATGAAACTGCCTAGACAAGCCTTTCCTGAATTTCTGATTTGCAACATCATGAAATATATAAAGTAGTTGCTGTTTTAAGTCACTGAGGTTTAGAGAGTTTGTTAAATAGCAACAGGTAACTGGAATGCGATCTTTCAATTTCCACCTTGGTAGTAGTAACTCAAGCAGTTGTTCACAATTAGAACCACCAAATGGGTGACTCCTCTAAATTGGTGGGCAATATCCCCAGAAAATGTTCACCATGCAATATCTGCTCAAAATCAACTGCATTATCTCTTGGGGAAACCTTCCGATCACTTATTCCTGAATTTAAAGTTCACTAAAAACAGTGCTGTTACTGGCTACGGTATAGTCTAGTTCACTCCAACTCTGTTAAGTAAACAGAGTTAACATGTACTGGAGATAGTCTGGGCTGTGGAATTAGATTGGTAAATACTGGCTCTGCAATTTATCGATCGTGTCATCTTGGGCTCAACAGTTTCCTCATCTATAAAATATGGTATAATTATACCTGTTAAAGGCAACATAGTCATTAAGAGTGTCGAGTCTAGTGAAAGACTGCCTAGGTCAACCTCTCTGAGTCTGTTTCTTTCTAAAGTGAGGACAGTAACAGCATCTACTCTAATGGGTTTGTCCTAAGGAGTAGCAGAGCTAATTAATGTGAGGAACATTAAACTGTGCTTAACACATAGTTAAAGTCAGTGATTTTTAGCTACTTCTGTTACTACCTCAGAGAGTTATTTTGAGAATTTATTGCAGTTATGTCTCTGAAGCACTTAGTATGGTTAATTCCGTCCCCTTCTTTTTGACCCTCATGGCTTTTAAATGCATATACCAGCCTCTAACCAAGTGGGTTTAGGACTCTCAAGTACAGGAAGCCACATCTAAATTATGTATAAAATCAGTTTTGCTATACAAATTCCAAGCACACTATCTGGTACCAAAAATTACTTAATGGAACAAAAATGTACTTAATAGAACAGATTCTCCTCTTGCTACCTACTATATAAGATAAGTGATTTCACAGGGTAGGAAACATTTCCCCATAAGATACATACTTTGACTTCTGGCATTATGGATTAATTCAGATTCTAAGATTCACAGTATATTAGATTGTGCTGTTGGTCATATGAGATGCTGAACAAATATCTTAAGTGGGTGGTGAATTCTAGTTTCCTTAAAAGGACTTACTGAGTTGACATAAAAAAAGCAAGCATTAGAAAAGTGGTTTTTCCCCCCTTAACTGCTCTGCCTTTGTAACTAAGCTTTGTGTTTAAAGCTCCCACTATTTGAGCTAATGGACCTTTCTTAATGAGAGGTATTATACAGATAATGGGGAAGGTGTAAGATAAGACATTTATTTATATGTGTACCCTCTGTGAATGTAATGCATATTTCAGGCAATGCTTGGCTTCTAAGCCACTGCTGTTCTTCACAACTGAGGGAAAAGATAGTCTGCCTACACAAAACCAAATAGTCTGTACAGATATCTTGCAGGTTTGGAATGTAATTAAGTCAGGTTTGAAAGTATGAAACTATCCAACTTTGGCTTGTCCTGAGCAAGAAAAGTTACTTAATGCAAAGTAAAAAGACTGGTCCTGGGAAAAGCACCACTTAATAAGAAGAGTGAAAAACAGAAAGACACTAGAAAGCAAAGGAGGCAAAACCACATTAAGACTGATAGTTATCAAACAAGTTATAATGCTTGGCAAACTCCATTATTTTCAACAGATTCTTATTTACATGACATCTGTTACCAAGACCTCAAATGGAGGTGTATGCAAATTATTCACTGGACTACCTAAATACAGTTTCTTTCAAAGTCGTATACCCTAAATTAACTGGAATCGCAAATTAACCAGGAAAACAGCACTCTAAAATCTCAATAACTCATTACTAATATAATCGCTCCAAGACAAAGCAGATCTGACCTATGCAAATATACTGGAACCTTCTAGATAAAGATTATCTATTACTCTGAGGGTGTAACATATAAAACCTAATTTCCAACTTAGAAAAAGGCAACTTTAAAAATAAAATGTATAGTGAAGAGGTGCCGTATATGCGGCTAGGCAACTCATCCAAACTTTGCATGTGTTGGTAGAACTCACAACAAAGAAAGAATCAAACTCACTGTATTGTATGAGCATGGTCTAGAACACTCTGCCTAGATAAATTTAACTCAGAAGTCCATGCACTGTTTACAAATGGGGAGCCATTATATTTTCCTCTTGTAGGGAATTATGTTTATTATCATCCTAACATTTTCCATTTATGTTTCCACATCTAGCATAAATAAACTAATTGAACAGTAAGAATGAACATTCACAAAGCAAATACATAATGTCCCAATATATATTGAGAATTATAAACAATAACAGAAATTGGAAGATAGTTCTAAAAAGAACTTTCAATCTTCAGATGTTTAAGTTTTAAAATATTTTTTCTTTTTTTAAAAAAGGAAGATTTTGGCTTTTTACTACTCCACATAGAACAGAGGTGAGTTTACTTGAGTAAATTAAAATGAAGATTTATAGTAAAGAAATGGATAGTTTCTAATCTAGAAAAACAGACTTTGGATAGGAATCAAACCACTTATTCTTAAGAGAAATTAATTTTAATACTAGAGAGAATAAACCCATTCTTGCCATCATCATCTGTTAACTTAGAGAAATGGCAAAATTTACTTATAAAAACATTACTTCTCTTCCCCACTATTTTCTCTAAACATGATATTCATTTAATCTTACATTATCATGCATGGGAGTCATTTTTAAAAATTACTGTCTTAAATCTGTAATTACCATCCTCAACTAAATCTACCTTAAAGGCAAGGACAAATCATAGGCCTGCTCTAAATGCTTTAAACCAATGGGATTCAAGAAGAAGCACAAATGAGACAAGCATCTAGAAAAAGATGGCAACTTCTTTCAAGAAACTGATGTATACATGGCAGTACAAACTTAAAACCTCAACCAACCTGTTAAAAAGGCAAAATGGCAAGAGTGACAAATTGAGGGGGATGGTATAATTCTTTCAAATCTATTAATAATTCTGGACTTGGCAACCTTTTCTGTCAAGAGCCAGACAGCAGGCCATGTGTTCTCTGTCAACTTTGCCATGACTGTATAAAGTAGCCATAATACCTAAATGAATAGGTGTGGCTCTCTTCCACTACCACTTTCTTTATACATAAAGGTGACCTAAGGATTTGGCTTGGGGACTGTGGTTTGCTGAATCTTGATCTAATTCCTAAATCCTAGAGATACACTTTGCCCCCTTAGGGCATCCTCTCAAATGGAGGGATTTATCTGGCTTAATTGCTACTTGTTCTTTTTCTAAATCTCAGCAACCAAAATACTGAATGAATGAATACACACATAAGGAGAACATCTGAGGAAGAGAAAAAACAAAACAAAAAAAATCCACATGCCTGTTACAGCTGAAAAAATAAAAACTTCCAAGATTCCGACTCCTCCCTGATTAAATGCCTTTCCACTATGACTAAGACTTTTTATCTTTGCTCAAATTTAATTTCCTTTCTATTCCTCATTGCTTTCATTTCTTTAAATTAGATCTTTTAGTCAAACAAAATGTTGTTTTTACCAGTTAAAATAAAATTAATGTTAAGAAACAGTTAACTTTTGAAAGTTATTTCCTGACCAAAGACTATTCAGCTATTAAGGATGAAGTTCGCTATTTCACTCTTCTATCAAACCACTTCCAACCAAGGTCAGATTTCAACTATGAAGTTAGTAGGAAAATGGTTTATTTCTATTGTCATGCCATCTTTGGAAAACCCTGTTTCAATGATATAGGAATTGGAAACACTAAAAAAAAAAAACACCCCAAAACTTCCTTTAACTGCTATCTCCCTTGTTTACCAATCTTAATCCTTCAGGAACTAATTTATGCTTACATAGTCAAGACTAGCTTTGACCCTCTGGTATAATGAATAACTAGGGGGTAGTTTGCAACTCACAGAAAACGCAACTCTGTTCAGAGGTAAATACGGTTCTGAGTAAAGAGAGAACAAGTCATTAGAAAGAGCCTTCTGCCTAAAGTACAGTATTACTGTTTATGCCAATGCGATATTTTAAACTGGTATCAGAATTCTGAGAGAGAAAATAAAAGGTACCTTTTAGAATGAAAGTAGATTAATGTCCTCTCTCTTCTTTTGCTGAGAATATTAGGTAGCTCCTTTGCTATTAAGGGCTACTCAACAAATGAACAGTCCCAGTGTTTGCTATTTCACGGCATTAGAGTATTTAACGATGATTTAGCTCTCACTGCTAATGCTGTTCCCTTCACAAGGTGACACGTGCAAGTTAAAATTTGGTAATGAGTGTTCAGCATTAGCTAAAAGTCCATGCAGTACATCCTTAAGAGAGGTATCCTCTGTGCACATACCTATAGAGCTATTCATTAATGTAGACAGAACACTAACTCCTATGTCCCTACAAGGATATTAGCTAAGAACTAAGACAATGTCACAGTGAATCTGGATAAGAATCTTGGATAGTTATTTAGAATATCTCTTCTAACTAAAATGAAGAAATTGTTTTCAGAAACTTAAATCTGTTCAAAAGTTAGGCTGGTTTGAGTTTTCATGAATTTCATGGCTCTGCACTAGGCCAATTAAGAGTAGAGAACCAGCAAACATGATTGTGCTGAAGTGGTCCTAGATGACCGAGAAGTACTCTATTCACAGTATAGATACAGCAAAAACCTGTTAGCAGTGAATAAAAAGGGAGGGGGGAACCATCAAACCCTCGCAGCATTTCCACATCTATTAAACAGTTCCTAGTTCACTTAAAATGTCTGTTGCTCACCGTGGATGGAGTACTGACAAATGCTGAAGTTCCTCTTCACAGAAATGACTACACCTCACTTTTACAATTTGGTAATAGTTTTAAAAGCTCTATTTTCTCATATAACATCTAAAAAACTAACAAAGCAATACAGAACTTTCCAGCATACTTCTCAAAAGTAGGATGGACTTATATTTTTTTGGTAGGCTTAAACAGTCCTTCTAAAGCAGCATATTCTGTACCTCTCACCTCCTGGCCTATTTAGTAATGGCAGAATCTGTCCACTGAAAACCTTGATTGCCAGCTAAAATGCTTCTTTAAAGATTTCAGTCTAATTTCAGCTCCACTTTTTCTATGCCACAGAGCACAGTTGCTCCCTAAGATGGCCCGAGGCGGCAGTTTTCACCCTATCATGCTGTGGCGCAACTAAAGAGAATGCCAGTCTGTTTTCTGAAGACAAAATATGGCTTCAATATGACTTTTAAGGGTAGGCGCTAATCAAATGGTAGTAACATCATTACATTCCTATTAAAAGACGCATTCTGTTTTTCCCGAAGAGAAAAATAACCATTCACTAGTGATATGGTATAGCTGTATGTATATATATAGGTCTCAGATTGCTTAAAAGTTACCCTCTGCATTCTAACTTCTGATCATCAAAGCAAGGCCATTCTTTCCTATCCACTTTTCCACATAACCAAAGCATTCCCAGGAAGGGGGAACACCACTATGTTCTCATGAATGGCTCACCACCATGATCAAACCCTCTCCCGAATCTCTTTTACAATCATCTATGCCCCTGTACCAAAACAATTTCTTAAACCACTATGTATTTAAATACTCTCTAAAAAATCAATGATCAATTATGAGAAGCCAGAGAGTTTTCTCCTTTCTATTTGCACTGTAACTTGTAAGCATCTACTTGCCTGCATCCCTTAATGATCCTCCTTCATTCTCTGCATGCAAGAACAGGGCATCTGAAGCTCTACGTTTGGTAAATTCTTACTGACTCTTGGTGCTGGATTAAGAATCTCAGAAATACCCAGAATTACCAAAAAGATCCCTTGAAGTTTCAAAAATCTCAGGAATGATTAAGTAGCCAAACCTGATCAACATCGATCCCCTTGATCAATTTATTGCAACATGATTGTGCATGATGTTTCCTGGTAAATGCCCTGTAGTGTATTATTAAAAAGCAAAGCTCTTGGAGTCACCAGCAATTTGCTAATGGTTGGTTTATGAATTACTAGGTTTGCAGACGCAAGACATGGATTAGTGAGGATCTTCTATTGGACTGAAAATATAAACTGTCACATACGCAGGAGGAAATGGAATTGTGGTTGCAGTAAGAACCATAGTGTTGAATTTCTACAACCACAATATTGCAGAAAAAATGTTTAAAATGTCATATAAAAGTTATCAAATATGGAGACCTGTGAATTTAAAAATAGAATCCAGGCTCATTTCACTGTAAAGTGACATTTTTGATGTATAATATTGCTGTTATGTGAAACTAGGAGCCGAAGAGACTAGATGAAACTTTGGTAGTCAGCCTTACACGTTTATCCATCTGGACTAGAGCCATTTCTTAACACCCGAAGATATGCAAGCATTATGGCTTACAAATACTGATCAGGAACTGCAGTACAGCTGGCTCTGTGTTATTCGATATTCGGTAACTATGGAACAAAAACACTTCCTTCCCTTGCTCCCCTCTTCCTTGACACAACACTCAAGCCCCCAAATGCAGGAATACCTATTGTAAACACTTCGCTGCTCATTTCACTTCCAGGTGCCTAAAGTGCTTCAGATGATGCTGCCCATTAGAATACTGCTCCAAGATGGCCACTTATGTGAAACAATCAGGCAAAGTATCCGGTGCCCTGCCTGGGCAAAGATTAAGTCTAACCTTTCAAAACAAAAAGAACTACCAGTATTCTTTTTTTTTTTTTCCTTGAAATATGAAACTGCAAGTTCTGCCAGGGAAGGAAGAAGAGAAACTCCCCCTTATCATCACCATCATGATGACTTCCATCTCTTTCGTGGCTGGCTGGTTCAGATGACCAAGGCTCCTGCTTTGTGTTTTATACCTGGGCAAACAGCCACCAGGGTGATATGGACCAAAGTACAGTGTTCAAACGTGACTGGTAGAGAAATTATCATTTATCACTGTTTTGTTAAAAAAACTTTTATAAAGTTAACAAACCAAGGCTGTTGATCCCTGAATTAGAAAGTTGATTTGCTTGATTATTTTCCAAGTGTGAGGTGGGAAGAAAGAGGGGAAGAGCCTCTAGTGCTTTTGTGTATGTTGCTGATGCTCTAGTCTGGCAACATCTTGGGAGCATCTTCTGATCTGGTGATGTGGCATTTCGTGAATCTAAGTACCAGTCCATGGCCCTGAAGCCGGTTACTTATGGCCCAAAGGGGAAGAGGGTCTGCCCCCTTCCCCTCACTGCTTCAGTCTGGTCCAGTAGTGGACACAGAGCCCTGGGCAGTTTCCCCAGAAGCAACTGTCTCTTCTTGTGAAGGTGATTCTTCCTCGGTTTGTCCCCGAGATGTGACAGTTGTTTCAGGGGAGATGCTATGAGGCCCCTCCAGGGGTATACAGCCAGGGTGGTTTTTGCGAAAGTGCTGATTCAAGATGGCCTGAAAGGGGAAACTTTTTCCACAAACATGACAGTGAAAAGGCTTGTTGCCTGTGTGTTTGCGAATGTGGTATTCCAGCTGATCTTTCCGGGTATATTTCTTGCCACACATGCGGCAGACAAACGGTGTGATCCCCATGTGCAGGCGCATATGGCGGTCCAGGCTCCCCTTCTGGTTGAAAGATTTGGCACAGTAGATGCAGGTGAGACGGGGGTTGTACCGGAACCACCGCTCAGATACTTCCTGCTCTCGGAGATACTCCACATAGCCACTTACTCCCATCATTGCTGACTCTTCTACCTGTACCAGGTAAGGACAACAAGCAAGTGAAACTATGTAAGTATATACAGTAAAAGACATCAAATAATTTTTTACTTCTGTCTCTATGCTAAATGATTTTTAGCCGAGATCCACACAGTGAATTAATTACTCCCCAAAAGTAAAGTTTTTAAGATAGGAATTTTTAGAACACTGAGGCTACTCTACTCTATCACCTTAAAAGAACAGGACAAATGAGTTACTTTCTGGCTGAAAAACCTCATGCTTATTAACCTCCTGCTAAATTTTGAATTTACAGTGACAGGAGAATCTAAGCCCCCTCTTACCATCCATTTGGACTCTAATTTGCAATCAGAATCTAGACAACCAGGTAGGTACTTTGGCAGTGTTGGTCCAATAGAACTTTCTGTGATGATGATGGAACTATTTGATAATCTGCACCATCTAATATAGTTGTCATCAAACACATGTGGCTATTAGCATGTGTAATACGCTAGCGCGACTGAGGAACTGAATTTTTCATTTTAATTGCTTCCAATTAATTAAAATTTAAATAGCCACATGACATGGCTAATGGCTATTATATCTGACAGTACAGAATACACTATGGCAAGCACATTATAAATCATATTTCTGGCATTATCATTAATACCAAAATTTAACCCAGCAGTAACTAGCTTTATAAAAATGTATATAACTTGTAGGTGACAGTATTCCTTTTTATCCCAAAATATTTTAGTACCACATCAACATATTTCCTTTATTCTAAAGACTGATCAAAGTTTAACTGACCTCAGAGAAAATTAACAAAAGAACTGGGAAACTAGGTTGAGATATGAATTTACTAACTTAGTTATTCCTTCCTATAACCTCTTCACAATTTGATATCCAGTAAGTATTTACCAACTGGCTACTGTCTACCAAATACAATGACAGGCACCACAGAGAAAGAAGTACAAGACCTGATTTCTGATTTTGCCTTCTGAACAGAAAGACAAAACTGAACAAAAAACAGACAAAACAAAGAGAAGTAAGGGGAATACATATGCCTAATGATGTTGCTAATTCACTCCAATTTCTTAATTTATAAAATGTCTCCCTACTAAGTTACATTTCTTGCATTGTGAAATAGAATTACTTAAGACATTCAAAAAAGCAATTACTGTAAAAGCATTAAAACTCTGCTGTTGCTACTTAGATAATTATTGAAAAATGCTTTCCTCTTCTGATTTAATTTTTAAATCTCACTTATTTACTTATGGCTGTGCTGGCTCTTCACTGCTGCGTGCAGGCTTTTTCTAGTTGTGGCGAGCAGCGGCTACTCTTCGTTGTGGTGTACAGGTTCTAGGCATATGGGCTTTAGTAGTTGTGGCACACAGGCTTAGTCTCTCCAAGGCATGTGGGATCTTCAGCGACCAGGGACTGAACCCATGTTCCCTGCATTGGCAGGCAGACTCTTAACTAATGGACCACTAGGGAAGTCCTTAATTGTTTTTTTTTTTTAATTGAAGAGGAAATATATATAGTTTAAAACTTTTTATTAAGTTTTAGATACAACAGTATACTGAATCCTCATCATCCAACAATGTCAACCCATGAACAATTTTGTTTTTTCTTTACCTTCACCTATTTGTCTTTTTCACATTGTTTTTTGAAGAAAGTCTCAGGCATAATTTCATACATAAATATTCTAGTATGTATTTTTAAGAGATAAGGATTCTTTTCTTCTTAATGTAATTAAAATACCACTATCACACCTAAAAACTTCCCAGTAATTCCTTAATATCAATTAAGTAAAATCTTAATTTTGTTTTACCTAATCTGAACATAATCTAAATAGTCAAAGTATTTAATATATGAAATAAACAAGTCTTCCTCCTATCTGAAAGTTAGAAGGGAGAGGGAATACTATATTCTTTTGAATGAATAATTGAAAAATCGTGCATTTATAAATGCTTTGCATTCAAAATTCTGTATTAAAATACCACCATTCATAAGTTTCTGATTTATTTATCCTGATGACTTCTAAAGTCATTGTGTGTGTGTATATATATAACACATATATGTTTTATGTATAATGTTTTGAACAAAAATTATATACATATCCACAAATATATATAAGCATTTAAAGTATGTAGGAGGAAAACACATATATCTAGCAGAGGCAAAGTACCAATGCAAAGAGGAGGATATGTAAAAGCTGACTCTGGATTAACTGGAGAAAGATGAATCTAGCAATTAATCTTACACCCTTTTCTTGAACTTCTAAAAATGTATTTTATCTCCTTTCACATTTGTTAGCCAATAGTGCTCTTCAGTATTTCCAACAGAAGAGAGGCAGCTCTTAGCAGGTTTAGGAAGCAGTATGTAAAGAAAAGCATGGACTGGTAAGGCTTTAGATGATTCTGATTTATTTCATATAACATTTCTGCTCTAATTCACTGGATAATCAAAACTGAACTCACATAAAGAATGAGGGATTATCCCAATAAAAGGTCCTGGATGAACTCTGACAAAGCACAGAAGAACTTCTCTGAGGCTTAGTTTCCTCATCCATAAAATAAAAAAGTTAGCATATGTTTTGCCAATTCTATTATATTCTTATGAGAATCAAATATGATAACAGTACACCTTGAGATATCCCTGAAAGCCTCTGGTTATACTTTACAGCAATTTAAGGATGCTGGAACCTGGGTTTAAATCTGGGAACTTCCCTGGTGTTCCAGTGGATAAGACTCCATGCTTCCAGTGCAGGGGACCCGGGTTCGATCCCTGGTCAGTGAAGTAAGATCCCACATCCTGCAACTAAGCCTGCATACTTCAGCTACTGGTCCTGCACACTCTAGAGCCACCACACCACAATGAGAGAAGTCCATGCACCACAACAAAGACCCAGCGCAACCCTCATCCCCCCAAAAAGGAACAAGCAAACAGCAAATCTCCATCCTATTTATTATTTGATTTCAAACAAGTTATTTAACTATTCTGTGCATCAGCTTCTCCATTTGTAGAATGAATATAATAACAGCACCTACCTTGAGCAGATGCTATGAGCACTCAATGAATTAATAAAGTACTTAGCATAACTCAATGTTAGCTATTATTAAACATTACAAAGTTTCCTAATACTATTCATAATCTTGAGGATACCAATTCCCTAAAAAAAAAAAAAAAGGCCTAACTTTAAGGAAAATAGTGTCATAGCAGTACTGTCCACAAAAAGAAAGTAAATTTATTTTAGTTACCTATGTAAATTTATTTTAGTTATCTATGTAAATTTATTCTAGTTATCTATCATGAACCATAATCAGAAAACTCACACATTATGATCAACTTCGCCTAAAAATTACTACAATAAAGTTGCAATAAAAGAGCAAATAAATGAGCATAAAATGTAGATCGGTCCTTGTCATAGGCAACAATGTCTCTTTGGTAGTTTTATTCCTTTGAACTCTAAAAAGAAGCAAGGACAAAAATGGCTGCTACCTGGTTGTCTCTATCACAAAGAGCTGGATCAGGCTTCCCTGGTGGTCCAGTGGTTAAGAATCTGCGTGCCAATGCATGGGACACAGGTTTGATCCTGGTCTGGGAAGATTCCACATGCCTTGGAGCAACTAAGCCCTCATGCCACAACTATTGAGCCGACAGACTGCAACTGCTGAAGCCCGAGTGCCCTAGAGCCCAGGCTCCGCAACAAGAGAAGCTATTGCAATGAGAGGCCCAAGCTCTGCAACTAGCAGGTAGCCTATGCTTGTCACAACTAGAGAAAGCCCACGTACCATAATGAAGACCTAGTGCAGCCATAAATAAATGAATAAATAAAAAGTGGATCATTTCACTTTTCCCACTTGGCAATTCCCTAGTAGACTGTAAACTGTTTACACACAGGGACAATCCTACATTGCTGAATATGCTAGAACCTGACAGTCCTTGATACGTAGCTGGTGTTCAAGAATTGTTTTCTAAATGAATTATTCCATATGATGAATAAATTCCATATAAATGGATGCTTTCCATATTTTCTAAAATAAATACCCATCTAGATTCTTGACAAGGGCTTCATAGCTGTCCACAATCCCAATCTTCAGTTACTAATCAGAGACTCAAAGAACTGAAGGGAATTCAAAAATCATCTGATTAGTTCTTAATTTTATTTAATGATCTCTAAAACTGAGGACTTAATTTAGTAGCTGTCTCTTTATTGGGCCCCTATTCAGTAATTTTATCTATTCAGAATTACTTAGAGGTAAAACGACTCCCGTTTAGTGGCACCTGAGAAGACAGCATGAGATACTAAGATCAGAAAATGTGGGCTTTGCAATCAAGGAGATTTCAATTTAGGAGACAAATTAATGTAAATCAGAAAAGAATCATTTACACAAGTCAGTAGAGAATTAGGAAAAAAATTATACGGTGCCATGTGTAAATGCTATAGTGGTTTAAGAAGGGGAGATCAAAGGGGATAGTTAGGACAGATGGAACTAGGAGTCGGGCCTTGCATGGACCCAGACGCCTGAGTGAGTATCCCTGACTCAAGAGGCAGAGACAGAAGTTTGATGTGGCACAGAATCTGTCTGTCTGGGATGGTTAATGCTGATGAATGATAGGAAAAGCCAGGTTTGGAAGATTATAAATCACTTAGAAAATCAGACCTAGTATTTTAACCTTCTTGTGAAAGGACAAGGAAAAACACAGAATGTTTAGAATAAAGGAGAGAACTTAGTAGCCTTTTCCAGCCAAATCACTCTTATAATCAAGAAGCTCTTCAAGCCTATCAAAATTTATTCTTACTATAATGTAAGTCATGTCCTGTTTTGGTTCTCTGTGGTGAGAAAACAGTAACTGGTGAGTAGACTCACCATAATAAACTTTCATGCATGTCAAGGCGTATATTAAACTCATCTCTTAATATCAATTCCAGACAATACTACTTATCTTCTATTTCTTTACAACCTGTACCTTCTGTTTCAGTCTGGTAAATACCATTGTAGAATTCCAAGTTTTATTCCTATCCTATTCACATATGGAATAAACTATCTTTCTAATTACTTTAAAAACCACACTTAAACTCTCCTGAATAACACTTTCCTTAAGCGAACATTGATTGCTATAACTGCATTTTAAGCACTCCTATTCCCACAACACCATTACTTAAGTCTATATAGTCTTATCTGTATGTGTTTTGTGTATTTGTTAGTCTGTCTTATGCCCACATTAAATTGTAAGGTCTGTCTCACTGCTGTATTTATTTTTACAATAGTTTTGGTCACCTAATCATCACATTTTATTGGAGAGATGAGGAGAAAAACAGCCCTAATAATACGAGTAAATTTACTTTTCCTTCAAGTTCATAAACACTTTTTCTCACACCTTACTAAAACTGAAAAATTCTTTAATGGTTACAATTCCTTTTCTGTTACCAAACAGCATGATAATAAACACATAGATACAGTTGATAACAATGTTTTCCTACCTTTACTACACTATATACATAATAAACATCCAATGGTTTAGATAAAAATTTAAAAAGATACTATCAGTATTGTGCAGAAGATAAAAAATTAGCTATGCAATCTCAATCTACCAGTGTTTCCTTTAAAGGGCCAGAGTGTTTATAATTTATTGTGTTTTACTTGGTGAGTTCACCAACTTTTTAAAAACCAATCTTCAATGATAGACACCTGTGAGAAAATATAAACAAAAATATCAACCAACTACATACTTATACTATTTGCTAAGGAGTCACAAATTAAAGACATCATTTCTATCCTCTAAAACATTTTAGTCTAACAAGACATTTAGGAAGAAAATAAATGAAAGGATACAAACATACTAAAAAGCAAGCAGGATATAAAAATGCATAAGCAATTTGTTTACAAATACACAATACATATAAACTAGTAAATATGCAGTCTTATAACCACATATGTACAAAATCAAACTTTCTCCATCCCAGGTCCTAAATTACCTGCATGAAGTTTTCAGAGGTTATTTTTATTACTCTTAGGACTACAGACTGGCTCTTATAATCAGGAAAGAGTTCCACAATCTTATCCTTTTCTACTTCCCAAACTCTGCTGACACCAAAAGTGCATTTCCTGCATGCTCACAAGCAAAGATAAAGAGAAAAGTAATCAAATGCAGCATTTATTTAACAAAACATCTTTCCTTTCTTATTCATTATACTATGTTCACACACGGTGGCAATTTCTTCAACCACCGCAGCAATCTCAAATCCACTACATACCTGGGAAGTGGGTTGCTTAGGTTCATCCATTCTCCCAGGAGACTCACTTCTGGCTCTGTGTCTCTCCGTCAAGGGAACAACACTGCCGGAGGGGCTAAATCTGTTGGAAGAGGAGCAAAAGGGGACTAACAGGAAACTAGTGTCAAGGAGCTTAAAAACTGCTGATGTCTGCCTCCTTTACAGTCTAGGAAGGGGAAACAAATTGAACAACAGATTTCTAAGAAGTCCTTTCATGGAGTCAATATAGAATCATATATGCAATAAGAAGGCTTCTCAGGTGGCGCCAGTGGTAAAGAACCTGACTGCAAATGCAGGACACACAGGATACACAGGTTTGATCCCTAGGTCAGGAGGACCCCTCCAGGATTGCATGGCAACCCACTCCACTATTCTTGCCTGGAGAATCCCACTGACAGAGGAGCCTGGTACAGTCCATGGGGTCATACAGAGTTGGACATGACTGAAGCGACTTAGCACGCTCACATGAAATAAGAAAAGTTTGCCCTACTAAATTTTTAAGAAATAAAAAATGACATAGCTGAGAGACCATATGATCTGGTGAAGCTAAGGCTAAATATAAGCTTCTATCCTTATGTTACTAGAAAACCAAAAAAGGAATAAATTAAAACTAGGTCTTTTGTTTCTTCTATGTAAATTTTAGGTTTTTGGTTAATCTTTTCCCCAAGTCCCATGATAATTTGCTATATATTTCAGGTTGTTGATATAGACCATGGAGATCAAAAACCTTTGTCTCTAAAGCTATTTAGTTCCTGATACAGTTCTAACAAGAGGGACAACAAGGCTCATACAGGTGACAGTAAGCATTAGGCTCAAGAATATTTTAACTATTAAGGACAGAAGAAGGAAAATACTCAAACCAAGACCAACTGAAGTAGATACAATATATACTCTCTGAATTTATGACACATTTCTCTCTCAAGACCAGATGTAAACCAAAGGAATAGCTTCTTTAGTTACCACTGTTCATTCACTCAATTTTAAACTTTTAAGAAAGGAAAAGAATATTACCAATCTAACCCTGCTTATTTAACTTATATGCAGAGTACATCATGAGAAACGCTGGACTGGAAGAAACACAAGCTAGAATCAAGATTGCCGGGAGAAATATCAATAACCTCAGATATGCAGATGACACCACCCTTATGGCAGAAAGTGAAGAGGAGTTAAAAAGCCTCTTGATGAAAGTGAAAGAGGAGAATGAAAAAGTTGGCTTAAAGCTCAACATTCAGAAAATGAAGATCATGGCGTCCGGTCCCATCACTTCATGGGAAATAGACGGGGAGACAGTTTAAACAGTGTCAGACTTTATTTTTTTGGGCTCCAAAATCACTGCAGATGGTGATTGCAGCCATGAAATTAAAAGACGCTTACCCCTTGGAAGAAAAGTTATGACCAACCTAGATAGCATATTCAAAAGCAGAGACATTACTTTGCCGACTAAGGTCCATCTAGTCAAAGCTATGGTTTTTCCTGTGGTCATGTATGGATATGAGAGTTGGACTGTGAGGAAGGCTGACCGCCAAAGAATTGATGCTTTTGAACTGTGGTGTTGGAGAAGACTCTTGAGAGTCCCTTGGACTGCAAGGAGATCCAACCAGTCCATTCTGAAGGAGATCAACCCGGGGATTTCTTTGGAAGGAATGATGCTAAAACTGAAGCTCCAGTACTTTGGCCACCTCATGCGAAGAGTTGACTCACTGGAAAAGACTCTGATGCTGGGAGGGATTGGGGGCAGGAGGAGAAGGGGACGACAGAGGATGAGATGGCTGGATGGCATCACTGACTCGATGGACGTGAGTCTGAGTGAACTCCGGGAGATGGTGATGGACAGGGAGCCCTGGCGTGCTGCGATTCATGGGGTTGCAAAGAGTCGGACATGACTGAGCGACTGAACTGAAAGTTGGTAATACTTTTCTCTTTAAGACTTTCTTTCAACTTAGATTAAAATTATTGTTATTTCCCCCCAGAGAAACAATTGGAATGTATTAGAAAGAGAAAAGTAAGGCAGAGCGCATAGTAGCACTGGTGAAAAAAAGAAACTCTCAGGTTTATGGTAGCAGCTGTCATCAATGAAAGAAAACGGAAAAGATATAGTCAAATGACAAGTGAAAAAAAGGAATGGAAAACACTCAAAAAGCTTTTCTTTGGAATTACTGTGATTACACTAAAAAGAACCATCACTACTAGCACCATACTTCCTCAAATTTGGTAGAAGGGGAGGCAAAGAAAGGTAAACTGCTACAAAGGAAAGTGAAACTCCCAGAGGCCACCTACCTGTGTGAGACCATACCAAGGAAGGGCAATGCTGTCAGATTCACAGCTGATGATCAGCTCTCTTCCTGGAATTCCGAAGAGGCCCTGGCAATTACTGATCCTAGTGTGACTGCAGATGCTATTCTGATTCATGAAGTGTCTAACTTTACCATAGTTCTCACAACACTGTGAACACTTCAGGAGTAGGAGCTTCCTGCTTTAAAAAAATTAGAATGCAAGTCTTTTGGCACACTTTCAGTTTCCCCAACATAAACTTATTTTGACGAAGAACATCAAGTAAGGAAGATGCTCTTTGTGTCACACAGAGGGCCTGCTTTAGCTGTGTCTACACAGTAAGCCACTAGATGGGCAAACAAACCAACTTACCTGTCAATCTCACTGCTTGTTGGCCTAGCCACCTTGGCTCCTGAAGATCCTAAAGTATAATTTTCCTGTCCTACAGAACCATGGCCTGTGGTGTCAATCACCATGGCCGTGACTTCCTCTGCACTACTCCCATCTTCTCCGGAAGGCTGATTCTCAGGCCCAAGCCACTCCTCTAGATTTTCCGTTTTGATGTGTACTGCTCCCAGGACTCTAACTTCATCGTCACTCCGGGCTCCTCGGTCTGCTACCCCTGTCTCCACGTACCACTGTCCTGCTCGGTTGATCCGAAGAATGGGTTCCCGGCTCTCTACATCAGAACTCTGTTCAATTATCTGCGGGCTGGTGGACTCCTCGGGAGGACTGAGCTCCCGGATATCCAGGACAGCACTCACCTGACCTCGCCGGTTTCCCTTGGGGGTATTATGTCGGGGGCTGAGGGAGCGGTTTAGATTTGGTGTAACTCTGTGAGACTCCGGAGGTCCCTCTGCATGCTTGGTCCTCGTTTGACTTAATTCGGCTTCAACCTCAGCCACGTTAATTTTGAAATGAATGCCCTCCAGGATCTGGGTACATTTGTCTATAATGTGCTGCATCTGCAGAAAACTGGCAGCGGTCAGGTAGCTGATGATATCCGCCAGTTGCAGGCATATCCGCCCCGTGTAACAGAAAGAAAGGAGCTGTTCAAAAACAGAAGGGTTCTTGATGACTGAAATGGAGACAGTACTCATCTCATTCAAGGACATATGATCCCGGAAGTAGGGGGAGCTGGCAGCCAGGACCACTTTGTGAGCCCGAAAAGCTTGTCCTTGCACATTGACCACGATGTCACAGAGACGGCCCTGCATGCGCAGCTGGTTCAGATGGCTCAGGACAGAGTTGCTGAAGTCAGGGATCTCCAGTTGTATGTTCCCACTTTTCTCCATGGTCGTGCCTGAGGGTGGAGGCAGGCATTCAACCCTGCTGCGAGAGAAAACCGAACCCTCATCAGTAATTATAACCACTCCTTTCCAATTCAAACCTATTTTAAAATATTATTCAGTGAAATTTCAAAATCTCCAAGTAGATTAAGATACCTTCCTTATGTTTAAATATGTAAAAGAAATATCAACAGGTTTAGTAGGTTAGGTTTCAAAGCAAGATACCATTACAATCAAAAAGATTGTTAGACTTCTAAAAATTCAAGTTATGCCCATACTTTCCTTATTAACAAACTATGTAACATCAAAACTGAAGTTCAACAGAATAGAGGGGGTAAAAGAAAACAAGTGTGACAATTTTTATTTTCTAAATGTTGATCATAATGTATTTGCATACAAGGTAACAAAGCAGCTTTCTGAATAAATTTAATTATACACAGGTGGGCGATCAAATACCCCCTGAACATTTTACTACATGTTGCATGAATTAGTGTTTACTATTTTACAAAGTGACCAATATCCCAGATAAACCATTATTTCTAAGTTGAAGAGTAAGAGCCCACACACAAAGACTTTGGGTTTAGCACTTGGAGGCAAACTCTAGGTTAGGAAAAACTCCAAGTTTTGTCAGCATGAAAATTCAGATTACTTGAAGAAGTTCACCCTCAGGATTAGCAAAGGGTAAATAAAGCTGCCTCTATCTAAATCCAAAGTTGGAATTTTCAGGGTGGTAATGATACTTTGATTCTAAAGTTTAGTTGGCCAAAGCTGGTGAAAAACAGAATTTACCAAGTATGGCCAATATTTTTACTTTAAAAGATTTTTTAAAAAACATCTAAACCAGTAGGTCTGTAACTGCATCCAATAATCTTCACCGGTTGAGAGTAGTTTGTATAAGTCCCATTAGAAAGACACTGACTTGAGCACACGTAGTTACCTAAGATCTGAAAGTTCAGTAAGGTATCCTGACAAGCTCACAGTATTGCCCGAAATTACAACACACTTATCAGTAAACAGGGAAGTGTATACACTGCGTTCAAGAACCAACTTTAGCCAATCTGACCTTTTTCCAAAGCGTTTTTGTTTGTTTTGAAACTTTTAATCCAATAAGAGCCTCTGTCGATGCCATCATGAATTCAGATGTTTATTTTGGAGCCTACACCAGCGCCTTTTTTTGTTTGTTCTTTCCGGCAATTCCCCAGTGAGGAGGAAGCCCCTGGAGTAAGGTCTTTTTCTACCGTCGGCACTGGAGGGGTGAGAGCTGCAAGAGGGAGAATCGGGAACGGCATGGGGTTGGCCACTCCGGTACTCAAGTGGCTTTAGTCCGCGGTGGGAAGCGTGGGGAAAGGAGAACAGACAGAGGGGCGAAATGTCACTGAGGTGCGGGGGCGGAGAGAAGAGGAAGGCGAGCGGATCTGGAGCGAGCAATCAGGTGAGGGTACAGGACCGGGAAGGGGGCGGCGCCCCGGGACCCGGTCCAGGCGGCAGGCGTAAGCGGGCGGGGAGCTGCCCAGAGGTGGGTGTGTGTATCTGGGTGTGTCGGGCTGCCGTGGGGGAGGGGGCCGCCCATCCCGGGGTCCTGAGGGAGGGGCCCACGAGGGGGCGGGTCCCGCAGCTCGACGCGGCCCGGGGCCAAGAGGGTGGAAGGTCTCCGGGTTCCTTGAGGCGGGGTGGAGAGAAGTGGCTGAGCGCCCCAGGGGCAGGCTGCGGCGGAGACGGGGCGAGGCGGCCCCAGGGCAGGGCGGCGGGACTACCGTGTGGGGCCCGAG
The DNA here is from genome assembly GCF_014754425.2 of Oryx dammah. NCBI lineage: Eukaryota > Metazoa > Chordata > Mammalia > Artiodactyla > Bovidae > Oryx > Oryx dammah. The sequence goes on from NW_024070205.1 coordinate 25,702,421, forward strand.
CCCAGTCAAGGAGCAGCACCTACCTCCGGGGGTGGAAATGGGCCGGAATGGGCCGGAACACCGTCCCGGAAGTGAAACCCCCCACCCCCTCCCCCAGAGCGGGCGACGTGCCGGAAGGAAATCACTCACCCTTATACCGCCCCCCTTCCCCCTCCCTCAGCGCTTTCCGTCCCTCGCGCCCCCTCCCCTCTCTTCCCCTCCTCCTCAGTCTGTAGGAGGGCGGGAATCCTGCATCACGTGGGCAACTGTATCCCCGCCCACAACGGCGTAGTGAGGCGGGGCCGAAGGCGGGGCCGAGGGGCGGGCTTGGAGGACGGGACGGCTAGAAGAGGAGGAGACTGAGACGGGGGGAGGAGCTGAAGCCGTCTCTGGCGGAGAGTGTGCGTCATGACGTCATGGCGCAGAATACTTATATACAGGCGCCTGGCCGCCATCTCGGTCTTTCGTGGCTGCGAGCCGGCTGTTCTTGTGAGTTGTTGTCTGCTGCTAAGTAAGTACTTAGCCTGGGTCCTCCAGCCCTTAGCAGTTGGGGTATCCTTAAGTTGGCTGATATGCCTAGGCCACTTGTAAGCCATCGCAGGGCTCTCTTGAGATGGTGGAGGATTGCGAGTTGAGTGCGGGGACGATCTAGTCTATACTCTTGGTTATAGGGCCTAACTGCGGAAAAAACTGCAGCTCGTTTGCTCTGCCTCTGATGAAGCCTGTGTTGGTAGGGACATCTGAGAGTGTTGATGAATGCCAACGGCTCTGATGGCGGCGTAACCCGACTCACCGAGTGGGTCTTTGTTAATGACCTGGGAATGAAACTTCCTCGGTCTCCTGTTCTTGGGAAGGCCACGTGGTTCTTTAAATGGCGGCGTTTCGCATTGCACCATTTTTGTCATCGCTTAACCTTAATTTTGTGAGGTTCTAATGCAGTTATGGGTGTGTAAACGATTTGTGTACATGATATGTAAGTGACGAAGACTTAGAACAAAATACATTTTAAAAATTACCTTTTCGTAGGAACCGCGGCAGGCATGACTCCAATGTGGATTTTGATGGCTTCTGTTGGGCAGGTAAGAAACTGCTGAATACAGTGGGAAGCGTGAAATTTTAGATGTGGTCTTTAAGCCTGTGATGGTTTACAGAGTAGTGGACAGAAGGGATTTCTGAAAATTTCTATTCTGAGGCTTCAATACTTGAGATAATGATTAGCTTAGCACCACAGGATATTTCATTGGATGCTCTTTGTCTATTTTCTAGTTGTGTACCAGAAGGATGACAACTACTGCTGGGGTGAGTTACTGAAATGCCCTCACAAGGGAAAGTTAGGTTGAAAGTCTACTGAATGTGCCACAATGATGAGAGTTTATTTGCTACTCTTGACTGTGAGGATGACGAGAATTCTTACCACCATTATTCTAACTGAGGCACACGAAATGGCTGTTCAGAGAACACAGAAATTGCACCTACCTTGACATGAAACATTCTTCCTAGGTCTTAAAGCTCAAGCTTGATGCTGTATCTATGAGCAGACAGGTGAGAAACCATTTTTTTATTATAATCCCTGTTTACTTACTACTATGAATTTTTTTCAAAAAGGGACTAGTGAGTGCCAGGCAGATGCTGGTGCTTATATTAGGAACTTTCTCTCCCTTCTTTTCAAATGTTAATCTTTGGGTTCTTTTATTATAATGAATACTAAGAGGAATCTGAAGAAACAGATACTGTGATGGTTGCATAGTTCAACAGATATGAATCATGAAAGAAACCATTTTATCTGATGTATCTGAGTTAGTAAAATTTGCTGATAGTAGATGTAAACTACTACTACTAATCTAGTCTCTTTTTGTTTGTAGCCATTAAGCAGTCTTGACTGGAAGTTGAAGAGGTAAGTAAAATTTCCAGTGAACTAAATATTGGTGACTGGGCAAACACGACAGAATGCCACTAATGACTTTTTAGGGTTGCCTTCCAATGCACAGGAAGCAATCCTACCTTGAAATGCTTGAAAAGTATACGGAAAGCATTAAATAAAAGCCAGTTCCTTGTACTTTTTAAAAAACAGCCTGTGTGATGATAAGCAAATGCTGACTGAATATGAAGGTCTTAATTAGCTCTATCTGATTTCAGGCATTTTTAAAATTTGTGGGGAGAAAATTTTTCTTTGGCTGTTAGAAAACCACTCTTTTATTTCTTAGGTGAACTTGAATCCTTGACCTGTCCAAAGCAGTTGGCCTGACTTTTTAGTGAGTATTAATGTCAAAAACATTACAGAGACTGCTGATGAAGTTGAATGCTTAACTACCAAGCTAATCTGCCTGGTTTGTAAGTGCATGTTGAGCATGCTATGAAAAGGATGGAGAGGGTTTTTGTAATGATGTTGAGCAAATGTCTGACCTGAAATTAGCATGTTGACAAGTCTAACTCTGAAGAACCCTTTGACAACAATACTTAAGAATTTAACAGTAAGATTGACGTTTTAATGAAAAGGTCTTTTTCCTTACAGATGGTGGCTACATGTTTTGTTCTGTGGATGACTTCTTTGGGGTAAGACATGAAAACAGTGACTGCTGGCACTTGGGCTTACATTGTTTCTGAAATGTGCTGGTCCAAGTAGTTGACCTTTGATAGTGTTTTCTGATGTTGGACAGATCAGTCTTACTAATTACTAAGCAAGGTACTGTTAGTGATGATTTTTATAATGAAACAGATGGGAATCTCTCTGAAAAAGAATGAAGTTTTAAAAAACTGAAACAGTATCTTGAATCAGTATCAATCATATTTTGAAATCTATTACTACTTATTAAAAGTAACTTAATTTCTGCAGGTGTGAAGAGAGGTAGTGACTACAATGCAAGGAACCAGGAGTTCTAACCAAAGGTATGGAAGTCTCAAGTTTGGTTTTTGTGTTTTGTGATTTAAAGCCGATACAATGATGAAAACATAGTTCAGCAGAATAACAGTGATGAGCAAATACTGTCTTTCGCTCCTATCTGATGTATCTGGCTGCAATAATTCTGTTTTATACCATTGAAAGTGGAAATTGGTCAAATTAGTCCTTGTCTCACTGAAATGTTCAGGATTTGGATAAGTATAATGTAAATATCCTATACGGTTAATTTCAGGATTAGGAGTTAACATTTTGATAAGAACAGGCTAAAACTGAGGAAATTTCCATGTCATAACTGTAGACAACACCAGAATGAGTTACTCAGCTGATGTTTGATAGTAATTTTTTAGAGTAGTTCAGGTTCCCAGCAAAATGGAACAGTAACTTCCTATGTAGCATCCTCATCTCCCGATCAACATCTAGCATGAGATTGGCACTTCAAATTCTGAATCTAGGGCTACAGTCCATGTGATCACAAAGTCCATGTGATCACAACTGAGCGTGCACACCACATATTGACTTACATTGGAGTTAAGGTATTGTGTATTCTGGGTTTGGCCAAGTGTATCATGAGAAAGATTTACCTTGTCCAGAATAGACTCACTCACCTAGAATTTTTTTTTTGAAAAATGTTAAAATGGGAGGAAGGGCAAATTTTTAAATGAAGATTTTAATGGCATCATATATATATAAGGCCATGTTGTAAATGAAAGTCTTTATTCATTTTCAAACAGGCAGATGTTATGTCCTGAAGATTTCAAGTAAGTTATTTTCTGGTATTTTTGATGAGTTATAAGGTAACCAGTGATGTGATGATTCTGCCAAATGAATAGAATGATATCAACCAAAAAACCGTTCCATTTTAATTCTGAGGTTACTTTAGCAACAAGTATCACATTTTTTTTCATTTACTGTGATTTAACATGATCGTGTCTTTTCAGGGCATTTATGATACCAGTAAGACATAACAGGTAAGCCTTGAAAATAACTGTACTGCTTTGTTTAAGAATATGTGATGATCTCAGCCCAACTTGAACTCTCTCACTGATAACTTGATGATGTTCAAAGATCTGATATTCTGTGTATCCCAAATGGCATTAGAATTGAAACATGGAAAGGGGACTAAAAATGGCTTCTCTGTTCTTGCAGTCAGCCAGATGGATGCACATGGGATAGAAGAGCAAACAACTATTAATTGACTGCTGCCCTGCAGAGCTTTTGGGATTCTAGCTTCCTGACAAGGGATCAAACCTGTGACTGCTGCAGTGGAAGCTCAGCCCTAAATTCTCCAGCTTTCTATTTTAATAAATGTTTATAAATCATCCTGAAGTATGCTCATTTCAATTTCATAAGGTGTAGGTAGGAAAATGGGACACTTGGAATCAAGAAATCCCATGGCATGTTTTTTGAGATCTTTAAGGTAAATATTGCAGTTGTAACATCCTTCTCTTTAGAAAATGGATACTGGTTTTGCAGATTTTGGGGGTGAGTGTGGTTCAAGTTAATGAGAAAATTAGCCAGTGAGTTGCTAATTCCTAAATTACCAAGGAAACCATTAGCTCTGGCAACATCCAAAAGAGTTCAAATTTAAGCTTTATAATTTGGCTCTCAAGTTTGTAGCAACATTAAGTTGGGGTTAAAACGTCTTGGTTGCTTGCCAAAACATTTAAGTTACCAATAGCTGAAATAGCCAAAAATTCAATTGATATTAGAAAGCTTAGCAGTTTGGGATTTATTCCTGTAAAAGGTTGACATTTATTTTTGCCCACGCTGGTTGATCATTGTTCACCCAGGGATCAAACCTGGACCAGGACTGTGAACCTGAGTATCCTGAATTACATGCAGATTCTTTACTGGCTGAGCCACCAGGGAAGCCTCAAGTCTCATTACCTAGCACTGTTAGGGGTTGACTATAGACACTCAGATTCAGTCCCCAAGTTGGGAAGATACGTTGGAGAAAGAAATGGCAACCAGCTCCAGTATTGCCAGGTGGGCTATGGTCCATGGGGTCACAAAGTTGGACGGGACTAAGTGCATATAGTTTTACGGTAGGCCCTACGTGGATTTTGAAACTTCCAGTTTTGAACATGTTTGTTTATTGAAACGTTCTAAACCATGATAGTTTGAATTATGCTCAAATCTGGGCATAAAGATACTCAAGATGCAGAAAACTACATTGTAAAGCAATTATCCGTTGTCCAGAAGGATCTTCCTTGTGGCCGAGACAGGAAAGAATGCTCTTGAAATTGGGAGATAAGGGTTCAGTCCCTGGGTTGGGAAGATCCCCTGGAGAAGAGAATGGCAACCCACTCCACTATTGCTTGTAAAATACCAATGGACAGGAGCTTGGCAGATCATGCTTGACAGTCCATGGGGTCACAGTCAGACATGCCTGAAGGAGTACGTAAAGCATGGTTATGACAATTATGTTCACCTCGCTCAGTTGTGTCTTGTAATGTGTGTCGTGACTTGTAATATGCCAAGCTCCTCCATCCACGGGATTTTCCACTGGAACACTGGAGTGGGTTTCCTTAGCCATTGTTAGCAGCTCTAAGATACTACTGAGAAAAACCCCTGGTGGTGGTGGTTTAGTTGGTAAGTCGTGTTCGACTCGTGATCCCATGGACTGTACCCGCTAGGCTCCTCTGTCCATTAGATTCTCCAGGCAGGAATACTGGAGTGGGTTGTCATTTACTTCTCCAGGGGACAGAAAAACCCCTAAGCAAATATAAAGGGTATTTTGGGCCAAGTTACGGAAACCTCGCTTACAGTTTACAAATAGCTTGTGTGCTTCAAAACCCTGGTTGTGTTATTTCTGACTTAGGATCCTCTGGGTTTCAGCATAAGCCTTTTTTTGCCCTGACATGACTGAATGACTGCGGCAACATGGCATTGTGTGAACCTCTGGGGACCCAGGGTGTGGGGTCTAGGCTACAGTAATTCTTTGGATTTAGGGAGTCATTTGTAACTCATTTTCAGGACAGAAAGACATTATTGTGGTCAGAATTAGGCTCTAAACTGAATTGTAAGTTACATTTAGAAAATAGGTATTGTACGTGGGATAAATGTAAAATTGTATTTTCTTAACTAACAAAGGGCATCTATAAATTACACTGAGAAAGGGTAGGCAGAGCTGGACACCTTTCTCATAAGAAATGTGCCAGCAAGGATTTTTCTGGCTCCAGAGTACATCCACAAATGGGAAAAGATTGGGTTAAGGGACAAACTAGGGAAAAGCTCCACCTCCCTGATAGCTCAGCTGGTAAAGAATCCGCCTGCAATGCGGGAGACCTGGGTTTGATCCCTGGGTTGGGAAGATCCCCCTGGAGAGGGGAAAGGCTACCCACTCCAGTATTCTGGCCTGGAGTGTATAGTCTACAGGGTTGCAAAGAGTGGACACGACTGAGGGACTTTCACTCAAAAGACGCTGAAGCTAAAGGCAGGAGGAGAAGGGGATGATAGGGTGAGACGGTTGGATGGCATTAACAACTTAATGGACATGAGTTTGAGCAAATTCAGGGAGCTGATGATGGACAGGGAAGCCTGGTGTGCTGCAGTCGATGGGGTTGCAGAATTGGACACAACTGAGCAACTGAACAGCATCATGAAGGACATGTACACTCTTCACAGCCTACTGAACATCATAAATTAGACCTGGACAGATGATTACAGTATCACACTGCTTATGGCAATGTGAGAAAAAGAGACTGTAATGTAAGAATATTTGGTATTTATAAATTGTAAATCAAAAGAATGTCAAAGCGAAAGTGAAGATAAAGTAGAACAATCAAGACCTTATTCCCATTTTATAAGTCTTTATTTGTGTCAACAAAATGTGTAAAAAAATGAGTAAATTCCAGTGTTCACTTTTCTACATTTGAGGTTGCTTTAAGGTTAATTAATATTTTCAATTATAATTGAAAATTTATTCAGGGACTCACGATTATTTAAAAAAATAGAAATATAAACAATAATGATTAGTGAGATTACTGTTTTCCTTTTTACCACAGATGTCAGTTTTGTTTAACCTAAAATTATAAAGTACATAGTATTTTAGTATAAAATACCAGTATTCTGTTTCCAGGTGGCTAATATTTCATTTAAGTAATGCCTGAAAGGTTTTCAGAGCATATTTACCCACGTTATCGTCCACATATATTTATCTCCTAGGATTCTGACAAGAAGAGGGATTCAGGGAAAGTACTGTTTATATTTCATATATGCAGAAAGGGAGGCCAAGAGAGATTTACACAACTTGCGGGGTAAAGCACTGATTAACACTTGTGACCTTTATTTCAGTGATTTTTTTTTGCTTTATGTCATGTTGCTTCTCACTATATTACATTGATAGTATAAATGTCATTATCCAGGTTATTTTATAGGATTCTCTTGGTGAAGCTGGTTGCACTGACCCCTCCATCAACTGACCAGTCTAATGGGGCAAGAATTTTTCCACATTTTTACATGTGATTTGACTACCTCTGTCCTAAGAGAACAGTCTACTATCTGAGTATAAAAAATGTGATTTTAAAAAAGTTCCAAATAAATAATCCTAGTAATGCATGTTATCATGAAAACTGGATACCTTTTATCTGTTTCTTCATTGAGGTGAAGAATGTAGCCTGGATTTCTTCCATCTAAAAACTTGAAGTCAGATCTGTGGCTGAACTCCAGATCTGATTTTAGCCTTTGGGAAACAAAGGACAAAATTCAATAGCTCAACTTTCTGAAAGGCATGGATGATTCGATGAGCTCTTTTCTGTTTCTGCATCTGTTGGCCAGGAGACCTGGATGTGATAGGGCTTCAGTTCCTCAGGAGGGATAAAATCTGGGGCATTGCTCATGAGGTCGTGCCCCCGGAAGGATTTGGGGAAGGCAATGACATCTCTGATGCTTGGTGCTCCAGTGACAAGGCACATCAGTCTGTCTAACCCTGTAAAATATAAAGTTGATAACTGAGAACATAATCTAAGGTTGAGGGTGACTTAGTTCTTCTTAAAGGTTATACAAAACTTTTAAATAAGAGCCTTTAATAAGCTGCAGCTAATCATAGTTCCCTGGCCTTTTTAGGGAACTTTTGTTTGAGAGGTTCTTTTCTATCTCATTCTAGAAAAGTGCTCAGGACTAATATTCACATGCGACTGGGATTAACAGTCACAGCAATTAATGAGAACTTAGCAAGTGCTCACTGAAGGCTGAAGAAAATTAGGTACTGTGCACGGGTCTCCAAAAACACAGAAGGATGTCCCTGTTGTTGAGGGCCTACAATCTAGGTAAGGTTCCTAGAACCTCTCACACTCTTTTCTTGTTTTGAAAAAACTAGCAATGTAAGCAACCAGGGCCATCAGAAAGGCACTGGCATATTCCTAATTTCATATAAGCTGAATACTGTGGAGCAGTACTTTTCATACTCCTATGAATGTGTCTGAGCCTCCAGGGAAGTGAGCAATATTGACTTAAGACTGTCTAGTTTTATTCTATTAAAAGACATTTTCAAATGCAAATTATCAGTTAAGTTTTATCTTTATAAATGGTTAAATAAATTTTTAAAAATATATCATCAAGGAATTGCCTGGTGGTCTAGTGGTTAGGACTCCATGCTTTCACTGCTCAGACCGGGTTCAATCCCTGGTCTGGGAACTAAGATCCCACAAGCCACACAGAATGGGGAAAAAAATATCAAAATAAACACCAAATCTTTTAGAACTCTTGGGCTCACCTCATATCCTCTTTACTCCTCCACTTCCCCAACCCCACCCTTCCTCATAAACTGAGAGCCCAAATTAGACATTTAGGCAATGGACTGAAATAAGGATTAAAAAAGGACAGATTGTTTACCTAAGGCAATTCCTCCATGAGGGGGCGCCCCATAATCTAAAGCCTGGAGCAGATGGGAGAGCAATTTCACATCTTCCTGAAATTCAAAAGATAATTTAAATACATATTAAGGGCCCACTGGCTGCTGCTGCTGCTAAGTCGCTTCAGTCGTGTCCAACTCTGTGCGACCCCACTAGGTGCCACAATAATATAATTAGTTGCTAAAGGGAAAATAAAAGTTAAATTAAAAAAGTACTTTTAGAGGCCTACAGTTTAGCAAGAGAATATGACAAGTCAGCGGTACTACAACATGCAGAGAAATGCCTGGGGCTCAGTAAATGCAGCTAGTATGCTGATAATGCAGAGAGTAAGACCAATTAAGGACGTGAGATGTGGCCTCAGAAAAAGAGGGTGAAAAAGAGAACCTGGTCCTGTCACATGGGCTAAGAGGCAAGGTTATCAGGAAGGCAACAGTGCAGATGCTGCCAGAAGATAAGACAGGTTGTGGGCCAAAAACAGGCTGCTGGATCTGATGATCTTTTATGGGCAATGCCTGTGGAAGTGTTCCAACTGTGTCTGAAATGGTTCCCCAACCAGACTACAGATCACAATCAAGTCGGGGAGACTTTAAGGAACAAATGCCCAACTCTCACATCTAGAGCTTTTTTATCTTAATTGGTCTGCTGAGGAAAAGTGAGTGGTTTTCTTGTTTTGTTTTTAATGCTTTAGAGGTGATTCTGTTCTAATGTGCAGAAGGGCTGAGAGACACTGGTGTGTATGAAGAGAAGAAGTTCAAGCAATGTATCCTCACTGACATTTTGAGAAGCTTGAAAGGAATAAAAAAAAAACTGGGAAACTGGTGGTTAGGGGTTTTGACTTAAGAGGAGAAAAGTTAAGGGAGCTTGTAACGTTTTTAAAGCTAGAGTGTTCTGAGTTCTCCAATGCTGTTTTCAGAAATAAAGTTCCTCAATCCCAAATAACCCACTCCACAAAGTGATCTTTTAGGATCAGACTCTTGGAGCTCCTGGACCGAAGATTTCCAAGGATTTCTTGGGCCTCCTGAAATCCATCCTAGCCTCCTGAAGAGTCATCAACAAACCACAGATTCTTAGGCTTGCATCTACATAGACTCTCCTGAAATTTCTGATTAACCCACTCTCTGTCATTATCATTAAAATCTACCCCACCTCAAATACTAAGTGACATAAAATTCTTTCAAATCACTTTCCTTTTCTCTAGCAGTATCAATATTTTCAGGACTTCCCTGGTGGTCCAGTGGTTAAGATTCTGTACTTCCACTGTAGGGAGCATGGGTTCAATCCCTGGTTGCAGAACTAAGATCTTGCATGCCCTGTGGTGTGGCCAAAACTGCACACACACACGGCCCCCACCGCAAACAACACAATTTTCAGCCACTTCAGACCGCATCTATCTTGGAGCAGTGCAGTGATTAGGAGGTTGGGAGCTTGGGTTCAAGAGCAACCCTGCCTGGTCCTGAATCCTGGCGCTGCTTGTTTCTGTGCTATGTGACTTTAGGCTAGGTTCATTAATCTGTTTATCTTTAAAATAAGTAGAATAAGGGTCTTAATTTAAAAAGTAAGTGTGAGGGAACTACCCTGGTGGTCCAGTGGTTAAGAATTTGCCTTGTAACACAGAGCATGTGGGTTCAATCTCTGGGTGGGGAATTAAGGTCCCACATGCTGCCGAGTAGCTAAGCCCTTGCACCACAGCTACTGAGCCCAGGTGTTCAGAGCCCGTGCCGTAACTATAGAGTCCACAACTAAGGTCTGACACAAAAGAAATAAATAACTGTGAGGATTAAATGTGTCCATGCATATAAGGTACTTAAACAGTGCCTGACATATAGCAGTCACTAAAAATACCCATTATTTTCATTTATTTTTCAAAGTCTAACACTAAAGGTAGAGAAATAAGCTGACACTATTCTGTAGCTAGCAAATCCTCCATTCATAACAAATTTTAACAAAACAGACAAATATTAGGGTTTTAGAAAAAGGCTAGGTTAGAAGATGATGTTACCTTTAGTACTGTGGCCAGGATGTAATGCTGAATCTCTGAATTATGAATTCGGATAGAACCACCTCCTATCTCATTGCCGTTTAAAACCAAGTCATAGTGTTGGCTACGGACCTAGAAGATTCAAAGAGCCTTTGTGTTAGAGAAAAAGCTCTGGTTTTCTGTTCCGTAGGTTAGCTACTTAGAGACAATGGCTCAAATCTGACAATTTCTTCTGGGGCTTCTGGAACTGGGTCAGACCCTGAAACCTGAAGTTCTCTGCCTTGCTTCCGTATTTCCTTTCAATTTGGAAGTATAGCTATCATACCTTGTGGGGCTCAGTGTAAAGAAGGTGAATGTCATTTGGATGGGGAGCAGTAAATGGGTGGTGGGCTGACTCCAGCTCTTGGGGGTTTTCCTCCTTGGGAAGGAAGAGGGGGAAATCCACCACCCAAAGGAAAGAGAACAGAGCTGGGTCACGAAGCACCACTCCTCTTGCTTCTAGAAGGTCAGCACACTCCAGTCGTAATTTTCCCATCAAAGAGCACTGCAAACAGAAGATACAAACGTTAACTGCTGTGACAGAGCAGGCAGCAAATGACACATGTGGATTCTAAAGGCAGGCCTTTCTCTGAGAAGTAAAAGTCACTCAGCTGTGTCCGACTCTTTGTGACCCCATGGCCTATTCAGTCCATGAAATCCTCCAGGCCCGAATACTGGAGTGGGTATCCCTTCCCTTCTCCAGGGTATCTTGCCAACCCAGGGATCAAACCCAGGTCTCCTGCATTGCAGGCAGATTCTTTACCAGCTGAGCCACAAGGGAAGCCTAAGAATACTGGAGTGCGTAGCCTTTCCCTTCTCTAGGGCGTCTTCCTGACCCAGGAATCAAACTGGGGTCTCCTGCATTGCAGGCAGATTCTTTACCAATTGAGCTATCCAATCTACAGATTTACTATTTACTCTCTACCTCTCAGGAGAGAAGGATCTGAAGATGATCTGCGACATTGCTGAGGATGATGGCCACACTCAGCAGATTTGGTGAGTATTTGCTAACACAGTGACTTCAGAACACAGGTACCAGAGCTTGATTAACATGGGTCTGTATCTGAGTTTGGCTTCTGACTAACTCCTGTGCACCTTTTCCCATAGTAAAATGGAGATAAAATATCTACTCTAAAGACTGTTGTGAAGATCAAGTCAGATAAGCTCTGTAATATGAACCAGCCATTATGATGAGTATTTCCTTACTGAAGGATTGTGGGGAGGTGCTGATGAGAGGCTGTACACACTTAACATTCAATAAATGTTGGCCATTATTAGAGAGGCTGTATGGGTTAGAGGTTACATTAAGAGCGTGACTTCTGGAACCAGACTTTGTGGGTTAGAACTAAGGGTCCTCCACCTCCTAGCTGTGTGAGTGTGAACAAATTCTTAACCTCTGTGCCTCAATTTTCTTGTTGTTGTGTAGTCGCTTAGTCATGTCCAACTCTTGCAACCCCATGGACTGTAGCCTGCCAGGCTCCTCTGTCCATGCGATTCTCCAGGCAAAAATATTGGAGTAGTGTATATCTGTGACTGATTCATGTTGATGTTTGGCAGAAAACAACAAAATTCTGTAAAGCAATTATCCTTCAGTTAAAAAAAAAAAAGAATACTGGAGTGGGTTGCCATTTATTTCTCCACTCAAAGTTTTCCTTTTTTCCCCCCACACAACATATATAATTCCCTGGCTAGGAATCAAATCCATGGCCCCTGCAGTGGAAGCACAGAGTCTTAACCAATTAGACCACTGGAGAAGTCCACGTGTTCTGTCTTTAAAATGGTAACAGTATCAGCACTTCTCTCAATAGGGCTGGCATGAGGATTAACTCAGTTAATATACACTAAGTACTTTGAACAGTGCTAGGCAAGCAGAGCGAGCTAACTGTGATAAGTGGTAACTATGACAGGCAGGGCACTCCTGAGAAAGAGCAGTTAGAATAGGAGACACGCTAGCATACATGCATAGGTGTCACTCTGCAGCCTATTCTATCTGACACTTAGATATCCACACAGGGCACCTTCACTGTGACATATTCAGAATGCTAATGTTATTCCACATAAATCACGTTTCCAGTATTCTCTCGAGGAAGTCCCAGCAGGAATCAGAGCAATACCGTTCCTGACAGGAGAACATGAGCAGTTTTCAGTTCCTATCAGGGAAAAGTTTAATAGCCAAATGAATCGGTGGCAGGATTTTTAATACAAAATTCCAAATTCTTTTTTAAGAAATGCATTGAAACGTTGTAAAACAATCATCAATCAACTAAAGTAAGTATTAAAAAAAAGTGCACTGACAATAAAATCTGTAATTAACAGGTGAATCCCCTAGCAAATTTAACAGTACTGGCTCATGGCTGGTATTCAAAAATAATGTTCATAAATGAATTACTTTAAAAATGACTGTACTTTCAAAAGAAGTTGTAATTAAATAACTTTCTTCACTCTTATTGCAGGGAAAGGAAAGGGCAGTAGATTAACTTTGGCTTGTAGCTGAACCCTGAAACTATTCCTTTGGAAGAAATAATGATAGATAAGCACAGTACAAATATAAATTAGTAGAATAAACTTGATAAAGTACAAATTAGGCACTATAAAAATATACTATAGTGCAAGGATGACTTTTTAATCATGCTGCACATTTACTGTATATTTAGTATGTTTTCTTTCTTTTTCGTGGCTGTGCCATGTGTCATCTGGGATCTTAGTTCTCCAACCAGGAACTGAAACTGGTTCCCACGGGGTGGAAGCACAAAGTCCTAACCATGGGGCCACCAGAGAATTCCCTACAGTATATTTTCTTTTTAAGTATTTCTTTTTTTTTTTTCTGGCTGCACAGGACATGGGATATTAGTTCTTTGATAAGGGACGGAACCCACACCCACTACATGCATAGAGTCTTAACCACTAGCCCATCATGGAAGTCCCCCCATCCACAGTATATTTTCAATATTCATGTTTGAGTTTTATACCACACTTTACAATTGCATTCATCTCACATGCTAGTAAAGTAATGCTCAAAATTCTCCAAGCCAGACTTCAGCAATACGTGAACCGTTAACTTCCAGCTGTTCAAGCTGGTTTTAGAAAAGGCAGGAGGAACCAGAGATCAAATTACCAACATCCACTGGATCAAGGAAAAAGCAAGAGAGTTCCAGAAAAACATCTATTTCTGATTTATTGACTATGCCAAAGCCTTTGACTGTGTGGATCACAATAAACTGTGGAAAATACTGAAAGAGATGGGAATACCAGACGACCTGACCAGCCTCTTGAGAAATCTGTATGCAGGTCAGGAAGCAACAGTTAGAACTGGACATGGAAAAACAGGTTTCTAATAGGAAAAGGAGTATGTCAAGGCTGTATATTGTCACCCCGTTTATTTAACTTATATGCAGAGTACATCATGAGAAACGCTGGGCTGGAAGAAACACAAGCTGGAATCAAGATTGCGGGAGAAATGTCAATAACCTCAGATATGCAGATGACGCCACCCTGATGGCAGAAAGTGAAAAGGAACTAAAAAGCCTCTTGATGAAAGTGAAAGTGGAGAGTGAAAAAGTTGGCTTAAAGCTCAACATTCAGAAAACGAAGATCATGGCATCTGGTCCCATCACTTCATGGGAAATAGATGGGGAAACAGTGGAAACAGTGTCAGACTTTATTTTTTGGGGCTCCAAAATCACTGCAGATGGTGATTGCAGCCATGAAATTAAAAGACGCTTACTCCTTGGAAGAAAAGTTATGACCAACCTAGATAGCATATTCAAAAGCAGAGACATTACTTTGCTGACTAAGGTCCGTCTATAGTCAAGGCTATGGTTTTTCCTGTGGTCATGTATGGATGTGAGAGTTGGACTGTGAAGAAGGCTGAGTGCTGAAGAATTGATGCTTTTGACCTGTGGTGTTGGAGAAGACTCTTGAGAGTCCCTTGGACTGCAAGGAGATCCAACCAACCCATTCTGAAGGAGGTCAGCCCTGGAATTTCTTTGGAAGGAATGATGCTAAAGCTGAAACTTCAGTTCTTTGTTCACCTCATGTGAAGAGTTGCCTCTTTGGAAAAGACTCTGATGCTGGGAGGGATTGGGGGCTGGAGGAGAAGGGGACGACAGAGGATGAGATGGCTGGATGGCATCACTGACTCAATGGACGTGAGTCTGAGTGAACTCTGGGAGTTGGTGATGGACAAGGAGGCCTGGCATGCTGTGACTCATGGGGTCGCAAAGAGTCGGACACGACTGAGCGACTGAACTGAACTGAACTTGTATATTTTACAGTGAAGGCACAATATAGTCCATAGGGTTACAGAGTTGGACACAACTGAAGCAACTCAGCATGCACACACAAACCACATTTTGTATATTTTACAGTGATCTCTAAAGTTAAATCCACTGTTCCCTACATCTCCTGAAGAATGGTGATTTAGCCAGTGTGTGGTAGTGTGTACCACCTCCCAGTTGCTGCTCCTGAGGAAAAAGGATTCTGTTTCAGCTAAGTAGGACCAGGAGTGTCTGCCAGCCCAGCAGCCCTTCAGCAGTCTGATCCGTCCCTCCACATTTTCAGAAATGCATTCTGTACAAAAGTTTGGGACTACCAACTGTTCTTAATCTGCTAAACTTCAAAATTGAAAATTTTTTTCACAGTTGTACAGTGAGTATTAATAGCCCTCTCTCCACCTAAGTGGCTTTCCTAATTGGAGCCAGATATAATCTGTGTGAGCAATGCCAATGGAGGCTGGCAGCTGATGCAAAAACTATAGTTTTTACATAATGCATTATAAAATGCCAAAAGACATTTATTAATATAAACACTGGCCTTCTCTATTGGTGCACTGGATAAGAATCCACCTGCCAATGCAGGGGACACATGGAACTTTATCAATAAGACCAGAATCCTGGTCTGGGAAGATTCCACATGCCATGGAGCAACTAAGCCTGTGCACGACAACTACTGAGCCTGAGCTCTGCAGACTGCGAGCAGCAAGAACCAAGCCCGAGTGCTGCCATTACTGAAGACTGCATGCCCCAACTGTATGCTCCACAAAGAGAACCCTGTGCAATGAGAAGCCCCTGCTGGCCTCAACTAGAGAAAAGCTCATGCAGCAACGAAGACCCAGTGCAGCTAAAAATCAATAAAATTATTATATATATATATATATATAAAACCATGCAGAGCAGCTCCATTTTATGAAATTAACAGTCAATTTCAAATATGTACTATACACATAGAAGAGAGGCATCATTCAACACCAACAGCACAGAAACCTGGAGGTAATTTTTCTTACTGCTTTCTTGTGCTCTCCGGCAGTGAGCAGGACCACATCCTCCTCTTGGGTCTCCAACAGTTTGACGAGTCCCAAGCCTTGCTCTTCCATTATGAACTTAGCAACTGGAGAATTCCAGGTTTCATTGGTTTTCAGGAATATAGGTAAGACTTCCTGATAAAGAAGAAGACTTACAGTTTTTAAAAAGCAGGGGTGATTTATTTTTTCTGTAGTACAAAGATTTCTTGTCTCCAAAAGAAAAAGAAGAGATTATCTTGAGATTATCTCTATTTCCTCCCTGATACTAAAGGAATCTAAAAAGTAATCTCACCAAAATGAAAAACAACAACAACAACAAAAAAACAAACCAAAAAAAGGAAAGAAGGGTGGGAAGGGATGCCAGCAAATAAGAGATTTGTGAAAATTTTTGGCAGGTTGCATGTGAGTGAAATAGGAAAGACCAAAGAAGCAAGATGAAGGAAGCCCTAGCCTAGAGAACAGTGGAGCAGCTTCAGCACAAGATAGATAGAGCCTAACACGTGGATACACCCCTATCTTCATCCCATACAAGGAACAAGCTCATTTCTGTCCCCTGCCCGCCCCTGTCCCCATCCTCCAGTGAACAAACAATTAAGGGAAACTGTCCTTTGTTCTTGCTCCCCTCTATTGCAGCAGGGGCCACAGTAAACACTTGCCTGAATTTTTTTTTTTTTAAAAAAGAAGGAACTGATCTCACCCTGCAAAATTCTGAGGCACAGGGCCTCCGGAAAACAGGCAACCATCTTGCCGCTCACTCAAAAGTAAACCTAACCATTTACAAAGGGCCCTTTAAACAGCTTTTGAAATAGCTCATTCTTAAATATGTATAACTAATAATCACTATACATTGAATAAGCTATAGCATTAAAAAAAAAAAAAGACCCCTAGAGGAAAGAGATAATTTAGGGACCAAAAAAAACTCGAATCTTCAAAGGTATTAAAAAAGATACTTTATCAATAAAACCAGAGTAAAATGCAAAGAAGCAAGCAAGAACTAATAGCATATAAAAATATGACTACTTAAATTTCAACAGGAGAGCTGAAGAAAGCTTCCTGAAAGAATAAAAAAGACAAAATGATGGAAAGGACATGAAAACAAAAGAGGCATGCAAGTTACAAAAAGAGGTCCAACACACAAGTAAAGATGAAAGAAATTAAGCTTCGTATTTAAAAGGCCCCTCAAGTGTGCAACACAAGGAATGCTACTTCCATGTCTTCTTGGTAATTATAAATAGTGCTGCTATGATCACTAGGGTACATGTATCTTTTCAAACTAGAGTTTTCCTCTTTTCTAGATACATGCCAGGAGTGTGATTGCTAGATCAAATAGTTAACTCTATTTTTAGTTTTTTAAGGAAAAAAACTCCATACTGTTCTACGTATTGGCTGCATCAATTTACATTCCCACCAACAGTGTGGGAGAGTTCCCTTTTCTTCACATCTTCTCTGGCTTTTATTATTTACATAGACTTTCTGATGATGGCCATTCTGACTGGTGTGAGGTGATATCTCATTGTAGTTTTGGTCTGCATTTCTCTAATAATTGGTCATCTGTATGTCTTCTTTGGAGAAATGTCTACTTAAGTCTTTTGCCCAGTTTTTTTGGGTTCTTTGGTTTTTTGATATTCAGTTGTATGAGCTGTTTGTAAATCTGGAAAATATGCTCTTTGTGGTCACATCATTTGCAAATATTTTCTCCCAGTCCATAGGTTTCCTTTTTGTTTTGTTTATGATTTCCTTTACTGAACTAAAGCTTGTAAATGTGGCTAGGTCCCTTTTGCTTGTTTTTACTTTTATTTCTTTTGCCTTGGGAGGCTGATCCAACAAAGAATTGCTACAATTTATGTCAGAGAAAGTTTTGCCTATGTTCTCTTCTAGGCGTTTAAAGGTGTCATGTCTTATATTTTAAACATTCAAGCCATTTTGAGTTTACTTTTGTTTACGGTGTGACAGTATGTTTGAAGTGTGTTTTTACATGTGGCTGTCCAGCTTTCCCAATACCACTTGCTGAAGAGACTGTCTGGGTAGGCCATTTTCAATCCACAACTACAGAGTTTATACAGTTATGATCAGTGAATATATAATTCTGTATCTCCTTTCCTTATAGATCATTACAGCCTGAACATTTCCCCTACGTTACAAATTTCAAAAAGGAACTTTAATATTTATTTCCTTAATTCTTCCTTAATTAAACCACTCCCATATGATTTCATTTTATTCCTGTAAATAATACTGAGAGGGTAACAGGCAGGAAGGCCAGGGGTCTCCAACAAGTGTCAGACATTTTTGTCCCTCTCAAGCGGCAGGAGGAAAAAAACTAGCGATATTTAAAAGGAGGTTTCTCATAAAATACTGTGTTGCCATAATAACACCTGTTTCACCTGAAGTTAACTATTCTCAAACCTTGAGATAACCAATGCATTTTTCTTATGGAAATGTTTGTCTTAAGCTATGCTAATGTGCTATGCATTTACCCCAAACTCTTGTCTTCAAGTCGGTCCCACCTCATGGCTCAGAACCTTCTTGACAAACCAGTATGTTATACTCAGATATTGTTCCCCTAATCTATGTAAACAAAACTATTCGTATGGTAATCTGTCCTTCTACAAGATTCAAGTTAATCATTTTATGGCCCAAGATGAACCATTTGGTGCCAAGATTATCCCAAAATGCATCTTATGGGTGAGGGGCCTGGTGCCATTCTGAGTTTTAAGACATTCCTTTCTTTCCTTAACAGACTGCTAGTGACTATATAACATCCAGCTGATGATTAGCAGCGGGGTACTCTTTCTGCCCCCTTCTGATGCCTATGTCAGAAGCTTTCTCTATCTCCTTTATACTTTAATAAAACTTTATTACACAAAAGCTCTGAGCGATCAAGCCTCGTCTCTGGCCCCGGATTGAATTCTTCTCGTCTGGGGGCCAAGAATCCCGGTGTCTTTTCGTTCAATAACAACCTTTCAATACTGTCTGTAAGTGTCCTCATATCCAAGAACCTTCCTTTAAGTTAAAGAAAATTACTGACTCAAAGAGCATGACTATTTTTAAAGTTATTGATTCCAAAATGATTGAGGCAATTCACACTTCCAGTGACAGTGTAAGAACGCCCATTTCCTGTTCCTTTTCCTCCAGATTTTAGTGTTACCATTCACCAAGCCAAGAACACAAAGTATATCCAAGGACAGGTATATTCAGAATTTAAAAAAAGGGTATGGGAAGAATAATGAATATTGGCTTTCTTTCACACTAACCATGCTTCATTTAAACCTTGGGCTTTATTTAATCTTGCCAACTGCATTAAAGTACTATTATTTATTTTAAAAGGCTATAGTTGAAATTTGCATTCTGATTAATGGTAAATTCAACTAAGTTGGAGTCTTGGAGTTATACCTAGGGGTAAGATTAACTTTCAAAAGAAAAAGAAGAAAAGTAGAAGACTGATCTGAAATAACAAACCTCTCAAGACTAATGATAGCATAAGAGTACAAGCAATTAATAGTTAAAAATATTGAATCCCTAAAAGAAAGGAAAAAACATGTTCCTTACCTCATTAAAATGGTCAGCTGCAAATTTTCTAATGGACTCAATGTCCTTCCTTTTCAAGTATTTCTGATGAAAGAAAAAGTAAATTCATCAATATGACAGCTTCACAAACATGTCTATGAAATGGGAAAGAAATATATTTTGTATCTTTCCACTATAATAATAAGATTCAATAAAGATTTAATTTCTATTGTCAAATGACAAAATTTTAAGGCTTGTTTCAGGGTGTATTCTTTCTAATTAAGCAGGTCTCAATGGAAACAGCTGTGAATGTATTCCACAGAAGACTGTGCATACATAATATGTTAAAAATGTATCTTTACAACTGAATTGTGAAAGATCAACAAAATCAGTAAGATTTTCAGGTCACTTAAAATTCTTTTATCTTATTTCTTTAAATTATCCCAGTGTGTTTCTAAGTGAGACACTATGGCTGTCATCATCACTAATACTCATCGAGCTCAGGTACGGAAGATATAAAGAGGCTTACATGGCTCATGACCCTGTAGTCTACATGCAGTTCATGACCCTTCTAAAGAATGGATATACTCAAATTGGGATAAATAATATCAATCAATATATGTTATACTGAGCTTACCTGAACACATTCAATATATCTGGACTAAAGTATGGGTACCAAATTACTTTCCACTGAACATATGAAGTGAATAAAAAGTAATAGTACTGAATTCTTATACTCATTTAAAATATACTAATATGCTTATATATTCAACTGAGTAGTCTTTCAAAATAGTCATTGTATTCAAAATACATTTGGAATTCCTCTTCCTAAATTATTTCCAAAGCAGATGTGCTAACTACAGAAAAAAGACATGTCCCGTTACTAAAGAGCCCATGCTTACCCAACACAACAATTCTCCTACTCTCATTTCTACTCCTTTTGGTTTTCATAGCTCCACCTCCTTTCTCTTCCCCTGTTATTAATACAATAGACCCCAGAGCCTCAGAAAACTCGAACCAACAAGCAATGGCTATGCTAAAACTGATACAGAACTGGGAGCCTTTGGACAAAGTGAGGCTGGAAGCAGAAAAATAATCCCAAAAGAAGTACAGGAGAACCTTACAGCATTAAAAAGAAAAATAAAAGCACTAGATCTTGAGAGTGTTAACTCAAATTCATAAGGTTTTATCATTCTCCCCTGATAGTTCTAGAGACAGTTCAGTTCAGTCGCTCAGTCGTGTCCGACTCTTTGCGACCCCATGGACTGCAGCACGCCAGGCCTCCCTGTCCATTACCAATTCCCGGAGTTTACCCAAACTCATGTCCATTGAGTCGGTGATGCCATCCAACCATCTCATCCTCTGTCATCCCGTTCTCCTCCTGCCCTCAATCTTTCCTAGCATCAGGGTCTTTTCAAATGAGTCAATGCTTTGCACAAGGTGGCCCAAGTATTAGAGTTTCAGCTTCAACATCAGTCCATCCAGTGAACATCCAGGACTGATCTCCTTTAGGATGGACTGGTTGGATCTCCTTGCAGTCCAAGGGACTCTCAAGAGTCTTCTCCAACACCACAGTTCAAAAGCATCAATTCTTTGGCACTCAGCTTTCTTTATAGTCCAACTCTCACACCCATACATGACTACTGGAAAAACCATAGTTTTGACTAGATGGACCTTTGTTGGCAAAGTAATGTCTCTGCTTTTGAATATGTTATCAAGGTTGGTCATAATTTTCCTTCCAAGGAGTAAGTGTCTTTTAATTTCATGACTGCAGTCACCATCTGCAGTGACTTTGGAGCCCCCCAAAATAAAGTCTGACACTGTTTCCACTGTTTCCCTATCTATTTGCCATGAAGTGATGGGACCGGATGCCATGATCTTCGTTTTCTGAATGTTGAGCTTTAAGCCAACTGTTTCACTCTCCATTTTCACTTTCATCAAGAGGCTCTTTAGTTCTTCTTCACTTTCTGCCATATGGGTACTGTCATCTGCAAATCTGAGGTGATTGATATTTCTCCTGGCAATCTTGATTCTAGCTTGTGCTTCATCCAGCCCAGCAATTCTCATGATGTGCTCGGCATATAAGTTAAATAAGCAGGGTGACAATATACAGCCTTAATGTACTCCTTTTCCTATTTGAAACCAGTCTGTTGTTCCATGTCCATTTCTAACTGTTGCTTCCTGACCTGCATACAGGTTTCTCAAGAGGCGGGTCAGGTGGTCTGGTATTCCCATCTCTTGAAGAATTTTCCACAACTTATTGTGATCCACATAGTCAAAGGCTTTGGCATAGTCAATAAAGCAGAAATGTTTTTCTGGAACTCTCTTGCTTTTTCCATGATCCAGTGGATGTTGGCAATTTGATCTCTGGTTCCTCTGCGTTTTCCAAAACCAGCTTGAACATCAGGAAGTTCATGGTTCACATATTGCTGATGCTTGGCTTGGAGAATTTTGAGCGTTACTTTGCTAGCATGTGAGATGAGTGCAGTTGTACAGTAGTTTGAGCATTCTTTGGCATTGCCTTTCTTTGGGATTGGAATGAAAACAGACCTTTTCCAGTCCTGTGGCCACTGCTGAGTTTTCCAAAATTTGCTGGCATATTGAGTGCAGCACTTTCAGAGCATCATCTTTTAGGATTTGAAATAGCTCAACTGGAATTCCATCACCTCCACTAGCTTTGTTTGTAGTGATGCTTCCTAAGGCCCACTTGACTTCACATTCCAGGATGTCTGGCTCTAGGTGAGTGATCACACTATCCTGATTATCTGGGTCATGAAGATCTTTTTTGTACAGTTTTGTGTATTCTTGCCATCTTTTCTTAATATCTTCTGCTTCTAGAGACACTATTAGACTCTATATGACAAATTACATTTTTATTTAAAGAGAATGTTTCTCTCTGAAGCTTAAATGTGCCAATGTTGAACATATTTACTTCCCAAATACACATTCTAGAGAAGATATAGAATTGGCTCCACTTACTGCTCCTTTATGGATACATATGGCTTTGACAGTTCCTTGGGGTTTACTAAGGGCATCTTGGAGAAATCTAACTTCTGTGTTTCTGAACATGTCACTGATATCTACAATCTGGAAAATAGAAGAAAAGAAGATAACTCAATGTGAGGTCATTTTTATCACAAAACCTTTTACAAACAAGATTTTAAAGAGGAGAGTCGATCTTAACATTTATAGAGCACATTCATTCAGTGTTTACTGCAGGTTGGGTACCGTAAAAATGTTAAGGTACTAATGTATTAGTAATAGTTCATATATCTGTATAACAAGAGTATGAGGTAGGCCCTCTTATTTTCCCCATTTAATAAAGAGGAAACCAAAGCACAAAGCAATGACTTGCCCAAAATAACACAGCCAGTAAGTAGCAGAGCCAGAATTTAACTTAGATAGCCTAACTTAAGAAGAACCACCATTTCACATTACAAAAGAAACAAGAAGTAGTTAACCTGGCTGCTCTAAGTAGGTAGGTGTAACTTTTTCTGTGTTACATTTTTTTCATTATAAGAATTAAGTGCTGCCTATTTGTGGACCAGGCAGAATTCAGTTTCTAAGGAATCTACACTGAGAACCGAGATAAATATCATCAGCATTACAGCAATGAAGAACTGTTGCTCTCTAAGAGAAAATAAAGAGGCTTCCTAAGGGAAACTGCTCTGTGAATAAACATTTCCCATGTTTGAGCTCTTTAAAGACCAGGGAAAGAGAATAAATAACCCTTCCAAGTCCATTTTAGCTTAAGAAAAATTCAAGAGGAAAGAGTAAATTTTTTTTCTTTCAAGTTACCATTCATATCCATATAACTAATAGCTTGTCAGCAGTAAAAACATAGCAAGAACCTTGCTCTTGAAAATGGATCTTGGAACACAGCAGACAGAGAAAAGGTATTGTAATGTTGCTGCTGCTGCTCCTGCCAAGTCGCTTCTGTCGTGGCTGACTCTGCAACGCCACAGACGGCAGCCCACCAGGCTCCCCCGTCCCTGGGATTCTCCAGGCAAGAACACTGGAGTGGGTTGCCATTTCCTTCTCCAGTGCATGAAAGTGAAAAGTGAAAGGGAAGTCGCTCAGTCGTGTCTGACTCTTCGAGACCCCCTGGACTGCAGCCTACCAGGCTCCTCCACCCATGGGATTTTCCAGGCAAGAGTACTTCACTGGGTTGCCATTGCCTTCTCCGATTATAATGTTAACATGCTATTATTCTCTCTTGCTGTAGCTGCGTAACAACAAAAGTAACAAGCTAAGGGAACAGCAAAAAATATAACAGTGTAACTGGTTGTAAAGGTTAAAGTGGTTCAAAGTTGACTACAGGACCATTTGGGGGCAGAGTCCTGGGAAAAGTGAAGAAAAGTACCTTCATCCCAAAGCGAGTATCAGGTTTATCAGTTCCATAGCTGGCCAATGCCTCAGCAAAAGGCATAGAAGGAAAAGGGACCACCACAGGATCTTTGTCACTGGGCCACGAATACTGGAGCAAGCCCTCAATTAGACTCTGGACACCTGTCTGGTCTACAAAGGACATCTCTATGTCAATCTGAAACCGAAACAACATATGGAAACTAACTTGAAGAGCCACCATATTAATATAGACACACACAGTTATGTAGTCCTCTTGTTTTAAATTACCATTGGACTCTCTTCTTACTACGTGGGGGAGCAGGTTAAATATTGTAGGATGTCTGTTTTGTGCCAGGCACTGTGCTAATGCTCTACATACATCCAACTGTTAGTTCCCACAACTATCTCATGGCTGAAGGCTCAGAGAGGCTAAGTGACTTCTGAGTGTGTGCAGTTAAACTGTATTTGATCTTAATGTCTGTCCATCTTTAAATCTTAGGTTTCTGTGCTTCACCTACACTGGTTAATATGATATCACATAGAAACTAAATCATAATAGCTTTGTTCACACTGACTAGATCTGTTTACAGATTAAATATCAACACAAGAAATTATTGGTTTTAGTGCACAAGAGATTTTTTTAAAGAACTTTATCATATCATGATCATTGAAACACTTTAGGAATCTGTCCTTCCTTAGTTTATGATCATATTCTTTTTTTTAATTGAAGGATAACTGCTTTACAGAATTTTGTTTTTTCTATCAAACATCAACATGAGACCATATTCTTTGTAAATGGATCAAAAATTAAATAATTAATGCCTTAACTACAGGTTGGTTTAATTAAATATCTGATAGATAAAATGCAATGAGAATAAAGTATAATTTCTGTCCACATTCTTGGGTGTAGCAAGGCTGAATCAATAAGAGACAAATGAATATAAGTACCTGAGTAAATTCGGGCTGTCTGTCTGGTCTCGAACCTTCGTCTCGATAACATCGGGCAACCTGAAAATATCTACAATTGGAAAACAGCATTAATTCAGTCAGGATTCTAGAAACACACACACACTTTCCCCTAATAGTTCCTGGCAATGCAGGCTATGAAATAATACTACTACTAAAACAACGTAAGAAACTGTAAAGTTCTTAATGATGCTCTAACCTAATCAGACATGGTTGACCCATGAGAAGTTAACGACTCTGTATATTGTCTTAAAAATATACAGTGGCACCTTTGGATGTTCATACATTAGACTGACACACAGGACAGTCCATGCTTCTTTATACATACTCTTTTGCTTCAGCCAAACTGAAATACCCACTGCTCCATGAATACACTTGTGCCTTCCTGGGCTATGCTGTTCCAACATTCATTTTCACCTGCTAAAATGCAGCTCTGTCCCAGAAGGCCTAGATCACAAAGTTTTTAATGATATTCCCCAAAACAATGTAATTTCCAACTACTTAATGCAACCAGTTTGCAAGTCTCGGCATACTTATTTTTGGTTTACTTCACACTTGGTTTTATTATCCTGTTTTGTCTTATAGATTCATCAGCTCGAGAGCAAAACCTATTCTTTTTTGTTTTTAACCCCTTGCCCCATCTATTAAGCATAGAGCTTTGTACATGATGGACACCTAGTAAATCTTTACATAATAACTACATGTTTTTAGGATATTTTACAAGTATTTTCCAAACTCATACATTTTCGAACCTTCTTTTGAAAGATTAGACAATTTTGTGTTTCCTTTTCCCTCTTTTTTCTGACCACTGCTAGCATAAAGAAAGCTCACCTGTCTAGACCACCAACCATCAGAAGCTGCTTAAACTGTTGAGGACTCTGAGGGAGAGAATAAAACTTCCCAGGTTCCCTGGATGGTATAACAAACTCTTTTGCACCCTTTGAATGAGAGAGTGGGAGTGCAGAAATATTATTAAAAAACATATCCAATAACTGGTAGAAGTCAATACTTCAGTTCCTCAATGAAATCAACTAAAGAGTACAGTTCCCACAATGACAGTTCATTTCTTACTCATCCTTCATTCCCCAAAAGGTTTACACATAGTAGGCTTTAAATAATATTTGTACATATTAAGTATACTGTGGAAAATTCTGAAAGAGATGGGAATACCAGACCACCCGACCCGCCTCTTGAGAAACCTGTATGCAGGTCAGGAAGCAACAGTTAGAACTGGACATGGAACAACAGACTGGTTCCAAATAGGAAAAGGAGTATATCAAGGCTGTATATTGTCACCCTACTTATTTAACTTATATGCAGAGTACATCATGAGAAATGCTGGGCTGGAAGAAGCACAAACTGGAATCAAGATTGCCAGGAGAACTATCAATAACCCCAGATATGCTTTGGCATAGTCAGTAAAGCAGAAATAGATGTTTTTCTGGAACTCTCTTGCTTTTTCGATGATCCAGTGGATGTTGGCAATTTGATCCCAACTTAATATTATGTTTGTTGAGATGAATGCACAATTCTGTTACTAGTTGAAAGTTTTTTTTTTTTTTTAAAGTGGAATCCTGTTTATTTATTTATTATTTTGGGCTGTGCTGGGTCTTTGTTGCTATGCGGTGGTTTTCTCTAGTTGTAGCAATCAGGAGCTAGTCTCCAGCTGTGGTGTGCAGGCTTCTCAAATTGCAGAGCGTGCACTCAGGGTGCACAGGCTTCAGTAGGTGTGTTGCGTGGGCTCAGTAGTTGCAGCACATGGGCTTAGATGTTGTGCGGCACGTAGAATCTTTCTGGACCAGTGATAGAATCTGTGTCCCAGCACTGGCAGGCTGATTCTTAACCACTGGACCAGCAGGGAAGTCCAACTAAAAGGATTTTGTGCATCAGTTCCCATGCAAGTAATTCTTAATTGCTTCTCTAAATTTAAACTATAATTTTATAAGTCCATGGACTGTATAAATACCCATGTTTGGAAATGTCAGTTCTTAATGAACAAGTGATTTAGTTTTAAAGAACCAATTTATTATTGATTGGTAGCTATAAACCTCAATGGAAAGAAAATGATATAGGATTAAAAGATTCTGACTAAAAGTACCAACCCATATTATTTTCTCAACTCTAAAAATACTTAGTTAATGTGACCATCCTAAGGCAGTAAAATAAAAGAAACAGAACTAAGGGAATATAAAAGCAAAGTGGTCTAGTTTCATAACAACAGGACATTATCAGTAGGTTGACTTAAGGAATATACATACCCCTGGAGTCCTCTTGAATAATGTTGGTGTTTCTACATCTACAAAACCTAAAAAAGAGAGAAATGTCAGAATTTAATAGATGGGAATCTACCAAATATGAATTTACCAAGTACCGTCCAACAAATCTGAGGCTACCATTTAATCAGGAACTTTGACTACCAAATATGAATGTACCAAGTACTGTCCAACAAATCTGAGGCTACCATTTAATTAGTAATTTTGACTGTAATAAGTTACCAAGCACATTAATGCTGGTTTCTACCAGTTCAAGAGGGAAGCTGAAGATTTTAATAAAATTCTATTCTGTTCATAAAGTTTATACTCTTGTCCTGAAATAATTCTGTTGGTGGATTCTTGTGTATTAAACTGTTCTGGTTTTCCTGTTCCACTAGCATAGCAAATATAACACAAATATAGTAGAAAAAAGTCCAGGGCTGATTGAAGAGTCTAGTTTCATTCACATGACATTTCTTCTTCCTCTTCTTTTTTTCTTAAATTTTATTTAATTGGCTGCCTCAGGTCTTAGTTTGGGCATGTGGGATTTAGTTTCCTGACCAGGGATCAAACCTAGGCCCCCTGCTTTGGGAGTGCAGTCTTAACACTGAATCACCAGGCAAGTCCCTCATGTGAAATTTCTGAGCTCCCAATAAATGATGTACAAGCATGAGAAACAATTAAGAAAGCTTACAGATAACAACCAAAGGGCTGGTCCACCTTCAATGTGATGGGGAATATATAGCCAATGTACACAGGCACTATCACTTTGAAAAGTCTATATTTATGACCCGGTAGGGAACTAAATTATGCTTTATGTTACTAAATTATGCTCTAGGATAAGACACAAGGAAATTACTGTTTCTTTCCTTACCATGTAGATTACAGAGATATTCCCGCATTTTCATGACCATCTGGGATCTCAGTCGCAGGTTATACTGCATTTGGACACTACGCAAATCTAAGTAGCGGTACTGCAAACGAAGAGCCTCTGTTTTCTAAACAAATTTAAAGATTTTTATGTTTAAATATGCTTCAAATGTTAAAATATTTCAAATATGTTTCAAACATTAAAAAGATATTAACTTTAGACACAGACTGAATTTTTAAAAACTTTAGCTCTATCTTTAGCTTCTACCAGTTGTATATACACCAGCATCCTTAATTCCTACAATTTCTAGCCTTGTTACTAGTACAGATTTTACATTTTTCAGGGAACCACACTTCACTGACAAATTTATCTACTTTTCTAAACTTGTATCCATTCATTTTTCCCCTCCTCTTTTTTTCTTTATTGAAATCTCAGTTCCCAAACCAGGGATTGAACCTGGGCCATGGCAGTGAAAGGATTCTGGAATCCTAACCACTAGGTCACCGGGAACTCTCTATCCATTCATTTTTAAGCCTGGAGTTTGATCTTGAAAAAACAGAAAAAGTAAAGATTTCAAAGATTATTAAAAAATAGACAGCAGAGCCAAAAACAGCCATGACTTTATCACCCGAATGGGAGAAGTGTAAGAAATGCAAGGGAACAGAGGACGACGCTACAACTGTACTAGTAGGAAGATAATGAGGAGGTCTGTTTATTTTTTAAGATGGTACATCTTTGCCTCCCTCTTGTGCTGACAATTAAAAAAAAAAAAAGTCCTTTCCCCAGAATAGGTTATTTCTTTGATACTAAAATAGAAATAGAAGAACTATCTGCCACTTTTCTTTTTACAAGCTTATAGCTGGGGGGAAACTGTATGTTTCCTTTCCCCCCATAACAAGGTCAATTCTGTAATTATATTGCTTTTTCTAATTAAAATATTAGGTACTGGGAATTCAAATGTAAGACAAAGTGGCCATACAATTAATTTAAAAATGTTTTATAGGTCAGTTTACAAATTAGGTATTAAACAGGTAGCTATAGATTATTTGTGACAATTGTAAATAATTGTCAGAAAGCTGAAAATTAGCTGGGCTTACATATTCAGGGCTGTCTAGCTTTCTCAAAGAATATTCTAAATTAAATTAATCATATTTGTATGATTTATAAACATTTTATCATTGTTACAGGCTTAAACTTAACATGTGCATTGTCAAAGGCTTAAACTCAATATATGCCATTTGGCCATTCCAATGGTAGACATAAATTTCCTTTCAAAATATAAAACCATAGCAACAAAAAAACTTGAACAAAATGACACCGAAGTCTTAAAGACAACCATGTTTCCAATTGTCTGAAAAAACATTCTAGCTTAATGAAATGTTGATATTTAAGAACAGTTTACCAGGAAATTGTAAAACTAGAAGAATAATTCATGACATAGCTAAATAGAATGCTTAATTTCATAGAAAAACTTTTTCTTAAAACTCCAAAAAACACTTTGCTGGTTACCAACATTTTCTAGACACTGTATTTTATTAGTAACACAGGATGGCACCTTCATAAAGTCCTTAATTTCAAAGGGCAGCTTCTTGCAGGAATTTAGAAGTTTAGCTGTCTTAACTTTGATTTCAATCTCACCTGTTGGCATTTTCTTAAAGAGAGAGAGAAAAGACCTGTTTTAAAAATCATTCAATCAATCATGTACACAATGAATATTTATGAAACGCAAGCATTTATTTACATATGTAAAATGCACGGGGTGCTAATAGTGCATAGTCTAAAACATAAACGTCTGTGTATGACTCTGACGTTCTTATGTGTCTTTGTGGCTGATGAGCTCATTAACAAATGTCTTAACGTGCATATTTATTTAGGTGCTTATGTTTGCAGTGATGATTTTTAAATCTGTAGGTTCATCTGTAGAACCTGCAGAGCTTTAGTGCTAGATAGCTAATAGATATACAGTCTCTGTTGCTTTAATGTGTTGATAGTGCAAATGTACAAGGTAAAATTTAAATAGACAGTTTCTAAATTACTAACTGGATTCTTCTGTCCTGGAGGTCGGGAAATTACTGTCCCAGACACCTGCACCACAGACTCCATGGGGGCTTCACATAAAATCTTCTTCACCGAAGCAGCAGACTACAGAGTAAGAGGGAAAAACAGTTCCAACAAACAAATGAACTTAGAACTCTGCAGCAACTAGATTATGGCTTAGAAAAATGTTAATACTCATAGCTTAATTACCATAAACACCAGGGCTGCCATTAATGACTTTATTAAAGAATTTGGTTAAAAAAAAAAAGAAAAAAATTTGGTAAATTGAATCCCCATTTTGACGCCATATAACCGAGTATATAAAACTATTAGTTAAGAATTAAATTTTTTTTCCTTAAGAGAAAGTAAGAAGAATGATTAATGCAAACAAGCCCCACATACTTTAAAAGCAACTGTCTCCAGGGTTAAACTTAGGGACAGTAAATCCAGGAGCAATGAAAGACTTCTTCTAGGTTAGCTATGCTCATCTCTGATACCTGAAAGATAACCCATGACTCTTTACTTAATTCAAACATTAACAGCTGAGTAAATCTTATTTTTCTCAGGCATATAAAAATTTGTAAATATTACCACATTAGAAACCAATTGGCCAAGAAGCATGGCGAGAATTATCTAATATTAATGGTAATTATTTCTGGAGCAGGTAATACTTCACATGGCTCAAATTCAAAGGGTACAAACAGATCTACAGTGAAAAGTCTCTCTCCTATATTTTCCCTCCACCCCTTAATTCCCCTCCTGAGTCATACTCAACGTTATGTGTCCTTTCAGGTATATTTCGTAACACACACACACACACACACACACCCTTTTTAGTACAGATAATATCACTCTACATGCTCTTCTGTATCCTGTTTTCATATCTAACAATACAATTTGGATTTTTTCCCGTATTAGTATATAAAAAGCTTCTTCCAGCTTTTCCTTGCTGTGAGGATGTATGCTAATTTTTATACCAGTCTCTTATTCGGGAACATCTAAGTTATTCCCAACTTTCTTTCAATTAAAAACAATTCAGCGGGTGAATAATCTGGTATTATATCTGCGTCATTTTGCATCTATGTTAGTCTGTTTATAAGATAACTTTAAGATGATTGGACTGGAATGAATGGTTCAAAGAATATATGCATTTATGATTTTGATATTGCCAATTGCCCTCCATAGTGCTACTGCCAATTTGTACTTCCTCCAGGAATGTATGAGCATTTATTTTCCCAAACACTGTATGCTGTCAATCTAATGCATCAAAAATAACAATTCTGTATAATTTTTTTTTTTTTTTTTGCCATGCTTGCATGGCTTGCAGGGTCTCAGTTCTTCAACCCTGGGCCCTGGCAGTGAAAGCCTAGAATCCTAACCACTAGGCAACCAGGGAAATCCCCCAATTCTGTGCAATTCAATTCACATTTTTCTGCCTATGGGTGAAGCTGGCATATTTTCATAGGTCTACAGACATATAAAAAAATAGCTATTTATATTATATCTTCTTTTCTATACATTTTATGTTCATATTCTGTATTCATATTTCTACTGGATTGCTGGTCTTAAAAAAATGTTTTTATTGATTTGTAGTAGCCTTTAGGTATTAGTCCTTTGTAACATGAACTGCACATATTTTTTCCCAGTTTGTCATCAGTCTTAATGCTGTTTACAGTAGTTTTAACAAAAACCTCAAGCTTACTGATCCAACATGCTTTGTTTCAAAGCATCAAAGAAACTTTCAGATAATAGGAGGACCCTTCTATTACCTCATCCTGGGGAATGACAACTTGAATAAGTCCATGGAAATCTCTTAGGACCAGGAAGATATTTTGCCTGATTAATGAAGAAAATGAACAATATCAGGACAAAATCTCTGAGACCAAAATTTAAGCAGGCAAAACAAACTAAACAAAAAACCCATGTAATTTCTCACGTTCTTTTTTTATAATAAATACTGTGCTTCATAGCTATCTATATTCATGCAACTATCTACACAGGTTATTAAGGAAAAACACTTTTTTCATTTGCAATATCAACTTTTATTAGCTATATGTACAGCTTACTAATACTATCCAGATGACTTATTAATAAAAAGGCAGATTTTTAAAATTAGCTTAAGTCTTTATAAGCAAATTTAACTAAATTTGGAAACTTTCCACATATTAAAATCCAAAAGTAATATTTTAGGATATTAGAGACATCTGATTGGTCATTTTTTAAAATGCAGCAATATAAAATCTTAGCTTTTTCTAAATATAAGACTCAATGGACATGTGTTTGAGCAAACCCTGGGAGACAGTGAAAGATAAGGAAGTCTGGCATGTTGAAGTCCATGGGGTCGACTTAGCATCTGAACACCACCACCAAATATGAGATGCAATCTAAAATTTTCTAAAAGAAGTCTAATAATAACTTAAACCTCTACAAACCATCAAAAGGTCCCCAAATCCCAATATTTTAGCATTCAACCTACACTTCTCACATTTAGTACCAAGAAGAGGTACAGAAAAGCCTCCTCAGATTTTCATTTCAGGAGATAGAAGTCACCAAAGGTATGGGTCAAATATCTACCCAATGGGGACATATTTTTTAGGAAAGTCACACAATCTATGTATTTTGGAGCTCTTCAATGTAAATTAATGTGCTATTCACATATGTTCTAGAAATATAGAGCCAAACAACAAAAAAATGGAGTCAACATCAAGGAATCATTGTTCGTATTTTTAGGCTTTTCTCTACCTAAATTTAGAATAAAATATGCTTTATTATGCTATTGAAGCTTATCAGCTTACCCAATTACTGGTCCTAGGAACTCTTCAATCTTAGTAAATCTAGGGACATTTCTGTCCTCTGGTGGATCACACTTCATTATTATACCCTTCAACAGATGTTACTGGTACTTACTGAGTGACACTATTTGAGTCTTTCAAAACAAAATAAAACTGAAAACTCAATGATTTCTGAGAATCCTGCAAGAGTTGAAAAGCTTTTATTCTTCTGACGGTTAAAAATTAATAAAGGTTTGAAATTGCCTTGGGAAAACCATCATCATGTGTTCTTACACCACTTGCCTCTATCTACCTTCGGAACTGAATCCATCCACACAAGGTGACTTCTTGGCCTAAGTGAGAAGAACGCAACTCTCCACACGTGTTGGTCCGGGCAACAAAGCTACTGAGTTCTTTTAAAAAACAGAGGGAAAAAGGCAAGATTAAAAATATATCATTTGCAAATTTCTGAGAATAGACTCTCAAATCATATCATCTTTGGTATTTCATGTCAATGGATAAAATCTAAAGTTGAAGAATGTAATCAATCACTATTAAAATTGCCTGCAAATGTGTCAAAATCCAAGTGAATAACAGTCAATGTAAAATTTTGCCTCCTCTTAAGACTATATTTTTGATCACTCAGCGTTTGCACTGATCTGTTAATAGTGCACATTCTTCCTCAAATAAAGTAAAAGTCCTGGAAATTACAGAAGTTTGTTGGTGCAGTAACTGGTTTTAGTATATGAATCAAGAGTGAGACAGTCACTTGTACACTAGAAAACCCTATTTAAAGTATTCTCAAGTATGCAAGAATATTTTAGGCTTCTTATTTAGGCATCAACTAAATGAATAGACTATTCATGTGGTTACTCTACTGGTCTTTTTAAACTCCAGGAGAAAAAATAAAAAGACTATTCATGTGGTTACTCTACTGGTCTTTTTAAACTCCAGGAGAAAAAAAAAAAAAAGGAAGAGGGTGAATAATGTGCTTCTACACATAAAGCTAGCCAGTCAAGACTTGCGGGGAAATGGAATGAAGCACTCTGGCTGCAGAGAACAAGAGGCAGTGCTGTTCAGAGGACAAAGTTCCATATTGCATTCACCTGGAATTCTCCTCTGTGAACTCAGTACCAGACTTCGGGAGGCAGAACTCCAGATCAACTGGGTGGTCCTTCTGGTGGGTGTGGATAATCCCCTGCACAGTCGACTTAACCAACAGAACATGTTGGAGCCGCAGGATGGTAAGACGCTCAGGAATCTCACGCTGCAGGTGTTGGATGGTGGTCAAAAGTCAGTTTAGGAACTGTAACAAATCCCTTAAAACGCCAGGAGTTCCCACTCGTTAATATTGAAGCCCTTGTCTGCTGAACATTCAAGTGCTCGTGTAGGTAAACTAGATAAATCTGCAACGTCTTTGGGGCCTTTGGGGAAGGTGAGTAGGGTAAAGATCTTTTAATACCCTTTCCCCCTTCTCAATGCATCCGTTTGCACTTCTATTAACAAAGGTAGGCCAGAAGCGACAAGCGAATAACTCCATACAGCAGGGCAAGGCGGGACACCACGACCGTGCAGAGGCAGCAAGGGGCCGGTCAGCAGGCGCACGCCCTTCCCGTCTTTCCACGCTTTCCTGAAGGTTCCCGCAGGCAGAACCGGAAAACAGGGAAGAAATCAGCCCCGCATTTCAAACCTCCCAAACCTGTCGGCCGACCTCTAGTCTTCAGAAGGAGGTAGGTAAGCAAATCCACAATGTTTCTAGGGCCCGAAACCACACACACAGACCGCTGGGCGCCAGTACTCCTTAGCCCACCCCGCGACGAACCAAAATTACGGTAGAAGGAGTCGACCAATCAGAGCGCGGGGGAGGAGGAAGGGTGTCGTCGTAGCCATCTTTACTACGGGAGGAAATTTGAAGGCATGCTTAACGCCGGTAAAAAAGGGAGGAAAATGAAGACAGTGAGAGTAGGGAAGTAGACGGTAACGGTTAGGTCGTTCCCATGCCCTCAGTTAAAATGGAGACCATAGTTGCTTCATTAGCTTCACAGACCAGGAATCGGCGCCGCGGAGACGTCCTGCGTCCGGCCGCAGAGCGAGTCGGGAAACGATTTTAAACGGACGAGGTGGTGAACGCCAATTTGCCGCTTCTCAAAGGCGGGATTTCCGAGCTGGCGTTGGCCTCTGAGGGCTCAAGTGGAGAGGGGCGAGGTGGAACACACTGTCCCTTGCCCTTTCCCTCCGCGGGTTGAAGCAGACTCCTTATGAGCGAGGTTCGCGGAGCTGGTGGTTGAGGCAGCGGATATATCCCTTCCGGCCTGAAGTGCCAAGCTGGGCTGGCGTCTTTGGGAGCGGAGGTCTTCTTGCTGGGCTCGTTTGCGTCCGTCTTGAAGCGTCTTGTGGTGGATGGAGCTTGAAGGAATTTGGGAGGGCCAGGGGTTCCTCTGGACTTTCTCTTTGCTGTCATTTTGGCGGCTTTTTTACTTCGAGGATTTTCAGTTTCGATGGAGTTTTGGATCCCGGCTTGAAGAATGATTCGTGAAGGGAATGGGTGACAGCGTCATCACGGCATTTTATTGGTAAGATACTTTGTTATTGCTTCAGCCGTAGCAGTAAACTTTGTGTTTTGCCCTGTCGTGTGGTCGTTACCTTTACAATACTTGGCTGCTCAAGTGCGTTTCACAGGACCTGCTTAGCTCTGGTCTAAGCATTTGTTGCAGGCTAAAGCCAATTCTGACTCCGCGTTGAAACTGTTTCTTTGACTTGCTTTTGTTATTATAATACATAGTGGCCTGCCTCAGAATTCTGCACCTCTGCCTGACTGTTATTAAAGTGCATTGGTTTAGAACCCTGCCCGCGTGTAGATGACAGGAAGGAAGAAATTAACACATCCTCTGCCTAAGGCTTGTTCTTCTAGGAGATACTTTCTAGATTAATGGCCTTTTTACTTTGTTTCCTCACCTCCTCCCTTCTCTGATGTATAAAAGAACTGGCATCTAGTGCCAGATAAGATGGTCATTTTGAGATGTTAGTCTACCATCTTCTTGGTCAACTGGCTTTCCGAATAAAGTCATAAAATAAATAAAGAAAATTTATTTTCTTTATTGGAAAATAATTGGCTTCCCTGAACACCTCATCTCTGAATCATTGACGTGTCTTGTGGTGAGCAGAGCGAGCTTGGATTTGGTAATACATCGGTGTTGGGGCGATTGGGCTTCTGTGTTGGTTGCAAGGTACAAAGGTGATTTAAGTAAGGGTCCATTTCTTCACAGACTTAACCACAGGAAAAACAAGGCCTTTCTTCACCTGCTTCTCCTACCAATTACACATGCATAAAACATTTTGCGTCCAACCTTAGAGGGCTGTTAGATTTTGGAAAGATCGTTTGTCTGTGGATCTTGGGGTAAGAACTAAAGCAGGAAAGAGTGAACCCGAATAGGGTCAGATACTATGATCAGATAAGGTAGTGCTTTGAAGCCCACACAGAAAGAGTTCTGACTCCATTTATTTAGATGTGTGGGAATTGCTATGGGATCTCAAGCAAGGTAATGACAAGGTAAGAGGG
The DNA here is from genome assembly GCF_014754425.2 of Oryx dammah. NCBI lineage: Eukaryota > Metazoa > Chordata > Mammalia > Artiodactyla > Bovidae > Oryx > Oryx dammah. The sequence goes on from NW_024070205.1 coordinate 25,738,777, forward strand.
GTGTTTATGGAAAAACTAGTCTTGGGTTGGGGAAAGGGGCTTGGGTTGGAAATAAGTGGCTAAAATGAAGGTGATTTGACAGGGCTAATAAATATATTTTTAAGGGATATATCAGAATTTGATGGTAATTTGGATGTAAAACTTGAGTGAAGAGTAGAAGATGACTAAGGTGTATTTTAATGGGCAGGGAGAAAAATGAGAAGGAAGAGTTGGAATTGTTACCAAGAAACAGGGTAGTTGGAGAGGAAAGATTGGTCGTGGAATAATGTTTAGCTTTGAACTTAATGAGTTTGAGGACACAGAAGTTCAGTGTTTTATAGGAAATTGGAAATGCAAGTGCAGAAGTATGGGACTAGAGGAGTCGTATATTGAATGAATGTTTCCTTATGGAGAACAGGTGATTTCAGAGTTCGGGGAGACACCAGCTGTTGCAACTGGAGGAAGCAAAGGAGTCAGCAAATGAATCAGAAGAAACTAAAACAAGGAGGAGAAATAGTTGAGTGTTTGAAAAGAACAAGATAGCAGAAAGTTTACAGGAAAAAGGATGAGCAAACTTGATGACCCAAAAATTGTCCATGATTTTCACAGAAACTGTTGACAGTCTTCAAAGGGCAGTGGTAATCTTCAAATTGCAGTCTTTATAGTGATAGATACATAAGAGATTGCTAAAGATATCTAGTAAAATATTTATTAGTAAATGGAGGCAAAAGTTGTATACCACATTTCCAGGAAATTGGTCTCAAAAGGAATGAGATGAATAGGTTTTAAACAAAAAATTTTTAGTGTTAGGAATAGAATATGCTCAGCAGTGGAAGAAAAGTATCCTGTGGAGTAGAGATAAGAGATGATAGAGGTTTGAAATAAACATGGAAGATTGTGCCTAAGGGGGATGTGAAGGACTATGGAGATTGAGAATCAGTTGATGGATTGACTTTAGAAAGCAAGTGAAAGGACCTGTTAGGACAGTAAAATATTGAATCAAGATATATTTTTAACCTCTTTAATTATGAGGCAGGGCAAAAATACTCATTGTTGAGTATGGAGTGAGAAAATAAAATAGATATAAATCATTTTCTGATCTTTAATGCATGGATTGGGCTATTTCACATTACTGTAGTATTAAATGCTTAAGGGAAATGTTTTCTCAAAACCAATCCTTTAAGCTAGTAGTCTTTCTCTCACTTTTATTGTTGTTCAGTTGCTAAGTTGTGTCTGACTCTGCCATCCCGTGGACTACAGCATGCCAGGCTCCTCTGCCCTTCACTGTCTCCTGGAGTTTGCTCAGATTCATGTCGATTGTGTCAGTGATGCTATCTAACCATCTCATCTTCTGCTACCCCCTTCTCTTTTAGCCTTCAATCTTTCCCAGCATTGGGGTCTTTTCCATTGAGTTGGCTCTTTGCATCAGGTGGCCAAAATATTGGAGCTTCAGTTTCAGTATCAGTTCTTCCAGTGAATATTCAGGGTTGATTTGCTTTAGGGTTGACCCTTTTGATCTCCCTGCAGTCCAAGGCACTCTCAAAGTCTTCTCCAGCACCACAGTTTGAAAACCAATTCTTTGGCACTCAGCCTTCTTTATGGTCCAGCTCTCACATCCGTACATTACTACTGAAAACAGCTTTCACTAAACGGACTTTTGTTGGCCAGGTGATGTCTCTGCTTTTTAATACACTGTCTACGTTTATTTCACTTTGTCTAAAGAGCAAGTGTCTTTTAATTTCATGTTTGTAGTCACCGTCCGCAGTGGTTTTGGAGTCCAAGAAATCTGTCACTGCTTTCACTTTTTACCTTTCTATTTGCCATGTATTGATGGGACTAGATACCATGATCTTAGTTTTTTGAATGTTGAATTTTAAGCCAGCTTTTTTCACTCTGCTCTTTCACCCTCATTAAGAGAATTTTTAGTTCCCTTTCACTTTTTGCCATTAGAGTGGTATCTGCATATCTGAGATCGTTGATATTTCTCCAGGTAATCTTGATTCCAGCTTGGTATTCACCCAACCTCGCATTTCCTATGATGTACTCTGCATAAAATTTAAATAAGCAGGGTGACAATATACAGCCTTGTTGTACTCCTTTCTCAATTTTGAACCTGTCCTTTGTTCCATGTCTTGTTCTGATTGTTGCTTCTTGACCCACATACAGGTTTTTCAGGAGACAGGTAAGGTGGGCTCGTGTTCCCATCTTTTTAAGAATTTTCCACAGTTTGTTGTGATCCACGCAAAGGCTTTAGCGTAGTCAGTGATAACAGAAGTAGATGTTTTTCTGAAATTCCCTTGCTTTTTCTGTGATCCAGTGAATGTTGGCAACTTGAACTCTTGTTCCTCTGCCTTCATGTACTGTTGAAACTTAGCTCGAAGGATTTTGACATCATCTTACTAGCATGTGACATGAGTGGAATTGTACGGTAGTTTGAACATTCCTTGGCATTGCCCTTCTTTAGGATTAGAATGGAAACTGACCTTTTCCAGTCCCGTGGCCACTGCTGAGTTTTCCAAATTTGCTGACATATTGAGTGCAGCACTGTAAAAGCATCATTTTTAAGGATTTGAAATAGCTCAGCTGGAATTCCATCACCTCCTCTAGCTTTGTTTGTAGTAATGCTTCCTAGAGCTTCCTAAGGCCCACATGACTTCACACTCCAGGATGTCAGGCTCAAGGTGAGTTAACACACCATTGTGGTTATGCGGGATCATTAAGACCTTTTCTGTATAGTTCTTCTGTGTTTTCTTGGCCACCACCTCTTAATCTTTTCTGCTTCTGTTAGGTCCTTGCTGTTTCTGTCCTTTATCATGCCCATCCTTATGTGAAATGTTCCCTTGGTATCTCCAGTTTTCTCTCACCTAGATAGACTAATTTTTTTTGGAATTTATAGCATTTCTCTTTTAAGAGGAGTCAAATTTAGTCAGGCTTATTTTGTTTTGAAATTGATGCCTGCTGAAAAGTGGCATGAAACAAGGAGGTAAGAGCACCTACTCTGGTGTTAAGACTGTCTGCATTTAAATTCTGGCTTTTGCATCTTTAACTGCATGACTGTGGCAAGTTACTTGATTTCTTTGTCTTTCCATCTGTCAGCTGAGAATATAACCACTCACCTCATAGGGTTGTTAAAGGGTTTAGAAAAGTACCTGGCACATGAAAATACTCAATAAATGTTAGCAATTATTCCAAATAACAAATTTGAAAAAGAAAACATTCTCTGTAAGTGATACTGATTGAAATTCCTTTTTGAATAGAAAAGTCTGTGAATTTAAAGCTAGACTGCTTTACAGTAGCTGCTATTTAAATTGTATGGTATATGATCTTGCTCGGGGCATTATCTGAGCTTTGAGAACTAGGTATTTAATTTATGTATGGAGTTTTGTGCAAGATAATAGAGTGTGTCATACTTTGACCTGATGAAATTTAAATATAGTAATAAAAACTATTGTGAAAAAAAAATTTTAAAGGGTAACCATGCTAATTGTAGTTTAGTTGCTAAGAGTCCAACTCTTGTGGCCCCATGGACTATAGGACACCAGGCTCTGTGGGATTATCCAGGCAAGAATATTGGAGTAGGGTGCCGTTCCCTCCTTCATGGGATTTTCCTGACCTTCATCTCTTGCATTAGTAGGTGGATTCTTTACCACTAGCCACCGGGGAAGCACAACTGTGCCAGTACTTGGGAATAATTTTTATAACTTTTAAATCATCAGTTCAGTTCAGTCGCTCAGTCGTGTCCGACTCTTGGCTACCCCATGAATTGCAGCACGCCAGGCCTCCCTGTCCATCACCAACTCCCGGGGTTCACTCAGACTCATGTCCATCGAGTTGGTGATGCAATCCAGCCATCTCATCCTCTGTCGTCCCCTTCTCCTCCTGTCCCCAATCCCTCCCAGCATCAGAGGCTTTTCCAGTGAGTCAACTCTTCGCATGAGGTGGCCAAAGTATTGGAGTCTCAGCTTTAGCATCGTTCCTTCCAAAGAAATCCCAGGGCTGATCTCCTTCAGAATGGACTGGTTGGATCTCCTTGCAGTCCAAGGGACTCTCAAGAGTCTTCTCCAACACCACAGTTCAAAAGCATCAATTCTTCAGCGCTCAGCTTTCTTCACAGTCCAACTCTCATATCCATATGTGACCACTGGAAAAACGATAACCTTGACTAGACGGACCTTTGTTGGCAAAGTAATGTCTCTGCTTTTGAATATGCTCTCTAGGTTGGTCATAACTTTTCTTCCAAGGAGTAAGCGAGTGTCTTTTAATTTCATGGCTGCAATCACCATCTGCAGTGATTTTAGAGCAGATAAATAAAGTAAAGTCTGACACTGTTTCCACTGTTTCCCCATCTATTTGCCATGAAGTGATGGGACCAGATGCCATGATCTTCATTTTCTGAATGTTGAGCTTTAAGCCAACATTTTCACTCTCCTCTTTCACTTTCATCAAGAGGCTCTTTAGTTCTTCTTCACTTTCTGCCAGAGGGTAGTATCATCTGCAGATCCGAGGTTATTGATATTTCTCCCAGCAATCTTGATTCCAGCTTGTGCTTCATCCAGCCCAGTGTTTCTCATGATGTACTCTGCAAAGAAGTTAAATAAGCAGGGTGACAATATACAGCCTTGACGTACTCCTTTTCCTATTTGAAACCAGTCTGTTGTTCCATGTCCAGTTCTAACTGTTGCTTCCTGACCTGCATACAGGTTTCTCAATACGCAGGTCAGGTGGTCTGGTTTTCCCATCTCTTGAAGAATTTTCCACAGTTTATTGTGATCCACACAGTGAAAGGCTTTGGCATAGTCAATAAAGCAGAAATAGATGTTTTTCTGGAACTCTCTTGCTTTTTCCATGATCCAGCGGATGTTGGCAATTTGATCTCTAGTTCCTCTGCCTTTTCTAAAACCAGCTTGAACATCTGGAAGTTCACGGTTCATGTATTGCTGAAGCCTAGCTTGGAGAATTTTGAGCATTACTTTACTAGTGTGTGAGATGAGTGCAGTTGTGCAGTAGGTTGAGCAGTCTTTGGCATTGCCTTTCTTTGGGATTGGAATGAAAACTGACCCTTTCCGATCCTGTGGCCCCTGCTGAGTTTTCCAAATTTGCTGGCATATTGAGTGCAGCACTTTCAGAGCATCATCTTTCAGGATTTGAAACAGCTCCACTGGAATTCCATCACCTCCACTAGCTTTGTTCGTAGTGATGCTTTCTAAGGGCCACTTGACTTCACATTCCAGGATGTCTGACTCTAGGTGAGTGATCACACCATTGTGATTATCTTGGTCATGAAGATCTTTTTTGTACAGTTCTTCTGTGTATTCTTGCCACCTCTTCTTAATATCTTCTGTTTCTGTTAGGTCCATACTATTTCTGTCCTTTATCGAGCCCATCTTTGCATGAAATGTTCCCTTCGTATCTCTAATTTTCTTGAAGAGATCTCTAGTCTTTCCCATTCTGTTGTTTTCCTCTATTTCTTTGCATTGATGGCTGAGGAAGGCTTTCTTATCTCTCCTTGCTATTCTTTGGAACTCTGCATTCAGATGCTTGTATCTTTCCTTTTCTCCTTTGCTTTTTGCTTCTCTTCTTTTCATAGCTATTTGTAAGGCCTTCCCAGACAGCCATTTTGCTTTTTTGAATTCCTTTTCCATGGGGATGGTCTTGATCCCTGTCTGCTGTACAATGTCACGAACCTCTATCCATAGTTCATCAGGCATTCTATCTATCAGATCTCGTCCCTTAAATCTATTTCTCCCTTTCACTGTATAATCATAAGGAATTTGCTTTAGGTCATACCTGAATGGTCTAGTGGTTTTCCCGACTTTCTTCAATTTCAGTCTGAATTTGGCAATAAGGAGTTCATGATCTGAGCCACAGTCAGCCCCGGTCTTGTTTTTGCTGACTGTATAGAGCTTCTCCACCTTTGGCTGCAAAGAATATAATCAATCTGATTTCGGTGTTGACCATCTGGTGATGTCCATGTGTAGACTCTTCTCTTGTGTTTTAAATCATAACTCCTTTCAATTTCAGGGTTCTGTGAAATACTTCTGTTCAATTAAACCAATATTTCTTTAACAAAGAGTATTCAGCATTATAGTAGGGTAATTATACAAGAGATATATAAAGAGCACAGTTTCAAAGTAGTTTAGTCTTACCAGGAAAAGAGGAAATACACACCAAAAAAAAAATACAAGGAAGTATGAATTTGGGCCAAAATTAGTGGTATAGACTAGGTGATCAAAGAGAGCTATATCAGCTGGTTTAGTCCTTAAGTTCTGTCTGACTCACTGAGACCCCAAGGACTGTAGCCCACCAGGCTTCTCTGTCCATGGGATTTCCCAGGAAAGAGTACTGGAATGGGTTGCCATTTCCTTGTCCAGAGGGTCTTCCTGATCCAGGGATCGAACCTGTGTCTCCTGCCTTGGCAAATGGATTCTTGACCACTGTGCCACTGGGGATGGGCTGGTGTATTATTAATCTCCAAAGACTTTGTAGAATATTCTTGAGGGATTTTGTTAGAGTCATCTAGAGGGCTTTGGGGCTTTTTCAAAATATTTACCCCTGAGACCTCATTCTATACACACAGGTACACTGCTTCCAGGAATGAGCCACTGATACAGACACAGACAGAAGTGTGTAACATAGGTTTTCTGGGGGAGGTGGGGAATGGTTAATAAAACCATGCTGTTTGAGAGGAGATTAAATTCAAACATAGTCTTAATGGAGAGATGGAATGGGAAAAGAACACTTGAGATAGGGAATATAGTTGATAGGGAGACACATGAAGATGAGAATGTGTTTATGTCTAGGAGAAGGGTAAGAACAAGCTGAATTATGAAATAAAGAGGACCCAGCAGAAGAGAATTTATCTCACCACTGTAAAGTGTTTGTACAGGTGACTAATAATAAAGTGTCATTTCTTTTTGTTTGTTCTGTTTTTGTTTTTCATTATTTTGAAAGTGCCATTTCTGAAAAATGGATTGCCCTCAGATATGGAATGCTTGGTTGTGGTAATAAGACCTGGTTAAGGAAGTAGCTTTGGGAAAGATTGGGGAAACTGAGGAAGAAAAAACGCAAAAGAATATGCTTAATGACTGTATGTTTAAAAGTAGAAGTGAGAGACTACTTAAACAAATTTAAATTAACTTAGCAAGTTGACAGGAATTTTACAATGGATCAGGTAGCTTTTAGAAGGAGAATGGAAGGAGTTGGATTTAGTTTTGAACATACTGTGTTTGAGGTATCAGTAAGATGTTCATGAAGATAGCCTGTTAGCCAATGAGAAATACAAGATTTGGTTAAAAAGCAAAAACTTGAGGCAGAGAGAGGGAGGGAGAGAGAAAGAATTCCTTTACAGTAGGGAGAAGAATCAGTGAAACTACAAGCAGGAATTAACTTTTTAGTGTTTGGAATTCTGGTTTTATTTCTTTTTATGCAGACCATGGATTCTTATGATGCACCGGAATTGACTCCTAGACAAGATGCTTCCTCAAGGCTTAAAGATTTCTTTATAGGTGCCACCCCTCTGCAGAAACGATTAGAATCAGTCAGGAAGCAGACTTCATTTATCCCAACTCCACCGCGAAGGAAAATTCCCCAGGGCTCACAACTGCAGGTATGTTCTTTGTGTTCCTTGGTGTTACCAGTAACTGAGAATGTCTGTGAACAAACATTTAAATTTTTGTTACTATTTATTATACATATATATTATAAATATTTGTTACTAAAAGATACTTTTAGTATCTTCTTACTCCCTCAAGTAATGAATGAGAAATGGTTAAAACAATTATTTGTACTATCAGTGCCATATGTTTTTTTAACTTCCTTTAATTTGGAATGTTTCCACAATATTTCTGTCTTATGACACTGACAGTTTTGAAGAATATGTTTCCTCCTCTTCCTTTTTTAAATAGAATGTCCCTCATTTTGTACTGGAGTAGGTTGCCAGGCCCTCTGCCAGGGGATCTTCCCAGTCCAGGGATGGAACCCAGGTCTCCTGCACTGTAGGTGGATTCTTTACCGTCTGCGCCACCAGGGAAGCAATACAAAAGGAGGAATATTGTATTGGTCTGATGTTTTCTCAAGATTAGACTGAAGTTAGGTATTGCTAAGTGGAATATCATATAGGTGCTGTTGTGTCCTTTTTGGGGGAATAACACGTGATAGCACATAGGTGATATTAATTTTGATCACGCTGTTAGAAAGTGTTGCCCCAAAATTATTGTTTTATTTCCCCTGCAACTAATAAGCAGTCTGTGGGGAGACACTTTAAGATAATACATATATCTGGTGCCTTGTCAAAATTTCACCTTAAACTTAACATCCCTTATCCATTGATGTTTTTTTCCTGATCCTATTTTTAAAAATTATTTAGTTTGTATTTATGTTTTAATTTTTTCAGTCTTATTGGTTTTCTTTTTAAAATTAGTATTTATTGGAGTATAAATTGGAGTGTAAAGTTGCTTTACAACATTGTGTTAGTTTCTGTTGTATAGCAAAGTGAATCAGCTATATATATATATATATATACACATATACACACACACACACATATGTCCCCTCTTTTTTGGATTTCCTTCCCATTAGGTCTCTACAGAGCATTGAGTAGAGTTGCCTAATTCCATCTTTATCATGATGTTTGCAAAATAATGGTTTTCCATCTCTATTTGCTCTGTATTTTCCAGCTAGCTTTTGGTGTTATATTTTAGGCCCTTCTCATTTCTATTCCATTTATTTATCCATTTATCTGTATGGATTCATTAAATATTGTTTATTATTTTAAATTTATTTTATTTTTGTATTGGGATATAATTGCTTTATAATGTTGTTAGTTCCTGCTGTAAAACAAAGTGAATCAGCTATATGTGTGTGTATATATGTATATCTCCACTCCCTCTTGGACCTCTCCCCACCCCATCCCACCCATCTAGGTCACCATGGAGCACTGAGCTGAGCTCCCTGTGCTACACAGTCGGTTCCCACTAGACGTCTCTTTTATACATGCTAGTGCACATATGTCAGTTCCAGTCTCCCAGTTCATCCCAGCTCCCCCTCCCCGCCATGTCCACATGTCCTTTCCCTACATCTGCATCTCTATTCCTGCCCTGCATATAGCATCTGTACCATTTTTCTAGATTCCACTTCAGTTCAGTTCAGTTCAGTTGCTCAGTTGTGTTCAACTCTTTGTGACCCCATGAATCGCAGCATGCCAGGCCTCCCTGTCCATCACCATCTCCCGGAGTTCACTCAGACTCACGTCCATTGAGTCCGTGATGCCATCCAGCCATCTCATCCTGGGTCATCCCCTTCTCCTCCTGCCCCCAATCTCTCCCAGCATCAGAGTCTTTTCCAATAAGTCAGCTCTTCGCATGAGGTGTCCAAAGTACTGGAGCTTCAGCTTTAGCATCATTCCTTCCAAAGAAATCCCCGGGTTGATCTCCTTCAGAATGGACTGGTTGGATCTCCTTGCAGTCCAAGGGACTCTCAAGAGTCTTCTCCAACACCACAGGTCAAACGCATCAATTCTTCGGCACTCAGCCTTCTTCACAGTCCAACTCTCACATCCATACATGACCACAGGAAAAACCATAGCCTTGACTAGGCGGACCTTAGTCGGCAAAGTAATGTCTCTGCTTTTGAATATGCTATCTAGGTTGGTCATAACTTTTCTTCCAAGGAGTAAGCGTCTTTTAATTTCATGGCTGCAGTCACCATCTGCAGTGATTTTGGAGCCCCCCAAAATAAAGTCTGACACTGTTTCTACTGTTTCCCCGTCTATTTCCCATGAAGTGATGGGACCGGATGCCATGATCTTCGTTTTCTGAATGTTGAGCTTTAAGCCAACTTTTTCACTCTCCTCTTTCACTTTCATCAAGAGGCTTTTTAGTTCCTCTTCACTTTCTGCCAGAAGGGTGGTGTCATCTGCATATCTGAGGTTATTGATATCTCTCCTGGCAATCTTTATTCCAGCTTGTGTTTCTTCCAGTCCAGGGTTTCTCATGATGTACTCTGCATAGAAGTTAAATAAGCAGGATGACAATATACAGCGTTGACGTACTCCTTTTCCTATTTGGAACCAGTCTGTTGTTCCATGTCCAGTTCTAACTGTTGCTTCCTGACCTGCATACAGATTTCTCAAGAGGCAGGTCAGGTGGTCTGGTATTCCCATCTCTTTCAGAATTTTCCACAGTTTATTGTGATCCACACAGTGAAAGGCCTTGGCATAGTCAATAAAGCAGAAATAGATGTTCTTCTGGAACTCTCTTGCTTTTTCCATGATCCAGCAGATGTTGGCAATTTGATCTCTGGTTCCTCTGCCTTTTCTAAAACCAGCTTGAACATCAGGGAGTTCACGGTTCACGTATGGCTAAAGTCTGGCTTGAAGCATTTTGAGCATTACTTGACTAGCATGTGAGATGAGTGCAATTGTGTAGTAGTTTGAGCATTCTTTTGCATTGCCTTTCTTTGGAATTGGACATTTGTTAATATATGATATTTTTTTCCCTTCTGATTTACTTCAGTGTGTATGACAGACGCTAGGTCCATCCATGTCTCTACAGATGACTTGATTTCATTCTTTTTTATAGCTGAATAATATTCCATTGCATATATGTACAATATCTTTATTCATTTGTCAGTGGACACTTAGGTTGCTTCCATGTCCTGACTATTGTAAACTGTGCTGCAATGAACATAGAGTCTTTTTGAATTATGTTTTTCTCAGGATATATGCCCAGAAATGGGATTGCTGGGTCATATGGTAGTTCTGTTTTTAGTTTTTATAGAGAATCTCCATACTGTTCTGCATAGTGGTTGTATCAATTTACATTCCCACCAATAGTGCAAGAGGGTTCCCTTTTCTCCACACCCTCTCCAGCATTTATTTATTTATTTATTTTTAACAACTGATTATCAGTTTATTAAAAGTTTGATTTAAGCATCAGCAGTGGTGACTTCCACCTCAAGTCTTGGCTCAGTACTGACAGAAGTGATCTGCTTGACAATCTCACAGGGACTGTGCAGGTCAGTGAGTCACTTTTGGATCCTCACGTGGAATTGATTCCAAGTCTTAGAACCTTCACCACAAGGAGTTTTCCTTGTAGTTATTCTCAGAGTCTCGGTAGGCATCTCAAGAGGTCCTTTCACTTAGAGAGTCTTTTCCTTCACGCCTCTGATCAGGTAGGCACATTCCTTCTCTAGAGACTTCAGGCTGTGACTGGTGAGGGTAATCCTAATCCAGTGAATGGCCACCTCTGGCTCCACAGGAATCTTGCTGGTGCCTTTAAAGGCCGTGGCTGTGATGCGGCTTCCTGACTGACTTGTTTGTCCCCAAGAGCAAACAGTGGTGAATCATGAGCAGGCGCGGGTGGCAAGGCCTCTGCTGCAGTGGCAGCCATGTCTTCCTCAGAGAGTCAGCATGTGAGATTTTTTTGATGACGACTATTCTGACCAGTGTGAGGTGATACCTCATCGTAGTTTTGTTCTGCATTTCTCTAATAATTAGTGATACTGAGCATCTTTGCATGTGTCTTTTGGCTGTCTGTATATCTTCTTTGGAGAAATGTCTATTTAGGTCTTCTGCCCATTTTTGATTGGGTTGTTTTTTATTTTAATATTGAGCTTCATGAACTGTTTGTATATTTTGGAGATTAATCCCATGTCAGTTGCTTTGTTTGAAAATATTTTCTCCTGTTCTGAGGGTTGTCTTTTCGTCTCATTTATGGGTGTCTTTGCTATGCAAAAGCTTTTTAAGTTTAATTAGGTCCCATTTGTTTATTTTTGTTTTTAATTATTCCAGGAGGTGGATCAAAAAAGATCTTGATGTGATTTATGTCAGAGAGTTCTTGCTGTGTTTGCCCCTTTGTGATTGGTCTTACCTTTAGGTCTTTAATCCATTTTGAGTTTATTTTTGTGTATGGTGTTAGGGAGTATTCTGATTTCATTCTTATGAATTCCTGTTTTTTTTTTTTTTAATTCTTCTAATTCCTTACTAAATTATTTTGGTGTTTATATTGTCCCAGATTTGTCTAGTGGCAATATGCTATTTTCATCATTCATTAAAAAACCCTAAACCTTGTATATAACATTCATAATTTATAATTTTATTGAAGTATGAAATAAAGCCCTAGTGAATACAAGTTTGATGGATGCTTCTGAGTCACTTAGCAAGAAGTCTGACCAATCAGTCACCCGCACCTCCCTTATAACTTTGTTTTCTTTTCTCTGTTGTAGGTCTAGGATCTTTTGGGATATGGGAAAATTTTTGCTTCTTTATGAAAACTTGCTTAAAAATTCCTAGTCCTGGTAATGAAAGTGATAGCTTTTAATCAGAAAACAGAGATTGAATATAAATTCAAGAATAGAATGTGTGGTTCAGTGTTTCCTTTTCTCTATGTGATACAAATAATTTTGCCAAATCTTTTTTTGGTTGTACCAAATGGGTTTGTGAGATCGTAGTTCCCTAACCAGAGGTTGAACCTGGGCCCCTGCAGTGAGAGCACCAAGTCCTACCCACTGGACTGCTAGGGAATCTCCCTGCAACCTTTTTTTGCTCCAAATCTTTGGATAGTAATAAGAAAAACATTTTATAACTTTTCAGTCAGGACAAATATTTTTGTCAAGTGGACTACTGTGTTGAAAGTTCTAAAAGAGGTGGAACTGTGAGACTATATCAGGAAGTATGGATTCTATAGAAAACTTCAATTCAGGATAAAACTAGGAGCTTATATGGGGGTGTATGTGAAGACCCTCAACAATGCCCTAGGGCCAATACAAATGAACTATTTTGTTTTTGATGGTACCTGTGATTCCAGAAATATAGACAAGTACATAATGTCAGATAATAAGTGCTGTGGGGGGGGGAAAAACATGTTAAGGAGATACAGAGTGACAAAGTTGGAATGGATGCAGGTGCTGCATTAGATAGGGTGCCCTCTTGAGTGACATTTGGGCAGAGAAAGGAAAGAACCATGTCCTGTAAACACTCTGGGAAGAACATCAAAAAGGGAAGGCACAGCATATGCAAAAGTCTGTTCAAAGATCTTCAAAGAGCCCTACAAACTCAGTTTGACTGGAATGCAAAGATCAGGTATCCAGTAATAGATCTGTATTAAATAGTTAAAATACTATGATTAAGTTCTTAGTTTCCAAATTTTTTAAAAAAATTTATTTATTTATTTATGACTGCACAAGCACAGGGGCTTAGTTGCTCTGTGGCATGTGGAATCTTCCTGGACTGAACTGGTGTCCACTGTATTGCAAGACAGATTCTCAGCCACTGGGCCACCAGGGAAGCCCCTAATGTTTCCTTATTCTCTGACTTCTTTTGTCTTGATTTTTTTTAGGAAGATGTTGATCCTCAAAAGTTTACAGTCCTTCTGCATAAACAATGGACTTTATATAGTTTAACTCCCTTATATAAATTCTCCTATACTAATTTCAAAGAGTACTCTAAACTTCTGACTGCATTTATTGCTGCTGAAAAGAAGAAAGGACTTGCTGTGGAAGTGGGAGACGACTTCGACATCAAAGTGATTTTCTCTACTCTCATGGGAGTGAAAGGAACACAAAGAGATCCTGAAGCATTTCTTGTCCAGGTATATCGTAAAAGGCGTGCTTGCTTCCTAGGAGAAAGGAGTGTGCATTGTTTTGGTTTAGAAATTGTACTATATTCTTACTGTTTTAAAAATTCTCAAGTGTGTGATTTATAACCTATATTATATCTTGTTTGATCAAATTATAGTAATTAGATTTTTCCTTTTACAATATAACCCTGTTTCTTTTAAGAAAAGTTAAATATTTAAGTACAAACAAAGTTAAAAACCACAGGATAACATTTTGGTACACATCTATTTGGCAGTAGACAGTCTGAATAGACCTAGGCCTAGTAAAGAAATGGAGTCAATAATTAATAACCTCCCAAAACAGAAAGCAACAGGTCTGGATGGGTTCACTGGTGAATTCCACCGAACATTTAGAGATGAGGTTATACCAGTTTCCTACAAGCTTTTTCAGAGGCTAGAAGCAGAGGGAATACTTCCTAAGGGAAAGGCCAGTATTACCCTAATACCAAAACTAGGCAAAGACGTTATAAGAAAACTGCAGACTCCATCATGAACCTAGATATGTCTGTTTGGCATTTGTATCTATTAAAATCGTGGTCATATTGTCCCTCTTTTTGCAATATGATTGTGGCTTTTTTTAAAACTAATAATCTGCACTGTAAGTAGTTAACTCATGTCATTTTGAGTAACTAAATGTAAATTTTGCATTTTTGTAAATTTATCTGTATATTTCTATGGTTTTTACTGGGATTAAAATCCTATATGTAGATCTATCATACCAAATTACTCTTAGAAATGTAACATTTTACATTCCTTCCAATATGTAGTGTATACAAGTAGTATGACTATCCTTTGTTTTATTAAGAAACCAGATTTATTTTATTGTTCATGTCTGCTACTTCTGTTTCTGCCGAGTTAACTCATTTTAGTCATTGGTAAGTTCTGAAACAGTTGAAATTTTGTTTGTTCGATAAGGGGTCAGCAAACTATGACCTGAAGCCCAGATAGACCCCACTGCTTGGCTTTGTAAGTTATGTTTTCTTGAAATAGATCCCCTTTCATTTGTTCCCATAGTCTATGGCTGCTTTTGTGTTACAGCAGCAGAGTTGAGAAGTTGCTACAGAGACCATATGGCTTGCAAAGCCTAAAGTATTTACTTTCTATCTGACCCTCTACAGAAAAGGTTTCCTGACCCCTGGTATAGATCATGGTATTGGCAAGGATTTCAGGATTATTGGGATTAGGTTCAGGTGCATATAACAGAAAGTCTAAATAACAGTGAATTAAAAATGATAGAGGTTTAGTTATCTTGCAGAAAAGTATCCAGAGGTAAGCTTTTCAAGGCTGATAAATGCTTCATGAAATTATTAATAATCTAAGCTCCTTCTGTCTTCTCTATCATCCTTGGTGTGTGGCTTCCATGCTTATGGTCTCATTGTAATCTAAATTGGCTCCTGGAGTTCTAAATATTATATATAAGTTCAAGGCAAGGAGGAGGAGGAGGATGGGAAGGGCAGACAGGTTGCCTGCCACTGAGTAAGTTTTGAATGAGACTTGCTGAGAGCCAACAGTAATTTCTCTTTACATCCCAATTGGAAGGGAAACTAGAAATTTTTTTAGTAGGTACTTCGCCAGCCCAAGTGAAATCTCTGTATTATTGTGGAAGGAAAAATAGATACTGGGTAGATATTTAGCAGTCTCTGTCAAGTAAAGCAGTTGATGCCTTAAGAAGTTACATGGTTTGCATGTCATCAGGCAAGCAAATATTCTTGTGAGAAATAGAAATGACCTCTTGAATTCCTAGTGTAGTATCCTAATAGTTTTCAAATTAAATCTATTTCTTGACAGAGTTATAGGACTTTTAGATTATGAAAATGTGATAGACATACTATATCTGAGCTTTAAAAGTATTTGAAAGTCTCTTACAACTTTCTGAACAAGGAGGAGAATGGTCAAAGTAATTGTTTACATGATTGTCTCTAAAGGGATATAATATAGGGCTGTGATCTTCACCTTGTCCTGGTTGAACTTAAATTAAAACTTCTGTAACTATCTGGAAGTTATGTTTGTTATATAAGTTGCAGATTTGACATTTGAGGGGTTAGTCAATCTACTGGAAAATATAATCAAGATCTAGAAGATCTGAATGGATTGGCACAGTGGGTCAAATTGAAAGAGATTAAAATTTTAATAGGTATACGTTTACTGCCTTAGTATAAGTTGTGGGGGTTGGAGGATTTACTTAATAACAATGAAAATGAGTGTGTAGGGCTAATTTATGTAACGTTTTCAACTAAAAACCAGAAAACTACTGCAATCTAAGGTTAGATTAGTAGGAGTATAATATAGGTTAAAGGTGGTAACAGTCCTGTAATCAGATGTTTTTGAAGTAATTATGTTCACTTACAAATGACTCCTGTGCCAAAGGTTTTCAGAGAAGTGTGTCCAAACAGTGTGAGAGCTTGAACATATGTCATAGGAAGAATGGTTGAAGAAACTCGAGATATTGACCTTGGCAGCATATGATAGAGACCATCAAATATTTGCAGGGCTTTTTCTGTGAAGAGAGATTAGATCAGACTTGATCTATATGCATGTAAGGAAAAAAGTAGGACCAGTGGTTGGAAACTGTGGGGTCTAACAGACAAAAGAGCATTTTAAGTGGGTAGACAGAGCTGCCTTAGGAAATAGTGACATCTTTCCTAATGGAATAATTCCATCACATTGGATCTGGTGAACTTTTACTTTACAGTCCCTTCTCAGGTTGAGATTTTTTTTTCGGGATACTATACCTGATTATACCTTATTGATATTCCTTATTTTGCATTTGATTGCACCAAGATCTTGCCATATACCTTGTTAGGACAAGGTATAGGCAGAGTATTAGGAGAAAGGTCAGTTAACTTGAATAAACCCTAATAATGATTAGGGAGACAATTCTTTGTGTGGTTTTTGGCAGGTAAATTAATTCAACTTATCTTCTTATTTTTAAATGTACTATATTAATGTTGAGATGATGTAATTTAGGAGTAAATGTACTTTTGGTTTTTATTTTATTTATTTATTTTTGGCTACATTGCTGCACGAGGATCTTTGTTGCTATGTGAGGGCTTTCTCTAGTTTTGGCGAGTTGGGGTTATTCTCTAGTTGGCAGTGTGAGGGCTTTTCATTTTGTGGCTTCTCTTGTTGCAGAGCATGGGCTCTAGGGCACAGGTCCAGTGGTTGTGGCTAGTGGGATTAGTTGCCCCAAGGCATGCTAAATCTACCCTGGCCAGGGATCCAACCCCTGTCTTGTGCATTGGCAGGTGGATTCTTAACCACTGGACCACCAGTGAAGTCCAGAATAAATGTACTTTTGAATTTAATGAACCTGTTTGATTTTCCTTCATAGATTCTGTCAAAATCTCAATTGCCATCTGAGCACAAAGAAGGGAAAGTGTTGTGGACTGGTTGGTTCTGCTGTGTATTTGGAGACAGTCTTCTGGAGACTGTTTCAGAAGATTTCACCTGTCTACCCTTATTCCTTGCAAATGGTGCAGAGACTAATACAGCTATAATTGGAACCTGGTTTCAGAAAACTTTTGACTGTTACTTCCGTCCCTTAGCAATCAGTTCATTTAATCTTTCCTGGATGGCTGCTATGTGGACTGCATGCAAAATGGACCATTATATGGCCACTACTGAATTTCTTTGGTCTGTACCCTGTAGCCCTCATAGTCTGGACATTTCGTATGCCATACATCCAGAAGATACAAAAGCTTTATGGGACAATGTTCACAAAACACCTGGGGAAGTTACCCAGGAGGAAGTTGACTTGTTCATGGACTGCCTGTATTCACATTTCCATAGGCATTTCAAAATTCACTTATCAGCCACAAGATTGGTTCGTGTTTCAACATCTGTAGCTTCAGCACATACTGATGGAAAAATAAAGGTTAGTTTGAAAAAATCTAGTTATTTTTCCTTATTTTTGCATAGTTTTCAGAATGCATGGCAATTATATTTTCCACATTGAAGAAATACTTTGGAATACTCAGAATTCAATTCCATGAAGTCCTTATATATTTTTAAATTTTACTTCCATATGCTCACATTCTATTAATAAGTATATTTTCAAACTATTTTATATAGTGTGTTCATATCCATCTGTGAATATGAGGGTGGCCCTGTTTTATCTGGACTATTCTAAGAACCTCTCTTAATGATGTAAGACAGTAATTGTGGTTCCTAGGTTCAAATAATGCCAGATGATAGCTAACATTTGTTAAGCACTAACTGTGCCAAGCATTATTAAGCATTTTTATACATATTGTCCTATTTAGTTTTCACAACAACCTGCTTGCATAGGTTGTAAAGAGGAATTGTGGCACAGAGGATAAGTATGCTCCCTAAGGATCACACAGCTAATAAGTGAAGTTGAAATTTAAACCCAGGCATCTTACTCAAAGGCTTATATACTTTAACTGCAACACTGTACTGCCTCTCAGAAGTTTAAAATTAATGTTAACTAAGTTTCTGCCTCTGGTTTGTTTCTACAAAACATTTTTGGTGTTGTGTAGTTAACCTGGGGTATCCTCTAATGCACATTAATGGAGTCTCCTTTATGTACAGTTGGGAAGGTCCCCTGGAGGAGGAAATGGCAACCCACTCCAGTATTTTTGCCTAGAGAATCCCATGGACAGAGGAGCCTGGCGGGCTACAGTCCATGGGGTCGCAAAAAGTTGGACACGACTGCCAGTGTAGGAGACATAAGAGACATGGGTTCAATCTCTAGGTCAGGAAGATCCCCTGGAGGAGGACATGGCAACCCACTCTAGTACTCTTGCCTGGAAAACCCCTGGACAGAGGAACCTGGCAGACTACAGTCCATCGGGTTACAAAGAGTTGGACACGGCTGAAGCGTCTTAGCACGCACGTACATACCTTTGAGAAGGAAGCTGTGAAACTCTAGAAAGCGGAGATAAGATAAGTCCAAGCGGTTCATAGATGCCCTTCCCCTACCCCCCCTTTCTTTAAGCAGGTAGGTAGCTAATCAGTGGAAGCCAGGATAAATAAGAACCTAATTCCTTCTAAGCACCATTGACTAATAGTTGCAAATTTGTTAAAGTCAGGGATCTTTATTAAGTAGTCTGTTTGGCTTAGAATAACAAAAGCTTAAGTTCCTATTCATAGCTTAGCTTATAGATATGGAATTTAAAATAAGTCTGGAATATTTATCAGATATCAAACTATATTATTATAATTAATTGTATTTTAATTTAAATGTCTTTTTTTCCCCAGATTTTGTGTCCTAAATACCTTATTGGAGTGCTGGCCTATTTGACAGAACTGGCAGCTTTTCAAATTGAGTGAGGTCTTATGGGGACTATAAGTTATGGATTAAATACCTTTTTCTCACTGACTGACTGCTTAATTGCCAAACTGAGAAGGGACTACAGGAGAAATGGGCATCTATCCATCTGTTTTCCTCACAGTGCCTTGGAGTTACCCAGATGAAAGCCAAGAAGGATCTAGAAGAACAAAGACGGTGGTAGTGGATGCACCACAGCCAGGTGCCTGTGTAATAGTCATGATCGTCTGGGATTCTAGCCTCTAGACTATGTGGAGTTGTTAATTTGTTGGCCATCTTCCTCACAAATATATGTTTATTATGTCAAACTTTTTAAGATTCAAATCAAATACCTCTAATACTGAATATTTCTGGTTTGCATCTTTAAAACCTTTAATCCCTATTTTTAAGCATTTTAGACTTGCATTCAGAGAGATTTTCTGTCTTCTACAGACATTTTCCTAGCATTGTTTTGCTGTAGACAACAGGCAATCAAAATCCTCTCCAAAGGAAACTAAAGTTGCTGTCCTTTTTAAGCCACTAATATGCTTCTGTTTTTAAACTGTTTAATTCTTATTGCAATGTTGAATTAAATATTCAGTTTTAAAATGAAATCTTGTGTTTGTTTATCAGTGTCTTGATGACAAACCTTTATTTAATGTCACAGGAATGGGAAGTTACAGGCTTTTTCTCTATAAAGGTTATACAATGACTATTGTGGAATCATACAGATCAGAGAGTTGAAAGACAGCTGTGAGTCTCTTTTGAGGGCAGGGATTATTTCATGTAACTTTCATGTCCTTAGTTTTGTTTTAACACAGTGCTTACTAAATATCTGTAGATTAAGTGAATTAATTTTAACCTACTCTCCCATTTTACAGATGACAACTGCAAAATAGTGCAACATAGACTTGCATAAGATGTTAGGTCTAAAACTTCTTTTTACTCACTGAGCAGAGGAACAGTTTGTTTAACTTAAGAAAAAATGTTTTTTAAAATCTTCTCGGAAAGAAAATAACTTTAGTAGGCTGTGATTAAAAAGCAAAGACTAACTTCTGGAATGGGTTATTCTTTCACATATACTAGGAACAGCAGAGGTAGTGAAACAAGCATGGGCTTTGGAGTCAGACGTTCCTTGATTCAACTAATACCAAGCTCCTACTCTGTACTTAGAGTTGTATTGGGTTATAAGAGATTTAGTAGTGAGGATAGAAAAGAGCCCTGGCTTATGGAAATTATATTCAAGGAGAGGAAGGCAAAAAATAAATAATTTCAAGTACAGATAAATGCTGTAAATAAAGCAGTGCAATAAGAAGAGTGACTGGGATGGGGCCTATTTTATATACAGTTGTCAAACAATGTCTCTCTGAGGAGGTGACATTTGAGTTGAGTCGTAAATGATGAGAGAGAACCAGCTGTATGAAGATCTGAGCAAGTGTGTGCTAGACAGGTGAAACTGCAAGAGCAAAGGCCTTGAGAAAGGTAAGAGCTTGGCTTCTTTGAGGAATAAATGAAGTCTGTGTGGCCGGAGCATGGGGAGTATGGGTGGAGTAGCATGAGATGAAACTAAAGAGTGCAGCAGAGATTTACTTAGGCCATGGTGTTGTATCTCCCAATTTTCACCTGGGCATGTGGCTACCCAGTTAAAGATGACATTTTCTAGCTTTTCTCGGGTAGGTATAGTCAAATGACTGAGTTCTCACCTATGGCATAAAAACGCCAGTGTCATATAGATCTTCTAGGAGTTTAGTAAACAGGCATGCACCCCTTGCCCTTTTCTTATTTTTCTTCCAATTTTGGTGTTTGGAATGCATATAATGACTGGTTCTCTAGCTGCCTTTTTAGGTCATTGGTGTGAGTGTCAGGTTCTAGGGATGGCAGAGTATGGCCTGGAAGGAGTTTGTGCCCTGAGGAATTTTTTTGGCTATGCTTGGTCTTGGGCCTTCCCAGATGGCTCAGTGGTAAAGAATCTGCCTGTCAATGCAGGAGACAAGAATTTGATCTCTGGATCCAGAAGATCCCCTGAAGGAGAAAATGGCAACCCACTCCAGTATTCTTGCCTGGTAAATTCCATGTCCAGAGAAGCCTGGCAGGCTGTACTCCATGGGGTTGCAAAGAGTCAGAAATGACTGAGCACACATCTACACACATGCTGAGTCTTGGTGGAGGTCTGTGGGCTCTTCATTGCAGCACACAAACTTTTCTAGTTGTGAGGGCTTCTCTAGTTGTGGCATGTGGGCTTAGTATCCCTGAGCTGTGTAGGGTCTTAGTTTCCCAACCAGGGATCCCAGTCCCCTGCACTGGAAGGCAGATTCTTATCCACTGGACCGCCAGGAAAGTCCCCCTGAGAACTTCTTGAAGTTGAACCCCAGTGCCATTCTTGGATGATCTTTATTCAGACTTATGTATCAGAGATGTAAACTTCTATCTTGTTTAAGCTCTTGTTACTTTGGTTCTCTTGCTCATAGTCCAAACCTAATTCTAAGTGATAGAGGAGGGATCCACATCATTTAAGTTTTTACTGGTACTGTGAAGAAACTGGATTTTATTCTAAATGCATGGAGAGCCAGTGATGTTTTAAGCAGAAGAGTTAATGTGACCCAATTTGTATCTTACAAGATTTTATAAGATATAATGGAGAAAGAGTTGTAGGTACGCAAGAGTGGAAAAGGGAAAAACGTTTGCTAGAAATGGTGCTGCCTCATGGGGAAGTTAGCAATATCTAGCAAAATTATGTGTGATTTACCCTTTGGCTAGCAATCCCACTTGTGGGATTCTGTCCCCAAAATACAGTAGCAAAGATACAAATTGAAGTGGGAATGAGGCTATTTATATTACAACAGTATATGTAATAGCAAAAAAATCCAAATGCTCATCAGAAAGGGGTTTATTGAATAAATTATGATATGTCTGCATAGTGAATTACTACTATATAGTTATAAAAGGATTTGAGGAAGATAGCTAATATGGCCATGGAGTTATCTCTGCTGCTGCCGTGGCTAAGTCGCTTCAGTTATGTCTGACTGTGTGACCCCATAGACGGCAGCCCACCAGGCTCTCCTGTCCCTGGGATTCTCCAGGCCAGAACACTGGAGTAGGTTGCCATTTCCTTTTCCAATGCATGAAAGTGAAAAGTGAAAGTGAAGTTGCTTAGTCGTGTCTGACTCTTAGCGACCCTGTGGACTGCAGCCTACCAGGCTCCTCCGTCCATGAGATTTTCCAGGCAAGAATACTGGAGTTATCTCTAGGATATAGTTACGTGAAAGAACAAGATGAGGACAGAGTATCGTATGCTTTTATGGAAGGAATGGGGTGGGGAATATGAGTATGTGTGTGTATTTCCTTCCATTTTCAGAAACAATGGAAGGATAAACCAAAAACTAGTAAAAGTGATTGCTAGTGGAATGAGGGGAATCAACTGGGTAGAGGGGACAGGAATAAATTTAGAAGTTTTCTGAATATTCCTTGTTTGTAGTTTGGAACCATCTAAGTGTTTTATCACTGCAGATGGTGATTGCAGCCATGAAATTAAAAGACGCTTACTCCTTGGAAGAAAAGTTATGACCAACCTAGATAGCATATTCAAAAGCAGAGACATTACTTTGCTAACAAAGGTCCGTCTAGTCAAGGCTATGGTTTTTCCTGTGGTCAGGTATGGATGTGAGAGTTGGACTGTGAAGAAAGCTGAGCGCCAAAGAATTGATGCTTTTGAACTGTGGTGTTGGAGAAGACTCTTGAGAGTCCCTTGGACCACAAGGAGATCCAACCAGTCCATTCTGAAGGAGATCAGCCCTGGGATTTCTTTGGAAGGAATGATGCTAAAGCTGAAACTCCAGTCCTTTGGCCACCTCATGCGAACAGTTGACTCATTGGAAAAGACTCTGATGCTGGGAGGGATTGGGGGCAGGAGGAGAAGGGGACGACAGAGGATGAGATGGCTGGATGGCATCAATGACTCGATGGACGTGAGTCTGAGTGAACTCCGGGAGTTGGTGATGGACAGGGAGGCCTGGCGTCCTGCAGTTCATGGGATCGCAAATAGTCAGACATGACTGAGCGACTGAACTGACTGAAGTGTTTTATATAATTACAGAACAAAATTAAATCAAAATGAAAAAAAATCCTTAAAACTTGAAAATGAACCTAACTATATGATGTTTAGGCCATAAACATACAAAGAATTATTTTTAGAATCTCTAAATCCTTGTATTTTGACTATACATTGTGAGTGGGCTATATCCTAGGAAAAGATTCCTAGCAAAGGAATCTTAAATTGCATTCAGTTACCTTATTAGTAGTAATATCAGTATTGTTATACCAGTATTCACAGGTGGCTCAGTAAAGAATCTGCCTGCAATGCAGGTGACGTGTTCAATCCCTGGGTTGGGAAGATCCCCTGGAGAATGAATGGCAACCCTCTCCAGTATCCCTGCCCAGAAAATCCCATGGACAGAAGAGCCTGGCAGGCTACAATCCATGGGGTCACATAGTTGGACATAACTTAGCAACTAAACAACAACAAGATTGTTATTTTATCACTATTCATAATCAAATATATGTAATTATAACAGTGTTAGAAACCAAGATTTTCAGTGTACAAGTGTGTAACACAATTATTAAATAAGTAGAAACTCTATAGTGTTAAATTTGAATTGGAAATAACAGGACTCATTTATTTTTGAAGTGGAGAAGTTTTAAATTTTGATGACTCCCAGTTTGTCAATTTTTTTTCCTTTTGTATTTTGTGCTTTAGGTGTGGTATATAAGAAATCATTGCTTACAAGGTCCCAAAGATTTATTCTTATGTTTTCTTGTAAGAATTTTATAACTTTGGCTCTTAAATTCAGACCTATAATACATTTTGAGTTTTTATGTATGGTGTGAGGTAAGCATTTCAAATTAATCATTTTGCATATAAATATTCATTTGTTCCAGTACCGTTTACTGAAAAGACTATTGTTTTCCTATTGAATTGTCTGTTACCTTTCTTAAAAATCAATTGACCATAAACGTTTGGGTTTATTTCTGGACTTTCAAACTTACTTCATTGATCTAAATAATCCCTATGCCAGTACCACACTGTCTTGATTACTGTAGCTTTGTAGTCTGTTGAAATCAAGAAGGTGAGTCTTCTAGCTTTGTCCTCTTTTCCAAGATTGTTTCGGTTCTTGTTGTTTTACATTGTCATAAGAATTTTAGGATCAGCTGGTCAATCGTAAAAAAGCTGGGATTTTGATACTAATAGCTTTGAATCTGTAGATTAAATTGGAGAGCATTGCCATCATAATGGTACCAAGTTTTCTAATCTATGAACATGGGCTACCTTTCCACATATTTAAACCTTTCAAGATTTTATTCTACAGTGTTTTATCATTTTCAGTGTCCAAGTATTGCACTTTTTTTGTTAAATTTATTTCTAAATTGTTTCTTTGTGCTATTGAGAATGGAATTGTTTTCTTAATTTCAATTTTGAATTGTTTGTTGCTAATGTGTAGAAATGTTGTTGATTTAGTGTCTTGTTCTTGTATCCTGTGATCTTGCTGAACTTGTTTAGTAGTTTTTTAGGTGAATTTCCTCAGATTTTCTGTATATGAGTATGTCTTTTGTGAATAATGACAGTTTTACTTCTTAATTCAATCTGGATGCCTTTTAGTTCTTTTTCTTGCCAAATTGCTGTGGATAGAATTTCCACTTCAATGGCAAATAGAAGGAATGAGAATGTATGGTTTTATCTTTCTAAACATTTATTTTTAATTTATTTATTTTTGGCTGCACTGGGTCTTTGTTGCTGTGCGTGGGCTTTGCCTAGCTGTGGAGAGCAGGGGCTACGCTCTAGTTGTGGTGTGCACGCTTCTCATCGCAGTGGTGTCTCTTGTTGTGGAGCACAGGCTCTAGGCTGCAGGTTTTAGTAGTTGCAGCTTAAGGGCTCTAGAGTGCGGGCTCTTGGGTTGCATGGGCTTAGCTGCTCTACAAACCTGAACCTGTGTCACCTGCATTGGCACGTGGATTCTTATCCAGTGTACCACCAGGGAAGTCCACAGTCTTGTCTTGTACCTGATCTTAGTGAGAAAGCATATTTCACCATTACATATGATGTTAGCTGTAGGTTTCTCTCTTTTTCTTTTTTCTATTTTTAAAATTTAAGTGAATAGCTGCATTTGACCAGTTGACATTGCATCTTTTTTTAATACATGTTTTTAAATTGGAGGAAAATTGATTTACAATGTTGTGTTATTTTCTGCCATACAACAATGCAAACCAGCCATAATTATACATACATACCCTCCCTCTTGAGCCTCCCTCCCCTTGGCCTGTTCTCACCCCTCTAGGTCGTAAGAGAGTACCAGGCTGGGCTCCTTGTGTTATATAGGAACTTCTCATCTATCTGTTTTACACATGATGGTGTATATATGTTGATACTACTTTCTCCATCCCACTCTCTCCTCCCACTGTGTCTGCAACTCCATTCTCTATATCTGCATCTCCATTTGTCCCCTGTAAATACGTTCATCAATACCATTTTTCTAGATTCCATATATATGCACTAATGTATGATACTTGTTTCTTCTTTCTGACTTCACTCTATATAACAGGCTGTAGGTTCATCCACCTCACTAAAACTGACTCAAAATTTATTATTTTTTATGGCTAATAGTCCACTGATACATGTACCACGTCTTCTTTATCTGTTCATCTGTAGGTGGACGTCTAGGTTGCTTCCTCGGTTTTTCATAGATCCCCTTTATCAGGTTAAAGAAGTTCTTTTCTATTCCTACTTTGTTTATGTTTTTTTTTTTTTCCTTTTTTTTCTTGGCCTTGCTGCGTGGCTTGTGGGATCTTAGTTCCCTAATGAGGGATTGAATCCGTTCCTTCAGCAATGAAAACTTGGAGTCTTAGCTACTGTACCACCAGGGAATTCCTCCTGAAGGTTTCTTGTTTTTTTTTTTAAATTATGAATGGATGTTGGATTTTGTCAGATTATTTTTCTGCATCTATTGAGATGATTCATGACTTATTTTTTTAATTTAAATTTATTTATTTTAATTGGAGGCTAATTACAATATTGTATTGGTTTTGCCATACATCAACATGAATCTGCCACAGGTGTACACGTGTTCCCCATCCTGAACCCCGCTCCCACCTCCCTCCCCATACCATCCCTCTGGGTCGCATCCTGTATCCTGCATCAAACCTGGACTGGCGATTCATTTCTTATATGATATTATACATGTTTCAATGCCATTCTCCCAAATCATCCCACCCTCTCCCTCTCTCTCTCCCACAGAGTCCAAAAGACTGTTCTATACATCTGTGTCTCTTGCTGTCTCGCACACAGGGTTATCGTTACCATCTTTCTAAATTCCATATATATGCGTTAGTATACTGTATTGGTGTTTTTCTTTCTGGCATACTTTACTCTGTATAATTGGCTCCAGTTTCATCCACCTCATTAGAACGGATTCAAATGTATTCTTTTTAATGGCTGAGTAATACTCCATTGTGTATATGTACCATAGCTTTCTTATCCATTCGTCTGCTGATGGGCATCTAGGTTGCTTCCATGTCTGAAAGTTGCCACTCTGTCCTAACAAGTCATTAGATCAACAGATGGAAAAATGAACTATTCTTGGATCTGTTAGAAGTAGGAGGGCAGAACAAACAGCTGCCCCAAGTTTGGGGAGACACACAGGCCAATACAGGGAGTCATGGCTTGCAGGAGCAGCAACGCAGGAGCAGCAATTCATGAGCAGAAACCAGTGTGGAACCAGTGCCTGGGTCAGAAAACCTGAATTATAATGGAATTGCTGGAGCCTCAGTGTGGATAAACCTCAGAAAAACTCCAGGGGGACTTAGTCATAGGGGAGCCCTCACAGTATTGTGAGATTTACCTCCAGGAGCTCAACCAGGTTTCCACAGTAAATATCGGAGAAAAATTCTCTTATGTTTCCGGTAGAGGGGAGGGAAAAAAAACATTTTGAAATATATCAGAGTACTTGTTTTTTCTTAACAAAGTGTGCCCTCAGGGGAGATAGTTATGCAGAGCCCAACTGACCTGGGGAAAGGGAAATATCTAACACGGGCCCACTCTAGCCATCTTCTCTCACCTCAGTGGGGAGAAAAAACTGAGAAACTTGTGTTAAGTTCACAGTCCATAAGCATAGGCTCGCTACAAGGCTGAGATCTAATCACAGGACTGCAGAGCACTTCCCTTCTCCCAGTACCTCACAACCACATTACTAAAAGCCTTTTTATATTATAGCTGTTTCATTTACCTGGTTCATCATGTCTGGCTGTCAAGAAAAAAATTACAAGGCATGCCAAAAGGCAAAAATGAAAAACATAAAAAACAAACACAGCAATTTGAAGGAACAGACATGGTAGGTGTTAGGATTATCAGACAGAGTTTACATGATTAATATGTTAAGGGATCCAGTGCATAAAGTATTTCCATGCAAGAACAGATGGGCAGTGTAAGCAGAGAAATGGAAATCCTAAGAACCAAGAAGCAATGCTAAAGATAGAAAAGATTGTAGCAGAAATGAAGAATGCCTTTGGTGAGCTTATTAGCAGATGACACAGCTGAGGAAAGAATCTCTGAACTAAGAAATATATCAGTAGAATCCTTGAAAAGCAAAGAGAACAAAGATTGAAAAAACAAACCAACCAGCCAACATTCAAGGTCCGTGGGACAATTGTTAAAGGTCTAACATACAGTTGACTGAAGAGCATGGGTGTGAACTACAGTGGTTCACTTATGCACAGATTTTTTTCAGTAGTAAATATTGTAGTACTACATGATACAAGGTTGGTTGACTCTGCAGATGTGGAACAGCAAATACAGAGGAACCATGGATATGGAGGAATTGTGTCTATGGAGAGCCAACTATAAGTTTACAGCTGTGCAGAGGGTTGGTGTCCCTAACCCCCTGTGTTGTTAAACGGTCAACTGTTAACATACAATGGGAATACCAGGAGAGAAAAAGAAGAAATATGGGAAATAATAATGACTGAGGATTTCCTCAAATTAATGCCAGACACCAAACCACAGATAGAGGAAGCTCAGAGGACACCAAACAGGATTAAAAAACAAAAAACAGTACAACTGTATTGAGGCATATAATATTCAAACTACAGAAAAATCAAAGATAAAATCCTGAAAGAAGCTATAGGGAAGAAAACACCTTTCCCATAGAGGAACAAAGATAAGAATTACATCTGACTTCTCATAAACCATGCAAACAAGAAGACTGGAATGTTTAAAGAAAAAAACCAACAACCTAGAATTCTGTGGAATTATCTTCAAAAGTGAAGGAGATGCAAATATTTTTCTGGACAAATAAAAGTTGAAATTTGTCATCAGCAGAACTTCCTTGTAAGAAATGTTAAAAGAAGTTCTTCAGAGAGAAGGAAAATAATATAGATAAAAACTTGGATCCGTGTAAAGTAAGAAAGAGCATCAAAGAAGGAATAAATGAAGGCAAAATAGTTTATTTTTCTTATGACAGTGTATTCTAAATAATAATGCAACAATATATTTGATTATGTGTCTATGTAATATATGTAATATAAATGTGTTATGTGTTATATATATGCATATATACATATAAACATTTATTTGTGGAGGTCTATATATAAGTGGGTGACAGCAATGATACAAGGGACATAGTGGGCTGTTTAGATATTACATATGTCCTGATTGATGCAATAGAATGCTTATGAAGTATTTATAAATATTTAGATATTTTTATAGAGAAATACAGGTTTGACTACTACTTTGACAATGGGGGATACACACATATACATAGAATAGAGACTACAGAGGCTAAAGAAGAATTTCCAAAAATGAGCAAAGAAACAAAAGAGCAATTTAACCAGATGAGTAAATGGAAGGAGAGGAAAGAAGAAAACTCCAAGGTATAATTGTAGACATAAATAAAATGGTAATTAGGGAAATTTTAATATGGACTGGGTATTAGGGATGTTAAGGAATTGTTAACTTTATCAGATGTGATAGTATTATTATAAGTAGACCTTACCTGCTAAATATTCAAGTATGAGGGAAATAATATGATGCCTGGAATTTGCTTTAAAATTCTCCAGTGGTGGTGGGATTTGATTTAGGTCATACCTGAATGGTCTAGTGGTTTTCCTTACTTTCTTCAATTTAAGTCTGAATTTGGCAATAAGGAGCTCATGATCTGAGCCACAGTCAGCTCCTGGTCTTGTTTTTGCTGACTGTATAGAGCTTCTCCGTCTTTGGCTGCAAAGAATATAATCAATCTGATTTCGGTGTTGACCATCTGGTGATGTCCATGTGTAGACATCTTGTGTTGTTGGAAGAGGGTGTTTGCTATGACCAGTGCATTCTCTTAGCAAAATTCTATTACCCTTTGCCCTGCTTCTTCCGTATTCCAAGGCCAAATTTGCCTGTTACTCCAGTTGTTTCTTGACTTCCTACTTTTGCATTCCAGTCCCCTATAATGAAAAGGACATCTTTTTTGGGTGTTAGTTCTAGAAGGTCTTATAGGTCTTCATAGAACTGTTCAACTTCAGCTTCTTCAGCATTACTGGTTGGGGCAAGACTTGGATTATTGTGATACTGAATGGTTTCTCTTGGAAACGAACAGAGATCATTCTGTTGTTTTTGAGACTGCATCCAAGTACTGCATTTCGGACTCTTTTGTTGACCATGATGGCTACTCCATTTCTTCTGAGGGATTCCTGCCCACAGTAGTAGATTTAATGGTCATCTGAGTTAAATTCACCCATTCCAGTCCATTTTAGTTCGCTGATGCCTAGAATGTCGATGTTCACTCTTGCCATCGCCTGTTTGACCACTTCCAATTTGCCTTGATGCATGGACTGAACATTCCAGGTTCCTATGCAATATTGCTCTTTACAGCATCGGACCTTGCTTCTATCACCAGTCACATCAACAATGGGTATTGTTTTTGCTTTGGCTCCATCCCTTCATTCTTTCTGGAGTTATTTCTCCACTGATCTCCAGTAGCATATCGGGCACCTATAGACGTAGGAAGTTCCTCTTTCAGTATCCTATCATTTTACCTTTTCATACTGTTCATGGGGTTCTCAAGGCAAGAATACTGAAGTGGTTTGCCATTCCCTTCTCCAGTCAGACCTTTCCACCATGACCTGCCTGTCTTGGGTGGCCCCACGGCCATGGCTTAGTTTCATTGAGTTAGACAACGCAGTGGTCCTAGTGTGTCTTAGTGAGAAATGGATTTAAGGGACTAGATCTGATAGAGTGCCTGATGAACTGTGGACTGAAGTTTGTGACATTGTACAGGAGACAGGGATCAAGACCATCCCCATGGAAAGGAAATGCAAAAAAGCAAAATGGCTGTCTGGGGAGGCCTTACAAATAGCTGTGAAAAGAAGAGAAGCAAAAAGCAAAGGAGAAAAGGAAAGATATAAGCATCTGAATGCAGAATTCCAAAGAATAGCAAGGAGAGATAAGAAAGCCTTCCTCAGCCATCAATGCAAAGAAATAGAGGAAAACAACAGAATGGGAAAGATTAGAGATCTCTTCAAGAAAATTATAGATACCATGGGAACATTTCATGCAAAGATGGGCTCGATAAAGGACAGAAATGGTATGGACCTAATAGAAACAGAAGATATTAAGAAGAGATGGCAAAAAATACACAGAAGAACTGTACAAAAGTCTTCATGACCAAGATAATCACAATGGTATGATCACTCACCTAGAGTCAGACATCCTGGAATGTGAAGTCAAGTGGGCCTTAGAAAGCATCACTATGAACACAGCTAGTGGAGGTGATGGAATTCCAGTTGAGCTCTTTCAAATCCTGAAAGATGATGCTGTGAAAGTGCTGCACTCAATATGCCAGCAAATTTGGAAAACTCAGCAGTGGCCATAGGACTGGAAAAGGTCAGTTTTCATTCCAATCCCAAAGAAAGGCAATGCCAAAGAATGCCCAAACCACTGCACAATTGTATTCATCTCACACACTAGTAAAATAATGTTCAAAATTCTCCAAGCCAGGCTTCAGCAATACGTGAACCGTGAACTTCCTGAAGTTCAAGCTGGTTTTAGAAAAGGCAGAGGAACCAGAGATCAAATTGCCAACATCTGCTGGATCATGGAAAAAGCAAGAGTTCCAGAAAAACATCTATTTCTGCTTTATTGACTATACCAAAGCCTTTGACTGTGGATCACAATAAACTGTGGAAAATTCTGAAAGAGATGGGAGTACCAGACCACCTGACCTGCCTCTTGAGAAACCTATATGCAGCTCAGGAAGCAACAGTTAGAACTGGACATGGAACAACAGACTGGTTCCAAATAGGAAAAGGAGTACGTCAAGGCTGTGTATTGTCACCCTGCTTATTTAACTTATATGCAGAGTACATCATGAGAAACGCTGGGCTGGAAGAGGCACAAGCTGGAATCAAGATTGCCAGAAGAAATATCAATAACCTCAGATATGCAGATGACACCATCCTTTTGGCAGAAAGTGAAGAGGAAGTAAAAAGCCTCTTGATGAGAGTGAAAAAGGAGAGTGAAAATGTTGGCTTAATGCTCAACATTCAGAAAACGAAGATCATGGCATCTGGTCCCATCACTTCCTGGGAAACAGTGGAAACAGTGTCAGACTTTATTTTGGGGGGCTCCAAAATCACTGCAGATGGTGACTGCAGCCATGAAATTAAAAGACTCTTACTCCTTGGAAGAAAAGTTATGACCTACCTAGATAGCATATTGAAAAGCAGAGACATTACTTTGCCAACAAAGGTCCATCTAATCAAGGCTATGGTTTTTCCTGTGGTCATGTATGGATGCGAGAGTTGGACTGTGAAGAAAGCTGAGCACCAAAGAATTGATGCTTTTGACCTGTGGTGTTGGAGAAGACTCTTGAGAGTCCCTTGGACTGCAAGGAGATCCAACCAGTCCATTCTGAAGGAGATGGGCCCTGGGATTTCTTTGGAAGGAATGATGCTAATCCCTCCCAGTACTTTGGCCACCTCATGTGAAGAGTTGACTCATTGGGAAAGACTCTGATGCTGGGAGGGATTGGGGGCAGGAGGAGAAGGGGACAACAGAGGATGAGATGGCTGGATGGCATCACCAACTGGATGAACATGAGTTTGAGTGAACTCTGGGAGTTGGTGATGGACAGAGAGGCCTGGTGTGCTGCAATTCATGGGGTCACAAAGAGTCGGACACAACTGAGCAACTGAACTGAACTGAGTGGTAGTGGGAGAAGTAAGAGTGGAAGGGAATAGGTAAAACAAGATCAGCAAAGCATTAATTTTTGAAACTGAATGGTGGGTACGTGGACATTCATGGATTTGTTGAACTTGAGTTGGACACAACTGAGCGATTTAACACCTTCACACTTTCACTTATATGTAGATATTTTCAGTAGTAAAGACTAGAGCATTATACTGTTGAGTTTTGTTGAATCCAAGCTTATCGTAATTGTATCATTCAGGGTTTTCCAGAGAAAGAGGACCACCAGGGTTGATATCTATCTGTCATCTATCTATATCTATCGATTTATTATGGGCACTAGTGCATTCAGTCCTGGAGGCTAAGCAGTCCCAAAGTCTGCCTCTGCAAGCTGAAGAACCAAGAAAAGCCAGCAGTGTAAGGAGTCCAAGTCCAAGGGCCTGAGAACTAGTAGCTCTGATGTTCAAGGGCAGGAAAAGATGGACATCCCAGCTCAAGCAAGAGAGAATTCTGCCCTCTTTTGCTTTTTTGTTCAGTATGGCCTGAAATGGATTGCATGATACCCACCCATCTTGGTGAGTGTGGAAGTCTACTCAGTCAACTGAATCAAATGCTAATCTAGAAACATCTTCACAGACAACAAGAAAAAATGTTTTACCAGCTCTCTGGGCATCCCTTATCCAAGTCAAATTTGACACAAAATTAACCACCAACCACAGTGGGTCCATACAACTGTCCCCAAAATTTCTCTTGAAAACTTGAATTTTACTATTGATGATAAATGCTGTCAGTTGTTTTCCTTGAAGTAACAGCCTCACTTTGTTCATTTTCCAGAAAATGTCTACCAACAGTCACATCTGAATAACCTTGTCATCCTTTCAAAAAGAAGTGGCTTGTTAAGCTTGTAACTCAAGACAATTGCACAAGATTTTTCTTGTGACAATCACTGTGTTTTGGTATTAGAAATATTTCATATATCCAAAGGTTGAAATTTCTTAGATGAAATTGACTTTGTCTTTGAACTCTTAAATGAATGGTGGTGATTAGTAGTAGCCTTTGAATTATGCTAATATCTCAGCAGTTTTATCTACCATTGTTTTTGTGTCAGTGCAAATGTCATCACAGGAAGAAAAAAAGTAAAAAACTTCCTAGAATTACTAAAGAAAAAGCTTTGATCTATGGATATTCTGAAAGAATCCTGAGGACTTCAGGGTTCACTTTGAGAACCACTGATGAAACTCAAAAGTGTGAAGCTAAGCTTTTTGAAGGCAAGGACTGTACCTCTTCAGTAGGAGTCCAAATGTACGTTGATCTAAATTAACACCAGAGATATCTGTCCTCTTTTCCTAGGAGTTTGGAGTACCTTTAGCAAATATTCTAACTTTCTAGGATATTAATAGGTTACTGACAGTTATTGGTACACTGAATATTTGATGTTGTTATAATACTCAAATGGTAAAGAATCCACCTAAAATGCAGGAGACCCAGGTTTGATCCCTGGGTCAGGCTGATCCCCTGGAGAAGGAAAAGGCAACCCTCTCCAGTATTCTTGCCTTGAGAATCCCATGGACAGAGAGGAGTCTGGTGGGCTGCAGTCCATGGGTTCACCAAGAGTTAGGCATGACTGAATGACTAACAGTTCCATTTTTTTTTTTAATACCATCCATCTTCTACATTTATAAGAATATAAGTTCCTAACCCAAAGTGACTAAATAACTTAAAGATTACTATTGTTGAGGACCCTTGAGACAACTAAAGTTGAAGTTTTGTCATTTCTAGGAACGATTCTTATGAATCACTCCCAGTACAGAGACTTCAGAGCAATTTACAGAGCCAAAGTCATAAACTACTTAAGACAATGAGCCAGTGATATTTGGGCTTACTAAAATGGCAACCCACTCCAGTATTCTTGCCTGGAGAATCCCAGGGACAGAGGAGCCTGGTGGGCTGCCGTCTGTGGGGTTGCACAGAGTCAGACATGACTGAAGCGACTTAGCAGCAGCAGGCTATTTTTGCTTCTTCCATCTTCTCTTCTCGTATTTCTTTCCTTATCCCATCCCCTCTGTTTCCTAAATTAATATAAAATTTAAAATGCTTTTTCCTTACTTTCACTCAGATATTGTTCAGGAAGGACCTTTTCTACTTCACAGTTGTCAAGAACTAGTCTCTGCAGTGTAGATATTTGCAGGTAAGATATTGGAGAACAAAACTGGGGAACAGTGACATCAGATATCAGAAATGTGGAGAATAGTATAAAGAATGGATTTGGAATCAGGGAATGTGCATTTGAGGTTCAGCTTCTACCATGTCATTTTACTTATAAAATGAAGATAACCATCAACCCAACTCAATTCCAAGTTTACTCTTAGAGTTGTGAAGTTCAGTTTGGTTCAGTTGCTCAGTCATGTCCGACTCTGCGACCCCATGAACTGCAGCACGCCAGGCCACCCTGTCTATCACCAACTGCTGGAGTCTCCTAAACCCATGTCCATTGAGTCGGTGATGCCATCCAACCATCTCATCCTCTGTCGTCCCCTCCTCCTCCTGCCCTCGATATTTCCCAGCATCAGGGTCTTTTCAAATGAGTCAGCTCTTTGCATCAGGTGGCCAAAGTATTAGAGTTTCAGCTTCAACGTCAGTCCATCCAGTGAACACCCAGATCTGATCTCCTTTAGGATGGACTGGTTGGATCTCCTTGCAGTCCAAGGGACTCTCAAGTTCAACACCACAGTTCAAAAGTGTCAATTCTTCTGTGCTCAGCTTTCTTTATAGTCCAACTCTCACATCCATACATGACTACTGGAAAAACCATAGCCTTGACTAGACGGACCTTTGTTGACAAAGTAATGTCTCTGCTTTTTAATATGCTGTCTAGGTTGGTCACGACTTTCCTCCCAAGGAGTAGGCGTCTTTTAATTTCATGTCTGCAGTCACCATCTGCAGTGATTTTGGAGCCCCCCAAAATAAAGTAGGCCACTGTTTCCACTGTTTCCCCATCTATTTGCCATGAAGTGATGGAAATCACTATGCAAATAATATTCTATTTTATCCCAATGTCTTCTGTAGAATAAGTACATTTCACTTAATAAAACTGTAGCACCTTCAGGAAGGAAGAAAATACCCTAATTTAGGCTCCAACAAACACTCTGGGTGTTTACTCAGAGGTCTCTACTCATGAATCACTGCCATGTGAGTTGTTCCTACTGGGGACTTCCCTGCTTATGGAGAGTCTAATTCTTAGAATTTTGTTCCTGTTATCATTCCTCTTCTTTCCTTCAAATATATGCAATATAGTCTTAGGAAATGTGATTTTTGTCTTGAAGACTATTAATGATGCAGTACCATAAGGATCTCATAAAACGTTTATACTTTTTCAATGTTGCATACTAGGATTAATTTTAGGTCTATTAGTATATTTAATTCCAGACCATGTTTCGGGTCCAGCAGTGGTTTCCCTATCTATTTGCCATGAAGTGATGGGACCAGGTGCCATGATCTTCGTTTTCTGAATGTTGAACTTTAAGCCAACTGTTTCACTCTCCTCTTTCACTTTCATCAAGAGGCTTTTTAGTTCCTCTTCACTTTCTGCCATAAGGGTGGTGTCATCTGCATATCTGAGGTTATTGATAAAATATATAATAAAAATTAATAATTCTAGCTGTCAATCCCTTTATTCCTTCAGGTTGAAAGTACTTATAACTTTACATATAGAAAATATAAATGATATAGAAAAAGAAAAATCTAAATTAACTAATAAAGATACAGGCATTAAAAAAACATTAACCGGAAATTTTTATGGTAAGTACTACCTTTATTTTAAAAAGTTATACATGCTAGAAAAAAGCATAAATGATACATGTAAACAATTATTTACCAAATACTTATATTTTTCCTTGTAAAGGTGCAAATGATCTTTAAATGTAAACACAAATGTTGCCAAACATTTCTGTAGTGAGGGGAGGGAGAAAAAGATTATTCCTTTTGGTTGTGGTTAAAGTCTTAAAGATTTTCCTGCAAAATACATTGAAAAAAACTGATCTATGAACACAATAACAAAAAACCTTAAACCACTGTAATATGTATCTTTTTTTCCTTAAAAATGTTAGCTTTTTACCAGAAAGTGCAATTTGAGAGTAGTAGTAACAGTGGCTTTAGAGTATGAGGATAATGATACATAGTTTTTATAAAAGAACCAAGGTTTTGTTAATAAAATGCCTCAAGTGACTTTACACTCGTTAGCGTACTATTAGATGAACTGAAGAATTCATCCCCTTGAAGGCTATGATTACAGGTAAGCCTCAGCTTCAGCAGGCCTGAGCATCAAATGTAAATTGCATAACAGTATTCACTGCTGGGGAGAGGACATTTCTCCCTGCTGGTCCTTAGTAGCAATAAGAAATAGAAAGTAAAGTTGCTTCAGTCAGTAATGTTTTTGGGCAAAAACTCTTGCAGAGTTGCACATGTTTCTACCGGGGGATTCTCAAGACAGCAGAGGAGAATTGTACACTGGTTCGTAGAGGCACTGAGCAGAGCTCTAGATCTAGCAGAAACTCAATGAAAGTATTTGAAAAAAAGACTTTAAATATAGTGGCAAACAAGTTTTATACGGAAGAAAACAAGATGTGAGCTTCCACTGATGAGAACTTTGGCATCTGAGTCCTGGTTTTATGGATTTAATATTCCTTTTGAATTACCCTAGTTAAATGAGATGTTTCTTTTGTTTTTTAGATATTTCAAGTCTTCTGGTGCTTAGTGCAATAATGATGGCTAACTAATACACTTTGTATTCCTATCTTTGTCACTGGTACGTCTCTGTAAGTAGTGGAGTCTGTGGATGGAGTGCTTAGAACTGACAACTAGATCACATATAGCCCTCTTCCCTTATTGGTGGTTTCAAACTTAGTATCTTAAAAATAAGGTTTTACTGTTTGAAATCTTTTTTTTTTTTTGTATTTTTTTTTCTTTTGATGGGAGGAAGGCTAAATCCAAAAACAGAAACAAAAAACCACCCCCAACAACAAAAATCCCATGATAAATTAAAACCGAAAATAAATATTTTTCTGCACACAACCGAAAATTATTGTGCAAAGGTGGCATCTTGCAGGTGAAGTACTTTCACTGTATTTCTATTTCCACATGTTGAGGCACCGGCAAAGAATAAGATTTGTTTAGTGTTTTCTAGAGCTGTACAAAGCTCCAAAGTCAAAGCGCTCCAGAATACAGAGGAAGATATACATGACCGTCTTCTATGTGTTCACCATATATGGGATTCACAATGTGTCATTTT
This sequence comes from Oryx dammah, assembly GCF_014754425.2. Lineage (NCBI taxonomy): Eukaryota > Metazoa > Chordata > Mammalia > Artiodactyla > Bovidae > Oryx > Oryx dammah. Next base: position 25,776,141 of record NW_024070205.1, read on the forward strand.
TATAACTCCTACACCACCCCCAAGCCGACGGTAATTCATCCCACCGTACAACCTGCAAAGAAAGAAACACAATCAGATTTCCAATTGAAAAAAGCATTGTTTCTTCTATAACATAAATGTTAATAAAACACATTTCTTTGTCTATCACAAGCTTTGTACATCTCTTCCAAAGATGAGGACCTGGAACTGAGCACTGGAAAGCAGCAGAATTATTTCAGACACTGACTAAATTCTCTGACTTACAGAATACTATTTTAAGAGAAGTGGCATATACACTTTTTACCTTATAACTTTATAACTCTACATCTACACTGACTTAATAAAAATTATGCAGAATCACATATTCTACATTTTTGTGGCTAATTTTGACCCTAGCTATAATATTTCCCCACCTACATTTTCCTTTTGCCTAAGCTTCGGTTAGTTATTTTTATCCTTTTGTTCTGTATGGACTCTTAGAAGTCTTCTCAAAGCTTTATGGAAGAAAACTGGATATGATTATAAAGAAAACTTTATAATCCCTCAATAGTTGGTCCTTAAGAATTTCATGAATATTTCTCGGTCAAATACTACAAACATATATTAGTAATAGTTGCTGAGAAACAAGTCCTTCATAGGATCATGGTCAGAAAATGAGAAAGAAATTTGGCTTTCTTTCCAAATTATGCTTACTGTTTTGTTCACCTTTGTATCCCTAGGGTCTAGAACACTCAGTAAACCTTTACTTCATGAAGGAGGTTGTGAAAATGGGAGGTAGAAGCAAACAGTGTGACAATGTTATAAGTCTGACTTTAGTATTGTGACCACTGAGCCTTGCGGAGCATGAGAGAGATGCAGAATCCATTCAGGTATCTGTCAAAGTGGTTTTCCCAGGGATGAAAGAACCCAGTAAACCTATGAGTTAAATCTTATAAACTAATGAAAAAAACCTGGGTGGGCAGTTACAGGTTCACAATTAGAAATACTTAGAAAGCAACAGGAATGGATTTTCAAGACTGTCCCTTCTGGAATAGTGACTATAGAGGACATCAGCTTATCTTGCATGGTCATGAGAGAAGTCTTTCAGAACCTCTGCTGCCTCAGATCTCATGTCCAGACTGTTATCTGTCGTTAATGTGCAACCTCAACTGCTGAGATGGTTACACAGACTTGTTTAGGCAAGTAAGTCCAACTTACTGAGAAAGAAACCTGCAAATGCTTCAAAGGTAAAACTATTTTCTTAGAAAAGCTAGTATGTAGAATAGATATTAGTATAAAGTACCTCAAGCCCATACTCCTAATGTTTTATATTAAATTTGAGAATTAACTATATATTAGACCTTTTAAGTTCTTGTAGTGTTTTAAGAGACTTTGGAATATTAGAGCATCTATCCAATTAGCTTTGTGATGAAGAAAAACTGCGTGACTGAGCAAAGATTTAGACTTCAGATTTTAAGTCGAAAGGTTTAAGAGAATTTTGCTAAATTTGTAAACATTTTTGAATATTTTAAATAAATTCAAGAGTCACCTGATGATGTGAATTTGTAAGAACTACTTAAATAGTTGGGAAGGATTTGTTAAGACAACTGACGATTTAAAAGCAAAGTCAATCAGACCTATAAATACAGTTTAGCTTAGTTAAACTCTCCTAAAATGTAGCCTCTTCTCTAAAAGTGACTGTTAAAATTTGCAGATTTTAAAATAGAATAATAACATATTTAAGTATTTTTAAAACTCAAAGAAAAATATCAGTTTTAAAATGAAATATTTTTTAAAAAGTAACTGCGATTTGTTTTTCCTGGGCATAAAAACTGCAATGACAGATTGGGAGACAAAGGTCCAGGTTCTAATTCTAATGCTCACTAACTTGCTTAGGCAGGTCATTTTATTTCTCAGTGCCTTAGTTTCCTGAGCTGAACATGGTGTGGCTAGCAGGGAGATTGTTTTTTTCTGTCTTTGCTATCTCTAATTTTAAAACTGGACAGTTACCGAAGAGAGGGATTTTGTATGATATCAGCCCCTTTAGAGCAATGAGGTCAAAATAAGCCATCGAATATGGGTAACTTCGAGTCCTTTTCAACATATTGCCAGAGGTAATTCAATGTACTGACCATCTTGATTTTGATGGTCATAGACTATTATCTCAAGCCCATGATTTTCAGGTCAGCAGTGAGGTGATTTGAACATAGCTTAAAAGTTACCTCCATGTATTGGCATCAGGATCAAAAACTTCAATGGTCTTCAAGTACGTTGTGCCATCAAAACCTCCTACAGCCATAAGCTGTCCATTCACTACTGCCAGGCCAACCTACGGGACCAAAATATAGTGGCTGCTGAAGAAACTAGAGAATCACTATGAAATTTAGACTGGTTTCTAGATAAATCTCTTTAATAAAAGATAAGTCTTTATGGCCTTACATTCTGGTTTACTTGAACACAGAAGGAAAAAAGTAATCACAAAAGTTATTTAATTATGAGAACTATAAAACTATATACCCAACTAGAATATTTACACAGAGTTGAAAACATTTATTTCTTGAAAATGTTAGGTAAAATGTTCACTGGGAGTGAGCAAGAACCTCCAAACTACTCTCAGTTCTTTTAGTATTTGCCTGTTCTGATCCACTACCTAAGTTGTCAGTAAAATTCTCTTTTAAAAGATAAGTTTAAAGTCCTTATTATGTCAGGACCTTCAGAAATCTATACTTTGCTTCCTTTTAACCTCACTTTCTAATGTAATCTATGTTGCATTAATCAGATTAGTTGCTAGTCCCAGAAAATAACATACTTTTAAAATGCCTCCATACTTTTGCATGTGTTGTTCCCTGATATTTTCTTTCCCTCTTCTAGAAAGTCTTACTCTTCTTTCATGGTACTTCACATGTAACTTTCTCTGGTAAGTCTCTTCACTGTTCCAAAAGTGAAGCATACTCTCCCCATGTTCTCCTATAATGCACATGCTGCTATTAGAGGGTTTTGTCTTCTGTGTTGTTTAGTCAGGAAGTTGTGTCTGACTCTTGTGACCTTATGGACTGTGGCCCTCCAGGCTCCTCTCTCCTTGGGATTTCCCAGCCAAGAATACTGGAGTGGGTTGCCATTTCCTACCCAGGGGATCTTCCCAACCCAGAGATCAAACCTATGTCTCCTGCACTGCAGACAGATTCTTTACCACTGAGCCACCAGGGAAACCCTAGTTAGCTGTAAACACTTCAATTTCCTTTACTAAATTGGGAACCCTTTCAGGATAGGAATCAATTCATACTCATTTTTGCTTTCCCAGAACATCAGTTCAGTCCCTGAACTGTGTCGGACTCTGTGACCCCATGGACTGCAGTATGCCAGGCTTCCCTGTCCATCACCAACTCCTAGAGCTTGCTCAAACTCATGTCCATTGAGTCAGTGATGCCATCCAACCATCTCATCTTCTGTCGTCCCCTTCTCCTCCAGCCTTCAATCTTTCCCAGCATCAGGGTCAGCTCTTACATCAGGTAGCCAAAGTATTGGAGCTTCAGTTTCAGCATCAGTCCTTCCAATGAATATTCAGATTGATTTCCTTTAGGATTAACTGGTTTGATCTCCTTGCAGTCCAAGGGACTCTCAAGAGTCTTCTCCAATGCCACAGTTCAGAAGGATCAGTTCTCCAGTGCTCAGCTTTCTTTACGGTCTAACTCTCACATCCATACATGTCTACTGAAAAAACCATAGCTTTGACTAGATGGACCTTTGTCGGCAAAGTAATGTCTCTGCTTTTTAATATGCTGTCTAGGTTGGTCATAGCTTTTCTCCCAAGGAGCAAGCAACTTTTAATTTCATGGCTGCAGTCACCATCTACAGTGATTTTGGAGCCCAAGAAGATAAAGTCTGTCACTGTTTCCATTGTTTCCCCAACTATCTGCCATGAAGTGATGAGACTGGATGCCATGATCTTCGTTTTTTGAATGTTGAGTTTTAAGCCAGCTTTTTCACTCTTCTCTTTCACCTTCTTCAAGAAGCTCTTAAGTTCCTCTTTGCTTTCTGCCATAAGGGTGATGCCATCTGCATAATTCAGGTTATTGATATTTCTCCTGGAAATCTTGATTCCAGCTTGTACATCATCCAGCCCAGCATTTTGCATGATGTACTCTGAATGTAAGTTAAATTCCTTTCCCAAGTTTTGAACCAGTGTGTTGTTCCATGCCCGGTTCTAACTATTGCTTCTTGACCTGCATACAGGTTTCACAGGAGGCAGATAAGGTGGTCTGGTTCTCTCATCTCTTGAAGAATTTTCCAGTTTGTTGTGATCCACACAGTCAATGAAGCAGAAATAGATGTTTTTCTGGAATTCTCTTGCTTTTTCTATGATCCAACAGATCCTGGCTATTTGATCTCTGGTTCCTCTGCCTTTTCTAAATCCAGCTTGAACATCTGGAAGTTCACGGTTCACGTACTGTTGAAACCTAGCTCGGAGAATTCTGAGCATTACTTTACTAGTGTGTGAGATGAGTGCAATTAATTGTGCAGTCGTTTGAACATTCTTTGGCACTGCCCTTCTTTGGGATGGAATGAAAATTGAAGTTTTCCAGCACATAGTAAGCACTTGATAAAGAAAAGTGAAGTCACTCAGTGTCTACCAGGCTCCTCTGTCCATGAGATTTTCTAGGCAAGAATACTGGAGTGGGTTGCCATTTCCTTCTCCAGATCTTCCCGACCCAGAGATTAGAACCTGGGCCCCCCGCATTGTAGGCAGATGCTTTACCGTCTGAGCCATCAGGGAAGCACTTGATAGTTCGGTTCAGTTCAGTCGCTCAGTCGTCTCCTACCCTTTGTGACCCCACGAATTGCAGCACGCCAGGCCTCCCTGTCCACCACCAACTCCCGGAGTTCACTCAGACTCATGTCCATCGAGTCCGTGATGCCATCCAGCCATCTCATCCTCTGTCGTCCCCTTCTCCTCCTGCCCCCAATCCCTCCCAGCATCAGAGTCTTTTCCAATGAGTCAACTCTTTGCATGATAAGTATTGGCTAAATGAGTGGATATATAATCAACACAATGTAGCAGTGAAAACAATAGGAACATGACAAAGAAGCTGCTGTTGACACTAATAAAGAGCCACAGGCATGTGACTGCTTTGAGTAGCTGATGCCCACTGGTGGTGGTCTCGGATCTCGGCAAACCAGAATTCACTCCCTTTTATCAGATTATGAAATTGTTAGCTAAAGCTGGGTTATCCCACCTGTTATCCTGCATTGATGGGCTCCTGATGGGATCAATGGTTTATTGGTTAAATTTCACCCTGAGTCAAATCTCCTAGAATGGATAACTTCTACACTCCACTCTGGAAGTTTCTTGTAGTCACAGGTCATTGTTCATGGTGTAGACCAGGACACAGGTCATCTAGACGATAGATGGGATAGACTCAAACCAGTCTGTGTAGAATGGTGGTGGGGCCAGATGTGTTTCTGCCTAAACATTTAATTGATACATCAACTACTTAGAATATCACCTAGAAACACTAGGTAGGAATATTTAGCTTCATTAGGTATAGATGAACCCATATATATCTGATAGATATCAATGAACATGAGCAAAATTAGGTAACGTAGTAGATAAGACAGGATGCCTTTCAAAGAAGCAACTGATTATAAGATAAAATATAAGATGCAAATTATTACATAGAATGGATAAACTACAAGGTCCTACTGTATAGCACAGGGTATACTATATTCAGTAGTCTGGGATAAACCATAATGGAAAAGAGTATTAAGAATATAACTATACACTTTGTTATACAGCAGAAATAAACAATGTAAATCAACTATAATTCAATAAAAATAAATCATAAAAAGAAATTCTCTAAGTAAAGATACGATTGGATATAAGTTATGTATCTTCTTGTGATAACAGTAATCAAAAGAAATTAACATTTTTTTTTCCAGTACAAAAGTAATAGGGGTTGTTCTGCATACAGAGTGCATCCCCTCTGTGTCCCACTGTATTATATTTTACAGATCAGACTTCTGCACAGCCCTCCCTCTTTTGCTGCTTGCTTTTCAGTTTCTAGTAGCCAGGCACTTACTCCACTACGGCGGGATGTCATAGCCACCACTGGAGACCACTGGTTAGTTCTGGGGTTGTATCTCTCAGCACTGCTAAGCTCTGTAGTGTCATCTCTGCCTCCTACGGCATAGATCATATCCTGATACACCGCACAGCCTAGGTGTTTCCTCCGGGTCCCCATAGGGGCTATGGTGTGCCATCTGTTTTCCTGAGGATTGTAACGCTCCACTGCAGGGGAAAGAAAAGCCAGTAAGTGACTGTTCACCCATTTCCTCCCACCTCTGGTTTTCTTCAGAGCTAGTCTGCTTTTTGATAACGTGTTTTTTTTTTTTTTTTTTCAATAAGCAGTCTGATTTTTGCTTTTGAGAAAGACTCATCTACCTCTGGACAATACCACTATACTCTCATCAGGGACTGATTTCTTTTAGGTATGGTTGGTGGAAAGGACATGTGTTGGTGTCAAAGTACCTATTCTAAGCTAGGTGACTTGTGGCATCTCTTTGTATGTTTAAATTACTATAAACCATTTTATAGTAAATGGTTTATAGTAATAAGTTTCTCTCTCTAGCATTTATATAATGTTAATTTATATAGCATTATATAAATGCTATAAATTCCCAGTAACTTGTGAAATGAAGGGAGAACGAAATACTTTGGAAATACACCAGTAGACTATGGCTGCAGAAGACCTGATGAAGAGCTATGAGTTGCACTCTCCTAGTGGAAAAATAATGTTCTTAATAAATTACAGGATAACATGGACGTCTTATACTTTTTGTGAGGGGACTCTCCTAAGAAAGATGTGTTGATTGGGGGGAAGCAGACTGACTTGGGAAGGGACTAACCTGTGTTGAGTGGAGATGTCCCATCAGAGCCACCTACAGCATATAAGAACCCTCCTAACACAGCCACAGCTACGCCTAGTCTTCTGGTACTCATAGAAGCCACCCGAGTCCACTTGTTCTCCTTTGGATCATACCTGCAGTAAGAGAAACCAAAGACTGCATGCATGTTTTTGTTAAGTGAAGCTGTTTCCATAAGATATGAAATCATGCTAAAGATATATTAGATATATAGATCTGCTATGGTCCAGTGTACAGTGATTATCTAACATATTTTCCATTGTTATTAGTATTCTGACTTATGATGCTAGAAATCTGAAAACTACATTTCTCCTTTGCTAACGTGGCTCTCTACTAGATTTTGCCAAAAGGAAAGACTAGACACTTTCTGTTTGTTTGCCAACCCTGTCAATATTGTCTCAGCAATGGCCCTTCACTCTGGCTGTCACAGTTAATTTCAGATTCTAGACTTTTTCTGGCACTTCCAAGCTAAGCCTTGTCGGAAGTTTTAGTCATAGCTCTGAGAAGCAGCTCCTGAGTTCCTGAGATAACAGTACCACTGCTCCAGTTATCTACCACTGTGTAACAAACCACCTCAAACTCAGTGACTTTACACACTAACCATATGTTTCCATGAATCAGGAATTTAGGAAGGGCTTCACAAGAAGTACACACATAGTACAGCCACTATGGAGAACAGTGTGGAGATTCCTTAAAAAACTGGAAATAGAACTGCCACATGACCCAGCAACCCCACTGCTGGGCATACACACCGAGGAAACCAGAACTGAAAGAGACACGTGTACCCCAGTGTTCATCGCAGCACTGTTTATAATAGCCAGGACATGGAAGCAACCTAGATGTCCATCAATAGACAAATGGATAAGAAAGCTCTGGTACATATACACGATGGAATATTACTCAGCCACTAAAAAGAATACATTTGAATCAGTTCTAATGAGGTGGAAGAAACTGGACCTATTATACAGAGTGAAGTAAGCCAGAAAGAAAAACACCAATACAGTATATTAACGCATATATATGGAATTTAGAAAGGTAGTAATGATGACCCTATATGCAAGACAGCAAAAGAGACAGATGTAAAGAACAGACTTTTGGACTCTGTGGGAGAAGGCAAGGGTGGGATGATTTGAGAGAATAGCATTGAAACATGTATATTATCTTATGTGAAATAGATTGCCAGTCCAGGTTTGATGCATGAGACAGGGTGCTCTGGTGCACTGGGATGACCCTGAGGGATGGGATGGGGAGGGAGGTGGGAAGGGAGTTCAGGGTGGGGAACACATGTACACCCATGGCAGATTCATGTCAATGTATGGCAAAAACCACTACAATACTGTAATTAGCCTCCAACTAAAATAAATAAATAAATGAAGAAGAAGAGAGGATGAAGTATAGTATACTCTTGCCAGTAATTAAGTACATGAGATTCCAAGACCTAATCTCTAAGATAGAATGACAAAAAAATGATGGAGCAAGAAATTAAGAATAGAATCTATTTCACCAAAATTCACTGATGTGTAAAAGTATAAAGTAAATCAAGGCAGCCCACTAATATTTCCCTAAGTATACTTCAAGAATTAATGAGAATCCATATATAAAATACTTTATAGTCCTTATAAGATATATACTGCACCAAGAATTAATCATTTTTCTGAAGGAATTCTGAGGAAAGTCATTCTAAATACTGGGGGAAAAAATCAGAACAGATTTCAGAAGTTGGTATGCTTGATATCATACATAAAATGTAATTTAAAATATGATTCCAACATTTCAATGTTAGGCTCAGCCTGTGTAACATATAACTTTAAAAACTGGGTTATATCTTTCATCTTCCTAGACTATAAGGTTAACTGAAAACCTTTTCCTTACAGCTCATGGGAAATCTACTGGATAGTGATTTTCTAGTGTTCTAAATTATTCCTTTTAAAAAGCCCTCTATATTCTTTTAAAAAAAACTGAAAATGAGTTAAAAAAATCACCTTTCCACAATGTTGAGGCAAGACACGCCATCCTGGCCACCCACAGCATAGAGGAAGCCTCCAAGCACAGCCACACCAACACTCGTCCTACAGGTGCTTGTGGGAGCCACATCACTGCTCCACTGGTTTGTTTTGGGGTCGTACCTGCAGAGAACACATCAAGACAGGGTCTGTATTACACAAAGGAAATTTGGCTAGGCTTATAAACACAGGGACATATGATATAGTTAATATTTAATCATTTCCACCCTATTTAATTCAATTTGTTTTTAAGTGTGTGTTTTTTTAAACTTCTATGGCACTGATTCTTCTGATGTTCATGTTATTTTTCTTTTCAGCTACAGAATTTGTATCTCTAGATCTTGATACACTGAAAGGTTACATAGATGTATTTCATAAGTATCAAGAACATGGCTGAATGAAAAAGGGTAGGTGACAAGAAGCTAGAAGTTATTAAACAAATCAATTGTATGTTTCCAGTGTGCCAGGCATTGTGATAGAAATGGGAGAAGATATTTTAGCAATTATAGCCAATGTGACATGAAAAAGTATATTCAAAATACTTGTGAAAGATCAGAGGACTGAGTAACTAGTCTGCATGGTGCCAGACAAGGCTTCATATAATAAGTAACCTTTGAATCTTTAAGAGATATTCCAGGGAAGAGAGAACGGCATGCAAACATATAGGCAAAAAGGACCAAGGGGTAAAGCATGTCCAGGAACTGCAAGCAATTTGGTGGGTCTGCGCTAGAGTGTTTAAGAAATAGTGGTGTGCTGAGGAAGACAGACTGGAAAAATAGGTGGAGGTCAGATCATAAAGGACTTATGTGTCACAGTAAGTGGTCTAGGCTGCCAACTAGTGCCACAAACACAAAACTAAAGCAACAAGTTACATCAGTTTCTAATTAGTATCTCAAACAAAACAATATGGATAGTACAGAAAAAAATTCAAATTCACCTTACCTTTCAACACTGTTGAGATAAGAGGATCCATCATGGCCTCCTACTGCATATAACAGGTCATCAAGAACACTGACTCCAACTCCACACCGCCTTTTGCTCATTGAAGCTACCATTCGCCATTCATTAGTCTGTGGATCATATCGTTCAACACTAGAAATGGCATCTCCACTGCACCAGCCACCAACTGGGGAAGTAACAGAAACGGTCAGGAGAATATCTGTCCTAAAGCATATCACTCACTGCTAACCATTAAATAGCCCTAATGCTTGGACTTGCCAGATGCCTCTGGAAGCAAGTTACAACATAAATTATGATTTTTGCTTATTCCACTGGGATTACCATAATCTTATTCTTTTTGGGGGAGGGATTTTTGGCTCATCTACTCATGATCTCTTTATAGACTGTCTTGTGACTAAAAATAATACAGAAACTCTTATGACATATTTCAAAATGTTTTGCTTTCTGTTTATCTGGTCTGTATTGAATTCTATAATATCCAACATGACATTTAAGATCAGAAAACATTTTGAATAAATTACATTTTTCAAAAGTAACACTCAGAATAAAAGGTTCAGAGTTCAGTAAAGCTCTGAGTACTCCCTGAAAAAAAAGAAAACTAATTATAGCAGAAAGTTTTAATTTGTTATCCTTTAAAATCATCTCTACTTCAATCTAAAATAAGAGCTAGATTCTGGAGCATAGAGGGCGAGGTCTAAAGATAATTTAACCGCAAAACATTTGAAAACTAATGGTTTCAAGGAGGTCTCAATAACTTCCTGAGCCAGAATAAAATGAGAATGTCTAACCGTCTTCTGCTGGACTTGAAAACTCACTTCCTTATTTCAAATCTCAATATGTTGTATACATTTTATTATGGTTTCATTTAAATTAGGATATTCAACTAATACTAAGTATTCAACTAAGTCACAGTTTTGTATATATCAATTTGCTTCAATTTGAATTCTGTTCTGGGATATATGCCTGGAGTTTCAATATCAGAGAAAGCACCTTCACTTCTAACATTAAATTTGGCTGTAAATGTGAGGGTTACAAACACCTGAGACAAATCAAACAGCCTAATTATTAAAACTCAGGCACAATTTTATAATGAAAGCCACTGAAACCAGCTTTTTATTGGCTTTCATGGCTGCAAATGAAGTTAATATCACTTTATAAACTGTGTTTTTTGATACTAAAGGGAAAAAAAGATAGGCCATTAAGAAATCAAATTTAAACCTTTCTTGTGACCTGGGGAAACAAGAAAAGGAAAGAGCTGTTCAATTCCACTGCCTCATGGCAATTTTCTGTGAACTATAATTTCCAAAGCAGCAGGTGACTGCAATAACTGGGACTGAATTAAGTTATTATTAGAAGTCAAGCACACTGTACTTGGGGCATTCCAGGTGGCTCAGTGGTAAAGAATCTGCCTGCCAAGTAGGAGATGTGGGGTTCGATCCCTGGGTATGGAAGATCCGTTGGAGGAAATGGCAACCCACTCCAGTATTCTTGCCTGGGAAACTCCAAGGACAGAGGAGCCTGATGGGCTACCATCCATAAGGCTGCACAGAGTTGGACATGACTGAGTGAGTGAGCACACATACATGCACATGGTATTTAGCAAGATAAAGTGTATGCAGTTTCTGCTGTGAGAATTACCAATTTGTGTTAAGTGATGTACTTAAGGAAAAATATTGCTGAAAAGGGGACAGGGGATTTTATATGTGTGAGATGTTGACTCCAAAAAAAAATTACTTCAAAGACAGATTTGGTCAAAAAGTGTTACCTTAAAGTAGGCAACTTTCATAAAGTATCTGTGATAAAGATCAAAGAACTTTAAACACTAAAAAAAAAAAAAAAAAAAAAGAAATACAGAATTGAGAAGCATCAAGAAACCTAATGGAAAACAAGAGGAAAAGCCAGAAGACATCAATAGGAGTAAATGCTTCTGAGTAAAAAAACTACTGAGGTTATAGATTTGATCTTAGGCTTCCAGGATAAAGGAAGACTAAATTTTCCAAAGTTAAGTGAGAACTGGTAATTTGCATTCCAAAGATAATGTAAACAAAATTGCAATAATAAAGAAAATTAAGGATTAAGTTTTAAGTAGAGACAGATGAGTCAAGATCTAAAATATCAGTGTAATAGTATGACTCACGAATAAAGGTCAGATCTGGCATAAAGAGACTAAGAAAGCAGGGAAAACCAATACCAGTTGTAGAGAAAAGCCATTAGAAAAGACCAGCCATTAGAAGAGACCTAATGGCTTTTCTCTACAAATGAAAATGGAAACCTTGATAGTGTAAAAGAAGTGATAGATGTTTTAACTTTTATTCTTTATATTTTTCTGTTAATCAATTTCTATATTGCATGTGTGAGTCAGTGAAAGTTGCTCAGTCATGTCTGACTCTTTGTGACCCCGTGGACTATACAGTCCATGGTATTCTCCAGGCCAGAATACTGGAGTGGGTAACCATTCCCTTCTCCACGGGATCTTCCCAATCCAGGGATCAAACCTAGGTCTCCTGCACGGCAGGCAGATTCTTTAGCAGCTGAGCCACCATATTGCATGTGTATTCACTTCTATGTTCAGAAAAAGATAATGTTACTCAAAAATAAATCTTTCACTTACAAAGTGACATTAACAATCCATTATTCTTTCCAAATTTTACTTTTCTATTCATTATGATGGGTCAATGCTAATTTCTCACTAGTGTTCAGCAGGATCAACAGCATGCAATTAATCTTTATTTAGTGCCTGTTCTGACAAGATTGCTATACAATCTAGAAACTACAAAGATAAATCAGAACTGGTCCTTGCTCTGAAGTAATAACAATATAGTAGAGGAATCAGATACCCAATCAGCAATATGAAATTATGAGATTACTAGCAAGAGTTTGAGATCATGAAATTGATCCAATTTAAATGGCTTTAAATGGCTTCTAAAGAAGGCAAAGTGTGATTCATTAATACCGTTATACAATAAAAACAAATGAGATGTTAGTGAAGATGGTTACAGATTGAAAACACGGCACCTGACAATTTATAATCATGTCACATTGGAAGAAAATGGTGGGAACCAGCAGGATAGAGACAGCAGTTGTTGAATAATCCAAGTGAAAGAAAGAAAGAAAATTAAGTTGCTCAGCCATGTCTGACTCTTTGTGACCCCATGGACTGTAGCGTACCAGGGTGAAGTCAAGTTTAAATTTCTATTTAATAGAGCTACATTATTTTCTCTCAGCATCCCCAAAGGTGTACCTTGTCTAGTTCCACTGGATTGGTATCCTCCCACCACTGAATCCAGAAAGAACCCTAGATGTGAAATATACTTCCCATACACCTATTTGGTTTAGTCTCTAGCTTTCGATCATATAGGGCTTCTCTTCTGTCCACTTTCCCCTGAGTTTCCATTATCCTCCCCTCTTCCTTAATCTAGCTGTTAATCTCTGCCAGAATGTTTTGAGGCTCATGAAGCAGTAGTATATTGTTATCCCTACTTCAGGTACTGTACCAGCCAAGTAAAATATTTACTAGATCTTGATAACAATGTATATACCTCCACAAAGATGGCCCTACTACTAGAATTCCTGAAATCAACCTGATATCATGAAAATAAACCACAGGTATCAAATAATTAGATTTTGCATCCTTCTAATTAAAAAAAAATAGATAACCAACTTTCAAAATTGGGGAAAGAGAAACTCTGATGTTTATAGCATTCTTATATGTACAGGGAGCTGGCACAACAAACTGCTTTTATAAATAAAAGACCTTTAATAATATAATTTATCTGGTTTAACCAACAAAGCTAAACTAATGTTATAAAGATTTCCCTGGGAACTTAACCAGATCGGGCAATAAATTTATTCACCAACTGATGGCAACTATAGATGCTATGTGGGAGTGAAGAGGCAGATGTATATAGGTGTGAGCATGCAAGCAAGTGTCTGTGTAAACCTTAAATGAGTATGTGAATATGTACCTGAGCATGCATATATAGGAATGAAAGTCAGGAATAAATAAGAATGATAATAGAAATAAATTTGCTAATAACAATGAACAGAGGCATTAGGATACTAGGAGTATAGGAGAATTCAGAACATGATAAATTAATAATTGAGTTTGAAATCTAAAACAAGAATGAAGGAATGCTTTCAAAAGAGAGAAAAAAACCTGATGAGGATTAAAGAGAAAAAGAAAACTTGGCATCCATTTTCTTCTTGAAGAAATGCAGCAATACTCTATGTGAAGAAATTGAGATGAAAAAACTTAAAAAGGAGAAATCAAACATAAATTGTCAAACTTTTCTTCTAAAAATGTAAGGGAAAATATATTGCCACTTGCCAAGAGAAAATAAAACTGAAGGGAAAAAGATAGGCAACTGGTTAGGTTGATGGGAAAGGATACTATGACCCAGTGATTCTATGGGATTTCTTGATGAAAAGTGATAGAAAACTTCACACATCAAACAGAATCCCAGGAAGCCTACATTTAAGAGTAATGGAATTCTGAAATGTGGGAACATAAATAAAAAGATTACCATAGGTTCCATCTTTCTCCATGAATCAGGATTTGAAAAGAAAAACTGAAGAGAAAGAATTTGCTATAGATTGAATGTGTCCCTCCGAAATTCATATATTGAAATCTAATCCTCAGTGTGACAGTATCAGGTGGTGAGGCTTTAGGGACGTGCTCTGTCATGAATGGAATTAGTGCTCTTATAAAAGAGACTTCACAGAGATCCTGAGCCCCTTTCTCTACCTGAGGACAAAGCAAAAGATGAAAAGATGGAGTCTATGAAGAAGAATGAAGCGGGCCCTCAGCAGACACCAAAATACTTCCCAGCCTTCAGAACTGTAAGAAATAAATAAATTTCTACTCTTTGTAAGCCACCCAGTATATGCTTTTCTGTTATAGCAGTCTGAGCAGAACTAGTGAGAAAATGTTTTACCAAACATTGTGAAAGTTGTTATTCAAGTGACTAAGGGAGCTGAATTTGTGTGGATAGAAGTAAAACATCTAAGATCGAAAGTTCTCAGATATTTAGGGGCAGATGGCGGCAGCAGAATGATACAACACTATGTCTTGGGCTCAATCTAGCTTAGGAGAGCTACAAAAGAGTATAACTGTTTGATGTAAGATAATGTTTTTTGACAGTTCCATGTACTTATGAGGTGACTTGCATACTGGAATATAAATTCATGCATATGACTTATTGTAACAAAACACCCAGTGCATGACATTTTTAGGTCATATAAAAATACAGCATTCTTTCGAAAGTACCAGTGTTGGATCATGAGTTAAGAGGCAAGATACATAAATTATTTTTTGTTTTCAAAAGGTCTGTACGTTTTTTTTAACATTAAAAATGTCTTATTTATTTATTTTTTGGCCACGCACTGTGTGGCATGCAGAAGCTTAATTCTCCGGATTGAACTTGTGCCTCCTGCAGTGTGAGTGTGGAGTCTTAACCCCTGGGCCGCCAGGGAAGTCCCCATGGTAAGTCATTACGTATTTCTTATGACAGTGGACATCACAACTATCCAAAGGACTGCTCAAATGACAATTTCTCATGTGGAAAATATTCAGTTTAGCCACAGTATATGAAGATCCAAACCTGCAAAGAGTACTTCTCCACATCGAATAGGTTTCCGTGGTCTTGTCCTTGGTCCTTGCATTAATGGTCGTTCTTGAGGCAATAGGAGATAGTTTTTAGCCTCATCTACCAAGTCTCTGTGAAAAAAATTCTGCCTTTATTCCAAATGTCTAAATAATATTGTTAGTCAAATCTCAATATGGTTAAGGTATATGTAAGATGGCAAAGGGGAGCAGCATAAATCAAACCAAATCATGAATGCCAGCCAGCATTTTTATTAATTTAGGCTAGTTATTTATTTTGGGGGGGCACATGGCATGTGGGATCTCAGAGATTGAACCCGTGTACCCTGCACTGGCAGCTTGGAGTGTTAACCACTGGACTGCCAGGGAAATCCTGCCAGCCAGGATTATAAAGGTCACAAACAGGACAGCAATGATGCTAGTCACACTATGAGTTGTGAATTGACTGGTATTTCCATCGTGACTTCATATCTTACTGCAAATTAGTCTAAAACTCAACATACTTGAGACTAACAATGACTTATGGGAAACTAAAAATTACAACTTAATTACCAGTCTGCATAGTTACTGCCTTCTAGTGAACTTGATTAGCTTTTGCAGGATATTGGCAAAGGAGCACATCAGCCACAACACTAGATATTTGCTAGATTAATTTAAGTAATAAAACTAGGTCAAAATTTGGATTGCTAAAAAGAAACACCGTACTATCATTTAACATTAATTTTCTATTTGGGACTGTATGAATAGTTCACTCTCAATAAATCTACAGAGGATGAACAGTTTTGTCTTTTTCTATGAAGATACTTTATGAGAAGAACCTAGTAATTACACTTGTTAAATAAAGTATCCTAACTTAAACTATTTATGTACTTACTTCACTTGAGTCCTTTGAGTGATTCAGTATCTGACTAGTACAAATTCAATCTGTTACTCTGTTCTTTCTCAACTCTGAAAGTGCTTCCTAAATTACACTATATTTCCATTTCTCTATTTATATTACAACAAGTAATTTATTCCTGCTGGACCAGTGCAAGGCGTGACCCCATAATGTACTTCCAGTATATGATTTGCTAAGGCCTCTTCTGAATTTATGCTAAAAATAAAAACAAAACCCCTCAAAATCCCAAGCTGATGATCAAGAACTTTTTCTAGCTTCCCCAGCTAAAAACAAAGACTGTGATCTCCTTCTTGCTGGTTTTTAATTAAGTTGTTCAAGCGTTCCTAGAAAGAATATTACAGAGCTAATACTTAGGGCAAACACAAAATTAACAGTAACAAGAATAACAGGGGCTTAATACATATTAACACATTTATTCTCCACTACAGCCCTATGGAATAGGTATAAAAATATTATCCTTATTTCATAAATAAAGGAACTGTACCAGAAAGAGGTTCAAGTAACTTGAATAAGGTCACACAGCTAGTAAATAATAAGGTCATGATAAAAAGAACAGGCTGCTTCCTTTTTTTAAACTTTTTATTTTGTATTGGGGTGTAGCCAGTTAACAATGTTGTGATAATTTCAGGTGAACATCAAAGGGACTCAGCTATACAGTAGGTCCTGTTGGTTATCCATTTTAAATATAGCAGGGTATACATGTCCATCCCAAACCCCCATATCTTCCCCTCCCCCCACCCCAACAACCGTAAGTTTGTTTAGGTAGGAACAGGCTTCTTTTAAGAGTAACTTTGTGAGTATTTAGGGGAATTAATTACCATTTGTCTTTAAGTTTAAAAGGTAAACACATAAAAACCCTCTCTAACACCTCCTGTTAAGGGAACAGACTTCAAATTATTGAAGAAATGCAAATGAATCTATTATGTTCTATCTCTGCTCTAGAGATCCCTGATTCTGGAACAAGTTTATTTGGTCACTAAGGGAGATCCAAAGGTTTGTGTAGTTTAAAGAGAATTCTGACTCACTGTTTCATTTTTATAAATGTAACATGCTGGGAAGAAATGGTTAAAAACACCAGGAGGTTTCATATTTGAAACTAAACCATAAAATCTGTCAAGTGGAAAAGTAGTTTATTAAATTTTATATATACTGTAGATCAGAGATAGCCCAATAACATAAATGTTTTGTTTGTCTTGTAAAAACATTTAGAATTTCTTTCAATCAAAAAAAATTTTTGAAACTGTGTCATCAAACTCTAGTGGAAATCTTTCCACAGCTGCTTTAAAGGTGTAGCAGACCTTTAACTCTGTCTACAAACTCAGAGAGCAAGGCTGGTCCTATTTCCTAACAAGGCATATGTGATGGAATGAAAAAGTGCTTCTGACACACTTTTATGATGGAGTCAACAACATTATTTAACTTATCTCAAGAAAAGATATACTGGCAGAGAATTGTCTCTTCAAACTCAAGCTTGCATTAAATCTTAGAAATCTACCTCTTTATTGCCACTTCTACACCAATAAATACCACACATTAAAAAAAAAAAACCTAATGGAATGGAATACTGGAAATGCAGTCTTCTCTTCTTCCATCTCCTCTTGACTAGCCCAGAAGAAAAATCTGTTAAATACTGTCTTGATTACAGCACTAAAAAATATAATATTTAGGAAGCAATACAAATAAGGAAATTAGGAGAGAACAGGAATGTTTAGTTGTTGATTTTTCCCATCCAGGACCATTCATACCTGCATTCTTCGTCACTTTTGATGAGGGGATCAGAGCCTACAGTGCCCACCAGGAACTTGGGACTAAGCAAAGGCAACCGAACATGCTGTAGCACCTATGAGATAATAAACACTATTAAAGGCACAAACGCCATCTATAAGGTATTTAAGAGAATACATAACTCATGCTTCCCGATTGTGTTTCCAACTGTTTTGAGATCTAATTGGATGAATTAATTGATCTAATAAATAATGAGGGTGGAAGGCATAAATACAAAACTAAATTTATTCCAACCACCAGTTTACTGATTAGAATAATCAGTATCACTTTAGCATGCTTCTTTATGCTTTCAGTAGTATAAGCTCTTCTAATAACAGTCTACAAGAATATACTATTAAATTGCTAAGGACTGTAATCTTGCCTGGAAAATCCCATGGATGGAGGAGCCTGGTGGGCTGCAGTCCATGGGGTCGCTAAGAGTCGGACACGACTGAGCGACTTCACTTTCATTTTTCACTTTCATGCATTGGAGAAGGAAATGGCAACCCACTCCAGTGTTCTTGCCTGGAGAATCCCAGGGATGGGGGAGCCTGGTGGGCTGCCGTCTATGGAGTCGCATAGAGTCGGACACGACTGAAGCGACTTAGCAGTAGCAGCAGTAATCATAATAACAAGAACATCAAACATGTCATTTAGTGACCACTCATGACCCATATCATTCCTTTACTCTTCAAACTGCGGTGGGATTTCCAAATCATAGAGAAGGGAGACATGATAACTGCCATCCTTGCTTTCTTTTGTTCATTATGTACCATTTAGGTTCTGATTTATGCTATAGCCCAAACCTAGAGTTAATGCAAAACAGAGGAAGCAAAGGAGCAAAAAGTTCATAATGATAAACACTTAAAATGCTTAACACTTAATCTCCTTGGTTATTTGAAAAGAGATGGTCTTTCTTACTGTCTAATACAAATGACAGTGATAACTTTTTTTTTTTTTGGCAAATCAAATATGTATTATTTTATCCTATACAAAACAGTTACTTAAAGAAGCATTTCCCTGCATACCTGGGGTAACTGAGGACGTCTTTCTTGAATACTGTATTTAACCCAGGCCATCACTGCATTGAACACCTGTTCTTCACTGCGAACATTTAGTTCATCACTAGATATTATATCAATGAGTTGATTGGCTGGAAGCAACATGAACTCTTCACTTTCCATCACCTGTTGGAAGTTAGGTAATAATAAAAGGGAAAACATTTTGTGATCAGATTTGACTGTTGCAATATTTTCCTTCAGGGTTGTAGGGCAAAGCTTTATTTCACAATGGAGCTGAAGTTCAATATAGTACCAGAGGACAAGAAAAGTTTAAAAAGAAAAAAAGATAGGTAGATCACAGAAGGTTTTTAGAACAATGAGACTATCCTGTATGACACTACAGTGGTGGACACATGTCATTATACATTTGTCAAAACTCATAGAATGTACAATACCAAGAGTGAATCATAATGTGAGTTATGGACTTTGGATGCTAACATGTCAATGCAGGTTCATTAGTGGTAACAAACGTATTTCTCTGGTGCAGGATGTTGATATTGGGAGAGGTTATGTGTGTCGCTTACTAAATGGACATGAATTTGAGCAAACTCCGGGAGATAGTGAAGGACAGGAAAGCCTGGTGTGCTATAGTCCATGGGGTCACAAAGAGTCGGATATGCTTAGCGACTGAACAACATGTGTGTGTGGAGAAAAGGGTATATGGGAACTGTACTTTCTGCTCAATTTTCCTGTGACCCTAAAACTACTCTAAAAAAATAAAGTTTATTAATTAAAAAAAAAGGAACATAGAAGAATACAGATGGAACAATTCAAATTTAGGAAAAATAGTAAATTGTGATTTAGACAATTTAAGAAAAAATGATGCTTTTTTTTCCTCAGTATGAAGTATCAAGATAAAAATTTATATTCAAAATATAAACTATACCAAATTTTAACTCCAGAAATTAAGAGGCATATAAAAAAAATTGGAAAAGCTTTCAGAGGAAGGTTAGTTGCTGAAAGGGCAATGTCTAGGACAGAAACACCAAGGGGCCAGTTTGAAAAAAGAATGAGGGTGTCAGCATTTCTGTAAGCAAGAAAAACATAATGATATAAGCCATTAGACCCAAGAAAACCCCTCTGAGGGCCACACCACTCAGATATATTCATATTCTCATACGTATATATGAAACTATAAACATATAATTTATCTGTATCCAAGGTTTGAGGAACTGTCAGAATGCAGATGAAATGGCAACAAGGATGTTATCTGATTGTGCAGTTCAGCCACAAATCTCAAAATCTTGTAAATCTTGTCAAGATTGAATGTGGAGTAAAAGGGACAGGGTGCAAAGCAAACAGTCACTGCTATACTTCATGTGGCTTCTGTCTCATTCAGAACATTGTTCTGCCTGTGATGTCTATTAGTGTAGGAAGGATATAGTTTAAGAGCTCAAATTCCCACCATGCAACCTCTGATGCATATGCTATATTCTCTCAGGGCAGGGCTATTTTCATGCTCATCAAAAAAATCAGAATATTTAGCAGGATTTGAGATAAGCCATAGCAAGTTTACTACTTGGTTAAGAACTTTTTCCCAAGCACATCAGAAAAAAATACAAACCTCAAAACAATTAAGGGCCATATAAAGTCAGCTGTACTTATAGTAGAAAATACTAAAGAGCACTTCAATTTTTATGCCACAAGTCTTAATATTATCTGAGTGAGAAACCCTCTGGGGCTCAGGAAATGAAATTGGAAACCTTTAAATTTTACGTAAGGTTGCTTAGCCAGGTCACTTAGTAGTTAGAATGCCTGCACTGTATCCTCTGCAGCAGCATTGTTGGATTTAGCAAATAATATATGGCATGATTATCCTAAAAACTACTTGTTCATCTGGAATAAATTCAACTGGACACACCGTATTTTGTCTGGCACACTTATGTTGGGGGGTGTAAAGTTAAGGGCCAGATTTGGGGCCAAGTTCTAGATGAAGTATGTTGACCTTCAGCATGCAAAACTTTAGCAAGGCTGTATGTTTCTTTCTTCTTAATTTTTCTTCAATTTGATTTCTTTACTAAAGACAAGTCATATCATATATCTTTGTGAAGTTCCTTAACATTGTTTTAGAATCTTGTCACAGTATAAAATTTTCCCCCAATTTAGTGATTATAGAACAAATATTATATAAATATCAAGGATCACCAAGTTTGAAGTTTATGAATAAATCACTCTGATATTAACAAGTCACTTAATGGAAACCTTAGAAGACAAGAAGACAAAAACACCTGTGTGAGAAAATATTTTTTGCCACTAAGAGTAAAAAGAATACTTTTGATGAACAAAGATATTAATGATCTACCATTAGGGCAAATCTAGCACTAAATTCTATCCTCGAACCAAACAACCAGGTTAAGAAAACACTGCTTTAAAATACCCGCCTTTTATTTTTGAAGTTTTTTTTTTTTTTTTTTTAATGTGGATCATTTAAAAAGTCTTTATTGAATTTGTTACAATATTGCTTCTGTTTTATGTTTTGCTTTTTGGGGGCTGAGGCATGTGGGGTTTTAGCTCTCTGACGCATGTAGGATCGAACCTGCATCCCCTACATTGTAAGGTGAAGTCATAACCACTGGGCCACCAGGGAAGCCCCCAAATAACTGCTTTTTAAGTAAGAGCTTCCAGGAAATCTAAATTTTAAGTCCCACACTATTATGGTAAAAGCTTACTTTTAGTTTCTTCAGATAAATGTAGATGCAGTTTGAAGAATGAATAAAGCTGAAAACAAGAATGAATAAGGAAAATATTCTAGAGTTGTAACAGAAATGAATGGTAAACTCAGTGGCATTGAGTTGAAAGAAAAAAATTATGTTTATGAGCAAGCATAACACTGTATGAATTAAATTTGTTGTTGTTTAGTTGCTAAGTCATGTCTGACTCTTTGTGACCCCATGGACTGTAGCCCACCAGACTCCTCTGCCTATGGGATTTTCCAGGCAAGAATACTGGAGTAGGTTGCCATTTCCTCCTCCAGGATGAATGAAGTTAGGCGTAAGAAAATAGAAGGAAATTAAATAGAGATTTAAGTCTGAAAATAATTTAAATGAATCACAAGTGGTAAGCCCTAAATGGTGACTTACTTTGCATCTACACAGAACCATTCTAGTCCATGAACAAAGTAAGGTTTTCTTCACTGGGATTTTATTATATCAGGTTCACTTTGGAGGCAGGGTTAGAACTGCAAGGGATTCTAAAACCTTCTGTATTATTAAGAATATTCTTCAGATATTTGTAACTATCTTAGAACTAAAACTCAAGCTATGTTTAAAGCAAGAAATTAAAAAAAATCAACTTTATTTAAAACATACAGTTCAATAAATTTTGATAAATGTACACATGCATGTAACCATTACCATAATCAAGATATAGAACATTACCATCATCCCCAAAGAGTCTAAAGCAGGGATTTCTTAATCTGGGGTCCAATGACTTTGGCAAATTATTTTGGAAATTCTCAGTGATGGCAAATCTTTATTTTTCGCAGAGCGGATTTGATTTTTAAAAATAGTGGAACAAAAAAATCCATTAAAGAAGTTGTAGGAAGTTTACTCTGAATGAAAAATTAAGTTTGACTATAAAATACTGATGCAATTAATTTTTATGAAGCATAAACTCCATTTAGTCATGATTATTCTTCTTTTATATTTTGTTGGAATCAATATTATATTAAGGATTCTCCCATATAAATTCATGAGAGGTGCTGATCTGCAGTTTTCCTCTAGTGTTTGTGGTTTGCACATTAGGGTAATTTTGACCTTATTTGGCAACCTCCTGCATGTTTCTGGAAGATTTTATATAGGGTCACATTATTTCTTTCTGAAATGTTTGACAGAATTCACCATCTGGGATTGCTTTTTTGTAGGAAGGTTTTAAAATTATTAATTCAATTTCTTTCACAGATATAGAGAGTTATTCTGGTTTTCTGTTTCTTAAGTTTTTGTAATTTGTCAATTTCATCTCAGTTGTTGAACTTAGCAAAATGTTGCTCAGGATATTCTGTTTTATCCTTTTTAATGTCTGAGGGATTTATAGTGATGTCTTCTTTTTTATTTCTGATACTGGTAATCTGTATCTTCTTTCCTTTTTTTCTTGATAAGTACAGCTAGAGGTTCATCAGTTTTTTTCAAAGTAACATTGATTTTTGCTCTATCCTTTATTCTTTGTTCCTTCTATTTTGGGTTTAATTTGCTCTTCTTTTTCTAGTTTACAAAAGTAACCATCAGAACAAAAATACAAACCTTCCTATATACTAAAAAAATTAAGGACTTCCCTGGTGGTCCACTGGTGGGGAATTTGCCTGCCAGTGCAGGGGATGCAGGTTCAGTCCCTGGTCCAGAAGATCCCACATGCCATAGGGCAACTATGTCTGTGTAACACAACTACTGAGCCCATGCTCTAGAACCCAGCAGCTGCACCTGCTGAGCCCATGAGCAGCAATTACTGAAACTCACATGCCCAGAGCCCATGGCTCTGCAACAAGAGAAGCCACTACAATGAGAAGCCCAAGCACTGCAATGAAGAGTAGCCCCCACTTACTGCAACTAGAGAAAGCCCATGTGCAGCAATGAAGACCCAGCAAAGCCAAAAATAAAACAAATACATCTTTAAAAAAGAGAATCTATAGGAAAGAGAAAATCATAATAGGAAAAGCAAATATATAAAGGGATTATAGATCACTTAAATAAACCAGTACAGAGGTTTCTTTTTAAGTAAAAAAAAATTTATGAAATTGATTATAAATACAACAGCAAAAGCATTAACATGAATATGTAAAACAGGACATCAAAATGATAAAATATAGGGGAAGGAAGTAAGAAAATGTAAAAATTTTAAAAATGTGTTTGAGATGATATAATTACCAGTTTAAAGTAGATACAGTAATGGGTTAACATACTTGAAAACCAAGGTAACCACAAATCAAAAACATACAATAGATTCACAAAAAGCAAAAAGAGAACTCAAGCATAATATAAAAGAAAACAATCAAACACAAAAGGAAAAATAAAAAGAAAAGAATAAAGTAATACAAAATCAACTGGAAAATAAGGTTTAAAATGGAAATAAATAAATATATGTCAATAATTACCTCAAATGTCAATAGACTAAATGCTCCAGTCAAATGACATAGGGTGGCAGATTGGATAATAAAAGCCTAAAATATGCTGCCTACAAATGACGCACTTTAGGATGAAAGATACACACAGACTGAAAGTGAGGGGATAGAAAAAAGATACTTCAGGCAAGTGGAAATGATAACAAAGCAGGAGTAGCAGTACTCATATCAGACAAGATAGACTTTAATCCATGTCAATGTATGGCAAAACCAATACAGAATTGTAAAGTAAAATAAAATAAAAATAAATAAATAAATAAATAAAACAAAGACCACAGAGAAAGATAAAGAAAGACATTATAAAAAGACATTGATAAAAAGATCAATATAAGAAAAGGATATTATACTTGTTAAAATATAAGCCCACAATATAGGAGCTCCTAAATACATTAATTAATACTAACAGACATAAAGGGAGAAATTGCAAGGAATACAATAACAGGAGACTTTAACATCCCAATGACATCAATGGACAGATCATCTACACAGAAAATCAATAAGGCACCAAAGGTGCCTTAGGTCAGTCTACTAAGGCAAAAGCAAAAATAAACAAGTAGAACCTAATTAGTTATAAACTTTTCCACAGCAGAAGAATACCATAAACAAAACAGAAAGACAATCTACAGAATGGGAGAATATATTTGCAAATGATGCAGTTGGCAAGGGCTTAATTTCCAAAATACAAAACTGGCGCATATAAGTCAATATATTAAAAAAACAAGCAATCACATCAAAAAATGGGCAGAAGATCTAAATAGACATTTCTTCAGAGAAGACATACAGATGGCCGACAGGTATAAGAAAAGATATTCTACACTGTTAATTATTAGAGAAATGCAAACCAAAACTACAATGGGATATCACCTCACAACAGTCAGAATGGACATCATCAAAAGTTCTACAAATAATAAATGCTGGAGAGAGTGTGGAGAAAAAGGACTCCTCCTACACTGTTTGGAGAAGGCAATGGCAACCCACTCCAGTACTCTTGCCTGGAGAATCCCATGGATGGAGGAGCCTGGTGGGCTGCAGTCCATGGGGTCGCTAAGGGTCGGACATGACTGAGCGACTTCCCTTTCACTTTTCACTTTTGTGCACTGGAGAAGGAAATGGCAACCCACTCCCGTGTTTTTGCCTGGAGAATCCCAGGGACGGAGGAACCTGGTGGGCTGCCGTCTATGGGGTCGCACAGAGTTGGACATGACTGTAGCGACTTAGCAGCAGCAGCAGCAGCAGCCTACACTGTTGGTGGGTATGTAAATTGATGTGGCCACCATGGAGAGTATGGAGGTTCCTTAAAAAACTAAAGAGAGAGCTACCACATGATCAAGCAATATCAGTTCTTGGCATATATCCAGAAAAGATGAAAACTTTAATTCAGAAAGATACAGGCAGCACAGGGTTCAGAGCAACACTATTTACAATAACCAAGACATGGAAGCAACTTAAGGATCCATCAACAGATGAATGGATAAAGAAAATGTGTGTGTGTGTGTATACACAAACACACTGGAATATTACTCAGCCATAAAAAATGAAACAATACCATTCGCAGCAACATGGATGGACCTAGAAATTATCATACTCGGCTAAGTAAGTCAGACAGATAAATATTATATGATACCACTTACATGTGGAATCTAAAAAAAATGATACAAATGAATTAATTTACCAAACAGAAACAGACTCACCTCACAGACATAGAAAGCAAATTTATGGTTAAAGTGGAAAGGGCAAAAGAAGGATAAATTAGGAGTTTAGGATTAATAGATATATCCTACTATATATAAAATAGATAAACAACAAACAATAAGGTTCTACAGTATAGCACAGGGAACTACATTCAGAATTTTTTAATAACCAAAATGGAAGAGAATCTTAAAAATAGCCAAATATATAGATATATAAAACTGACTCTCATATATATGTATATAAATTATATGCTATATCATACATTTTATCTATATAAACTGAATCACTTTGTTATACACCATAAAATAACACAAAATTGTATATGAACTACATTTCAATAAAAAAAGTAAAAAAAATAAAAAAAGGGAAAGGGCCCAAATCAATAAAATCAGAAATGAAAAAGAAGTTAAAACCAACACCACAGAAATACAAAGGATCACAGAGACTGTGATGAACAGCTCTATGCCAATAAAAGGTACAACCTAGAAGAAATGGACAATTTCTTACAAAGGTATGGTTTCCTAAGACTGAACCAGGAAGAAACAGAAAATATGAACAGACCAATTACCAGTACTGAAATTGAATCAGTAATTTAAAAATTCCCAACAAACAAAAGTCTAGGACCAGATAGCTTCAAACATTCTACCAAACATTTAGAGATGACTTAACACCTATACTATTCCCAAAAACTACAGAGGAAGGAACACTTCTGCAATCTTCTATGAAGCCATCATCACTATGACATGAAACCAGACAAAGATATCACACACAAAAAAGAAAAGTACATGTCACTATCATCAATAAACAAAGATGCAAAAATCCTCAACAAAATAATACTGGCAAACTGAATCCAACAATACATTAGAAGGATCACCCACCATGATTAACTGAGATTTATCCTAGGGATGCAAGAATTTTCAAATATCTGCAAATCAATCAATGTGATACACTATATTAACAAACTGAAGAACAAAAACTATATGATCATCTCAGTAGATGCAGAAAAAGCTTCTGATAAAAGTCAATGTCCATTTATGATAAAAATTCTCCCAAAGGCAGGCATAGAGAGAACATACTTGCATTTCATGTAAGATCAAGAATAAGACAAGCATGACCACTCTCACCATTTTTATTCAACATAGTTTTGGAAGTCCTTGCCACAGCAACTGGAGAAGAAAAATAAAAGAAATCCAAATGGGAAAGGAAGACATAAAACTGTCATTGTTTGCAGATGAGATACTATACATAGAAAATCCTAATGATGCCTTCAGAAAACTACTAGAGCTCATCAATGAATTCAGTAAAGTTGCAGGATACAAAATTAATACACAGAAATCTGTTGCATTTCTATAAACTAACAGTCAAGTATCAGAAGGAGAAATTAAGGAAACAGTCTCACTTATCATCACATCAAAAAGAATAAAATACCTAGGAATAAGCTTGCCTGAGAAGCAAAAGACCTGTGCTCTGAAAACTGTAAGATACTGATGAAAGAAACTGAAGACAACATAAATAGATTGAAAGATATATGTTCTTGGATGGGAAGAATCAATATTGTTAAAATGACTCTAGTCCCCAAGGCAACCTATAGATTCAATGCAATTCCTATCAAATGACCAATGACATTTTTCACAGAACTAGAACAAATATTTAAAAATTTGTATGGAAACATAAAAGACCTCTAATAGCCAAAACAATCTGGAGAAAGAACAGAGCTGGAGGAATCATGTTCCCTGACTTCAAATTATACTACAGAGCTATAGTAATCAAAACAGTATGGTGTGTGTGTCCTGTGTGTATGCTCAGTTGCTCAGTCATGTCCAACTCTTTGTGAACCAATGCACTATAGCAAGTCAGGCTCCTCTGTCCATGGGATTCTCCAGGCAAGAAACTGGAGCAGGTTGTCATTTCTTTCTCCAGGGGATGTTCCTGATCCAGGGATTGAACCCATATCTTCTCTGTCAGCAGGAAGATTCTTTACCACTGAGCCACCTGGGAAGCCCAATCAAAACAGTATGGCACTGACACAAAACAGATGAATAGGTCAATGGAACAGGACAGAAAGCCCAGAAACACACCGACACATTTATGGTCAAATAAACTATAACTAAGGAGGCAAGGAAATTAGAGATACCAAGGGAACATTGCATGCAAAGATGGGCTCAATAAAGGACAGAAATGGTCTGGACCTAACTGAAGCAGAAGATATTAAAAAGAGGTGGCAAGAATACATGGAAGAACTGTACAAAAAAGATCTTCACGACCCAGGTAATCATGATGATGTGATCACTAATCTAGAGCCAGACATCTTAGAAAGTGAAGTCAAGTGGGCCTTAGAAAGCATCACTACGAACAAAGCTAGTGGAGGTGATGGAATTCCAGTGGAGCTCTTTCAAATCCTGAAAGATGATGCTCTGAAAGTGCTGCACTCAATATGCCAGCACATTTAGAAAACTCAGCAGTGGCCACAGGACTGGAAAAGGTCAGTTTTCACTCCAATCCCAAAGAAAGGCAATGTCAAAGAATGTTCAAACTACCATACAATTGCGCTCATCTCACACGCTAGTAAAGTAATGCTCAAAATTCTCCAAGCCAGGCTTCAGCAATACGTGAACTGTGAACTTCCAGATGTTGAAGCTGGTTTTAGAAAAGGCAGAGGAACCAGAGATCAAATTGCCAACATCTGCTGGATCATGGAAAAAGCAAGAGTTCCAGAAAAACATCTGTTTCTGCTTTATTGACTATGCCAAAGCCTTTCACTGTGTGGATCACAATAAACTATGGAAAATTTTTCAAGAGATGGGAATACTAGACCACCTGACCTGCTTTTTGAGAAACCTATATGCAGGTCAGGAAGCAACAGTTAGAACTGGACATGGAACAACAGTTTGGTTCCAAATAGGAAAAGGAGTACGTCAAGGCTGTATATTGTCACCCTGCTTATTTAACTTATATGCAGAATACATCATGAGAAACGCTGGACTGGAAGAAGCACAAGCTGGAATCAAGA
Organism: Oryx dammah; assembly: GCF_014754425.2. NCBI lineage: Eukaryota > Metazoa > Chordata > Mammalia > Artiodactyla > Bovidae > Oryx > Oryx dammah. Next base: position 25,805,123 of record NW_024070205.1, read on the forward strand.
TTGCTGGGAGAAATATCAATAACCTCAGATATGCAGATGACACCACCCTTATGGCAGAAAGTGAAGAGGAACTAAAAAGCCTCTTGATGAAAGTGACAGTTGAGAGTGAAAAAGTTGGCTAAAGCTCAACATTGAGAAAACGAAGATCATGGCATCTGGTCCCATCACTTCATGGCAAATAGATGGGGAAACAGTGTCAGACTTTATTTTTGGGGGCTCCAAAATCCCTGCAGATGGTGATTGCGGCCATGAAATTAAAAGACGCTTACTCCTTGGAAGAAAAGTCATGACCAACCTAGACAGCATATTAAAAAGCAGAGATACTACTTTGTCAACAAAGGTCTGTCTAGTCAAGGCTATGGTTTTCCAATTAAACATGTACGGATGTGAGAGTTGGACTATAAAGAAAGCTGAGTGCAGAAGAATTGACGCTTTTGAACTGTGGTGTTGGAGAAGACTCTTGAGAGTCCCTTGGATTGCAAGGAGATCCAACCAGTCCATCCTAAAGGAGATCAGTCCTGGGTGTTCATTGGAGGGACTGATGTTGAAGCTGAAACTCTAATACTTTGGCCACCTGATGCGAAGAGCTGACTCACTGGAAAAGACCCTGATGCTGGGAAAGATTGAGGGCAGGAAGAGAAGGGGACAACAGAAGATGAATGGTTGGATGGCATCACCGACTCAATAGACATGAGTTTGGGTAAACTCCGGGAGTTGATGATGTACAGGAAGGCCTTGCGTGCTGTGGTTCATGGGGTCGAAAAGAGTCAGACACTACTGAGCAACTGAACTGAACTGAAACTGAAGGAGGCAAGAATATACAATGGAGAAAAGACAGTCTCTTTAATAAGTTGTGCTGGAAAAAACTGGACAGCTGCATAAAAGAATGAAATTAGAACATTCTCTAACATCATATTCAGAAGTAAACTCAAAATGAATTAGGAGGTAGGGATTCAAATACATATAATATTATATATAAATGGAGAAGGAAATGGCAACCCACTCCAGTATTCTTGCCTGGAGAATCCCATGGACAGAGGAGCATGGTGGGCCATGGTCCATAGGGTCCAGAGAGTTGGCCATGACCGAAGTGACTAAGCATGCATTATATATAAAATAGATAACCAACAAGGACCTATTGTCAACCACTATATTCAATACCTTATAATTTATAATGGAAGACAATGTAAAAAGAATAATAATGATCACTTGTTGTACATGTAAAACTAACACAACATTGTAAATCAATTACATTTCAATAAAAATTAAAAAAATAAACACCCCCCATCAAAAGTTCTATGAATAATACTATGAATTAAACTGTTTTTGAAAAAAATAGAAAAAAGCCCTTCAAAATGGATTAAAGACCTAAACATAAGACCACATACTATGAAACTCCTAGAAGAAAATATCAATAGAACACTCTTTGACATAATCACAGCAATATTTTTTTGGCTACATCTCCTAAAGTAAAGGAAATAAAAGCAAAAATAGACACATGGGACCTAATTACACTTAAAATCTTTTGCACAGCAAAGGAAACCACTGACAAAACCAAAGAACAACCTACTGAATAGAAAGATATTTGAAGATGACACAACTGGTAAGGGATTATACACACTGAAGAGTTCAGGAGTAAAGGAATATGATGTATGCAACATACCCTCAAACTGCTGAAAGAAAAATATTTATATAATAAGGACAAAATGATAAAGAAAAAGTGGCAAAATGTTAACAAGTGATGAACCTCAGTAAAGGGTAAGTTAAAGTTTCTTCTTTTTCCTACAGTTTTATATATATATATATATTTTTGATAGTTTTTTCAAATAAAGTTTAAAAACTATTTTTTCCAATCTGATAGGTTAAGAAATGTTGTTTTAATGTATTTTTTAAGTTATATGTAATGGTATCTTTTCATGTTTAATTTACATTTAATATTTTTATACGTTGCTTATTCATATCTTTTGCCTATTTTTCTGCTGTATTTTTTTTAATGGTTTTTCTCATTCAATTTGTATGAGTCTTATAAGAATTAGTATTTCTTCTGTCATGTATGTTCCAAATAGGTTTTCAGATTTTGGCATTATTTAGTTTAATGTGCTTTTTGCTTGTTACTGTTGTTATGAACAATAACATTTAATTTTTATGCAGTCAAATTATCAGGCTTCTGGGTTATATCTTGCCTAGAAAGGCCATTTTTACCCTAAGCCTAGTAATGCTTTCTTCTAGTACTTTTAGGATTTAAATTTTTGGGTTTATTTATCCATTGAGAATTCCATCTGTTTAAAGAGTTTACTCCCCCCCCGCTCAAATAACCAGTTTTACTAATGACATATAGTAAACAATTTTACCTTCCTCCACTGAGTTGATCAAACCAGTCAATCCTAAATGAAATCAGTCCTGAATATTCATTGGAAGGACTGATGCTGAAGCTGAAGCTCCAGTGCTTTGGCCACCTGATGCAAACAACTGACTCCTTGGAAAAGACCCTGATCCTAGGAACAACTGAAGGCAGGAGGAGAAGGGGATGACAGAGGATAAAGTGGCTGGATGGCATCACCAACTTGATGGACATGAGTCTGAGCAAGCTCGAGGTGTGCTGCAGTCAGAGAAGCCTGGCATGCTGCAGTCCATGGCATCGCCAAGAGTCAGACATGACTGAGCGACTTAACTGAACCACTGATTTGAAACATCTATTTTTGGACTCAGAGCTACACCAATTTACTCTGTCTTGAGTTTCAAAATGTTTTCATATTTCTTAAAGACAGTGATTCTAATATTAAATTTTAGAAACTTCCTGGATGTTCTAGCATAGCTTTCCCTTGGTATCTAAGGAAGATTGGTCCCAGGACTGTTCCCCACTCCACCTCCTCCATGTCCCCAGGATACCAAAATTCCTAGATGCTCAAGACTCATATAAAATGGCACAGTATTTACATGTAACTTACACACATCCTCCCATATACTTTAAGAACTCTAGATTAATTATAATACCTAATACAATGTAAATGATATGTAAATAGTTGCCAGCACCTGACAAATTCAAATGTTACCTTTGGGAACTTTATTGTTTTTTTCATATTTTTGATCCATGGTTGGTTCAATCTGTGAATGCAGAACCAGCAAATATGGAAGGCCAACTGTGTGTGTGTATGTATGTGTGTACACGTATGTGTGTGTACATATGTGTATATATGTGTACGCATGTGTATGTGTGTACGTATGTGTGTGTGTGTATCCTCCTTCCTATACAGTCCCTGTCTTTGCATTTTATGATGCCCATGCTGGTTTTTCTCCTCTCTCATTCTAGTTATTCTCAGTTTTTTTTTTTTTTTTCATTATAAGACAAAAATTTAATGAAAACTGGTATGTAATAATCCAAAGGGCTAAATAGTTACATGGGACTGTATCAGAAATTTAATATACAAGTAAATGTTACATGTTATCATCATCTGATTCATCTTCTTCCTTCAAAGATTCCTTGGCATATTTCTCTGCCTCTTCCCTTATATCTTTAGGAACTATTTCATGTCTTCCATTAGTTATTTCACCAACCCAGCTGAGCTCTAGTTCAAAAGCTTTATCCTTAACTTCATCGTGTACTATGTAAATTATTTTTGCAACTTCTTTAACAACATCACGGCAGGTCATTTCTTTCATCTGAAGCTTTTCAATTTCTGTCTTTGCAGCCTGCCTGGCTTTGCCAATGGCACAGCCCCAATAACCATATGAAACACCCGATGGGTCAATCATGTAGAGTTGGGCACCGTCATTCACACTGTAAGACCCTGCAGCCGAAAGGTCTAACAGCACTGTAGAGCGTATACGCGTGTACATACATGGCCACTCTGTCTGCAAGATGTTTTAGTGGAATGTTATATCCAAAGTTAGATCTAAAGTTGGAAGCCTCTTCTCTTGCAATGTCTGCTAAAGAACGAGCATCTGCCAACAAACCTGCTACTGCCATTCCAACATGTCGATCAACATTAAAAAGTCGTTTGTTGGAACCTTCTTCATACAGTTTAGACAAGACTAATTTTTCTACCCCAAAGACGACGCCATCTTTACATCTGATTCCAATAGCTACTATTTTCCACAGCCTTCATAGCATATTCAACTTGAAAAACTCTTCCATCCGGAGAGAATGTAGAAGCTGACAGATCATACCCGGTGCCGATTGAGCTCATGGTGCTAAAATCACTAGGACGCTTACGGCTTCAGGCCTAAAGCGATCCCCCAGCACCACAGCAAGAGACTAGTAACAAGCTCTCTCATTGACTATTCTTTCAACCAATAGTCTTTTCTGTAGCTCGTTCCTGGAGCGTTGGTCCACGGAACAGCTATTCTCAGTTTTATTTGCCAATTGCTTTTTCACTAATCATCCTTCAATACTGGAAAAACTTGAGGGCTTTTCTCTCCTCCTACTAGGTAATCACATTGGCACTGATTTTTTTAACCTTGCTTATGATGCTTTTTGTTATAAAAGTTTTAAATTTATATACAATCAATCTTATCAGTCTTTTCTTTTATGGCTTCAGGGTTATATCCTGCCTAAAAAGGGCTAAGACACATTTTAATTATTATAACTTCATTACTATGTTGTCGTGTTGTTGTGCTTAGTCGCTCAATCATGTCTGACTCTTGTGACCCCATAGACTGTAGCCTGCGAGGCTCCTCTGTCCATGGGATTCTCCAGGCAAGAATAATGGAGTGGGTTGCCATTTCCTTCTCCACGGGATCTTCCCAACCCAGGAATCGAACCCAGTTCTCCTGCATTGCAGGCATTATTATGTTGATAACTACTGAATTTTAATCTCAGCCTAACCTCTTTGCCGAGATACAGACTTAATATAATTAACAGTGACTTGCTCAAGCTCTCTATGTAGATATTTCACAGGCATACCAAACTGAATATATCTAAAATGGAACCCATGGTTTTTCCTCCTCAAGCTGTTCCCCTCTCCATTACATCTGTAGTAGATTCCCAGAAATGGGATTGCCAAGACAAAGAGCATGAGCAAAATGTGTGTAATTTTGATATACTGCCCAATTTCCTTTCAGAGGGGTTATATCAGTTTATACTTATGCTAGCAGTTAGCTTGGAGAAGGTAATGGCAACCGACCCCAGTACTCTTGCTTGGAAAATCCTATGGATGGAGGAGCCTGGTAGGCTGCAGTCCATGGCGTCGCTAAGAGTCTGACAGGACTGAGTGACTTCACTTTCATTTTTCACTTTCATGCATTGGAGAAGGAAATGGCAACCCACTCCAGGGTTCTTGCCTGGAGAATCCCAGGGACGAGGGAGCCTGGTGGGCTGCCGTCTATGGGGTCACACAGAGTTGGACACAACTGAAGTAACTTAGCAGCAGCAGCAGCAATTAGCTATTTCTCCATGTTCTTGTTAACAGGGTGTGTAACCAAACTTCTGGATATTTGTAATCTGGTAGATAAAAAATAGTACTTTGGTGTAGTTTTAATTCATGTTTTAGTTATTATGAACAAACCTGAGCAGATTTTCATATGTTTAAGGGCAATCTGAACTTCTTGTTTACTACCCATTTTTAGGTCAGAGAAGGCCTAGGTTATTCACCAATAAGGAGCTCTTGATATATTAAGGAGATATCATCTGTAATATGAGTTGCAAATGTTTTCCCTTAGTTTGTCTTTAATTTTTTCTCTCATTATTGTTTTACCATGCAAAATTTTTAAATATTTATATAGTCAAATCTATCAATATTTTCTTCTATGCTTTCTGGGTTAGTCAATTAGAAAGGCCTCTTCAAAAGGAATTGTTTTGTGTCAATTCTACTATTTTCATGGTTTCACTTTGTATTTTTTAAATCTTGGATCCATTATCCTGTTGGACAGAAGAGTGATACTAAAGAATAAAATGGACATGTCATTCCTTTGCTTAAAATACTGGTCTTAAGATCAAATTTCAAATTCTTAACATGGTCTATTAACTCCAATGTGATCTGGCCCTGTTTCTTCTGTAAAATCATTATGTAACATTCTTTATTGCTCTCTGGATCTCATTTGGTTTCTTTCAGTTCCTCAAACTTGTTATGCTTTTTCATGTCTCAGAATCTTGGATGAACTGTTCCAGAACCAAAGTTAAATCTCTCTGTAATACAGTGTTAAATTATCCAGGGCTTCTTTGTAGCACTCATTAACTCTAATTAATTATTTATGTAATTATGAATTCAGTAGCTGTCTTCTGTGCCAGATTATAAGTCTCCACTAGAACAAACACTCTAGGCATCTTGTTCACTACTGTAGCTTCTGTTTCCAAGCACAGTGGTGGAAGTATAGTAGCTTCACAGATATTTATTAAATGAATGAATAAATGAAAAATAATAGGCTTAATAAATTCTTTGATAACATCTAATTTCATTTTTCTGATTATTAGCTTACCAAATAATCTGATATACTATATTGTTCTCCTAACAAATACATTGTGGATGCATTCAAACCACCAAGTACAACTCACCTCTTGAAAATTATGTTGAGTGAACTTGTCTGCTATCCTTAGCAACTCACGACATGAATGTGTGTCAGCAAAAGCCCGAATGCCCAGGCAGTTTGAAGGATCTAATTGTCTCTTCAAGAATTCACAACAGGCTTCTTGTATTTCTGCCAGCTGGAGAAGGCAAGCAGCTGGCAAGAGGGTCTGAACATTGCCCTCTTCCACAGTTATCTGGGAGGTATATGCAAAGTCTATCAGTAGCTCCATAGCCCTCTCATCTATGTCTCGGATCACTACTTCCGTCTGACGGCTCTCTGCCAATTCTCCTGTAAACATAGCTCGGAAGTAGGGACTACAGGCTGATAAAATGACTCGATGGGCATATATCTTCTTAGCGCCCACAACTAGCACCACATCGCATAGCTCCCGGTGTTTTCTCAGAAGGTTAATCACTTCCAGGGTTTGTCGAGGGTGCTTGTCTGAGATATAGGGCATGCGGGCAGGTTGGGGAACCCCTTCTGGCAATTTGTTGGGGTCTCCAAGGGTGCAGCGGCTTGTTACATCCATTCCAGTCTCTCCTGGCCGAATGTTGGTACACCTACAGGAATGGGGGTGGGAGAGAGAAAAGAAGATGGCAATATTTTTAGAAGCTCATTCCAGCATTTCATTTGTATTTCATATGTAGAGATTCAGGTGTTAATTTACTAAGTAAATGCCACAAATAAATTATTGACAAATAATTAGAACTAAAATATTTGGATTTTCATAACCATCACACTGTATCAACATGGAGAAAAAAAAGAGAATCTGCGCCCCTCAGTTAAGATGGTAACTATGTTTTTGACAAATATTTACTATTTTTTATAGTTTACAAAGCATTTAGCTATGGACTAAGGAAAATTCAAAGGAATATGTGTGTGTGTGTGTGTGTGTGTGTGTGTGTGTGTGTGTGTGTGTGAAGTGGGAATATTACATTGGGTCTCAGTTATTACAAGGGTGTGTGTGTGTGTGTGTGTGTGTGTGTGTGAAGTGGGAATATTACATTGGGTTTTTCCAGAGTTTAGGTGAAATATGCAAGCACACATCACTATACTTCTGTTTCTGATTCTATACTTGCTAGGCAGTCTTCTGATGTACAATTCTTTCAAAGGTATCATGTTATTTAAAAGAGAGGTAGGTGACTTCTGTGTCCTGATCACTGGGTTTTAGGTCAGCCTAAAGTTAGTCTCAGAAACTAATCATCTATGACCGTACTGAGATACTTTAATATCTGGTCCACAAGGGACAGTATTAGTTTACTACCTCTAAAACTATAGCACCAACAAGACCTACAATAAAATAAAACACTAGAGTGTTGAGAGAATCCCCTGGAAAGGAGAGGAGACTCTAAAAGAACATTTTAGGAAGAAGAAACTACATTCAGTTCTTTGCAATCTGTTTTTCCAAAGCACTTATAAATTTAATCTATGCTTGGCCTGAGCCTACAGGTAAATGTATTCTACAGTACAAACTATTCATAAACCTGACATCTGGTAGAAACAGCACTATTTATGCCTGACAATTTAAAACTGAAACTGAAAGCTGAGCAGTTAAAAAACAATTTTTACCACCCACATAAACAACCAAAAGAGCCTTTAGCCACAGTACTTTATTGGTGTTGTTTGTAGCAGATGCTGAAAGAATAAATCACGAGGTTAACAGTGGTGCACTCCAGCTTTAAAAAAGAACCACCATTAAAGACAAGACCAATTCAAAAATTCCCATTATAACACTGACATTGTATGTTGAAATTAAAGAGTTTTTGTTGCAATCTTAATTATGTACACAAAGATGGTACTGTTGAACTCAGATATAAACAATTTTTTATTTCACCCAAGTACAACATGGAAGCTAATTTCTACATATCTACTTAAGTTCTGTTTTCTATGCTCTCTATACACATTCTTGAGAAGTATATTTAATCTCATAGTTTCCATCGCCCGTATATAAATGACTAAAGGATTCTTAACTCCTACCTGGGTAAGTTCTGAATTCAGATCCATATGGATGTCCCCAAATCACTCAAACTCAATATATCTCAAATACTAAAACTGATTCCTTGACTCCTTGACTACTTTCACCCAAGTACAAGTCTCCCTTCTAGTCTTCCCAGATCTATTAAAGATAATTTCATTGTTCTAGTTGCTCAGGTCAAACATTTTGGAGCCCTTTTCCTTCCACATACCTTCAAATGCAAGCCATCAGCCAATTCTGACATCCAAATACCTAGAATCCAACTATTTCTCTTCATTTTCCACTAGTCTCATCCTAACTCCTGATCCCTGGGTTGGGAAGATCCTCTGGAGAAGGAAACAGCAACATACTCTAGTATTCTTGCCTGGGAAATCCCATAGACAGAGGAGCCTGGTGGGCTACAGTCCATGGGGTTGCAAAAAGCCGGACACAAATGAGCAACTGAACACACGCCCTAATTCAGGCTATCTTCACACTTCTTTATATGATAACAGCGGCCTAAGTGATCTGCCTTCTTTCACCTTTGCTGATTTATAGTCTCTTCTTTAAACAACCAAAACGATCCTTTAGAAAATTCATATTGTACCATTTCTCTGCTCAAAATCTTTTAAACACTCATAGTAAAAAACAAAGCCTGTAGAGCTTACGAACTTCTGTATGAGTCCTCCCCAAGCTAACTCTCTGCATTCATCTTCCACTCTCCCCTTGCTCATGGTTCTCTAGTCACACAGACTTCCTTGCTGCTTCTGGGACATGCTAAGGCCTTTCTTGCTTCAGAGCCTTAATCCTTCTTCCTGAAAGGTTCCTCCCCAAATACCTGCAGAGCTCATTCCCTCATTTCTTTCAGATCTCTGTTCACATGTCAACTTATCAGACCACCCCACTTGAGAAAGCTTCTCTTACTTCTACTATCCTGTACCCTTTACTGTGCTCAATTTTTCTTCTTAAATAATTATTTCCTGATAAAATGTATTGGCTTTCTCTCCAAAACAGAGCATAAGCTCCATGAAAACAAAGCCTTTGTTCTCTTTTGCTCAATGCTATACCTCAACACCTGGATTTAGTGCTCATTAAATAGTTGTCAAATGAATTAAACTTTTCTTCCTATACCCTCCAAACTTTCTTATCTAGTTCTCTTGAAAGAATGCCTAGTCTGTAGCCAGGCAAACATAGACTCAAACGTTAGTTCCATCATTTACAAGGTATAATCTTGGGCAAATGGTTTAACTTCTCTGATCCTCAAGTTCATCATTTGTCACATGGGAATAATTACACTTACCTCACAAGGAAAGTGACAGTGTTGGAATTTGTCTAAATGTATTAATAGGTACTAGGTACTCTGACTCCAAGGGCTTCCCTGGTGGCTCAGCTGGTAAAGAATCTGCCTGCAATGCGGGAGACCTGGGTTTGATCCCTGGGTTGGGAAGATCCCCTGGAGAAGGGAAAGGCTACCCACTCCAGTATCCTGGCCTACAGAATTCCATGGACTGCATAGTCCATGGGGTCACAAAGAGTCGGACACGACTGAGTGACTTTCACTTTCACTGACTCCAAAGTCAGTGCTTTATCCTGAACAGTTTTGGTCAACTGGATGGAGCATTTGAAATGGAAATGATCTTGGCAATCTAGTTTACATGACTGTTGTTCTTAGAGGGGAGAAAAAGCAAGCATGCTGCCACACGAAGCATCCACATGCTAGAGTACACTGCTCTTTTAGGAGCAAGAACAGGGATCACCAAGACTGTAAGAGGTACCTCATTGTAAATCTTCTGAGAAGTTATATTTAATTCTAGAAGTTATAATTAATTCTATACATTGTTATTTCTTCTGTGGTTCTGCTATTTGTTTTTGTAAACGTTTACTTAAAAAAAAAAAACTGCTCAGCCTGCATCCTGCATCATTCTCATCACCTCCAAAAAGTTCTACTGGCAAAAATGCTCCCCACCCTCAACACTTGCCATACATACCTGTACGTTTTTCTGGGCAACTTTGAAGGGAATTTATAATAACCATCCTAGAAATATAGATTGCATTCACACCTTGTCACATCTATATTCATACCTTTGTTTGGATTCTGATGGATTAAGTATTCTAATGATTTGAGGGGTGGGTGATAAACTGAAGTGTGAACTGCTCCCTCAAAGAGGAAAGTGCCCTAGGAAAGCTTTTTTTAGAAATTGAAGTATAGTTAATTTACAATGTTGTGTTAGTTTCAGGTATAGAGCAAAGTGGGCTTCCCTGGTGGCTCAGACAGGAGACCAAGATTCGATCCCTGGGTAGGGAAGATCCCCTGGAGAAGGAAATGGCAACCCACTCCAGTATTCTTGACTGGAGAATCATATGGACAGAGGAGCCTGGTGGGCTACAGTCCATGGGCTCGCAGAGAGTCATACAAGACTGAGTGACTAACACACACACAGCAAGGTGATTCAGTTGTACACACACTCTACATACATACTCATGCATATGTATTTTCAGATTTACATACTTATATGTTCTTTTTAAGATTATTTTCCATTATAGTTTACTATAAGATAGTGAATATATTTCCATGTGCTATACAGTAGGTCCTTGCTGCTTATTTTAAATACAATTAAGTGTATATGTTTACCTTCTAAACTTCTAATTTGTACCTCTCCCCCACCCCCCCGCCCCCAGTTATCCTCTTTGGTAACCATAAATTTGTTTTCTATATCTGTGAGTCAATTTCTATTTTATAAGTAAATTCATATGTATCTTTTTTATTAGGAAAGCTTTTAATTAAAGGTGTGGGGGAGCAAGCCTGACTGTCCAAGTGAAAATTCATCTAGAGAGACCAGAGGATCTCAAACTATTTAATTTCTCAATCTGTGGATTTCTATCCCAATAGTGAATGAAGGATATTATAGTAAATATATGAATAATATATTAAATAAAGAAATTGAACTCAAATAGTATTTTTATTAAGTTAATTTGCAAGACTAATCTACATGTGTCATAAGGTTGAAGAAGCTAAGTGGAAGGATTTTTCTAGATTCTATCCACAGTTAATAAACTATGGAGACCAAACAGAGCTTTTGCCTTCTCCCACAAAAGGACTGCCAATTCTAGGGAAGAGTTAGTCTTTCTAAAACCAAAAGGGTATAAAATGTGCCAATAAGTTTAGCAGACTTTGTATTCACTAAACACTTATGAAAAGCAGAACTTCAAGATAAAGTCTGTAAATCGAATATTTACCATCAACTCTCTCAAACCTTAACATAACCTTAGTTTGTTCTTTACCAGCCATGTACTTCCAGGGAAGCTGATCATGTACCCAGCTATAAGGATGAAGCCTGAATTATCTTGTAATTTTAGGTTAGGATGAAGCTAATATTGAAGAGGTTACACTGGAGACACAGAGAAAACTTGGGTCTAAGATGGTACTATCAAGTCATGCATTGACCAACCCTGGAGCCCACCTTACTCTGAACTTCTTGTTACATAAATAAAAGACTGCTATATTGATTAAGCCAGTTTGAGTCAAGAAACTGTTAATTCCAGCCCCAAACTTTCTGATACCAAAAACAAGTAGTTAATATGTGAAATTAGCCACATATCTAAATTTACTAACCAACTTGAATACAGAAAATAACCCTTGCTTTGACTGGCCAACTACTTCTGTATATTATAGAGACTCTTGCTCCATTATTATCCAATTTTCTAAAAATGGTATTGGTAAATTTAGAAGTATGGTTTGAATTTGTATCTTTTCTTTCAAATGAAGTAAAATGTTGGAAGAAGACTAGATACTCTTTCTTCACAGTGGCTAGCCCAATTCCTATTGGGCTGTTACATTCAGTTTTAAAATACTATTTCTCTAACACCAGCTATGTGAGGGTGCTTGGTAAAAACACAGATTCTTAAGAGGGGATAGAGAATCAAAATCTCTGAGAGTATGGTTCCACAGTCTGCATTTAGCAAGTGGTTATTTTAACACAAATTAAAGTTTAATTAATAAATGACTAATGAATTTGACTAATAAATAAAATTTCTTAGTGGAAGCTGTCAGTTTTTACAAAAAGAATGTTGACCTAAGAGGAAAGGAAAAAACAATGTGAAAAAAGTAATGATTCAAAATGCAGCTATAAAGAGAAAAAAATGTAACAGCAAAGTCACTGTCAAACATATAAAATAAAACAATAAGGATTTGGATGTACCAAAATGTCAGTAAATCTAAAAAAATTCTATAAACAGGCATCAGACATTATATATGAAGTAATTTTAAGAAATGATTCCTACACTTGAATTTTTCTATATAATGGGAACAAAAAAGCTGTTATTAATTTTTTAAAAATTATTCTTTCACATTCTGTGGGAATGGGTAACATTTACTTCAGAGACAGATGGTGTTTTTAAAGAAATATGTGTTTAAGCCTTTCAATTATAAAATGCAAGGTGACAGCCCTTGGGATGATCATTAGATGTCCTTCATTTGCAGTACTTTTTGGTTTCTTACGTTTTGAAATTTAAATTGAATTTAAATATCATTAAGAGGGCTCGGAATCTTAGTTCACACAGTCCCCACCACTCTCTGTCTTACATGAAGTTATGCCATGCACTTATATGAACTATCTAAAAAGTATATGAGGACTTTGTTTTTTAGTCTCTGTTTTTATTCTTGCCAGGAAAATCCCATGGACAGAGGAGCCTGGAAGGCTATAGACCATGGAGTCACAAAGAGTCAGACATGACTGAAGTGACTGAGCACAGAGCACTGGAGGTATCAAGATTGGAACAAAGAGACCCAAACTACTCAGTATAATAAAGTAATAGTAATTTCAAAGGGAGAAAGTTTTAAGGGGAGAAAGAGAGAATTGAAACAGAAAGAACTGGCATATGACCTAGCAATCCCACTGCTGCGCACACACACCAAGGAAACCAGAATGAAACGTGTACCCCAATGTTCATCATGGCACTGTTTACAATAGCCAGGACATGGAAGCAACCTAGATGTCCACTGGCAGATGAATGGATAAGAAAGCTGTGGTACATATACACAATGGAATATTACTCAGCTGTTAAAAAGAATGCATTTGAATCAGTTCTAATGAGGTGGATGAAACTGGAGTCTATTATACAGAGTGAAGTAAGTCAGAAAGAAAAACACCAATATAGTATATTAACACATATACATGGAATTTAGAAAGATGGTAACAATGACCTTATATGTGAGACAGCAAAAGAGACACAGATGTAAAGAACAGACTTTTGGACTCTATGGGAGAAGGTGAGAGTTGGATGATTTGAGAGAAAAACATTGAAACATGTATATTATCTTATGTGAAATAGATCACCAGTCCAGGTTCAATGCATGAGACAGGGTTCTCAGGGCCGGTGCACTGGGATGACCCTGAGGGATGCGATGGGGAGGGAGGTGGGAGGGGGGTTCAGGATGGGGAACACATGTACACCCATGGCTGATTCATATCAATGTATGGCAAAAACCACTACAATATTGTTAAGTAATTAGCCCCCAACTAAAACAAATTAATTAATTTAAAAAAAACCCAGAAAGCAAAAGAAATGAAGACTGGTTAAAAATGGTGGCAGGTTGTGATTTAAGGACAGAAACAGCCAGTGAAAAAATGTTGAATGGCTAAGAACTTTTATGGCTTCTTTCATTATTCCTAAATATTCATTAAAAATCTGATGTATTTGATGGCAGTTCTCAATGAAGGCAAAGAAAGCAACAATGAGTATGCAGTATTTCTAGAAAGAAGCCTGGCTGTGAAAAGAGACATAAAGTTCTACGTCTACTTTAAGAGAGTAATACCAGGAAAACGAATAGCAGAAAATAGCAGGAAGCAATGAAGCAGAAGGAAGAAGTTTTAAAATATATGTAAAGAGGGAGAGAATAAATGATGGAGCAAAATTCTTGAACAGTGGAAAATAAAGAAACACAGAAGGATGGATCATAGATAAAAGGAAGAAGGGCTCCCCATAAGCGATCAGGGGAAAGGAGTGGGAGGAAACACAGTGTGGAAACGGATAGATATTTTTGGGTAAGGATGTGTCAGAAGCTGGAGGAAGTTGATACCTGATGGCCTCTATCTTTTTTGGTGAAGTAGGAGTTGCGGGAACAGATCACTTGCTGCTACTGAAAGGAGTGCTAAGAGGGTCATGAGAAGACTGGGTGAGGATGTGAAATAGCTACTGTGGGGAATGAGTAAGCATTGATTTTGGATAACATTGTTGGCTCAATGAGATTAAAGACTCTGACTACAGTCGCATGAATTCCCTGTGGCTGGTTTTATCCAGCAATAATCTGTAGCCCAAATTAGAGAATATAAATGCCTGCATTAATCTAGAATTGAGAAATGCCATGGACATACTCAAGAGTTGAGTGAGTAGCGGCCAGAAAATGGTTGAAGTGGTTGTAGGAGTAAACTGTGTAAAAACACAAGAGACAAAAGCCATGTTGATTATGACTAGGTCAAAGAACAGATGGAGTGAGCATTCAAGAGGTTACAGTCAGAAAACAAGTTATTATGACTTAACGATTTCAGAGAGAGCCTTTCTGAGTGAAGGTAGGAATGAATTTTTGAAGTGAGTGAAGGCGAAATTCTCCTGAATTTTTAGGAAGTTAAGGAAACGCAGGCTAGGTAAATGGATGGGTCATTCCCATGAATATAAAAATCTCCTTAAATGATAGAAGAATCAAGTAACGTGCATGTAGAAAACATAAACCAAACAACAAGTAAAATATTTTAAATATTTTTCATTTTTACTAAGGGAATATTACAGTTTTAGTACCTCTCTGTACCACTTCCCAGGTAGCACTAGTGGTAATGAATCTGCCTGCCAATGCAGGAGACACAAGAGACACAGGTTCAATCCCTGGAAGGGAAGATAATCTGGAGGAGGAAGGAAATGGCAACCTGCTTCAGTATTCTTCCCTGGAAAATTCCATAGGCAGAGAAGCCTGGTGGGCTATAGTCCATAGGGCCACAGAGTTGGACATGACTGAGAGACTAAACAAAAAGTACATTCAAAAAAAGCCTTTCCACATACCCCAAACGTGTGAGTCAACTTAAATTGCAAAGCTATCATGGCACTTCCTCAGATCTACCTCCAAAGTAAGTCTTAATTGAGGAGAGTCATTTTCTCTTTCTTTAGCTTGGAATTGTGCTATCTACTAAACAACCATCTCTCCTTTTATACTTCAAAAATTTGTCTTAATTTGGACACAGATTACCTCTCTTGGGGCCTCCCCAGTGACTCAAATGGTAAAGAATTTGCTTGCAATGCAGGAGACTCAGGTTCGATCCCTGGGTCAGGAAGATCCTCTGGAGAAGGGAATGGCAACCCACTCCAGTATTCTTGCCTGGAGAATTCTATGGACAGAGGAGCCTGGCGGGCTACAATGGGGGTCGAAAAGAGTTGGACTCGACTGAGTGACTAACACTGCCTGCTCTTAAAAGATTCAGCTGAGGTGACCTTCGTATAAAGTACTAAGCACACCTGGATAGGGAGAGCTAGAGATTTGTGCATACAAACCCTTAAAACAGAAATAACATCTCAAGGCTCCAGTGTTGCTTATTAGAAGAGCATCCACTAGGCACTACATTCCAGACCTGATTCTGTACCAGAAAGCCAGGCTGTTAATTCCTTAATCTGAAAATAGGTCATGAATACTTCCAATTCTAAGACATCTCATCACTGTTTACTGGATGAAACAAGGGTCAGCACTAGGTGCCTTGGCCCAGCAATCAAGGCAAGATGGAGGAAGGTCATGCAAACAAGCTGGTTTCTCCTTTTATGTCAGAAAAACAAATCTTCCTAGGATACCTCTCAGCAACTTCTGCTGACATCTCAATGGCAGCACTGTGTTAAAAGTTTTTCTTATTTAGTTGCTAAGTCATGTCCAACTCTTTTGCGACCCCATGGACTATAGCCTGCCGGCTTCTTCTGTCCATGTGATTTTCCAGGCAAGAATACTGAAATGGGCTGGAATTTCCTTCTCCAGGGGATCTTCCCAATCCAGGGATTGAACCTGTGTCTTCTGCATTGGTGGTGGTTACTTCATCAGTGAGCCACCAGAGAAGTCCCATACGTGTTACATAAGCCATCCCCAAATGAAAATAATATTAAAGACATAAAGTATAACTTTATTTTTCTTGTGTCTAAATAGAAGAAGGAGGAAAGGGAGATGTGTTGAGCAAGCCAACCTACAGGGCATGCCACACCAAGAAAGAGCCAAATCAAGCTGGTGTATCTTATAATTTATTTTGAGGCATACATTTTAGACTGACTAGAATAAATCAGTAATTCTAAAGACAAGAGATCTGAATGGGATTTGCCTTTTGATGTTGAACTCAAGGAGCTCATCTGATCTTCACCATGCATGAACACTGTCAGTAAAAACTCTAGATACAATTAAATAAAATAAGACCCAAAGAATCTAAAGCTTCTTACCTACTTATGAACCTTCACTGGGTTTTCATCTTAGGCCCCACCTGAAACACCCCTGGTACTCCCTAGGATTCTGTTTTTGGCATCCTCCTTTTCTGTTCTACTCTCATTCACACATACAACTTCAAGAATCTTCTGCATACTGGTGATTCACAATTTTCAAACCATTCTTCTGCTATAGACCCACATTCCAATTATATGCTGGCTATCTCTGCCTGGCTGTTTCCTAGACATAATAATCTAAAGAACGTAAGAGAGAATCTGTTCTTGGCTTGGTGAAACCTGTTCTCTTCCTGTATTTTTTATTTCATTATGGCAGCACTAACCTGAGATCTTTGGAGTTGCTTGTATCATTACCTTTTTCTCACTCTATATTCACCAAATCCTTTTGATTTTACTATTAAACAAACTCTCAATTCCAAACTCTTCTCTCAATCCTACTGTCATAGATCTACTTCAGGCTCTCATCAGCTTTAACTACCACAGCTTTTTTCTTCATTGCTGCACAGCTTGTGAGATTAGCTCCCCAAGCAGGGATCGAATCCAGGCCCTCAGCAGAGAAAGTGCAGAGCCCTAACTTCTGGACCACCAGAGAATTCCCCACAAACTCCTTTAAATTAGTTCTTTTTACTATCCTTTCTTCCTTCTTTCTAGTCAACATCCTATCTTCTTAAATATCAACCCAAAGAACAAATCTCAATTGTATAACAACATCCATTGGTTCTTAAATACCTTGAGGGTATAGACTCTTTCTAGTGGTTGTAGCCTCACTTTTCATGCTTGTTTCCCCTACCTTCCTTTCCCTTCTTCCTCCCTCATATACTCTACACTCCAGATATACTTACCATTCTATACATGTCATACACTTTCAGATCTTGGAGTCTTTTCGTTTTTTTGGGCAACACAGCCATTCTTTCTGTTTATGGCATATTTCACTATCTCCCTTCTTTAATTCTTATCTTTTCAAGTATATTCTTTACTTTAATACAAATTCTTATCCTTTCTAGAAGATCCAGCTCAAATATCACCACCTCTGTGACGCTTTCTTCATCTCTACAAAGCAGAGGTGTCCATCTCTATTAAAACCCTTCATGATGCATCACAGTATCTGTTACATGTCTTTCCACCACTTTACCTGTATATATGCAGCATACAAATATAAAACAAGTACACTATAAATGTCTGATGAGTGAATAAACCAATTCATAATAAAATCGGGTCCAGTTTCCTATATTTAAGATGGAAGAATTACACTGCAAAATATTTTAGTGTCTCTAAATTATACCAATGATTAAAAAATAAGATCTTGGGAACCAGTCACACTGTTGGTGAGACTACAGACAGGTATAATTTCTAAGGATGGGAATTTATAATTCAGAGTTTTAAGATGCACATACTCTTTGGGGAACTTTATATCTAAGAATTTATTTTATACTTACACAATTGGTCAAAAACCACATACAAGGATATTCATAGAAGAACTGGTTGTAACAGCAAACCATAAAATAAATGTCTCTCGAAGGGACTAGTTAACAGTACCTACAAGTAACAGGTGGGTCTAAGTGTATTTGTCATAATTTACTGCTTAGTTAACTTCTATGCAGAGTACATCATGAAAAACGCTGGGCTGGAAGAAGCACAAGCTGGAATCAAGATTGCCGGGAGAGATATCAATAACCTCAGATATGCAGATGACACCACCCTTATGGCAGAAAGTGAAGAAGAACTAAAGAGCCT
Organism: Oryx dammah; assembly: GCF_014754425.2. Lineage (NCBI taxonomy): Eukaryota > Metazoa > Chordata > Mammalia > Artiodactyla > Bovidae > Oryx > Oryx dammah. The sequence goes on from NW_024070205.1 coordinate 25,823,772, forward strand.
CTTGATGAAAGTGAAAGAGGAGGTGAAAAAGTTGGCTTAAAGCTCAACATTCAGAAAACGAAGATCACGGCATCCGGTCCCATCACTTCATGGGAAATAGATGGGGAAACAGTGGAAACGCTGGCTGATTTTATTTTTCTGGGCTCCAAAATCACTGCAGATGGTGACTGCAGCCATGAAATTGAAAGACACTTACTCCTTGGAAGGAAAGTTATGACCAACCTAGACAGCATATTAAAAAGCAGAGACATTACTTTGCCAACAAAGATCCATCTAGTCAAGGCTATGGTTTTTCCAGTAGTCATGTATGGATGTGAGGGTTGGACTATAAAGAAAGCTGAGCGCCAAAGAATTGATGCTTTTGAACTGTGGTGTTGGAGAAGACTCTTGAGAGTCCCTTGGACTGCAAGGAGATCCAACCAGTCCATCCTAAAGGAGATCAGTCCTGGGTGTTCATTGGAAGGACTGATTTGAAGCTGAAACACCAATACTTTGGCCACCTGATGCAGAGAGCTGACTCATTGGAAAGGACCCTGATGCTGGGAAAGATTGAGGGCAGGAGGAGAAGGGGACGACATAGGATAAGATGGTTGAATGGCATCACCAGCTCAATAGACATGGGTTTGGGTAGATTCCGGGAGTTGGTGATGGACAGGGAAGCCTGGCATGCTGTGGTTCATGGGGTTGCAAAGAGTCGGACACAACTGAGCAACTGAACTGAACTGAACTGAACAAGATAATATGTGAAGTGAAAAAAAGAATAGGGAAAAATGTGAATAATTGCGAATATCAGTGTTTTTGAAAAAGAGGAGATATTCTATATAAGCATTACAATACTGTGAAAGAATACATAAGAAATTGCTTTCAAGTGGTTCCTCTGGAGAGGAAAATTGGGAGCTACAGTCAGCACTGGGAGACTTAAGTTTCACTGAATATCCTATTTTATCTTGGAAATTCTGTAACATTTGCACATAATAGCTAGTTAAATAAATGAATGCAATGAACCTTTGCTAACAAAATGCTAATTGGTTTCATAAAACTTTATGATTAAGCATCAGAATACCCTAACAATGTTTTTGCAATCTTTTCCTGTTCGTAGCTTTTTCTCTGCTCATGGGAACAGTCTGTAGGTACTTCAGCTATTCAGTCATTCAAACAATTATTCAGTGATCACCAGGTGCCAGGATTACAAAGATACAGAAGACACATGAGACTCAAAGAGCTTCCACTGTAGCAGAGAGAATGAACATTTATTCAATATAAAGAGTTATTTCTCATTCAAAGCTTCTCCAATAGCTGGTAAGCATAAACCCAACCTTACTTTCCAGAGACTGCTGTCTGGGTTGCTGGCAGCAAGAATCACAGCCCAATAAGGAAAGGGCAGGGAAGTGTAACCACGACTTAATGCAGGTAGCAGGTAAAAGTAAAACCTGGGAGCAATGATAGGCTAGGCTCTGGCCAAGTGATGGTGATGAAAAAAGAACAGTAACTTAACAATTAATGGCACCAGAATTCTCCAACATGATTTTAAACAACTGGCAATATTTCATAATAAAGCAAGACAGAAAAAAGAGTAGGTATGAGTGACTGAGTAAATATTTTATACAGGAATTGCAGACAAACTAAAAACATCCCCATGCTGCCTTCTCTTTTTTTAAAAAAAAATAAGTGCCTATTTTAATAATTACATATGACATTTATGGCAGCTGAGGATGAGAAGCCATCAGTGGTTTCTGCAACCATGTTAGAAGCTGAAGTGATGAAGCATTTAATATACATGTTGTTAATGTCTTCATGTACTTGCAGTCAAATATTATTTCTACTTTAGAGTAAGATACAAATAAGATTAAATGTACTATGATTTTATATCCATAACATCTTTACATCTGGAGATCTCAAATCATTTGCAAGCATTTATTAATTCCCAATATCCTGGTCAGGCACATTAGAGAAATAAACTGGGGTGACTTCTAGCGAAGGTGACTTCTAGCAAAAGTGACACAACGAAGGTGACTAGGTCAAGGTGAATCAATAAACCATTAACAGATTTGGAAAAAATACTTATATTCTAGTTCTTCCTCCTGGTTCTAAGTCATACTCCTATCACAACATGTTTCTTCTCTTATACGGGTCTGCTAGATATATTTATCTTTGATGTTAAACAAAAAAGATTAAATACAGTTAAATAAATGTAAAATGAGTTTTAAAAATGAAGGACTAGAACTGGGGTGATTTTCAATAAGGATTTGAGTCCTATTTGTTAGAACAGATTGAGAAAAAGCATTACTAAATCCTAGGGTTAGGAAGGCCTAAAATTGTCTATATTTTCCCATACATTGTTCTATTTTTCTATGGACTAAGTTATTACGTCCAATACTTTTTTTAGTCCTCAAACAATTTTCCCTGCAATGCAGCTATTTTAATTAATAGAACAAATGTAGATTGAACATCAAGAAAATAACCAAAACCATAATTACACATTCAATACAGTGTATTATACAAGTAATCATTAGTCTTATATGGCAAAAGAAACCTCTACATTCTATAGGGAATTGAAGACCATAGTATTATAGTACATTTAATGATTACCACAAAGAATTACCATATAAAAAGGAAAGTTGAAATGTTAACTACATAAACCTCCTAGCACTCTTTAGAAATTTAACTTTTATATTTTACTCTATTTAAAAACTATTAATTTCTGACATTACTTTTGATTTATTTTAGAACAAGAATCATTAGTTCCAAGCAGAATTTGGTAAGATTTGAAAAGCTTTAAAATTTTTTAAAATGAAACCCTGGATTATTATGTGAATTTCACTTAGTGAAACTGAAGGATTTCTTCCTAAATGCCTACCTGCGCATTGGCTTTCCTTCCATGCACCATGAAAAGTACCCTTCACCACACTCTAAAGCCGAACCTAAGACAACAGAAAAGCAGTAACTTAATAAAAACTATTTCTGATCTTTCCAATAACAATCTCTATACAATGATTTCGTTCAGTGATAAAGGATTTTATATCCTATTACATGACAGGCCTTTTGCAGATGCACACTCATAACCCTTACCTAGTTCCTTTAAGATGACCATCTTTACTGTGAATGCTAAAACGATTATACGTGAAGTTGAGGGAAAGTGCGCCAAACAGCCCCAATTGCTAGACTACTCTTGTCTCTCTCCGAAAAGTGCTCCGGAGACATTTAACTCTGACCGCACTATCAACGGTTCCCTACAGAGTATTCACCAGATACCCACAGCAATACTAGCATGATGGATCGGGGAGGCAACACGCTGGCTTAACAACGGATCTGAAAGCTGGTGACTTGTCCCGAAGCGATAGAAGGAGCAGGTACTTGCTTTAAAAATAAATAACTCCGTTTCCGACAGCCCAGACAGAACAGAGCAGAGAAACTATGGCTCCAATACTAACATTATCTTTACCAGCCCTTCCCTCAGTTTCCGAAACGATGTCCACCACCCACCTGGCAAGATCTCGCCGGTCCCCAGGTTAGGTGGGACGCACAGTATCCACTTCCTTCCCCCCAGATTCCAACCTCTGTCTAGGGAAGCTGTCCAGGGTGCGGAACCTCACGCCCTCAGGCAGAACAGCCCAGCACCTTCCGTGGCTCCGGGGCAGGGCTGCAGCCCGCTTGAACGCCGTCTGGTGCCCCGCAAGGCCCAGCCCCAGTGCCCCAACAGTCCCTTCTCGGTGCCCACTGACAGGTGGCGGGCGAAGCACGGCCCCTACCCAATGGGCAGCCCCGCAACTTGGGACCACAGATTTGCAAAGCGAGTCCTGGGCGCTGTCCACTCTCCTCTGCTCTAAGACTGCTAACCTACCGGCTCCGACACTTTCTTGTCTGCCTTAGCCTCCTCTGCCTCCTCCGCCCGCCGCCTCCTCTCTGGCTCCTTCTCTGCCTCAGCTAGAGCAAGGAGGATGCCGCTCCTCCAGCTATTTCCTCCCCACCCCTCGCCCCACTTCAGCCGCAGGAAGTGGTCCTTTTCCTAAATCGTTCCCTCTGGAACCCACATACTTTACCAAGCGGTTCCGGTCCAAATCAGGAAGTAGCTGCGCTCTTGGTGGGGGGCTTGGGTCCCCTCAAAGACTGCCTGTCCTTGTACGCAGTTCCTTGTATCCCGAGGATGTGCGAGTTCATTGCTGAACTGGCAGTATTTGACTACTGAAGGCTTCTCCTTTCTCCTTTGTTTTCCTCAGCAGAAGTCAATAGGAAGATGGGAGGAGTAACAGAAAGCCAGGAATGGTGATTTATTTGTAGCTGGTACGTCTTCTGTTGGCACGATTTTTTCCCTAATTGTGGGTTGAGTGATTGACACATGTCTACATGTGGCTGACATATATCTATGAGGCCACTCCTGTGTGCAAGCTGCTAAGGATCCTCAGACAAATCAGAAATAGACCTGATTTTCCAGATTTCCCGGGTTAGCTTTCAAGACACCAGGGTTTTATTCAGGATTTTAAGGTTATGTCAGATTGCCCTCTCACTTAGTATTCTATAACAAACACTTCACCAAACACTGCTCTGAATTCACTTTAGCATTAGGGAGGAAAATAATTTTTTTTTTTCAATTTGACTGATTTTCTCACAGCACATAGCCACTTAATTTTCACTATATGTTTAGAAAACAACAAGTGATAGGGTGGAGGATACAATGTCAGTAATATTAATGAAAGGCTGCTGCTGGTTTCCTGATAACTATTATAGGCTAAGCATGAACTTAACCACATTTTCTTTAGCTGTTCTTCACAATGGAATCTACACAGATTTTTGCAGTTGTTTCTGAAAGGGAAAGAATATCTTTTGCTAATTAGCTTGTAGTGGGAGATGCATGGTCTTTAGATCCAGACACCCATAGTTTCAAATCCTAGCCCTGTGACTCACTAGATTGGTGGTCTTGGTCAAGTTTCTTAATCTCTTAAGTATTAGTTTCTTTTGTGTAAAAGAGAAACAATACCCTTTTTTACACAATTTTTGAGAGGGGTAAATTATAATGAAGCTCATGTTCTGTGTCTGGCACTTAGTAGGCACTCAACAAATGTCAGTTTTCTCTCCTCTTCCCTTAAATGGACTCATTAATTGAGCACTTATTGCATGTCAAGTACTATGCTAGGCTTTGGAAATGGTCGTGAACAAGATAGACACCATCCTAAAGTTCTAGTGCTCATTCATGTGGTTATTGTGGTGCCCTGAGGACAAAAGAACCAGATGAACAAGAAAGGTGGTGGAATGTAGGAACAGAAAAAACCAGACCCTTATCACCCTTCTCACCATGTTGTAACTGTTGTGGAATTTTTGAGCCCTCTTGAGTAGCATGGCCTGTCCCCCTCTTACCCCATGTAAGGAAAGGTATTTGTTTTACTCTTCTCCCAGGCCTGTATAGGGAATGTATACATACCTCATTCAATCAGCAAATGACTCACAAGACCCCTACCCTTTTCCTTGTCCCCTGACTATAAAAACAGACCAAAAACAGAGTCAGCTCTCCCTGACTCTCAGGAAGCTGGCCCATTGTACTGGTAGTGCCCCCCTCGTCCCCCACTCTAATAAACTCTATTCTCCTTTCATTCTGCCTCGTGTTTGGAAATTCTTTTCCAATCTGTGCATGGACCATGACATTTATAATAGTTGATTTTCCAACATGTTTTTCATTATGAGTAATTGGTCTAAACCATCTCCACACAAATGAACAATACAGACTAATAAGAAATCAGAGGAAATCTAATGGGGACTGTGGGATAAGATTCCCTAGCATTTTTAGAAGACATACAGGAAGAGATAGCATCTTTTCCCTTTGGCCACTGTTATGCCTGTATGAGACACCTGGAAGCACCAAAACCATTTTGTAACCATGAGGGAAGGCAAGGGAGAAAGAAGCTAGACAGTAAGGGAGATAGAACAGAGAGACTAAAAGAATTTGGGTCCTTCAATGTAATTTTTAAACTACTCATTCTCCCTTGCCCACAGACTTTCTTGTTGCTGGATTGTACTTATATGAGATAATAAATATATTTTTAAATGGGGGTTTCTATTACTAGCAGCCAGAAGCATACTAATGTGTGTAAAAGGATATAGACAATAATCAAGTAAATAAGTAAGTAAAATAATTTCAGCCACTGGCAAATGCTATCTAGGAGGGAGCCAAACAGGTGATGGTATGGAGAGTGAGTATTTTGAGACTACTTTAAATAAAATGGTCAGGGAATCACTCTCTGAAAAGGTAGGTTGAGATCTGAAAGGTGAGGGAGAAACATCCAGGTGGAAAGCTGGGAAAAGGGTGTTTCAAGTAGAGTGAATAGCAAAGGGAAAGGACCTGAAGCATAAATGAGCTCTTCATGTTTAATGAACATAGAAAAGGCCAGTTTGACTAGAAATAATATTAGACATGCTGCTGCTGCTGCTGCTAAGTCGCTTCAGTCGTGTCTGACTCTGTGCGACCCCCTAGACGGCAGCCCACCAGGTTCCCCCGTCCCGGGGATTCTCCAGGCAAGAATACTGGAGTGGGTTGCCATTTCCTTCTCCATTGCATGAAAGTGAAAAGTGAAAGTGAAGTCGCTCAGTCGTGTCTGACTCTTTGTGATCCCATGGACTGCAGCCTACCAGGCTCCTCTGTCCATGGGGTTTTCCATGCAAGAGTACTGGAGTGGGGTGCCACCACCTTCTCTGAATATTAGACATGAGGTAAGGGAAATAGGTATTTTGGTCATCTGATGTGAACAGACAACTCATTGGAAAAGTCCCTGATGCTGAGAAAGACTGCAGGGAGAAGGAGAAGAGGGGTCAGAGGATGAGATAGCTGGATGGCATCACTGATGCAATGAACATGAACTTAGGCAAACTCTGAGAGATGGTGAGGAACAGGGAGGCCTGGGGTGCTGCAGTTCATGGGGTTGCAAAGAGTTGGACATGACTGGGTGACTGAACAACAACAACAAAGAGAAACAGGCAAGAACAAGATCATATACTGTCTTCTAGGCTATTGTAAGAAATTATGATTTTAAATTCTCTGGAAAAATATGTGGAGATATTTCAGTTCAATTTAGGTTTAACAATTGATCCTAAGTTCAAAACCTTGAAAATTAGAAGAGGAAAATGTGGATGTTCCATTATTAACTACAGGGACAATCACATGTGGGAAAGAATATGGGTGAATATTTCCAGAAATGTTCTTGCTATGATTGATGGTAAATAAAGGCTGATTTTATTTAAATTGGGGGACTTTAATAAAGATATTTTTCCTTTGTATGAATCAATCATATAATTAATTAATGGCTATAATACAAAATAGCTGCCTTTCATAGCTAATCATTAGGCGTAGAGTGTGTAAATGACCTATAAAGGAATCAAATGTAGACACTAAGATGCTCTTAGTTTTTACTTCGCATCTGGGAATTTGAGGTAGACTTCGAGTGCAAAGTAATAAGACTAAGCCAGAAAGCAGTGAATTTTGAGAGGGGGGATAGGATACCCTAGGGATTTTTAGGATCTTTGAATTGCTATATGGTTGGTGTTCAGTTCAGTTCAGTCACTCAGTCATCTCCGACTCTTTGCGACCCCATGAATCGCAGCACGCCAGGCCTCCCTGTCCATCACCAACTTCCGGAATTCACTCAGACTCACGTCCACTGAGTCAGTGATGCCATCCAGCCATCTCATCCTCTGTCGTCCCCTTCTCCTCCTGCCCCCAATCCCTCCCAGCATCAGAGTCTTTTCCAATGAGTCAACTCTTCGCATGAGGTGGCCAAAGGACTGGAGTTTCAGCTTTAGCATCATTCCTTCCAAAGAAATCCCAGGGCTGATCTCCTTCAGAATGGACTGGTTGGATCTCCTTGTGGTCCAAGGGACTCTCAAGAGTCTTCTCCAACACCACAGTTCAAAAGCATCAATTCTTTGGCGCTGAGCTTTCTTCACAGTCCAACTCTCACATCCATACATGACCACTGGAAAAACCATAGCCTTGACTAGACGGACCTTAGTCAGCAAAGAAATGTCTCTGCTTTTGAATATGTTATCTAGGTTGGTCATAACTTTTCTTCCAAGGAGCAAGTGTCTTTTAATTTCATGGCTGCAATCACCATCTGCAGGGATTTTGGAGCCCCCAAAAATAAAGTCTGACACTGTTTCCACTGTTTCCCCATCTATTTGCCATGAAGTGATGGGACCAGATGCCATGATCTTCGTTTTCTGAATGTTGAGCTTTAACCAACTTTTTCACTCTCCACTTTCACTTTCATCAAGAGGCTTTTTAGTTCCTCTTTACTTTCTGCCATAAGGGTGGTGTCATCTGCATATCTGAGGTTATTGATATTTCTCCTGGCAATCTTGATTCCAGCTTGTGCTTCTTCCAGCCCAGCGTTTCTCATGATGTACTCTGCATAGAAGTTAAATAAGCAGGGTGACAATATACAGCCTTGACGTACTCCTTTTCCTATCTGGAACCAGTCTGTTGTTCCATGTCCAGTTCTAACTGTTGCTTCCTGACCTGCATATAGGTTTCTCAAGAGGCAGGTCAGGTGGTCTGGTATTCCCATCTCTTTCAGAATTTTCCACAGTTTATTGTGATCCACACAGTCAAAGGCTTTGGCATAGAAAATCAAGCAGAAATAGATGTTTTTCTGGAATGCTCTTGCTTTTTCCATGATCCAGCGGATGTTGGCAATTTGATCTCTGGTTCTTCTGCCTTTTCTAAAACCAGCTTGAACATCTGGAAGTTCACAGATCATGTATTGCTGAAGACTGTCTTGGAGCATTTTGAGCATTACTTTACTAGCATGTGAGATGAGTGCAATTGTGCAGTAGTTTGCATAGTCTTTGACATTGCTTTTCTTTGGGATTGGAAGAAAACTGACCTTTTCCAGTCCTGTGGCCACTGCTGAGTTTTCCAAATTTGCTGGCATATTGAGTGCAGCACTTTCACAGCATTGTCTTTTAGGATTTGAAATAGCTCAACTGGAATTCCATCACCTCCACTAGCTTTGTTTGTAGTGATGCTTTCTAAGGCCCACTTGACTTCACATTCGAGGATGTCTGGCTCTAGGTGAGTGATCACACCATCATGATTATCTGGGTCATGAAGATCTTTTTTGTACAGTTCTTCTGTGTATTCTTGCCACCTCTTCTTAATATCTTCTGCTTCAGTTAGGTCCATACCATTTCTTTCCTTTATTGTGCTCTTCTGTGCATGAAATATTCTCTTGGTATCTCTGATTTTCTTGAAGAGATCTCTAGTCTTTCCCATTCTGTTGTTTTCCTTTATTTTTTTTCATTGATTGCTGAGTAAGGCTTTCTTATCTCTTTTTGCTGTTCTTTGGAACTCTGCATTCAGATGCTTGTATCTTTCCTCTTCTCCTTTGCTTTTCGCTTCTCTTCTTTTCACAGCTATTTGTCCCCAGACAGCCATTTTGCTTTTTTGCATTTCTTTTCCATGGGGATGGTCTTGATCCCTGTCTCCTGTACAATGTCACAAACCTCAGTCCATAGTTCATCAGGCACTCTATCTATCAGATCTAGTCCCTTAAATCTATTTCTCACTTCCACTGTATAATCAGAAGGGATTTGATTTAGGTCATACCCAAATTCTCTTAGATGAATTCTATTCAGATACTGGGTTTTCCCAGTGACTCAGTGGTAAAGAATCCACCTGCAATGCAGGAGAAAGACATTCTTGTTACTGGAGAAGACGACTCGGCTTTATAGAGATGATGGTGCTCCATAAATACATTTATAAATTTAATGCAATCCAAGTAAATCAATATTAGAGTTTTGACAGAGTTAGCTGAGTTGATTATAACATTCATATGGAAGAATAGACAAATGAGAATATCCAGAAAGAGACTAAAAATGGAAGCAGGAAATGGGAGGGCTCAGCCTAACAGATATTAGTACAACATGTTCTAAAACCTCTATAGTTTAAACTGTGATTTTGGTGTATGAACAGACAGATCAATAAAGCAGGGTAGAAAAATCCAGGAATTAACCAAAGAACACATGGAAATTTAGCACATGATAAAGCTGTTATCTCACATCAGTCAGGAATATATGTACAGTTTCATAAATGATACAATGCAACTATGGAAAAAGGTAACATTGAATGTATCCTGCATAAGGAGCTGGACCCCACTGTATTCTCAACAAAGACCTCTATGAGGGCCTATGAAGACATTATGGGAAGATCAGAAGCAGGGATGGCCCTTCAGAGTTGTCACAATTTGGAATAAAGGAGCTGAGTCTTTCTACCCCACAACAACCAGATGTATCAGAAGTTTAAATGCAAGTAATGAAAGTCTAAAAGTAGTACAAGAAAACAAGGATTGATTTTTTTAATTAAATATGCAGGAAAACTTCCCTGAGTATAAATCAAAATCTAGAGGCAAAAAGATTGACAAATTTGAATGCAAAAAAAATTTCCATGGAAAAAATATTACAAATGACATAAGAAAATGACAATTAGGAAAAACATATTTGCAATATAGGATTCATAATGTACTACATCTATGGCTCTAAAAATGGATTAAGAAGAAATAATACAGATAGTCTGGCAAACATACGGACAGGCAGTTCACAGAAATAGAAATGATCCTTAAACTCTTGCAAATATATTCAGTCTTGCTCACAATAAGATAAATTGCAAATTATAGCTACACTAAGACCTACCAGTAGGCAAAAATCCAGAACTGGACAATCTGCTTTGTTGGCATGACTGTGGGGAAGGAGTCATTCTCATTAATTCCTGGTGTGTGTGGAAAATGATTGAACTTCTCTGGGCAGGGTTTTGGTAAGATTTAGCAAAATTATATTTGCATTTACCCTCTGACCCAGCAATCTCACTATCCCAAGGAAATACTTGCAAAAATGAAAAAAAAATTATGCACCAGGTTATTAACTGCAGGATTCTTTTTGGAAACAAACGAATAGAAACAACCCTAAGGCTTCTCAATAGGGGACTGATTGAATAAGCAATAGGATATCCACATAATAGGATTATTCAGCTAAAAAAAGAAATGAGGACAATCTCTGTATACTTGCACAGTGCAATCTTTAGGATATATTGTTAAGAAATAAAACCTAAGTGAACAGTGTTTATAATATGTTAACTTTGATTTTTAAAGGGTGTAGAAATATGTGTGATGTAAATACTGTATGTACTTATTTTTTTTAATAGAAAGATAAACTTAGAATAAAAATGGTTAGCTAGAGGGGAAAGGAAGGAACAGAGAAATCAGGGATGGAAGTCAGAGATCTCTGAAAGTATTCAATTTTATATTTTTATTTATTAAATGTTCTTAATAACTAAAATTTAATTTAAGGAAGCTATGTTTTTACTTAAATAAAATTTATTCCTTATTATCTTATTATAACATTTTTTATTTCAATAAAATTAAACATTTTATTTAAACATCTTTAATAATTTTTAAATAAAATTTAATCAAAAGAGAAAAAAGCAATACCTGAATATTGAAAAACAATTGGGCCTAACTGAATGACAAATTGGCATACAGTGAATCCTGTAATACATAGTGATTTTAGAGCATAGTAACAGGAAATCTGAAAAAACTTCCACCTTTTCCCCTTCTATTTGCCATGAAGTAATGGGGCTGGATGTTTTTTCAATATTTAGTTTTAAGCTGACTCTCACTCTCCTCCTTCACTCTCATCAAGGTTCTTTAGTTCCTCTTCACTTTCTGCCATTAGAGTGGTATCATCTGCATACTTGAGGTTGTTGTTTCTCCCACCTATCTTGATTCCAGCTTGTAACTCAACCAGCCTGTCATTTCTCACGATGTCTCAGCGTATAGGTTAAACAAACAGGGTAACAGCAGACAGCGCTGTTGTACTCCTTTCTCAATCCTGAACCAATCAGTTGTTCCATACAGGATTCTAACTGTTGCTTCTTGATCCGTTTACAGGTTTCTCAGGAGACAGGTAAGATGGTGTGGGCATTGGGTCTTAATTGCAGGTGCTCTAGTTGTGGCGTGCAGGCTTAAGTTGCTCCACAGCATGTTGGATCTTAGTGGGATTTTAGTTCCTTGACCAGGGATTGAACCCTCATCCTCTGAATTGCAAGGCAGACTCTCTCAACCACCAGGGAAGTCCCCAGTATGCCAAGGACATACCGCTAATTAGGAAAAAGTGGGACCTTGACACATGGAATGGGGATATCTGGGTTCATGTACCTAGAAATATTTAATTCCCAAAGATCCATGAACCCTTTGAGCCAAGAGAATTAAATCACTAACTAACCTGGCTGGGGATGTAATGGACTTGAAAATGAAGGAAAGGGACTATTCCTCAAGGGATAGTCCAGGAGGGTATACATGATGGAGTAAAAGGGACTATATCCTAGGAGTTCAGGATGTTTTGGTGAGTATACATGGGACTGAACTCTGACAGTGCTGGATCAATGTGGATAGAATATAGAGTTTCTAAGGGAGTTTAATTAATAATTTGGAAGCAACTCTCTTGAGTTACAGGATTTAACAACCTGGCAAGGATCTCAGGAAATGGGGTAAACATGCTGTCTGAATAGTTTCATACATATGGAAAGTATGATGACTCATACTAAATGAAGATGCTTGAACTGCCATGCAAGACAGTAGAACAAGGGATTTAAAGTTCAAAGAAGTGAGCATGCTAAAATGGACATAAGCCTGGAAGACTCACCAGGCAATAATATCCATGGGTCAGACTAGAGGAGATACCATTTACCAAAAAGGAAGGTGCTAGAGAGAAGGGTACCCAGAATCACTAGTAAGTTCAGTAGTGGCTCTCCACTGTAGCCCAGACTGATGGTAGGAGATGCCAATAAAAAACCGGGTTTACTGATTGTACTGGGGATGTTAGAGATGACTCCGGAGGCTGAGCTGATACTGCATGGATCATGGCCCTGCCATAAAGCACATTATTAGCACAGAGTATGTAGCATGGTCCAAGGTCCCTAGATAAACAGACAGGCAGGACATACCAAGGGTTTGGAGGTTATCACCAAGAAGCTGGGGGGAAGGGCCCACTTTGCTTTACAAGAGGTTAATCCTTTATTGTTCATTTTCTCAGCAAAGCTTTTCATTCCCAAGTACCTTTACCCTTCTTTCACACCCACTTCAAATCAAGCTGGGTGACTGAGCATTGCAGGAGAAAACCACTTGATTCTGCAGATTGAGGTCACTGAAATTCATGGTTTTCAACCTCAATCACCTTTTCAACGCCATCAACATTTTTAAACTTTGCTTTGTCAAGTCTTGAAGCCCCTCAGTCATCCCTTCCTCTCTCAGTTTAAGCATACTCAATTTAAGGCCATCAAGCTTGGTTTCTTTTTTGTTTCTTTAATTTACAATTCCACAGTCCAGGAAAATTACCTGTATCCACATCACTGATACCTTTTCCACTTCAGAATTAGAGGACCAAGCTAAGTTCCTTCTGTTTGAGGCCAACCTTCCCATCTATACTTTAACCGTTTCCCCTCCAATTTCCTTCAGGATCTTACTTTATCAGTCATCTCCTTTTCAAAACATTTGATTTATTTACTTATTTTTGGTTGTGCACTGGGTCTTTGTTGCTGCGTGGGTTTTTCTCTAGTAGCATCAAGTAGGGGCTACTCTCCATTTGCAGTGGTCAGGCTTCTCTTATTCTGAAGCATGGGCTCTAGGGCACACGGACTTCAGTAGTTGTGGCTTGAGGGATTAGTAGTTATGGTCCCTGGACTCTAGAGCACAGGCTCAATAGTTGTGGCCCATGGGCTTTGTTTCTCCGCAGCATGTGGGATTTTCCCGGACCAGGGATTGAACCCGTTTCCTGCACTGACAGGGGGATACTTGACCACTAACCAACCAGGGAAGCCTGTCATCTCCTTTCTTAATCTTCTCTTCCTACTAGTTCCTTGTTATCATCTTACAGACACATTCAGGCTTCTGTGGTCCTTTCTCTGCCAAGACATCTCCCTTAATACTTGTCTTCCTTTAACTTCTGAGCAATTTCCTCCCTCCACATCTTAGTCAAACTTCTCAAAAGAATAGTGTATATTTACAGCCACCACTTCCTCATTTCCAATTATAGTTGCTAAGTCAACGACCCTGATGTTATACCTGACAAAGGCCAAAATTATCTTACAGTTAAAATATAGGTACTTTCTGCATTTAGAGCCTAAACAAGATTTTTTCTTAAACTTAGAGGTTCTACTTTCTGACCTCTCTTTCATTCCTCAGTCCACTGAAATCTTGATTTTGCCTGCTACTCTTCACAAAAGTACTTTTAAGTGCTAAATTCCACTGTTATTTTCTCAGTTTCTTTTGAAATTACTTCCTTGGCTTCTATGTTGCCACACTCACTTGGTTTTGTTCATTCTCTGATCATTTTTTCCCTATCTTACTTTGTCTACTTCTTAGATGTATTAATAATTGTTCTCCAGGGATCTGTCCTCAGCCCTCTGTTCTTTAATTCACTCTCCTTGGATGACTTCATCTTATTTGTAGGTTTTTGATAACATTTATAAATCTGTAACTCCCAAATCTATATTTATATCCTAGTCTTGTCTACCAGGGTCTTCCCTGGTGGCTTAGATGATAAAGAATCTGCCTGCAATGCGGGAGATCTGGGTTTGATCCCTGGGTTAGGAAGATCCCCTAGAGGAGGGCATGGCAACCCACTCCAGTATTCTTGCCTGGAGAATCCCATGGACAGAGGAGCCTGGTGGGCTATAGTCCATGGGGTCACAAAGAGTTGGATGTGACTGAGCGACTTTTCACTTGTCTACTAGGGCTTGCCTGGTGGCTCAGTGGTAGAGAATCTACCTGCAAACGCAGGAGAAGTGGGTTCCATCGCTGGGTTGGGGAGATCCCCTGGAGAAGGACATCGCAACCCACTCCAGTATTCTTGCCTGGGAAATCCACGGACAGAAGAGCTTGGGGGGCTACAGTTCATGGGAGTCACAAAAGAGTCAGACATGACTTAGTGATTAAAAAACAACTAAGTCGTGTCTACTAAGCTTTGGTTTCAAATAATATGTTTGCTGATATCAGGCAGACTGATATAGCTACCTTTATTTTTTTAAGACTGAACTCATTATCCTGGTTCTGACCCTGTCCTTTTTCAAAATCCCTATTTAGGAAACCACAAGCCACCTGGTTACAAGAGACAGAAACCCAGGAACAGCTTAGGCTCCTCTTTGTCTACGATCTTGTCCTCTCCAAACCATTCTCCCCATTGCTGTCTGATCTCTTCCAATGTCTCTAACTACATCTCTTACCTCTCTCCCAAACACATACTCTCTTGCTGTTTCAACCCACTTAGGTTTCACTAATGCACTTTGCTGTTTATTTTGTGCCTCTGTGAATTTTACATTTCTTTTGGATTGCCTTTTCCCACTCCTCTGCCTGTTGAATTTCTAGTTATCTTTTGAATTTGGATTTTCACTCTGCCATCCACTATCATATTATTCATTATTACAAGCCTTTGGTTATCTGATAAGTATGTCTTATATATTTACACTTAAGTCACTAACTCAAAGATGTTGAAATCAAGAGGGTGACAGAATATTAGGGCATTTTACTAGAAATCTGCCTCCAGGTTAACATTGATCAACTAACCTATAATATCAAGCACAGTTGTTCATCTGTAAGTGAAATACATAACTACAATATTATCCATTCCAAATTTCAGGTATGTACCCCTAAGGATCGGAGAAGGCAATGGCACCCCACTCCAGTACTCTTGCCTGGAAAATCCCATGGATGGAGGAGCCTGGTAGACTGCAGTCCATGGGGTCGTGAAGAGTCGGACACAACTGAGTGACTTCAGTTTCACTTTTCTGCATTAGAGAAGGAAATGGCAACCCACTCCAGTGTTCTTGCCTGGAGAATCCCAGGGACGGCGGAGCCTGGTGGGCTGCCGTCTATGGGGTCGCACAGAGTTGGACACGACTGAAGTGACTTAGCACCCCTAAGGATAGCATGTTTCTAAAATAAAGCCATCCTATATATTCCCCCTCCTTCCCCCTTCATATTATGGGGCAATGATGTTACAAGTAACAAAAATCCAATCTTTTTTGGATTAATTAGAAAAAAGTAATTTATTGACTTACACAATTGAAAAAGGAAGGTAAAAAATGGTATTGGGTATTCTAGCTCCAGAGCTCAAGTGGCATCCTCAGGATTTACTTCTTGGCTCTTCCGTTGCTCTGTCAAGTTCTCTCCACATGGTGGCAAGATGGTACTGGCAACTCAGCCTGACCTCCTTTCATCAAATCTTGCTGAGAAAAGAATGCCTATTTACCTACTGCTCTGGCAAAAATTCAGGACTAGCTTTGATTACACTGATCTGTGTTCCATGCTTTTTCCTGATCTAATCACCGTGGCCAGGGGTGAAGAAAACACTGCTTGGCCAGGACTTGATCTGGAGTGGGATCAGCCCCATCCAAACAACACAGGCCGAGAGTATGTGAAAGGGATTCTGTACTAGAAAACTGTGTGCTGTTACCAGAAGAGGAAGGATGGGCAGGCACAAACAATGGATGTTCAGTACCTCCTTCCTCAAGTTTCAGCTGTGGAGATTAACTATATGCAGAAACAGTCCTTTTGTCATACACCAGGAGTGGCACTATTATCTAATCACTGCCAAAATAATGGCTCAAGATAGTTTAAAATTAACTTATCAGTTTGGACAGGCATCCTCTAACACGTAATTAGTCTACAGCTAACTGGTGGCAATCCTGTCGTAATTTAAACCCAGACTGACCTAGGTTCAAATTCTGGTTCAGCCCTTTCCTTGCTGTGTGGTCTTAGGTAGGTGACTCAACTTTGCTGAGTTTGAAGAATAAAATACCACATTCATTGAGTTGCTCTGAGGATTGGATACTATTTATATGAATCACTTAGCACAGTATTCAGCACATGATAGGACTTCAGTAAAAGAAATATCAATATTAATATAGCACATTAAGAGGCTTCCTTGGTGGCTCAGTGGTAAAGAATCCGCCTACCAATGCAGGAGATGTGGGTTTGATCCATGGGTGGGAAGATCCCCTGGAGGAGGGCATGGCAACCCACTCCAGTATTCGTGCCTGGAGAATCCCACGGACAGAGGAGCCTTGGCAGACTACAGACCATGGGGTCACAACGAGTAGGACACAACTAAGCAACTAAACAACAACACCACTGAGTTACCTTAGAGTAACTTTCTCCACTAGTTAACTTATCCTATTATTTTATCAGAAATAAAATTGTATAAAGAGTATAATTCTGGGACTTCCTTGGAAGTCCAGTGGTTAATCTCCAAGCTTCCAACGTATGGGATGTGGATTCAATCCTTTCTCAGGGAACTAGAATCCCATATGTCATGTGGTGTGGCCAAAATTTTTTTTAAATAAAAAAATTTTTTTAAAAAGAATGCAAGTCTTAGTATAAAAGTATGGAATTCAAGAAATATAATAATTAAAATTATTTAAATTCTACTCTGAGGACTCATTCTCTTATTTTTAAATTAGAGTAAATTTAAATTCAATCAATTTGGAAAGCTTTCTACCATAATTTCTTGAAGCTGACCTAATTTCAGGGGGCCTTGAGAGTGCTATTTTCTCTGTTCCTTAAGTCTTCTGTACAACAGGCCTTCACTGTATTCCTTGACCCCCACTGTTAGCACTCACAGGTTGTTGCTGATATGCCTCTGGTACATTAATTTGTCTCCTTCAGATCCAATGCTCTCTCTTCAATACTCTCATCCTAAGCTTTTGGTGAGGGGCATGGGAGTTAGAAGTGATGGTAGGAGTCTATCTGCTGCACCTGGTCCATGCTAGAGGCAGGAATCTCTTTCCTAAGGCCAGTTTCAAACCTAGCCTGCCCCAATGAATCATGCAGCTGTTTCTGAGATGGAGTTAAGAATAGAACAAGGCTCCTCTGTTTCTAGTATTCTCAGACCTATTTAACGTGTCCCTATTCTTCCTAGCTTTCAGAGTACTACAAATAATATTTAAGCACTCTATTTATTTTTTAGTTATTTAATTCAATTTTATTTTTTATTTAATTCAATTTTAGACTTTCAAGAAACACTTGTATTTGGGAATACACAAATGCATCCAAAGAAGATTAATTAAAAACAGAATCATTCACAATCATGCATCGTAAGTCATCTTGCATCCAGACACTAAAAGACTCTCCTGAAACTATGAAAAGGAACATATTAAAAGTGAAACACCTAACATGTCTTGCTCTTCCACCAACTTCAGTAGGAAATGAGTGTTTAGTAAAGCAAATGTGCTATATCAGTGATCGCAGGAGCAAGCCAAGAGCTGACAAAGCTTCTAGACTATTGTTTCCGACTACAATGTCAACTCTACAATTCTGATTACCACAACTTATTTGAATAAGAAATTTTAGTATTATACTTCAAAATTTTTTTTTTTCAAAATTACTCTTGTATTCCAGAAGTTCAGAACTATGATAGTGAGAGTTTGCTTGGGCCTAAGCCAAATATTCGCTTTAACACTAGGCTATTTAGCCTCCAGCTAAAATGTTTAGAGTTCCTCTAAAATATTACCTCCTCCTTAATGATTTCCTTGTATAAATAGTAAAGAAATGACTGTTTTCCTCTTCAGTACAAAAACTTGCCGGTTTTCACTCCGTGATCGATGTGAATATTTACACAATTTCTGGGCGAGCTTTGCCTTTCTCTGCTGGTTTCTTTCGATACTCCTATCCCACCTCCATCATTCTCCCCTTTTTAAAAAGTCAACTGTTTTGTATCTTAAATTCCTGAATCGAAAGAGAAATTGTTTCCAAGGTGCTTCCGCTCCTGCTATAGTTGGCACTTGTGACGTCTCTTGTAACGTTTCTTGTTGGTGACAATGACCTTAAACCATAGGAGAAAGAGCCTCAGTAAACCAGAAAATTAAGCAAGTTGCCCGTTATAATTACAACCTTTCGTAGTTTAGACTGCATCCTCATATTTCCAGAAAATTCCTCCGTTTTAAGGCCAAAGGTCAGACTAAGACTAGCTGGCAACCAACACGACGTATCTCATTTAAAATTTTTATTTTTTAAGTTGTAAAATAAATATGAACCATATAACTGTAAACTTACAAAATGCAGAAAAACCCCGCACTCCACCGTCCAAACACAGCACATTAGTTTTGACGAAATCTCCCGCGCCTCTCGCCTCTCGCTTCCTGCACCTTGCAACCTTGACGTTTGCGCGCCGCAGTCGCAGCGCTTGGGGTGGCGCTGCGGCGCGCCGGGTGCGCCGTCGCCATGGTAACCACGCAATCCTGGGGCCTCGGGAACGGTGAGTCTGAATCGGAAGGTCCTGGGTCTCGGTCTGCGGTCAGAGGGGCGAGGGTCGGCGCACCGCGTGGGTGTTGAGGAGAACTGGCATGTCCCTGCAATTTGTTCGGTTTGGCTAGAGGAGAGTGGGCGCCACCGCGGCGTCCTCAGGCTTTGCCTCAGAACCTAGCGCTGCGTCGCGGGTCGCGCCCTGAGGGCCGACCCTGTGCTTTAGGTGTCCCCTCCGGCACACCCCCAGCTCTCCACTGAGGCTGCCACTCTCCGCATCCTCATCCTCCGGCATTCCCTTTGTTTAACCGTAGGAGCCCTTTGAGGCCTTCTTGAGCTGGCACTTAAAATCCTCAAGGGACTATATTTTTCGAAGAAAAAATTCAGTTGGTTTAAAAGGCCCTTGAGATTTATCCCTCTACCACAACTTCATACAGCTTTGTCTGCCTTCCTGGCCCTTTGTTTTTGCTTATCCCATTACCTTCTTTTAAGGCTCCTGCTCTTCAGTACCAAGTGTCGCCTCTTCTGGGAAGCCTTCCGGGGACCTCCCCACTCTAAGTCTCATTTAGAGGTCCAGTCTCTTTCCTTTCCAAGCACCCTTTGCTTATCACGTCCTTCATCCCACTGCGTCATTGCTGATTTGCTTGTGTCTTTCCCACCAGACTCTGATGTCTGTGAACCAGAGACCTATGTGATTTTATATTAGGAGTGCGTTGTTGTTGTTTAGTTTCTAAGTGGCGTCGGACTCTTTGAGGCCCTATATACTATAGCCCACCAGGCTTTTCTGTCCATGGGATTTCCCAGGCAAGAATACTAGAGTGGGTTGTCATTTCCTTCTCCAGGGGATCTTCCTGACCCAGGGATGGAACCCACATCTCCTGCATTGGTAGGTGGATTCTTTACCACTGAGCCACCCAGGAGGCCCCACGAAGGCCTTAGCAGCCTCCAGAGAATGCAACTTTTATAGTTAAAATTGACACTAATTTAGTAAGGCAGAGCTATTCTTAATTCATTGTTGAGAATGAGTTCAGAAAAGTTGCATTATTAATAAGCCAGGATTAAAGCATGGGTCTTCTGACTCATAGTCTGCTCTGCCATTCTGCCTTCAGAGTTCCAGACCTCCTCTTCTCTCTATGGTCATGTTCTGTATGAACTGTTGGTTATATGTGGTGGGGTTGCAGTTTTGATTCATGTTAGAACTTTTCTGGGCCAAGAAAATATCTATCCATACAGTAACTATTACAAATCTAGTAAGAACTAGAACTAAAAACAGAATTAAAGATTTATTAATTATTTTAACAATAGCATAAACCCACTGCGTAGTGAACATAAGTTACATATTTATTATGGGAAAAACTATTATCTAAAACAAACATATTAGTTTTTTCAATATCTAAAAAGTTGTCTGAGGAGACTTTACAAATAGCCGAGTAAAGAAGAGAAGTGAAAGGCAAAGGAGAAAGGGAAAGATATATCCAACTGAATGCAGAGCTCCAGAGAATAGCAAGGAGAGATAAGAAAATCTTCTTAAGTGAGCAATGCAAAGAAATAGAGGAAAACAATAGAATGGGAAAGACTAGAAATCTCTTCAAGAAAAATAGAGATACCACGGGAACATCTTATGCAAAGATGGGCTCAGTAAAGGACAGAAATGGTATGGACCTAACAGAAGCAGAAGATATTAAGAAGAGGTGGCAAGAATACACAGAAGAACTGTACAAAAAAGATCTTCATGACCAAGATAATCATGATGGTGTGATCACTCACCTAAAGCCAGACATCCTGGAATGGTAAGTCAAATGGGCTTTAGGAAGCATCACTACAAACAAAGCTAGTGGAGGTGATGGAATTCCAATGGAGCTATTTCAAACCCAAAAGACTGATGGTGTGAAAGCACTGTACTCACGGTGTCAGCAAATTTGGAAAACTCAGCAGTGGCCATAGGACTGGAAAAGGTCAATTTTCATTCCAATGCCAAAGAATGCTCAGACTACCGCACAGTTGCACTCATCTCATACGCTAGTAAAGTAATGCTCAAAATTCTCCAAGCCAGGCTTCAGCAGTATGTGAACCATGAACTTCCAGATGTTGAAGCTGGTTTTAGAAAAGGCAGAGGAACCAGAGATCAAATTGCCAACATCCGCTGAATCATGGAAAAAGCAAGAGAGTTCCAGAAAAACATCTATTTCTGATTTCTTGACTATGCCAAAGCCTTTGACTGTGTGGATCAGAATAAACTGGAAAATTCTGAAAGAGATGGGAATACCAGACCACCTGACCTGCCTCTTGAGAAACCTGTATGCAGGTCAGGAAGCAACAGTTAGAACTGGACATGGAACAACAGACTGGTTCCAAATAGGAAAAGGAGTACGTCAGGGTTGTATATTGTCACCCTGCTTATTTAACTTCTATGCAGAGTACATCATGAGAAACGCGGGGCTGGAAGAAGCACAAGCTGGAATCAAGATTGCCAGGAGAAATATCAATAACCTCAGATCAGATATGCAGATGACACCACCTTATGGCAGAAAGTGAAGAGGACCTAAAAAGCCTCTTGATGAAAGTGAAGGAGCAGAGTGAAAAAGTTGGCTTAAAACTTAACATTTAGAAAACGAAGATCATGGCATCTGGTCCCATCATTTCATGGGAAATAGATGGGGAAACAGTGGAAACAGTGTCAGGCTTTATTTTGGGGGGCTCCAAAATCCCTGCAGATGGTTTCTGCAGCCATGAAATTAAAAGACACTTACTCCTTGGAAGAAAAGTTATGACCAACCTAGATAGCATGTTGGAAAGCAGAGATATTACTTTGCCAACAAAGGTCCATCTAGTCAAGGCTATGGTTTTTCCTGTGGTCATATATGGATGTGGAGTTGCACTGTGAAGAAGGCTGAGTGCCAAAGAATTGATGCTTTTGAACTGTGTTGTTGGAGAAGACTCTTGAGAGTCCCTTGGACTGCAAGGAGATCCAACCAGTCCATCCTTTTTTTTTTTTTTTTTTTTTTCAGATTTTATTTTATTTATTTATTTATTTTTACTTTACAATATTGTATTGGTTTTGCCATACATCAACATGAATCCGCCATTGATCTCCATTCTAAAGGAAATCAATCCTGGGTATTCATTGGAAGGACTGATGCTAAAGCTGAAACTCCAATACTTTGGCCACCGCATGCAAAGAGTTGACTCATTGGAAAAGACTCTGATGCTGGGAGAGATTGGGGGCAGGAGGAGAAGGGGACTACAGAGGATGAGATGGCTGGATGGCATCACCAATTCGATGGACATGAGTTTGAGTGAACTCCGGGAGTTGGTGATAGACAGGGAGGCCTGGCGTGCTGCGATTCATGGGGTCGCAAAGAGTCGGACATGACTGAGTCACTGAACTGAACTGAACTGAACTGAAGCAGAAGATATTAATAAGAGGTGGCAGGAATACACAGAAGAACTATCTGTGATCAAAAAAGATCTTCATGACCCAGAGAACTACAATGGTGTGTTCACTCACCTAGAGCCAGACATCTTGGAGCATGAAGTCAGGTGGCTCTTAGAAAGTTTCACTATGAACAAAGCTAGTGGAGGTGATGGAATTCCAGCTGAGCTGTTTCAAATCCTAAAAGATGATGGTGTGAAAGTGCTGCACTTGATATGCCAGCAAATTTGGAAAACTCAGTAGTGGCCACAGGGCCCGAAGTGGTCAGTTTTCAATCCAATCCCTAAGAAAGACAATGCCAAAGAATGTTCAAACTACCACACAGTTTTGCTCATTTCACATTTTTGTTTTTCAGTTGCCAAGTTGTATCCGACTCTGCAAACCCATGGACTGCCACATGCCAGGCTTCCCTGTCCTTCACTGTCTCCTGGAGTTGCTCAAACTCATGTGCATTGAGTTCATGATGCCATTCAACCATTTCATCCTCTGTTGCTCCTTCTCCTCCTGCCTTCAGTCTTTCCCAGCTTCAGGGTCTTTTCCAGTGAGTTGGCTCTTTGCAATGGGTGGCCAAAGCGTTGGAGCTTCAGCTTCAGCATCAGTCCTTCCAATGCATATTCAGGATTGATTTCCTTTAGGATTAACTGGTTTGATCTCCTTGCTGTCTGGGGGACTCTCAAGAGTCTTCTCCAGTTCCATAGTTGGAAACCATCAGCCTTCTTTATGGTCCACCTCTCCAATCCATACTTTACTCCTGGAAAAACCATAGCTTTGACTATATGGACCTTTGTTGGCAAAGTGACCTAATTTTTAAGGTCTTAATAATCTGGCTTCAATGATCCAACTGTATTGATTACTTCTCCCCAACATGGATCCTTGTTTAAACAGATGAGTCTCTTTAACATTCTCTTTCAATCTTTTCCTAATGTATCTCACCCACATTGTTGTTTTTTCTCCTGTTCCTATTGAATTTACTATTTGCATGACATGTTCAGCATTTTAGTATATATTCAGGCAGTCTATTGGTGCATGATAAACTTTACTGATTGAATGAATGAAGTATTTTATAATTATTTTGAACCAACTAAGTATTTTCATTCCATTCATATTGTCAGTTGACTGATCAAACAAGTAAATAAACAAATGCTGATTTGTTTGAGTATGTTTCTATTACTTTTTTTCTTTTTTGATCTCAGGTATTTTTGGAGTTAATGGAGTCAGAAGTACCCCCAGAGTCAGAGAGTTCAGAAAAATTAATATTTTCCTCACTGCAAGAAGAAGAGGAAGAAGATGATAGTGAAGAAGAAGAAGAATCCAAAGAAGCAGAGGAAACTGCCACCATTAACCCCCTCTTACCACCTGCTCTCACAGGGGATGTAGAAGGTTTGCAAAAGATTTTTCAGGATCCTGAGAACTCTCACCATGAGCAGGCCATGCAGCTACTCTTGGAGGAAGACATCGTTGGGAGAAATTTGTTGTATGCAGCTTGCATGGCTGGGCAAAGTGATGTGATTAGAGCTTTGGCCAAATATGGTGTGAATCTGAATGAGAAAACCACGAGAGGTATTTTGTCTTTTTTCTCTCATCACTATTACTTATAACTACCTAAAGATACCATGTATTGTCTTTAAATTTGGATAAATTTGATGTCCCTGCTTTATATTTTGCATATGTTAAGTGTATATATATATATATAATATATATATATGAATGTGTGTATACGCATGTTATTATAGTATAGCTTGAAGTGAAGTGACGTCGCTCAGTCGTGTCCGACTCTTTGCGACCCCATGGACTGTAGCCTACCAGGCTCCTCTGTCCATGGGATTTTCCAGGCAATAGTCCTGGAGTGGATTGCCATTTCCTTCTCCAGGGGATCTTCCCAACCCAGGGATCGAACCTGGGTCTCCCGCATTGTAGACAGACGCTTTACTGTCTGAGCCACCAGGGAATTAAGAATACAGAATTTGATATTTATTAACTGGGTGACTTGGGCAAGTTACCTAATCATTTTGTGTCTCTGTTTCATCTACTAAATGAGGATGATTTGTATTTTCTTTATAGGGTTTTCCTTGTAGGTTATGAGGATTAAGTATGATAATATAAAGTTGGTATATAGTAAATGCTCAATAATCTTATTACCTATTTCCTTGGAAGATTTATTCATTTTTATAGTCAGTATTCAGTTAGCTCTTTAAGTCACTGTTTTTTTCAGATTGGAACTATAAGACATGGTCATTGTAGAAAATGAAACAGTGGTCTTTAGCAAATAGCAAATATACATTTTCTTCATGCTTACATGGAACAGTTAAAAAAACTGATCATGTGTTAGGCCATAAAGGAAGTGCCAACAATTATCAAATAAACTATAGCATGCAGTCTGTGGTCTCTGACCACGGTAAAATAAAATTAGAAAATAGTGACAAAAAGATAACTGAAAATCCCTATAATTTTGGAAACAGGAACACACTTTCAATTATCTATTGCTGACAGAAAATATAATAGAAATTATGAAATATTTAGGTGGCAACAGGATTGCTATGTCAGACCCTGTGAAATAAAACTAAAATTAAAATTCTAGTTTAATACATATATTAGAATAAAAATATTGAAAATTAGCAAAGTATTTAACTCAAGGAGTTAGAAAAATAACAACTGAAAATCCAAAGAAAGAAGAAGATAAATAATAGAGTAAAATAATGACATTGAAAATAAAGAAACAATAGAGAGGGAATTCCCTGTCAGTCCAGTGGTTTGGAGTCTACCTTCCACTGCAGGGTGCCAGGTTTGATCCTTGGTGGACTGAGATTCCTGATCTGTAAGCTGCACAGTGCAGCCAAAACAAACAAGCAAACAAACAAACACAATAAAGAGAATCAACAAAACCAAAATCTGGTTTAGTGAAAAGTTGAAAAAACATTTGATAATATTGATAATTTTTGATATGTGATATTATAAGAAGGAGAGAGTGTAAATAATATTTGGAATTTTGAAGCATTCACACAGGCAAAAATAAGATTTAAAAAATTATTAGAAAATATCAAACAACTTCATGATAATACATTTGAAAACATGGATGAAATGGACAGTTTCTTCAGTAAAATATATATTATCAAAATTGAGTCAAGAAAAAAATAGAAACTTGATTAGATCTACAATTATTTTAAAAAATTGAATAAGTAATCAGAATCTGCCTGATTCTCTCACCCTTTCCAATTCCTAACTCAAATGTTTTAAAAGATATGGTTTACTACCCTTATAAGGAAGAAATAATCTCTAGCTTATACAAAGTTTCCATAGAATATAAAGAGAGTTGGACAGCTGCTTATTTTATGAAATAACTTTTATAGCAAAACTAGTTTAGGACAAGCTTTAGAAAGGAAAATTACAGGCCAATCATTTAATAACACAGATGCAAGCATCTTAAAATATTAACAAATTGAATCTAATGTTGTATATTGAAACATTTATTGGACTAGCTTGGGTTTATCCCATTTATGCAAGAATTTGCTTTTTTAAAAAAGATTTATCTATCAGTTTTGGCTGCACTGGGTCTTTGTTGCTGCTCGAGTGCTTGTGGAGAGCAGAGGCTCTTCTCTCGTGTTGCATGGGCTTCTCAATGCAGCGATTCTCTTGTTTTGGAGCACAGGCTTAGGTGTTCTGGCTTCAGTAGTTGTGGCTCCTGGGCTCTAGAGCGCAGGCTCAGAAGTTGTGGTGCATGGGCTTAGTTGCTCCACAGCATGTGGGATCTTCCTGGAGTAGGGATCAAACCTGTGTTCCCTGCATTGGCAGGCAGATTCTTAACCCCTGGGCTACCAGGTAAACCTCAAGGATGGCTTTAACATTAGAAAAATTGTTAGTATAATTCACTACACTAAAAGATTATAATAACAAAACCACCTGATCATCTCAATAGATATATAAAAGTCTTTTGGAAGAAAATGTAGCATTCATTCATGATGAAAGCTTTTGGGTAAATAGGAACAGAAGAGGCTTTTCTTAAGGCTGTGCAAAACTCATAGCAAAATTTATCTAATATTGAATTTTAAGCTATTTAATTTGGGCAAGTTATATAACCTCTCCATGCTACAGTTTCTCCATCCATAAAAATGGGACTAATAGTAATATCTAATATTACGTCCATAAAAATGGGACTAATAGTAATGTCTAAAAATCATACTACATAAAATGAGAGCCCTAAATCAAATATCTGATAGTGTACCTCCAGCACTCCAGGGAGAGGGTGCTCTGACTAATTGATATGGGTATTGCCATCCTCTTGTTACATATTTTCCAGTGTGTGAAGATAGGTGTACAGTCTTGAGTTTGATGATGTACTCTAAGATAATCCATATCTTCATTCTGATTTCATGCTTACCATGAAATCTTCTCATTTAGCAGAAGTTGAAGGTGCATCCTGCTTTTTTCTTGCTGCTTATAGTAAAATGACAGAGGAGACAGAAATTGAGAGAAGAATTGCTAAATTAAAAGGAATCGGTAGTTCTATTTGCAATTTTTTAAGGAATCTCCACACTGTTCTCCATAGTGGCTGTACTAGTTTGCATTCCCACCAACAGTGTAGGAGGGTTCCCTTCTCTCCACACCCTCTCCAGCATTTATTGCTTGCAGATTTTTGGATCGCAGACATTCTGACTGGTGTGAAGTGGTACCTCATTGTGGTTTTGATTTGCATTTCTCTAATAATGAGTGATGTTGAGCATCTTTTCATGTGTTTGTTAGCCATCTGTATGTCTTCTTTGGAGAAATGTCTATTTAGTTCTTTGGCCCATTTTTTGATCCCACTGCTGGGCATACACACTGAGGAAACCAGAATTGAAAGAGACACATGTACCCCAATGTTCATTGCAGCATTGTTTATAATAGCCAGGACATGGAAACAACCTAGATGTCCATCAGCAGATGAATGGATAAGAAAGCTGTGGTACATATACACAATGGAGTATTACTCAGCCGTTAAAAAGAAATACATTTGAATCAGTTCTGATGAGATGGATGAAACTGGAGCCAATTATACAGAGTGAAGTAAGCCAGAAAGAAAAACACCAATACAGTATACTAACACATATATATGGAATTTAGGAAGATGGCAATGATGACCCTGTATGCAGGACAGCAAAAAAGACACAGATGTGTATAACGGACTTTTGGATTCAGTGGGAGAGGGAGAGGGTGAGATGACTTGGGAGAATGGTATTGAAACATGTATAATATCATGTAAGAATCGAATTGCCAGTCTATGTCCGATGCAGGATATGGCACGCTTGGGGCTGGTATGTGGGGATGACCCAGAGAGATGTTGTGGGGAGGGGGGTGGGAGGGGGGTTCAGGTTTGGGAACGCATGTACACCCATGGTGGATTCATGTCAATGTATGGCAAAACCAATACAGAATTGTAAAGTAAAATAAAAAATAAATAAATTAAAAAAAAATAAAAGGAATCGGGACTTAGATGATATATGATGTTCTGGGAAATTGTAAGCTTGTTTGCCATTTCAATGAAGATGATTTTGTAATGAAATATTTGCATGAACTGGCTAACCTAATTGTACCAGGCAACTAGGCGATTATTACTTCAGTTCAGTTCAGTTCAGTCGCTCAGTTGTGTCTGACTCTTTGCAACCCCGTGGACTGCAGCACGCCAGACCTCCCTGTCCATCATCAACTCCCAGAGTTTACCCAAACTCATGTCCATTGAGTCTGTGATGCCATCCAACCATCTTATCCTCTGTCGTCCCCTTCTCCTCCTGCATTCAGTCTTTACCAGCATCAGAGTCTTTTCAAATGAGTCAGCTCTTCACATCAGGTGGCCAAAGTATTGGGGTTTCAGCTTCAGCATCAGTCCTTCCAGTGAATATTCAGGACTGATTTCCTTTAGGATGGACTGTTTGGATCTCCTTGCAGTCCAAGGGACTCTCAAGAGTCTTCTCCAACACCACAGTTCAAAAGCATCAATTCTCCGGCGCTCAGCTTTCTTTAGAGTCCAACCCTCACATCCATACATGACTACTGGAAAGACCATAGCCTTGACTAGACGGGCCTTTGTCGGCAAAGTAATGTGTCTGCTTTTGAATATGCTATCTAGGTTTGTCATAACTTTCCTTCCAAGGAGTAAGTGTCTTTTAATTTCATGCCTGCAATCACCATCTGCAGGGATTTTGGAGCCCCCCAAAATAAAGTCAGCCACTGTTTCCAGTGTTTCCCCATCTATTTGCCATGAAGTGATGGGACCGGATGCCATGATCTTAGTTTTCTGAATGTTGAGTTTTAAGCCAACTTTTTCACTCTCCTCTTTCACTTTCATCAAGAGGCTCTTTAGTTCTTCACTTTCTGCCATAATGGTGGTGTCATCTGTATATCTGAGGTTATTGATATTTCCTCCAGCAATTTTGATTCCAGCTTGTGCTTCATCCAGTCCAGCATGTCTCATGATGTACTCTGCATATAAATTAAATAAGCAGGGTGACAATATATAGCCTTGATGTACTCCTTTTCCTATTTGGAACCAGTCTGTTGTTCCATGTCCAGTTCTGTTACTTCAGTTCAGTTCAGTTCAGTTGCTCGTCGTGTCTGATTCTTTGCGACCCCATGAATCACAGCATACCAGGCTTCCCTGTCCATCATCAACTCCCGGAGTTCATTCAGATTCATGTCCATCGAGTCAGTGATGCCATCCAGCCATCTCATCCTCTGTCATCCCCTTTTCCTCTTGCCCCCAGTCCCTTCTAGCATCAGGGTCTTTTCCAATGAGTCAACTCTTCACATGAAGTGGCCAAAGTATTGGAGTTTCAGCTTCAACATCAGTCCTTCCAATGAACACTCAGGACTGATCTCCTTTAGTATGGACTGGTTGGATCTCCTTGCAGTCCAAGGGACTCTCAAGAGTCCTCTCCAACACCACAGTTCAAAAGCATCAATTATTCGGCACTCAGCTTTCTTCACAGTCCAGCTCTCATATCCATACATGTCCACTGGAAAAATCATAGCCTTGACTAGATGGACCTTTGTTGGCAAAGTAATGTCTCTGCTTTTGAATATGCTATCTAGGTTGGTCATAACTTTCCTTCCAAGGAGTAAGCGTCTTTTAATTTCATAGCTGCAATCACCATCTGCAGTGATTTTGGAGCGCCCCCAAATAAAGTCTGACACTGTTTCCACTGTTTCCCCATCTATTTCCCATGAAGAGATGGGACCAGATGCCATGATCTTTGTTTTCTGAATGTTGAATTTTAAGCCAACTTTTTCACTCTCCTCTTTCACTTTCATCGAGAGCTTTTTAGTTCCTCTTCACTTTCTGCCATAAGGGTGGTGTCATCTGCATATCTGAGGTTATTGATATTTCTCCCGGCAATCTTGATTCCAGCTTGTGCTTCTTCCAGCCCAGCATAAATAATGAATTACATTATAGTTTACTAGTAAATTTCTTGTTTGGTTGGTATTGATTCAGTTATCATGAGGTTGTTTACATGAGAGAACAGATCAGTGCAAAGATTTTTTTTTTTTGTCAAAATATTTGAGTTCTACTCTCAGGAAATTTCAATTATATAGTACAGTTATTAACTATAGTCATTGTGTTATATATTAGGTCCTGGGATCTTTTCCTCTTCTAACTGAAGTTTGTACCTTTTTTCCAGTCTCTCCCTATTTCCCTCACTCCTCAAGCCCCTGGTACCACTTTTCTACTCTGTTTTTATGGGTTTAATTTTTTATTTTAGATTTCCCCACATAAGTGATACCAAGCAGTATTCGGCTTTTCCTCTCTGACTTATTTCACTTCGCACAATTCCCTTCAGGTTCATCCATGTTGTTACAAATGATAGGATTTTCTTTTTTTAAGGATCTGTGAACACTGTTGATTTTTGCAACATAGAAGCCATTGGCCTAAAATTAAGGGACTTTCGCATGAAGAACTGTGGTAGATATCTCTTTAAGAAGATGTATGCCATTTATTTGCAGATGATTCTCAGAGATCACATTTGTATTCAGGATTTCCTTTCCTTTTAAATATTGGAGAATTGGACAATTTTGATTCAAACGAAGGATGATGAAACAGTTTTTACAATCTCATCTCTTTGATCAGAAGGAAGGAGGATAAAACAGTTCTTACAGTTTTAGCTCTTTGATCCAAAAGAAGGAGGATGAAGCAGTTCTTACAGTCTGAGCTCTCTGTACTACCGACTTCTGGTCTGTTGGGAAGTGCCTTGTTTTCTGTTTGAACCAAGGACATTTGTGTGCAGTTTGTAGGTTATTGATGGAACCACCTTTGGTTCTGGTAAGGCTTTGGTTTCTCAACCTGGCCACACTCAAACAAACATGATTGAAACTAAATACTATTTTAAACTCTGCCTTTCCTTATAATCAGTAAATATTTGTTAAAGCTGGAGGAATAGCCAGGTCTTGAGCTGGGAACTGGGGATAGAAAGATGAATGAATTCAGCAACCTTGATCAAGTTCACAGTTAGCAGAAAACAGATGTGTAAATAGATGATATATGATGAGACAAAGTACAGTGATAGCTCAGAGGAGAGACCAGTCAGATTTACCTGAAAGTGTTGGTTGGACATGGTCAAGGAATGCTTTATAGAAGAGGCAATATGTTGAGGTTTTTTTTTTTTTGCTGCACCATGTAGCACTTGGGACCTTAATTCCCTTACCACGGATTGAACGTGTGTCCCCTGCAGTGGAAGTGTGGAGTCTTAACCATTGGACCACCAAGGAAGTCTATATATAGAATCTTGAATAATGACCAAGAGTTTATCAGACAAAGGAAGCTGAAGGATAAGGCATGGCAGGTGGCAGTAACTGCAGTATCAGATAGTAACTGCAATAGCAGATTTTAGTGTTAAAATATTTTTCGTATCCTGGTGTACTTACCCAGTATTTTAGGTGATGAAATACTGGCCTTTTTATAGGTATAATAGTTTTATTTGGTATTTTAAACATATTAAATTAGAGTCATTTTCGGATTGAAAACAATTTCAATGATTTAATTGCTCAGTGTATATAAAAAGACAAACTGAAGATTACAAATGTAGATGGTCCATATTGTGGTATTGCAAATTCTATTGTAAGAATAATTCTTGAGTTCACAAGGCTCCCAAACAAGTAGAATGTGAATCTCACAGCTTTTAAATTGATAAGGAAACTGAAATGGACTCTCTCTCTTTTTATGTGGAAACTAAAAAAGACAAATATGAGCCATCAGTGTTTTCTTTGGAGAAAATGATTACAGCCTACTCTCAATAGAAAGATTGCAATTCTATTAAAAAAGCAAAAAATAAAAAAATAAAAAAAATAAAATAAAAAAGCAAAAAACTGTTCAGACATATCTTTGTCTTTTAAAATTAGAGATGAGATAGTTTGAAGGAAATTGTTTGGTGTTGGTTTATAACTACTTCCAACTAATGTTTAGTGAGAAAAACTTTAATAGCTGAAAAAATTTGCACAGAAATGTCCTGTTGAAACCATTGACCCACTTAAAAAATAAAGTAATGTTTTATTTGTGATTTTCATGATTATAGTTTTTTCATTTTTAATAGTATTTGCTTTTTAATCTTTAAATTTTATTAATTTTATCTGACAATTTATATTGCTAATAGAATGACAGTGTATACTTAACATTTGTTTGATAGTTATGCTTTTATCTGATAGTTTATGTTTATATACTTTTGTATTTAAAATATATTAGTCTTGGACTTCCTTGGTAGCTCAGTGGATAAGAATTCACCTTGCAATGCGGAGGACATGGTTCGATTCCTGGTCTGGGAAGATTCCACATGCCATGAAGTAGCTAAGCCTGTGGGTCACAACTACTGAGCCTGAATTCTAGAGCCTACAAGCCGCAACTGCTGAAACCTGTGCACCTGAAGCCTGTGCTCTGCAACAAGAAAAGGCCCTGCAATGAGAAGCCTGCACATAGCAAGAGTACTCCCTGCTCACTGCAACTAGAGAAAGCTCATGCGAAGCAACAAAGACCCAAGGCAGCCAAGAATAAAAATAAAATTTTTGAACAAAAAAATAAAATGGGTATTAGTTTCACTAATTTAAAAAATGAATTCTGAACTCAATTTTACAAATACTGGTATTAATGCTAAGTAAATATAAAATTTATACATAAAAACATTTGTCAGGCAGTAAAAACCAGCATATGCAAAATTATAGAGTCATGAAACAATATGATTTGGAGAATTCAAAGAGTCTGGTACTGCTGGTGGTAGGCAGGTTGTGAAAAATATTCTAGGTAAGTGAGTATTTTGCTCCATGGCCTATTACTTGTTTGTGACTATCATCATCTCAATTTTGGGATTTTGACCTTATCAATGACCTGCCTCAATTTAAGCAACCTTGAGAAAAGTTCTTATCCTCTCTGTGCTTTTTTTTTCTTATCTATAAATGAGAACAATACTACTTTGTACATTATAGGATTGTAGAGAGGATTAAATGAGTTGATACTTGTGGAGCACACAGAACAATGCCTGTATAGAGGAGAAGATTGCTTTACCTCTTGTCTGATCTTTTGCCTTACTGTGAACTGCATGCTCAGTTGACTCTCTCTATTTAGTAACCATTAGTGCAGCAGTCTTCCATGTTGGAGAAGGCAATGGCAACCCTCTCCAGTACTCTTGCCTGGAAAATCCCATGGGCAGAGGAGCCTGGTAGGTTGCAGTCCATGGGGTCACTAGGAGTCTGACACGACTGAGCGACTTCACTTTCACTTTTCACTTTCATGCATTGGAGAAGGAAATGGCAACCCACTCCAGTGTTCTTGCCTGGAGAATCCCTGGGACGGGGGAGCCTGGTGGGCTGCCGTCTCTGGGGTCACACAGCTTCGGACACAACTGAAGCGACTTAGCAGCAGCAGCAGCAGCAGTCTTCCATGTAGAGATTATTTTTCCCTTGGAACCAATTCTGATTTTTCAGTATTCCATTTATGATCCTTCTTCCTGCTGAGATTTCTAACATGTAACCTTCTATGTCTCGCTTCTGGGTTCAACTATTCATTGCCAATATCATGGAAGAACTTTAGGAAAATCCCTCCTCTTGTCTGGATGCTTTCGAAATCATCTTATTTAAATGTTCTTCTCCTGGGAAGGCTGTGGAATTTAGTACAAAGATCTGTGTGTTTCCTTCTAGAAAATACACCATCTCCCACAAGGGGAAAAAAAATACCACATATAAAGATTTCAAATTCCTTGGCAAAAGCCTCTCTCTGTTTAGAAATCATGTTTTCTTATTTTTAAACTATGTATATTAAAAAATAGGAAAAATTTTGGATGTTACCTCTGGCCTTTTTTTTCTGCTCTTGGCCTAAAACATTGTGTTTAGTAGTAACTTCAGCCCTGAGAAAAGCAATGTAAGGACCGAGAATATCTCATTTGAAATGGCCTCCTGCTCATGCTATTGTGGTGTCTTTTCTGTAGATAGTGTCCCCTTTCCCAACAAATCAGGGGCTGTGGGCCATTTGGCTGAAGAAATATATCTTCAGAAAGGTGATATCTGGGTATTTCTTGGCTTCCAGTTTTGTGGGATAGTTGCCTCGGTAAATCTAAGAAATAACTTTCTAATTTTAGAGATAGCTCACAATTTCAGTTTTAATTCAAATGATTAATTTCCAAATCAAAGACATACACAGTTGTAGTAATTTGTATGGTTGTGTTAACAATAATGGAGTAATTAGAGGTTGATGAAAATTTCTTAGACTAAAGTCATAAATCTAATTGTGTTCCAGTAGATGACTGTTAGGGAGACTGCCATCTTCCTCATAAGATCTTGAAGAGCTCAGATTGCCTGTGTTGATTCCTTGTGTCCATCATTTACTGGCTATGTGCCTTGGGCAAGTTTAACTTCTCTGGACCTTTGTTTCCTTATCTGTAAAATGAAGATTATAATAGTTGTGACCTCAAAGGGTTTTTTTTTTTTTACCAACTAAATGAACTTCTTATATGTAAAGCACTTAGGATAATACCTGTGCAAGTTACTCAGTCGTGTCCGACTCTTTGTGACCCCATGGACTGTAGCCTGCCAAGCTCCTCTGTCCATGGGATTCTCTAGTCAAGAATACTGGAGTGGGTTGCCATTGCCTTCTCCAGAGGATCTTCCTGATCAAGGTATTGAACCCAGATCTCCTGTGTTACAGGCAGATTCCCTACCATTTGAGCCACCAGGGAAGCCAGAGGATAATACTTGGCCTGTAGTAATTGTTCAACACCTGATTACTGTTATTGTCTTCTACTCTGTAGAAGAGCCTGAAACAATGTAGTCTTTTTGACCTGACCATCCTCATTGTATTTGTTAGGTTACACACTCTTACACTGTGCTGCAGCCTGGGGTCGACTGGAAACTTTGAAAGCACTGGTGGAACTGGATGTTGATATAGAGGCTCTGAACTTCCGGAAGGAGAGAGCTCGAGATGTTGCTGTTCGATATTCCCAGACTGAGTGTGTTGAGTTCCTGGATTGGGCAGGTAAGGAAGCTTACAAGGTAGTAGTAGCAAACTGACTCACTGCTGGGGTTCCCTCCTGTAAGTACAGAGTTACAGGCTGTGTCATTAACAAAGCAAAGAGGTGATTAACATTTTCACCTTTTATTAGGATTTTTGTTTGTAGATATATCCATAGTCACTGTTGGTGATAACATATCAAATGTGCCTTTTTTTTTTTTTTTTTGCTATTGGCCTAAAACATTGTATTTAGTAGAAACTATATTCAAAGCTGGTTGATTTACCACCTTTTAACAATTTCTCCAATAATCTTCTATAATAATTTATATATAATATACATACATGGTTCAAGGCCATTTTCTGAGAGACCTTGGCAGAGTGGACCATTCCTTAAATGTTTAAAAGAATGGCATACTTGAGGAATATGTTTGATTCCCCAAGTAGAAACAGTTGTAATAATTTAAAATGGTTTGCTATGCAAAGTTAATCCATGGTGTTAGAAGTCTGAATAGCAGGTTTCATTATGGCATGAGGGAGGGTAATTCTGGGGCATAATACTCTTTTTTCTGAATTTGGTAACTGTTAACATGCTGTGCTCATTTGTGAAAATTCATTGAGCTGTACCCTTGTAAATTTTGCACTTTTCTGTATGTGTTTTGTGCTTTAATCAAAGGTCAAAAAACTATGTACTATTTTGAGTTTTACTGTTTTTCTTACAATATTTCCTTAACCTGTAGAATAGAGCTTAGAGATTTCAGGAAGATATACCTGTGTAATTATGTATGTGACAAACATCGGTTATAAAACTAGTACCAAGGACGTTCATGGCATTAATTTTGTGTAGTTCTCTGCATTTGTGTTTCTAGGATTACAAGTATAACATTGTTGTGGTACTTAGATATGTTGTGGTACCTAGATTTTTCCTGCTCTCTGGACATTTGTTATATGTGGGGTGATAAACTATTGATGCATCCTACAGTTAAATAACAGTATCAGAAAGAATGTAATTAAAAGTTAAAATCGGCAGAGCAGATGAGTCATGCTATGGGGTGGTCAGAGAACATGAAGTCAGAGTATGGTGGAGTTGAGATGGGCCTTGAAGAAATGGTGGGATTTGTATACACAGACTGAGGAGAAAGGGTGTGAGCAAAACCTTGTGACTGAAAGTGACGTGTTGGGGAAACAGTGATGAGCTTGCCTTACTGGAAGAGCAAGTCAATGTAATTTATACAAGCAGGCTACAGCACAGGCAGGTTAATAAAAGAGAAGTAAGTACATGGGCTCTTGAATCAAATTGCTTGAGTTGAAATACTGATGTCTCTACTTGAAACCTATGTGACCTTGGGCAAGATACTTAAATTCTTTATACTTCAGTCTTAATTTCCAGAAAAGAGGGCCCATAATAGTCCTTATCTCTTGGGGAGTTGTGAGAATGAGATGAGATGCTATAAACCATGTCTTAGCACAGTGCCTGTTGGGTGATCACACTTGAAGTATGTTGCTGCTATTATTCCAATCAGATTATACCTCCGAATGTCAGGCTCAGGTGTTTACATTTCATTTTTTTAGCCATTGGGAGCCATTGGAAGATTTTATGTAGAAGAGGAAGTGGATTAAAGTGATATTTAGGAAGATTCATATGGCAGCCCTAAGGAGCTGTTTATCAGTAAAATAAAAAGGGAACTGGGAGGATTAATAGAAGTAAGGAGGAACCAGAGATCAAATTGCCAACATCCTCTGGATCATGGAAAAAGCAAGAGAGTTCCAGAAAAACATCTATTTCTGCTTTATTGACTATGCCAAAGCCTTTGACTGTGTGGATCACAATAAACTGTGGAAAATTCTGAAAGAGATGGGAATACCAGACCACCTGACCTGCCTCTTGAGAAACCTGTATGCAGGTCAGGAAGCAACAGTTAGAACTGGACATGGAACAACAGACTGGTTCCAAATAGGAAAAGGAGTATGTCAAGGCTGTATATTGTCACCCTGCTTATTTAACTTCTATGCAGAGTACATCATGAGAAACCCTGGGCTGGAAGAAGCACAAGCTAGGATCAAGATTGCCGGGAGAAATATCAATAAACTCAGGTATGCAGATGACATCACCCTATGGCAGAAAGTGAAGAGGAACTAAAAAGCCTCTTGATGAAAGTGAAAGAGGAGAGTGAAAAAGTTGGCTTAAAGCTCAACATTCAGAAAACGAAGATCATGGCATCTGGTCCCATCACTTCATGGCAAATAGATGGGGAAACAGTGGAAACAGTGTCAGAATTTTTTTTTTTTTTTGGCTCCAAAATCACTGCAGATGGTGACGGCACCCATGAAATTAAAAGATGCTTATTCCTTGGAAGAAAAGTTATGACCAACCTAGATAGCATATTCAAAAGCAGAGACATTACTTTGCCAACAAAGATCCATCTAGTCAAGGCTATGATTTTTCCAGTGGTCACGTGTGGATGTGAGAGTTGGACTGTGAAGAAAGCTGAGTGCCAAAGAATTGATGCTTTTGAACTGTGGTGTTGGAGAAGACTCTCGAGAGTCCCTTGGACTGCAAAGAGATCCAACCAGTCCCTTCTGAGGGAGATCAGCCCTGACATTTCTTTGGAAGGAATGATGCTGAAGCTGAAACTCCAGTACTTTGGCCACCTCATGCGAAGAGTTGACTCATTGGAAAAGACTCTGATGCTGGGAAGGATTGGGGGCAGGAGGAGAAGGGGCCAACAGAGGATGAGATGGCTGGATGGCATCACTGACTCGATGGCCGTGAATCTGAGTGAACTCCAGGAGTTGGTGATGGACAGGGAGGCCTGGCGTGCTGCGATTCATGGGGTCGCAAAGAGTCGGACACGACTGAGCAACTGAACTGAACTGAACATATTTGGGAAGAAAAAGATGAGTTATACTTTGTAGATTATTTGGTATATAATTGTCCACTTGCAGTAAATATTATTGAAGGGCCATATTTCTGTCAGTTACCTTCAATTTTATGATCAGATGCGTAAGCAAAAAGAAAATAGCAAAAAATTTAATTGATCTCCTCATGAATAATAAGTTCTGGGTGAAATTCACACTCATGCATGCTAAGTTGCTTCACTTGTCTCCAACTCTTTGCCACCCTGTGGATTGTAACTGTCAGGTTCCTCTGTCATTGCAATTCTCCAGGCAAGAATACTGGAGTGGGTTGCCATGACCTCCTCCAGGGGATCTTCCTGACCCAGGGATTGAACCCATGTCTCTTATGTCTTCTGAATTGGCAGGTGGGTTCTTTATCACTAGCACCACCTGGGAAGCCCCAAATTCACATTATATAATTTTTATTTATTTATTAAAAAATTAATTTATTTTATTTGGAGGCTAATTACTTTACAGTATTGTAGTGGTTTTTGCCATACATTAACATGAATCAGCCATGGGTGTATATATATGTTCCCCATCCTGAACCCTGCCTCCCACTTCCCTCCCCATCCCATCCCTCAGGGTCATCCCAGTGCTCCAGCCCTGAGTACCCTGTCTCATGCATCAAGCCTGGACTGGCGATCTACCAAAATTCACATTATATAATTTAAAATCCAGTTTTGAAGAATGACCCATGGTACTTAAAAAAATACAATCCAGGAACAAACTTTGCTGTAACTTTTCTGAAAGTTGGGGGCTATGAGCATAGAGTTTCATTGGTTTTTGTCACTGAGTGGAAGTCCACGGGCCCAACATGCAGTGAGACCAAACAATACCAAACCGTGAGTCTGGAGCAGAGAAAGGTTTATTGCAGGGCCATGTAAGTAGATGGGTCGCTCATGCCTTGAAAAATCAGGAGCTCCCTGAAAGCTCTCAGCAAAGCCCTTTTATAGGAAAGGCAAAGGAGGGGGCGTGGTTAGTTGTTGCAGACTTCTTGGTGTCAGAGCCTTTGTTCTTGAGGTCAGGTCACGGCTAGGTGAAACTCTACCAAAGCAAATGTTGTTCTCTATTCTACAAGAAAGGCCAAAGTCCCAATCCTCAACTTTTGACTTCCAAGGTCCAGGCCCTGGCTAAGAGGAGGGGTCCCTGCATGGGCCAGTAACCCTACCCAGGAGTGTTCATCCAGTACCCAGTCTGGGTCCTCCTGCCAGTGCTCAGGTCCAGCTGAGGAGTCAGATCTCAGTGGGTGGCACCCTCAGGGCCAGCTCCCCAGATCCCGCCCAGCTGTCATCACTGTGGGAGCTAGGTGTTTAGGACCAACTGGCCCTCAGTCCGTCCAAATGGGGGCCAGGTCCCATGGACTACGACCTGTGGAGACCACCATCCTTAGGTTGGAGAAATAGGGATGGGTCAGCAGCTGCTTCTAGGCCTGAGCCTGGCCAGTGAGCGCTGTGGGGAGGGCTCTGGAGCTCGGCAGGATGCAGCCCTCAGCCTGTACCTGGACCCCCCAGCTCACCAGCTGATCCTGAGGTTGCAGGGCCTGGAGGGCCCCAAGGAGGAGGCTGCAGTCTGCCTTACATAGCACACTGTGCCCTGAGGACCACTGTGTGCCCTCCCCACCCGATTTCAATTTCCTTCTCCCTAATGTCCGTCTGTTTGGTTTGGGTCCTTACCTGATGCTGGGAAAGATTGAGGGCAGGAGGAGAAGGGGATGACAGAGGATAAGATGGTTGGACGGCATCACCGACACAATGGACATGGGTTTGGGTGGAGTCCAGGAGTTAGTGATGGACAGGGAGGCCTGGCATGCTGCAGTTCATGGGGTCATAAAGAGTCAGACACGACTGAGTGACTGACCTGAACTGACCTTACAGTCTTGGAGTTAGACCTACCATTTCCTAGTAATGAAGATAAAAGACTATAATGCTATAAACCGGGTTCTGTTTCCAGATCAGTGATGAAATTGTAAGGATTCATGGTAATGTAGCTGTGGAGTGTCAAAAATGCTAACTACTTAACATAAATTTAAACATTTGTTTAATTAAGACTTAACAAGAATATAAACCACTTCCATTTCTTGCTCTAATGATCAGAGTAGGAGTCACCTGGAGAGGTTTACTGGGTTGAGGACTCCCTACCCCAGAGACTCCTCCATGCTACTGAAAATTTGACTATTAGAGATCAATTTGTTTGGGTTTTCAAGGTTTATAGACTTTTTAATTGTTTGAGGGTCCTATGTTAAAAGAAATACATATATATATTTATGTACACACACACATATATATATAGAATTAGTTGATTGTTCAGAACTCTGAGGGTATGGAACAAATATTCATGGAAATGTGGGAGTAATGTTGTCAAGGAAGAGTGAAAGTAAGGAGCAGATTGTGGAAAGTGGCACCATAAGTAAACTTTTGATAATCCACAATAACGCAAGGCAGAACTTATTCTTTTTTGTTATTTGTTACGACTATAGCATTATCTATTACTTACAAAGGATTTTTTTTTAGTTTTTTTTTTCCTTTTATTGATGGGAGGTATATTATAAATCTGTCATGTTTTTCTGGGATTCTTTTATATGTTGTTAAGAAAATCTGTCCGTCTCAGTCTCTCAGTTTTTTTTTTTTGAAAAATGTAGAAACCATACTTTAAGAAATGAGGTGACTGATCAACAAAAGTGAAATATTTTAAAAACTGATGCATCTTATCAATAGAAGTTTGAAATTTTAAAAAAGTATTGATACTTAATTCATTTATTATACTGAAAGGGGAACAAATTATACTTAGAAATTAATCTGTTCCTTATTATTTCCATACTATTTTAACAATTTGAGATGGGAAGTTAAACATCTCCACGTGGCCATAAAATTTGCTCAGGAAACTAAGAGAAATCACAAAAATTGCTTAAATCAGAGATTTATTGAAACACTAAATCAAGATTCTATTCTACAGTTTGCTTAATGATTAGCAATCTAACACATTAAAAAGAACAGAACACTTAAACATGAAGCGGTGGTTGTATATGGTCTTTCCCTTAGTACTTTTTAGTAAGCATGGATGCTATTTTAGCTGAATAGAAATAACTTTTCAGTACAGACTTTGTTGGAAAGTTGTAGTAAAGAATTTAGCCAAAAAATTACAAAGCATCTCAAAGAATCACTTTGTCCTTTTATGATTTCCCTCAATAGATTTCTTGTGTAGTCTCCATAGTGGACTGAGTAATATTTGCATATGGATGTGTCTAATATACTCTGCCTCCTTCTGCTCCTTCAGTCTTCTTTATTTTTAGTTTTCGTTGCTTGGCTCTCTTAGCCTGAGGGTGATGGGACATCTGATTCAGGTACTTCGTCATCATTGATGTTGTGGCCACCAGTCTGCAGAGTACTTGGTCAATGTCATAGACAGACTGGGTTTCTAGATCATTACCAGGTGTATCCAAGGAGACTTGTTTCTTTAGCTAAAAGAAGAAAAACAAATGATATTACAGAATTTTTTCCTTCAGTTCAGTTCAGTCGCTCAGTCGTGTCCGACTCTTTGCGACCCCATGAATCGCAGCACGCCAGGCCTCCTTGTCCATCACCATCTCCCGGAGTTCACTCAGATTCACGGCCATCGAGTCAGTGATGCCATCCAGCCATCTCATCCTCTGTTGGCCCCTTCTCCTCCTGCCCCCAATCCTTCCCAGCATCAGAGTCTTTTCCAATGAGTCAACTCTTCGCATGAGGTATTTTTTCCTTACTATAGTTCAAATTAAATTTGTTTTCAGGATATATATG
This sequence comes from Oryx dammah, assembly GCF_014754425.2. Lineage (NCBI taxonomy): Eukaryota > Metazoa > Chordata > Mammalia > Artiodactyla > Bovidae > Oryx > Oryx dammah. The sequence continues at coordinate 25,865,604 of NW_024070205.1, forward strand.
CTTAAACTCCAAATATCACACTTTACTTATTTATACAAAGAAAAAATTGTTATAGAAGAGAGGTAAAAATGCAAAAGAAATGCTCGTTTTTATATGCCCTTGTGTAAGGTTGTAGTGATCATGATCACCATTCAGCAAATATTTAATAAGCTTTCTATGATTATTAGAGCATTCTGCTGGGAGAAATTATTTGAATATTAGTACATTATTTTCCTTTACTAAATCACCTTAAGATATAATGTCATAAAATCATAGACATTTTATAAGTATATAGTTGTGAAGGTCAGTGAGCTTTTAAGATTGCCTCAAAATATAGTAACACTGGCAAAGTGGGGAATCAGTTTGAGTGTTATTTTCCAGAAAGTTATCCTAAAATTAGAAATTAGTTTATAGTACATTAAAAAATATACACACCAACTTCAGTATACTTAGCTTTCTTAGATAGATCAGGAAGGGATCTAACAAGATCTCTTGTTCCACATCCTTCATTTTATTGATCAGACAGCAGAGAAAGATACAGTGATTTACCTAAGAGCCCAAACAGATAACTGCATTTCCTATACATTCTATTCATTGTAACTCATTACTTTCTTGATGTATTTTGTAACTTTAAACTATCTAAAATAATAGGTTATTTTAAAGACCTTCTAATTCAGTACACCTTTGTTGAAAACCTGATATGTGCAAGAAAGTGTGATAGATGCTGGGGTGAATGGTGGGAGTGGGGAAGGTTATGAAGAAGAAGACACAGTTCTCTCTCCAGAGAAGATGATAATCTTATCTTTTAAATGCTTTGATATTCTATAACTATTACTATTAGCATCACCTTTTTTTTGTGTTTCTTCCACTTCATCCACAGGTAATGTACAGACAAAACAGACAGGATTAAAAAGAGAGCTTGTACTAAAATATAAACAAGATTTAAACAACCATGAAATATATCCATATTAGCAAAATTGCAGCATAGTTTGTCCAGAGGGTAAGGTAGACAGTGAGATGGAGCTGTCTTAACTTTCAAATAATGCATTTCTTCTGGAAAAATCTCCCATCCAACCTTTGTCCAGGTAGTACCATCACAAATGCAGAAGCTCTCCCTGAAGAAGCAGATAAACAACAGAGTAAAAATCAGGGATAGTCCTTGAGTAGACATCTTTCTCAAATGGAAAAAAAATTACAGCCAAAAATTTTTTTAGAGACAGAGCAGAAATGCACTGGTACTCCAGTCAAGGCACTTAGGCAGCAAAATACACACTGATAATCATTGTAACATCATCAGCCATGGTGACTCAGGGATACATTCAGTGATGTCATAAAGAAACACACTGGGACTAAAAGATGTTGGCTAACCAATCACCTTGGGTTTCTTAGGGATACTTTTTTCTTGCTTTTTTTTTTTTTTTTTTTGCCAGAATGGTTTGAGCCTCTTCAGTTTTCTGAAAAAAATGAAGACTTTGCTAATATTTTGATAGCCAATAAATTTAGATCGTCATTATATTAATAGAATTTCATGGAAACAACTTACCTGTATCCTTTCCAACCCTTTTGAAGTATGGTACTTTAGCATCAACTTAAAAGCGTGTGTGTATGTGTGTGTAATCAGTTGTGTCCGACTCTGCGATGCTGTGGACTGTAGCCTGCCAGACTCCTCTGTCCATAGAATTTTCCAGGCAAGAATACTGGAGTGGATTGCCATTTCCTACTTCAGGGGATCTTCCCAATCCAGGGATCTAAACTGTGGCTCTAGAGTCTCCTTCCCCACTCATTGGCAGGCAGATTCTTCACCACTGCACCAAGTAGCTAGAGTCATATATCATGGTAATATCATTATCATGGTAATATCATACAACTTAGCTTCTGCTTCTGTTTTTATATTGAGGAATGTCTTTCTCTTCATTTAGTCAAGGAAATGCTGAGTGAGTCCCCCTTTTGACATATCTTTTTGGTGGCAATGTCATAACTACCAGGTAGTGGGTGAGGGGTGGGGAATTTAGCATGATTGTATGAAAAAGAGATGGTGGATTAGTGTGGTATATGATAAGGTGAGACAGACTGCTTTTAAGGAACTTATAGTCTAGCAGTAGAAGCAGAAAACAGGAAAATAAAAAATTACAGGACAGATTATCAGTTCAGTTCAGTCATTCTTTGCGACCCCATGAATCGCAGCACACCAGGCCTCCCTGTCCGTCGCCAACTCCCGGAGTTTACTCAAACTCATGTCCATTGAGTCGGTGATGCCATCCAGCCATCTCATCCTCTTTTGTCCCCCTTCTCCTCCTGCCCCCAATCCCTCCTAGCATCAGGGTCTTTTCCAGTGAGTCAATTCTTTGCACAGATTATACTCAGGGCTAAATCAAATTATAATCATGTAATGGATGATAGAGCACTCAGTTTTACCAGGGGGAATTAGGGGTTTCACAGGAGTGCATTTTGAGTAAGCTTTGAAGAATGAGTAGAATTTTGGTGAATGGCAGAGAGGGCATTTTAGGTTGAGGAAACATAATAAGCAAAGAAATTCTGTGTAAACCATTCAGTTTAGTTCAGTTCAGTCACTCAGTGGAACTCAGTCCCACTCTTTGTGACCCCATGGACTGCAGTACACCAGACTTCCCTGTCTATCTCCAACTCCCAGAGCTTGCTCAAACTCATGTTTATCAAGTTGGTGATGCCATCCAACCATCTCATTCTCTGTCATCCCTTTCTCTTCCTGCCTTCAATCTTTCACAGCATCAGGGTCTTTTCTAAAGAGTCAGTTTTTTGCTGACCCTCTAATGAGTCAGTTTTTCATCTCACCCTCTCCTCCCTTCTACCCCATGTCCATAAGTCTGTTTTCTGTGTCTGCTTCTCCATTGCTGCCTTGCAAATAAATTTATTAGTACAATTTTTCTAGATTCCATATATATGCATTAATATATAATATTAATCTTTCTCTTTCTGACTTACTTCACTCTGTATAATAGACTCTAGGTTCATCCACCTCATTAGAATTGACTCAAATGCATTCCTTTTTATGGCTGAGTAACATTCCATTTCGGAGAAGGCAATGGCACCCCACTCCAGTACTCTTGCCTGGAAAATCCCATGGACGGAGGAGACGGGAAGGTTGCAGTCCATGGGGTCGCTGAGGGTTGGACACGACTGAGCGACTTCACTTTCACTTTTCACTTTCATGCATTGGAGAAGGAAATGTCAACTGACTCCAGTGTTCTTGCCTGGAGAATCCCAGGGACGGGGGAGCCTGTTGGGCTGCTGTCTATGGGGGTCACACAGAGTCGGACACGACTGAAGCGACTTAGCAGCAGCAGCAACATCCATTTATAAATATGTATTGAGCACCTCCTATGTGCTAAATACTGTTCTAGGAGCTGAGGATACTTACACACCTAGGCATAAAACTATGTTTATGGAGTTTACTTTCTAGTAGGGAGATACAGAAAATAAAATGATCTAAATCTATTTATCTGTGAAGTGCTATGAAGAAAAATAGAGTGGTAAGGGGGTTATGAAGTTGCCAGCAACTGAATGAGTGAGTGTGTGCTTACACTTACAGAGGGCCATCAGGAGAGGCCTCTCTGGTAAGGTGATATTTGAAGATAGACCTGAAGAACTAAAGGAGTGAGCCCTATTGATATCAGCAGGCAGAGGGAACAGGAAGTAAATGATTGTAGGGTCTCTGGATGAATGTAGAAAGGGACGAAGCTGGAAAGACTGTTTGTGGCTAGATAGGTCTTGGAGGGCCCTGCATTTTATTCAGTAGCCAGTATGGAGTTACTTACAAAGTCTGGAGGAGAGGAGTGACCTAATAATAAACTTAGTGAGTACTTTCCTGTGTGCCAAGCACTGTGTCAAGAAATTTGCATGTATTATACTATGTTTTAATTCTTAGAACAACCGTATGTGGATGGTATTATAATACTTCCACTTTATAGACGGAGAAACTGAGGTTAGAAGGGTTAAGATACTATTATGGTCTGAATCTTTGTGTTCCCCCACAAATGCATATGTTGAATTTCGAATGCCTGATGTCATGGTGTTAGGACATGGGGCCTTTGGGAGATGCTTAGGACATGAAGGTGGGGCCCTCATAAATAGGATTAGTGGTCTTATAAAAATGTGTCCCCACAGAGTTCCCTGGCCCCTTCTACCATGTGAAGGCACCTTGAGAAGGTGCTGGCAGTGAAAGAAGAGGGGTCTCACTAGACTGTAACCATGTTGCAGCTTGATCTTGGACTTGCCAGCCTCCAGAACTATGAAAAACAAGTTTCTGTTGTTCATAAACTTCCCAGTCTGTGGTATATTTCTGCCTGAATGCTCTGATAGGTCTGGTGGCATTAGAAGATGCTTGCAGTAAGCTGCTTTCTCTACCAGGCCACCCAAAATAAACATATGCACTCAGTAAAATCAGCATGCTTATTATACAAATATAGTTTTATGACAAGTCCCTTAATTGCCTCTTCAAACTAATTCCTCTGCTAAACTTCCTCCTGTACTGAAATTCTGGAACCACCACTGGCTCCAGGTCACCAACTAGTGGAGTCAAAACCTAAACCTTAGATTCCAGTTTAGAGAATTGATTCTGCTTGCAACATGAATGATAGATTTGAAGCTGTAATTGACAAGATGGTTCAGCTGCAAAAACTTTTCATCTTTCATGAAAAGGAAGGATGACTCAGGCTGGAGCTGCAGGCCAAGAGGCTATGATACCTCATAGAATTTGCCCTGTGGGATTTCAGAATTGCTTGAGACTGAGGTGACTCCTTTTTTCCTTCTAATTTCTCACGTTTTGAAGGGCAGTATCTATAACTGTTGCTTTGTGCCTGTCCCACCAGAGTATTTTGGGATAGAAAACTTTTTTTCTAGTATCACAGGTCTGCAGATAGAGAGGAATTTTACCCCAGGATAGATGGATCATACCAATGTCTCACACATACCTTGTTTGTATGAGGAGATGAGACTTATGAGCTGATGATATTTTAGATGAACATTTGAACATGAGTTGATGTTGTAATGGATTGAAACTTAGATGCTGGCATGGGGTAAATGTATTTGCATGTGGGATAGATATGAGTTTGGGGAGGTCAGAGGGCAGGCTTATGGTAGGCTGAAAAATGTCTACCAAAGATATCTAGGTTCTAACCCCCAGAACCTGAGCATGTTACCTCATATGGGATCTTGTGGATCCTTAAACTGAAGATCTTTAGATGGAGAGATCATCGTGGATTATCCAGCTGAGACCTAAATGTAGTCACAAGTGTCTTTATTATAAGTGAGAAGCGGGAGATTTGACACAGAAGAGGAGGTGATTTGATGATGGAACAAGACATTGGAATGGTGTATTTTGATTGAAGAAGGAGCCACCAGCCAAGGAGTATAGGCTGCAGCTAGAGGTGGAAAACAGCAAGAAATAGATTCTCCTTTCAGAACCCATAGAAAGAATCTTCCCCACCAACACCTTGATTTTCACTCAGCTAAACTGATTCCAGTCTTGTGGCCTCTAGAATTTACTACAGGATAAGCTTGCATTGTTTTAAGCCACCAGATTTGTGGCAATTTGTTACAGCAGTCACAGGACATGATCACTTGTTAAATTAATTTGAAGTATTATTAATACTTTGCTAATCCTGTTTTGTTGTTGAGTTGCTAAGTCCTCTCCAACTCTACATGGGCTGGAGCCATGTAGAAGCCCCAGGTGGCTCAGCTGTAAAGACCCCTCCTGTCAATGCAGGAGATGCAGGTTCGATCCCTGATCTGGGAAGATCCCCCAGAGAAGGAAATGGTAACCCACTCTAGTATTCTTGCCTGGGAACTTCTATGGATAGAAGAGCATGGCGGGCTACAGTCCATGAGATTGTAAGGAATTAGACACAACTGAGCAATTAAACAACAACAACAAATCTACTGCTTATTATATTCAATCTGTCTGTCTCTGTATTTCTTTCAGAGATTTTGTTTAAACAAGCCTTGCAAATTTTGTGATGGGTGTTTATAGAGAATGGAATTATTTTAAACACTTTTTAAAGAGGGAAGCTATTTTAAATTTATTTTGAAGGGTAAAACAAATGACATTTACTTATTTGGCTACACTGAGTCTTCGCTGCAGTGTGCAGACATGCAAACTCTTAGTTGTGGCATGTGGGATCTGGTTTTCTGACCAGGGATGGAACCTGGGCCCCCGGCATCAGGAGCGTGGGGTCCTAGCTACTGGACCACCAGGGAAATCCCAATAATTTTTCTATTGGAAATACTTTTTGTTCCTTTTTCCAGATTAGCTCAGCTGGTGAAGAATCCACCTGCAGTGTGGGAGACGTGGGTTTGATCCCTGGGTTGGGAAGATCTCCTGGAGAACGGAAAGGCTACCCACTCCAGTATTCTGGCCTGGAGAATTCCACGGACTGTATAGTTCATGGGGTCGCAGAGTCAGACATGATTGAGCGACTTTCACTTTCCAGAGTAGATATTTTGATAGACTGTAGTTTCTTTGGTGTCACATTTTGTATGTATTTGCTCTTTAAAAATTTTAGTGGAATTGAAGTTCTACTGGAGTAGGAAATGGCAACCCATTCCAGTATTCTTGCCTGGAAAATTCCATGGACAGAGGAGTCTGATGGCAATAGTCTATGGGATTGCAAAGAGTCAGACATGACGGAGTGACTGAGCGTGCACGTACGCACACACACACAAATATAGTGAGTACCCCAAGTCACTGTGTTAGTTAAGTGTTATCTTTCTTGAATTTCCCCAAGGAAAACTGTAACAAATCTCCTACACAGTCTTTATAAAGCTCTGGATTTATAAAATTACATTATAAACTGTGGAGTGAATTCTTTTGGTCTTTGCCTTATTTTTAAGCATTTTTACTGTCCTGTTCTTTCAGAAGCAAGGCTGGCACTGAAAAAATATATTGCAAAGGTCTCTGCAGCTGTTACAGATACAGAAAAGGGACCAGGGAAGCTTTATAAGGAAGACAAGGTACAACATTGTGCTTATATTTTGTTCTGAAGTCTTTTGAGATTTTCCCCCCTGTATTTAACTGCTACACTAAAGCACTAGAGGTAGGTGGTGATCCTCACTGCTCTGTTCTCCTTCCCTTCCTTCCTTTTTTTCCTTTCTTATTAAACCGCTGATAGAAGCAGCATTAATAGTACTGGCAGCATTCTTGTTCTTCTGTTGATTAGTGGGGTCCACTGATACTCATTTCATTAGTTTGCTTCAAAACTTATATATACATCATATATTTTGGTCCATATGTTCACATATATACTTATATACACTGCCTATTTTTTCATGTATCAAAATTTGCATAATAGAAAAATACACAGGTGTAAAGATAGCTAATTGTAAAGCCAGCTTGCCACATTTGTCATATATTAAGTACTACATGTGAACTAGTTGATTTCTTTTGATGTATACTAAAAAAAAAGGTATGCTAAAGATATTAGAAATGTGTTTGGGTTTTAAATTATTTCTTGCATTTCTGGGAAGGACATTGTATGAATTTTCTGTGACTTTTAATTCTGATGAAAAAAAATTAGCTACTGCTAAAAGTGTAAGACATCAGCAAGTCTGAGAACATGCTAAGACACACGTTTCACTTATTTGTAAAACATTTTACAAAATCTCTTATGAAACAAAGTATAGATAGAATTCTATTAGAAGAGCTAGTGTATCTATTAGATTTGCAAAACAATCTTCCTGGCACAAACAGTGCTTTGTCAAACTAGTTACTATAAGCCTTTTTAATTTCAGTTTTTAAATATTTGATTATTTGAGCTAGAAAATATTATGTACCTATACTAATGGTTAGAATAAAAGCAAAACATCTAAAGCAGACTTAATAATTTTCTTTTTACCCTATCGAGTCTTATTACCCTGTGATTCTAATAGCAATTTTGTGCTAATCTCAGTATACTTTTCCTCATTTATATAAATATATGTATGCATACATACAGTTTTATTAATATAAGAGATTTTGCTTTTATAAAAATAGGATCATACTATACAAGTTAATCTTTAATTTTCTCTTTTCCTTTAAAGAATATATTATGGACATCTTTACAAATCCACTTCATTCTTTATACTTCTGCATATAATGTTGCTTATTTAATAATATGGACCAGACATGTAATAAATTTATTCATGTCTCCTTATTATTACAAATCATAGAATAATGAACATCTTAAATCAGATACCAGCAGTTTGCTGCTCATGTGCAAAGAGATGGTTTTGAAATACAAATTGAGAGGTTTTTAGTGAGGTTTTGCTCATTTCTTACACTTCCTCCTCCTGTGAATCACCTAAGAAGGAATAAATATTGGCATTGTCTATTAAATTGCATGAAGTGCACACCATCCACCTATTTTTTCCAACTTTTGCAAACATTTATCACAGTTCAGTTCACTTCAGTTGTGTCCGACTCTGTTCAGTCATGTCCAACTCTTTGCGACCCCAAGGACTGCAGCACGCCAGGCTTCCCTGTCTATCACCAACTCCCGGAGTTTACTCAAACTCATGTCCATTGAGTTGGTGATGCCATCCAACCATCTCATCCTCTGTTGTCCCCCTTTCCTCCCGCCTTCAATCTTTCCCAGCATCAGGGTCTTTTCAAATGAATCAGTTCTTCGCATCAGGTGGCCAAAGTATTGGAGCTTCAGCTTCAACATCAGCCCTTCCAATGAACACCCAGGACTGATCTTGTTTAGGATGGACTGCTTGCATCTCCTTGCAGTCCAAGGGACTCTCAAGAGTCTTCTCCAACACCACAGTTAAAAAGCATCAATTCTTCCCTGCTCAAGCTTTCTTTAGAGTCCAACTCTCACATCCATACATGACTACTGGAAAAACTATAGCTTTGATTAGACAGACCTTTGTTGGCAAAGTAATGTCTGTGCTTTTGAAGATGCTGTCTAGGTTGGTCATAGCTTTTCTTCCAAGGAGCAAGTGTCTTTTAATTTCTTGGCTGCAGTCACAATCTGCAGTGATTCTGGAGTCCAAGAAAATAAAGTCTGTCACTGTTTCCATTGTTTCCCCATCTAATTGCCATGCAGAGCTCACTGAAAATAAAGAAATAGGGAGAGGATGTAGACTGGCCCAAGGCATCATGTCTCTAGATTAATGAGTTTCATTATACACACATTTCATTAGTGTTAGTACTGCACTGTCAGATACAGTATCCCCTAGCTTCATGTGACTATAAATTAGAATTAATTAAAAGTAAAAATTCAACTCCTCAGTCATACCAGCCACTTTTCTAATGCTCACTGGCCATATGCATCTAATGGTGACTGTATTAGACCATGCAGATATTTCTGTGACCGTTTCCATCATCACAGAAAGTTCTGTTGCACAGTGCTGATTTAGAGATACCATAGAGTTTCATTTTTAAATAAACAAGTGGAAAGTAAATTCCTTGTTTCTGTCTCTAGAATATCCTCCTCAATGCATGCCGTGTAAAAAATGAATGGTTGGAAACCCATTTGGAAGCTTCCATTAATGAGCTCTTTGAGCAGAAACAGCAATTGGAAGATATTGTGACTCCTATCTTTACGAAAATGGCTACACCACGTAAGTTTTGGATAAAAATGATTTGAAAGTTGCATAAAAATTAGATTCGGTGTTGTTATTTCTGAGATAATCAGATTTCAACAATCTTCATGAGGTAGCCATTAACCTTATTATAAGCTCTAATCCAAAACTCAGTTTCATTCAGTTCCAGTATTAATAATAGCTAAAAATAATGACTGAGTTATTTCTATAATGTCTAGTACTAATTTTATTACCATCACTAATCATTTAATTTTATGTAATTTGCTATGGTTTTGACTAATGATTTTCAACCAGAAAGCATGTCTTTCAAGGAGACAGAGAGGCAGAATTTGAAAAAAAAATTTTTTTTCAGTGATGAAAGTCTATAGTTTGAAAAGCCTGTTGTGGGAATACTGTACTGTCATTGGAGAAGGTACACTGTCAGAATCTTGGTGGCACGTGTACCTAAGATTTTAAAGCTATCAGCTTTACTGAGATAGAATTCTTATACCATGAAATTCACCATTTAAAAATGTCCAATTCAGTGGTTTTTGGTATATTTTCGGTTATATAAGCATCACCACTGTCTAATTTTACTGCATAATTTCTCCATTTTACTACCCCGAAAGAAACACCATACCTGTTAGTAGTCACTACCCATTCCTTGGTTCCACAAGTCCCTGGCAACCACTAATCTACTTTTTATCTCTCTTGATTGCCTGTTCTGAACATTTCATTGAATCATACAGTCTGTCACCTTTTGTGTCTGGCTTCTTTCACTTTGCATAATGTTTTTAAGGTTCATCATGTTGTAATATATGTCAGTATTCCTTTTTATTGTTAAATCATAGTCCATTGTGTGGATTCAAATCTATCTATTCATTAATAGACATTTGAGTTTCTGTTCATTTGACTATTATAAATAATGCTGCTGTGAACTTTGTGTACAAATTTTTATGTGGCCGCATGTTTTCATTTCTCTGGGTCTGTATTTAGAGGGGGAATTGCTGGGTCACATGGTACCTCTATTTCTGACCTTTGGAGGAATTACCAAACTGTTTCCAAATTTCTATTTTCATAAGCAATATATATAAGGATTCTAATTTTCTCCACATTGTTATCAACATTTGTTATTATCTTAAAAAATATTTTTTAGTTCTTCTAGTGGGTATGAAGTATCTTAATGTAGTTCCCATTTGCATTTCCTTAATTACTGATAATGTTAAACATTCTTTCATGTGCTTACTGGTCATTTGCATATTTTCTTTGGAGAAATGTCTTTTTGAATCTTTTGCCTATTTTTAAGTTGAGTTGTCTCCTTGTTTTTTAATTGAACTATATACTTGATTTATAATATATTAGTTTTAGGTATATAACATAGTAATTCAATATGTTAATAGAATTTAAAGTTACTGCAAAGTAATGACTATACTTCCCTCTGTTGTTCAGTATATCCCTGTTGCTTGTTTATTTTATGTGTAGTAGTTTATATCTCTTACTATTCTACCCCTCTTTTACCTCTCCTGTTTTTCCTCTCCTACTGGTAACCACTAGTTTTTTTCTGTATATCTGTGAGTCTATTAGTTTTATTACATTCATTGTTTTTTGCAAAAAATCTTTAGATTCCACATGTAAGTAATTGTATATAGTATTTGACAAGACTTTCTGAGATATAGTCTATCAGAGATATTGACTTCTAATTTTCTTTTTTTTTTGAAGTTATTTTTGGCTGGTTTTGGTATCAGGATAATGATGGCCTCATAGAATGAATTTGGGAGTATTCCCTCATCTTCAATTTTTGGAATAGTTTGAGAAGGAAAGGAATTAACTCTTTTTTGTATGTTGGGTAAAATTTTTATGAAGTCATTCAGTCCTGTCTTTTGCTTTCTAGAAGTTTTGAAAATTCAATTGCATGACTGCTGATTGATCTGTTCAAATCGTTTCTTTTTGATTTAGTGTTTGAAAATTTATGTTTCTAGAAATTTGACTATTTATTCTAGGCTGTTTAGTTTGTTGGCACGTAACTGTTCATAATATTCTCTTATGACTTTTTTATATCTCTGTTATATCAGTTGTTATTTCTCCTCTTTCATTTCTTATTTTGTTTATTTGTGTTCTCTTTTTTTCTTGATTTGTCTGGCTAAAGGTTTATCCATTTTATTTTTTTAAAAAAACTACTGATTTCATTGATCTTTTCTACAGTTTTTTGGTCTCTATTGTATTTATTTCTTCTCTGATTTTTTTTCCTTCCTTCTGCTGACTTTGGACCTTATTTATTTTTCTTTTTCTAATTCCTTTATATGAAATTAAAGGAAGGTTAGGTAAGTTAGGTTGTTTATTTGAGATATTTTTTGTTTCTTGATGCATTCCTGTATTGCTGTAAACTTTCCTCTTAGAACTTCCTTTTCTACATCCTGTAGATTTTGGAAAATCTTTTGTGTTTACATTTTCATTTTTTTGGAGGTATTCTCTGTTTTTCCTCTTTGACTGACTCATTGACTCATTGGTTTTTTTAGCAGCATGTTGTTTAGTCTCCACATGTGTGTATTTTTCTTCTTATTTTTGAATTGTAAAACTTCTTTGTATATCTTAGGTATAAGGCTCTTATCAGATATATAACTTGCAAATATTTTCTCCCATTATGTGAATTATCTTTTCATTTCCGTAATTGTGTTCTTTGAAGCACAAAAGGCTTTAAGTTTGATGAAATCTAATTTATCTATCTTTCCTTTTGTTGATTGTGCTTTCAGTGTCATATCGGAGAAACATTGCCTTGTCTAAGGTCTCCAAGATTTACTTTTATGGGTTTTTTTTTCTTTTTTTTGGTAAGACTTTTACAGTTTTTTGACCCTTATGTCTAAACATGTCTATGATTCATTTTCAGTTATTATTTGTTTATGGTGTCAGGTAGGAATCCAACTTCATTCTTTTGAATGTGAATACCCAATACTTAAGATATTTATGTTTATCAAAAGGAACTGTGGTTTTTCAAAGGTGAAGGTACTGAATGTATCCTCAGTAGTATGATAGACTGTCCCTTGCCATCTGTATCTAATATTGAATGAGCATACCCACTGCACGATCTTAGGTCTCTGAAGGGAAATAGATACCTTTACATTGTTCTTGTCTTTCAGGAGTCCATCACCCAGTTTGTGAGTAAACAAGTATTCTTGAACGGATAAGCTAAATGCTGTGTAACTCAGGGAGGCCTAAACATAAAGAAAGAAAGAGGAATTTCCTGGAAAGATAGGTAGCCAGGGTGGAGTATATAGAGAATTATGAAATGAAAAGTACAATATGATGATGAAAAATTGAAATATGGAAATAGGGAAGTGGTCAGTATCCATCTGGCTGATTGTAGTTGAGTCTGAATTGGGGAAGAGTAGAAAATAAGGTTGAAAGTTAGCTTTCATTGAAAGTACTGAATTATAAGCTTAGATGTTTGGGCTTTACTTTCAGGGCCATGGGTTGCCATTAAGGGCTTTGTTTGGAGTAGGAAAAATGAGGGATTAAGTAGTGGAAAATAATCTGGCTTTCCTTGCAAAATGGTTTGGAGGGAGAAGAGACCAGAGGGAGTGAGACTAGTGTAGTCCAGGAAGGAGATGGTCAAGATGCTTATACAGTCAATTCCCACCTTTCCCTGAGCTATCACTATTGTTAGTCTGGCCCAACAATCATTTCTCTTTCTCTTATCACCTCTGGGAAAGAATTGCAGATGCTTCAATCAAGATGGTGGTATAGAAGGTATATATGGAGCTCACCTTTTCCCACAGATACATAAGAAATACACCTACATGTGGAACAGTTATCACAGAATAACTATTGAACACTATTGAACAGAAAATATCAGATACCTAGAAGTGCAGGGAAGATCTCCATGTAACTGGGTAGGATAAAAGAAAAAGAAGGAAGGAAGCAGGACAGGATCTGTGCCCCTGGGAGAGAGCTGCAAAAGAGGAAAGTTCCCATGTCCTAGGCAGTCGTCACACTGGTGGTGAGATCACCCAGGACGGAAAGGGAGCTTCAGAGGCTTGTAGGAGAACACAGTAGTCAGTTTGTAGCAGGCAGAACAGACAGAAACCAACACAGAGGACCTGTACCACCTTGCTGCAGTCCCCAGCCAGAGATATACACCTGCTGGTGTGTGCAAAGGCTGTGTGCTGAAACTCATGCTTCAGAGGACAGACTTGGGGAAAGAACTGGGGTTAGCCTTGCAAAGACAACCTAAAGGGGCTAGAGTGTTGTATGGACCCAAACCAGAGGTGTATGTGGGAGAAGCCCAGCCTGCCATAGAAGGGAAATGCCATTGTTAAGAGGTGCACAAAAGGAAGAACAGGTCCCGTCATAGCAGCCTCACTTTTGACAGTCTCATGACTGGCCTGCACCACCCTTGAAACCCCATTGTTAATGCAAGAGTGAAGGGGGTGGTGGGGTCTGCCATAGGTGCTTCTTTCTCAGAGCTGCCTGTGTGAACTCTGGGGGTATGCAAGGATGCCCACACTCAGAGGCAGAGTTGAAAGCAGAGCCCTCTCCCCAATGGCTATATGATCCACAACAGTGTTGCTAGCTTTGTAACTCAGTGCCTCTGGGACATGCAAGTGGATAGTGGGTGCTCCTATGGCTGGGATAGGTCTGGCCTTAGCAGCTGTGGGCTTTGTGTGTGCATGCACATGAAGGTGGGGCTGGGGTCTGGGCTGCTTCCATATCTCCCAGTTGTGCAACTACTGTGCTCCTGGTGCTTGACTTCAGTGGATTGGCACCTGTGTATCTGCATTAGTGGCTTTGTGAACATAGTGTGTGAGGGACACAGGGCTGATTGTCTGTATTCCCACAGTGGAGGTGGGGCCCAGGGTAGTGTACACAATAGTGTACTTTGTGAGCCCCCACAATGGGTGACAGGCAATACCACAGAGTGTGCTCCCTGGTGAACAGCTCTAATGGAAGAATGCTCAGTTGCTCTTCTTGCAGTAGGAGCACTCCAGTCCTGCCTGCTACACAGTGAAGCTTAGAAATGGGCTTCTTTTCTAACAACTAGGGAGCAGACCCTGACTCTAATAGCACTGTGACAGCTACAGAGCAAAGAAGAGGCCCCATTCAGCATCCAGTGCAGGCTGTGATCACCACATCATCAGTCATACCTTCTATCAACGGGATAATGGCCAGCACACACTGAGGAAAGATGCTGCAGGCATTCCTACTAAAAAACAGCCCTTGTACCAAAAATATTAAACAGACACAAGCCATGTAGGGACACTTTTACATAAAAATAGCCCTTCAAGACCACAGTAGATAATTATTTCTCCTAAACTCATAGAGTAAGAGAAATACAAGTAAAATGAAGAATCAGAGGAACCACTCCCACTTTTAATCTTTGATTGAAAGATCAAGAGAATTCCCCTGAAAGAACAATGAAACAGACCTCTTCAGCTTAATAGACACCAAGTTAGAAAAGGAAATAATGAAAATGCTGAATGAATTAAACAGGGCTTTCATTAGAAATGCAGATTACTGTAAAAAAAGAACTGGAAACTATAAAGAGGAACCAAGAAAAATTAGAAAATTCATTTGCTGAGATAAAAACTGAATGTAAGGCAATAGGTAGCAGATTGATAATGGAGAAGAATGAATAAGTGATCTCAAGTTAAAATAATGGAAATCTCCCAGTCAGAAATCTCCCAGTTTGATTCCTGGGTTGGGAATATCCACTGGAGAAGGGATATGCTACCCACTCCAGTATTCTTGGACTTCCCTTGTGGCTCAGCTGGTAAAGAATCCACCTGCAATGCAGAAGACCTGGGTTCGATTCATGAGTTGGGAAGATTCCCTGGAGAAGGGAAAGGATACCTAGAATTCCATGAACTGTATAGTCCATGGGGTCACAAAGAGTCACACATGACTGAGTGACTTAAATACTTTCACCCAGTCAGAAGAGCAGACAGAAAGAAAAATTAAAAAAAAAAATAAAAGCAATATAAAAAGACCTTTATATTATTTTGTTGTTGTTTAGTCACTAAGATATGTCTGACTCTTTGTTACCCTATAGACTGCAGCACACCAGGCTTCCCTGTCCTTTACTATCTCCCAGAGTTTGCTCAGATTCTTGTCCATTGACTCAGTGATAAAGTGTGCCAACCTACACATAATAGGGGTCCCAGAAGCAGAAAAAAAAGGGAGTAAAAATGTATTTTTAAAAGTTATGGCTGAAAACTTCCCAAATATAAAGAAAGAAACAGATATCCAGGTACAGGAAGCACAGAGGGTACCAAATAAGATGAATTCAAACAGACCTACACCAAAACATAATTAAAATGGCAAAAGTTAAAAATAAAGAGAGGGTTCTAAAGGCAGTAAGAAAAAAGTGGTGGTTTAGTCACTAAGTCATGTCCAACTCTTGAGTTAATTACAAGGGAACCTCCATAAAGCTATTAGTTGATTTCTCTACAGAAATGTTGCAGGCCAGAAGGGAGTGGCAAGATATACTGAAAGTCCTGAAAGGAAAAATTTGCAATCTAGGATACTCTACCCAGCAAGATTATCATTTAAAATAGAAGGAGAGATCAAGAGTTTCTCAGACAAGTAAAAGGTAAAACAATAGCGCAATACCAAACCTGTTCTGAAGGAAATATTGAAAGATTGTCTCTAAATAGAAAAGAAGCAAGAATCTATAGGAAAGAGCAAATCACAGGTGGAAGTAAATTAAATGAGTCAGTAACAGATTTTTTTTTTCCCCATGAGTTTCATGGTTTTATTAACACAAACACAGTGTGTACATGAGCTGTCTATTCATTTTATTTGCTGCATAGCCTGATGTTGGGATTGCTGACTCTAATAACCAGCTCGACTGCTCTTTCCACAATGGCTTTTCAGTCTTTTCAGTTCTTGGAGGAGATGTGAGCAATCTCAGCATAGTAAGATTTGTTGCACATCAGCAGCACTTCAAACTCTTCGATGTTGTGACTAGGAACTTCCAGAGTCCCCTAGGCAATGTGTGCTCTGGTTTCTTGTTGCTCCTGTAACCAGTATTAGGCATCGAGATGTGGCCCTTGAATCTCCCATACACCCTGTTGTCAGTGTTTCTGGGTTTCTGCCAGTTCCACTTAATTTTTACATATTGATTTGACTGGTGTCAGATGAACTTCTTGGCCTCTTTTTGAAGATCTTAGACTTCACAAGGGGTCTGGGGTTAGCCATGATGCCAAGTAGGAGATGGCTGCCACTTCTGTATGCAGAGCTGAGGAAGAGAGCAGTACACAGATTTTTAAAAATGAAATAATTTTTTTTATGAAAGTAATAACCACAATGAAGAGCAAAAGGATAAACATGAAGATGTAAAATAGAACATCAAAATCATAAAATGTGGGGGAGGAAAGTAAGAAAATGATACTTTTTTTAGAATGTAGTTGAACCTATTTGACTACTAGTCTAAAGCAAGTGGACTTCCCTGTTGGCTCAGTGGGTAAAGCATCTGTCTGCAATGCAGAAGACCTGGGTTCGATCCCTGGGACAGGAAGATCCCCTGGAAACCCACGCAAGTACTCTTGCCTGGAAAATCCCACGGATGGAGGAGCCTGGTAGACTACAGTCAATGGGGTCACAAAGAGTCGGACACGACTGAGTGATGTCACTTTCACTAAAGCAAATAGATATAGGAAGGGGTTAACATACTGAAAACCAGTTTAACCACAAATCAAAAACATACAATAGATTCACAAAAACCAAAAAGAAGAGAGCACAAGAATAATACAGAAGAAATCAAGGCACAAAAGGAAAAGCTAAAAGAAAAAGAACAAATACAAAGTCACCAGAAAACAAAGTTTAAAGTGGCAATAAATACATATATATCAATAATTACCTCAAATGTCAATGGACTAATTCTCCAATCCGAACACATCAGTGGTAGATTGAATAAAAAAATAAGAGCCTACAATATGTTGCATTGAGGAAATGGGGAAAACCACTAGGCCATTCAGTTATGATCTAAATCAAATCCCTTATGATTATACAGTGAAAGTGAGAAATAGATCTAAGGGACTAGATCTGATAGACAGAGTGCCTGATGAACTATGGACGGAGGTTCATGACATTGTACAGGAGACAGGAATCAAGACCATCCCCAAGAAAAAGAAATGCAAAAAGGCAAAATGGCTGTCTGAGGAGACCTTACAAATAGCTGTGAAAAGAAGAGAAGCAAAAAGCAAAGGAGAAAGGGAAAGATATAAGCATCTGAATGCAGAGTTCCAAGGAGAATGCAGAATAGCAAGGAGAGATAAGAAAGCCTTCCTCAGCAATCAGTGCAGAGAAATAGAGGAAAACAATAGAGTGGGAAAGACTAGAGATTTCTTCAAGAAAAATAGAGATACCAAGGGAACATTTCATACAAAGATGGGCTCGATAAAGGCCAGAAATGGTATGGACCTAACAGAAGCAGAAGATATTAAGAAGAGGTGGCAAGAATACACAGAAGAACTATACAAAAAAGAGCTTCATGACCCAGATAATCATGATGGTGTGATCACTCACCTAGAGCCAGTCATCTTGGAAGGTGAAGTCAAGTGGGCCTTAGGAAGCATCACTATGAACAAAGCTAGTGGAGGTGATGGAATTCCAGTTGAGCTGTTTCAAATCCTGAAAGATGATGCTGTGAAAGTGCTGCACTCAATATGCCAGCAAATTTGGAAAACTCAGCAGTGGCCACAGGAATGGAAAAGTTCAGTTTTCTTTCCAAACCCAAAGAAAGGCAATGTCAAAGAATGCTCAAACTACCACACAATTGCACTCATCTCACACACTAGCAAAATAATGCTCAAAATTCTCCAAGCCAGGCTTCAGCAATACGCGAACCATGAACTTCCAGATGTTGAAGCTGGTTTTAGAAAAGGCAGAGGAACCAGAGATCAAATTGCCAACATCCGCTGGATCATCGAAAAAGCAAGAAAGTTCCAGAAAAACAACTACTTCTGCTTTATTGACTATGCCAAAGCCTTTGACTGTGTGGATCACAATAAACTATGGAAAAATTTTCAAGAGATGGGGATACCAGACCACCTGACCTGCCTCTTGAGAAACCTGTATGCAGGTCAGGAAGCAGCAGTTAGAACTGGACATGGAACGACAGACTGGTTCCAAATAGGAAAAGGAGTACGTCAAAGCTGTATATTGTCACCCTGCTTATTTAACTTCTATGCAGAGTACATCATGAGAAATGCTGGACTGGAAGAAGCACAAGCTGAAATCAAGATTGCTGGGAGAAATATCAATAACCTCAGATATGCAGATGACACTGCCATGATGGCAGAAAGTGAAGAACTAAAGAGCCTCTTGATGAAAGTGAAAGTAGAGAGTGAAAAAGTTGGCTTAAAGCTCAACATTCAGAAAACAAAGATCATGGCATCCGGTCCCATCACTTCATGGGAAATAGATGGGGAAACAGTGGAAACAATGTCAGACTTTATTTTTTTGGGCTCCAAAATCCCTACAGATGGTGATTGCAGCCATGAAATTAAAAGATGCTTACTCCTTGGAAGGAAAGTTATGACCAACCTAGATAGCATATTCAAAAGCAGAGACATTACTTTGTCAACAAAGGTCTGTCTAGTCAAGGCTATGGTTTTTCTAGTAGTCACGTGTGGATGTGAGAGTTGGACTGTGAAGAAAGCTGAGCACCGAAGAATTGATGCTTTTGAACTGTAGTTTTGGAGAAGACTCTTGAGAGTCCCTTGGACTGCAAGGAGATCCAACCAGTCCATCCTAAAGGAGATCAGTCCTGGGTGTTCATTGGAAGGACTGATGTTGAAGCTAAAACCAAATACTTTGGCCACCTGATGCAAGGAGCTGACTCATTTGAAAAGACCCTGATGCTGGGAAAGATTGAGGGCAGAAGGAGAAGGGGATGACAGAGGATGAGATGGTTGGATGGCACCAGCGACTCAATGGGCGTGAATTTGGGTGTACTCTGGGAGTTGGTGATGGACAGGGAGGCCTGGTGTGCAGTGTTCCTTGGGGTCGCAAAGAGTCAGACACGACTGAGTGGCTAAAGTAAACTGAACTGAATACGTTGCATATGAGAGACCCACTGTAGGGCAGAGGACACACATAGATTGAGAGTGAAGGTATGGAAAAAGATATTTCATGCAAATGGAAATGACAAGGAAGTGGTTGTAGCAATGCTCATATCTGACAAAATAGACTTTAAAGATCATAAAGAAAGATAAAAATCAAGATACTATATAATGATAAAAGGAACAATACAAGAAGAGGCTATATCCACCTGATATAGAAACACCCAAGTACATAAAATAAATACTAATAGATGTAAAGGGAGAGATTGATAGCAATACATCAATAGTAGGAGACTTCAACACCTCACTCACACCAAGGAATAGATGTTTCAGGAAGAAAATCAGTAAGGCAACAGAGATTCTAAATGGTAAAATTCAACATGCTGTGCATGCATGCATGCTGTCAGTTCAGTCGTGTCTGACTCTTTGCAACTCTATGGACTATAGCTCGCCAGGCTCCTCTGTCCATGGGATCCTCCAGGCAAGAATACTGGAGTGGGTTGTCCTCTTCTAGAATATCTTTCTCATCCAGGGATCAAACTTGTGTCTCCTGCATTGCAGGTAGAATCTTTACTGCTGAGCCCCTGGGGAGGCCAAAATCTAACAGACAATTGATTTTGTTCAGGATATTATATCCAAAAACAAACAAACAAAAAACCAGAATGCACATTCTTTTCAAGTGCACATGGAGTATACTCTAGGATTGACCACATACTAGGGCACAAAACAAGCCTGAATACATTTAAGGGTATACAAGTTATTTCAAGCATCTTTTCTGACCACAATTTCATTAACTAGAAATCAACCATAGAAAAAGAAAAGAAAAAAATCAATTACATGGAGACTAAGTAACATGCTACTAAAAAATGAATGGGTCAACAATGAAATCAAATAGAAAATTAAAAAACTACCTCGAGACAAATAACTATGAGAACACCACCATGCAAAATCTGTGGGATGCAACAAGAGCAGTTCTTAGAGGGAAGTTCATAGTGATACAGGCCTTCTTCAAGAAACAAGAAAAATCTGAAATAAATAAACTAACCTACCACTTAAAACAGTTAGAAAAAGAAGAACAAGCAAAACCTAAAGTCAGCGGAAGGAAGGAAATAATATAGATCAGAGAGGAAATAATAAGATAGAAATTTAAAAAGCAATAGAAAATCAGTAAAGTCAAGAGTGATTCTTTGAAAAAGTAAACAAAATTGACAGTGCTCAAGAAGAAAAGAGATGATCTAAAAAAAAAAAAATCAGAAATGAAAGAGGAGAAATCACAACTGATACTGCAGAAACACAAAAACCCATGAAAGAATACTATAAACAATTATATGCCAACAAATGGGACAACTTAGAAAAAAAGACATTTCTAGAAACATATAGCCTACCAAAACTGAATCAAGAAGATAAAGGTAATTTTAACAGACCAATCTCTAAAGTGAAATACAATTTGTAATTAAAAGCTCTCTACAAACAAAAGTTAGGATCAAATGGCTTCACAGGAAAATTCTATGAAACATACAAATAAGAACTTATATGAATCCTTGTCAAACTCTTCCAAAACAGTGAAGAGAAAGGAACACTCCCAAAGACATTTTATGAAGCTGCTCTTACCCAGATACCAAAAGCAGACAAAGATACCACCAAAAAAGAAAATTATAGGTAGGCCAATGTTTTTGACGAATTAGATGCAAATATTCTCAACTGAATACTAGCAAACTGAATCCAGCAACACATAAAAAAGCTTATACACCAGGAAAAGCAAACCACCCAATCAACATAGAGGCAGAAGACCTAAATAAACATTTCTCCAATGAAGACATTTGGATGGCTAATAGATATATGAAAAGATGTGTATCATCACTGATTATTAGAGAAATGCACATCAAAACTATGAGGTACCACCTCACAATGGTCAGAGTGGCCATCATAAGAGGTCTACAAAGAAAGAAATGCCAGAGAGGGAGCAGAGAAAAGGAAGTCCTCCTGTACTGTTGTAGGAATGTAAATTGGTGCAGCCACTAGGGAAAACAGCATGTAGGTTCCTCGAAAAACTAAAAATAGACTTGTCATATGATCCAGCAGTTTCACTTCTGGGCATACATACAGAAAAAATTATAATTCAAAAAGATACTTGCACCTCTATTTTCATAGCAGTGTATTTACAATAGCCAAGATATGAAAACAACCTAAATGTTTATTGACAGGTGAATGGATAAAGATGTGGTATATATATATACACACACACACAATGGGATGCTACTCAGCCATGAGAAGAAATGAAATAATGCCATTTACAGCAGCATGGATGGACCTAGAGATTATTGTACTAAGTGAAGTAAGAAAGAGAAAGAGAAATACCATGATGATACCACTTATATGTGGAATCTAAAATATGACACAGATGGACTTATCTACAGAACAGAAACAGACTCACAGACATAAAGAACAGACTTGTGTTTGTCAAGGTAGGGGAGGGGGTTTGGGAAGGGATGAATTGAGAGTTTGGAATTAGCAGATGTAAACTATTATACGTAGTATGGATAAACAACAAGGTCCTATTATATAGCAGAGGGAACTATAGTCTGTAAGAAACCATAATGGGAAAGAATATGAAAAAGTTGTTTATACACACACACACACACACACACACACACTGAATCACTTTGCTGTATGGCAGA
This sequence comes from Oryx dammah, assembly GCF_014754425.2. Lineage (NCBI taxonomy): Eukaryota > Metazoa > Chordata > Mammalia > Artiodactyla > Bovidae > Oryx > Oryx dammah. The sequence continues at coordinate 25,887,859 of NW_024070205.1, forward strand.
AATTAACACAACATTGTAAATATACTATATTTGAATTTTAAATATTGCCTCTTTACCCAAGTCCTCTGTATCCCCTCTGAGCACCTCAGTATCTTACACCTTCATATTAGATCTTGATGGAACCTCTGAAATGACCCCTTTGTTTTACAGTGAAGAAAGTGCAGACATGTGAGGTTAAGCAGTTTACTCAAATGGCTCAATTAGGAACAGTAATACTGTTTATATGAGAAGCGTGACCTCACAGCTTTAAATATTGGGGGAAAAGAAAAAGGTTGGGGGAGAATTGACCTACCAACATCAGGGTTTCATTAATGACTGCATCAGGCTTGGACATACTGATTTATTTCATACCTAGTGTTTTAAAAGCTGGCTTCATTTTTGTTTTCTGTAGCATGCTAATTAAATGTAATTTTAAAATCTTCTTCCTTTCAGGTCAAGTGAAAAGTGCCAAATCTGTATAGCAAGCCATGGTCAGAAAAGAAGTCAAGATCGTACCTTCTATTGAGTATGTGTTTTAATAACAGGCCACATCGTCTTCTATGTCTATAAAGGCAAACCTATCTGTGCTCACTGAAGTTAAGAAAATAGATGTGGGGTTTTAGAAAAATGTTTAAATATGAAATTAAATCATGCTTGTTTTGTTTTATCCCATTCAGCATGCTTATGTCCAGACTTTCTGGCTTGCCTCTGCCCTTGCAAGTCAGTCTAATGTGAGTTCCAGAGAACACTTGAGTATGAGTCACTCACAAAGGCCAGATGGGAGTTATAAAAGCTCCTCAGAGAATCTGACAGTTTTCTGTGTAATTGAGGCAGGGAGTTTCTCTTTAATTGAGGGATTTTTTTTTTTTTTTAAAGACACATTGACCATTTCCAGAGGAAATATGTGTTCTCCCTTCCTCAAAAGGAAAGCTATGGGATGACATTCTGGAGCCAGGATGTATTAAGGATGGTTCAGATGAGAGTCCTCTGCTTATACAAATATTACTTTCTTACCTCCATAATAAAATTCACCTTTAAGGGGGGATATGGTCTCCTTGTGGGCTTCCCAGGTGGTACGAGCGGTAAAGAACCCGCCTGCCAATGCAACAGATGGTAAGAGGTGTGGGTTTGACCCCTGGGTCAGCAAGATCTCCTGGAGGAGGACATAGCTACCCACTCCAGTATTCTTGTCTGGGGAATCCCATGGACAGGCAACATTTCACAGGGTCACATAGAGTCAGACACTACTGAAGTGACTAAGCACGCATGCATACACATGGTCTCTTAGTAAATCTTCTTGTTTCTTTAACCTCCTTCTGTCTTTAAATTGATAAACAGAGATCTGTTTAGTTTTATATTTAGATTTCGCCTAATCTGTAGGTTTGGCAATCAGTTCAGTTCAGTTCAGTTGCTCAGTCGTGCCCGACTCTTTGCGACCCCATGGACTGCAGCATGCCAGGCTTCCCTGTGCATCACCAACTCCCAGAGCTTGCTCAGACTCATGTCCATTGAGTCTGTAATGCCATCCAACCATCTCATCCTCTGTTGTCCCCTAACTGTATTACATGTCATTTTCCTTCTGTTTTATATTACTTGGGTTTTAAATATAATTGTTGGTTTCATATTAGTGATTTGAAATGTCATTTTTTCTAGTTTGTCTAAGAGCCCCTGAACCTTCTGCTACTCTGTGTCTTTCTGGAAAAGTTCTATAGGAAGAAAATTATTCTCTTCTTTGTCTCATCCTAAAAGCTAGTTTTTCATTGTTGAAGGGAAGGAAAAGAAATGAGCAGTTCAGTAATTCCTTGTCAATTAACATTTTCTCAGGCACAATTTGGAGATAACACTGCATCGCAAGTGTAAAAGTTTTGAGATTTTTTTTTTTAATGTATGAGCTATTCAGGTTTAGTTGCCTTGAGCAGAAGAGCATTGCCTCTCAGCCCCCTGATTGATAGATCTAGTGGGTATTTATGGAGTAGTGCCAAAAAGGAGACCAGTGTTTGTTCCATTCTCTTAATATTAGATTGTGAGAAGTCTATTCTCTTTAAGCACAGCGATAATTTGGGCAAAGGCCAGATGCCATTTTTGTCCTTTCTGCTCCGATTCTACATTTTCTGAGCCTTGATCGTGAATATGACCCCACTTTCCAGGCACGTAGTTCTAGTGACGAGGAAAGGATTTCTGAATCTCACTTCAAAAATTCCTAGATAAGACCGAGTAGAAAATAAACTCTCTCCTTTATCTTTATATCTTGTTCTTGAAATTCACATTGGCACCTTTATGTCATTATGGTTCCTTTACTTTCTTATAGACTACTTTTCTCTTTTCAGCAGCTGCTATGAATATGTTTGTGTCTCCCCTCCAGATTACTATTTTGAAACTTGATGCCCTCTGTGAGAGTATTAGGAAGTGAAGCCTTGGCAGGTGATAAGGTCAGTGAGGCTGCTGATCAGGCCCTTTATATGAGTCCCTAGATGGCTCCCTTGTTCCTTGCACCATGTGAGGTTACAGCAGGAAGATATCCATCTAGAAGGCAGACTCAAGAGAGTCTGCTGGTGTTATGAACTTGGCCTTCCCAGCCTCCAGAAATATGAGAAGTAAATGTTTGTTGTTTATAAGTTACAACAAACCTTATGATGGGTTTGTTACAGCAGCCCGAATGGGTTGAGACAGCAGCTCCTCTTCTTCATCCTGCTTCAAGATAGGGGAACTTTTCGAAAGACAATGCTATGTTTCAATTTTACTTGTCAATTGTACCTCAATAAAGCTGAAAAAAGTCAATCCTAACCCTTGGGAAAGCAATCTGTAATTCTCTACTCCGTGATCTCTATCCTTAATGTTAGTAAGAACTAATCCCTTGGGGCACCCATAACATTAATAGCTCTGTACTATATTCTATGTAATTGTTCACATATGAACTATAAACTTTTTTTAAAGCATATTTAATTGTTTATTTGGCTGTATCAGGCTTTAGTTGCAGCATGTGGAATCTTTTGTTGTGGTACATGGACTCTCTAGTTGTGCATAGACTCAATAGTTATGGCACTCAAGCTTAGTTGCTCTGAGGCCTGTGGGATCTTAGTTTCCTGACCAGGGATTGAACCAGTGTTTCTGCATCGCAAGGAGGATTCTTAACCACTGGACCACCAGGGAAGTCCCAACTGTGAACTTTTTCAGGGTAGGGACTTTGTCTTGTTTTTCTTCATTCCCAAAGAGCCTGTGACATAGTAAGTTAGTGAATAATAGTTTTGGCACCACCTTATTTATAGAATTTACTAGTCTTCATTCATTTATAGACCTTGTTCACCTTTATAGGAATGACTCCTGAATCCTGTCTCCATATTTTGCTGTGCCAATGCCCCATGTCAACTTCTGCTCCTCCAGAAGACAAGCCACACATACATCCAGAATTACGATTGTGTATTTAGTTTGTTCTATATTTCTAAGCTTTCTTCTTGAGTCCCCAATTACTTTTTAGTCATGTGATCCTGGTGATTATCAAGGAATTCCTGAATCTCATTTTAAGCATTTCACTAATGTGAGGGTCTGAATATATGTTTATATCTATAGATCTGTAACTTTAGTAAGTTTTGAGAGACATGGTGTATCTTGTGACCTAATGTTACATCGAATTATAGGTATATTTACAGGAGTGTCAAAGGTCCTGATACTTTTTGAATCCTGTCTGAATCCTGTTTGAGCTGTTATTCAGGTAGCTGCATGACTTTGAGCTGTACTCAGGTAGCTGCATGACTTTGAGTTGTTATTCAGGTAGCTGCATGACTTTGAACACCCACAGAGAGATTAATTACTATTTCAAAGTACATACTAGTAAAGTAAATTAAATCACATTATTTAAGAGGTAGTAAAACAAAAGGTACATAAGAGTGTTCTGATTACTTTTAGATGGTGGTTCCTTAGGCTTTTGTGTTTTTTCATTGATTGGAAAACTGTAAAAAAAAAAAAAGAGGAGGGGGAGGTGATTGGTATGACATCATTAAGAAAACAGCTAATGTCTGTTATGACTATCATTTAATTAAAGAAAAGAAATATTAACGCCAGAAAAAACAGGAAGATATGACCTCAGTATAAGGCTCTACTCTTTAAAGTTGAATAAATTAACTTTTAGTATAGACTTCTATGTTTTTCATTTTTCCATGTATGAGAGAACTCATTAATTACAACCAGCATATGGTCTAGCCTTTGAGATATGTTGCTCTAGACTAAGCTAAAGCAGTCGGGCTGCTACTTAGGTTACCATAATTGTAAAAGGCTGACAGTCCATCCCAATGTTTCATCTAATTTGTGATAGATTGCATTTTCTAAGATGGCTGCATCTCTCATCCCACCTGCTCTTCTACAATGTGATCGTGACATTCCTCACATAGAGAGGTGGGTCTCTGTTCTCTCATCATGAACCTGGGCAGGCCTGTGATTACAGCAGAAGTAAAACTATGTGACTTTTATAGATCATAAAAGATAAAGATGATACAGTTTCTACCTAGTTTTCTTGAGATGCTGGCTCTTGGAAACCAACCTGTGGAGAGACCTATATGGACAGGCACTGAGGCCCAGCTCGTAGCCCTGGCTGAGCTCCAGCCAGCAGTCATCAGTGATGTGGGTGAATCATCTTGGAAGCAGATCCTCCAGTTGAACCACCACAGCTGGTGCTGTATGGAGCAGAGACAAGCCTCTGTTGAGCCATGCCAAAACTGTAGATTTCAGCCAAATAAATAATTGTTGTTTTAAACTACTAAGGTTTGTGTCTGTTTGTTATGCGGCAATTTATAACACATAAATTTTAGAACTTGGAAGTGAGAAATCCACATAACAAACCCTAAAACATATGGCATTGCCTTTTGGGACTGGGTGGTAGACAGAAGCTGGAATGGGCTAGAGGAGAGTGTTAGTGAAAGTCTGCAGAGCCTTAGATTATTAGCAGAATCTTTGAGGCTGTCTGGGAGGCTCTTGGGGCTTCCCTGGCAGCTCAGATGGTAAAGAATCTGCCTGCAGTGTGGGAGACCCAGGCTTAGTCCCTGGGTCAGGAAGATCCCATGGAGAAGGGCATGGCAACCTGCTCCAGTATTTTTGCCTGGAAGATTCCATGGACAGAGGAGCCTGGAGGGCAATAGTCCTTGGGGTCGCAGAGAGTCAGACATGACTGAGCACAAACTCATGCACAGGAGGCTTGTAGTGGGAATTTTTAGGAAAGAGAGGAAAATGTTATTGGAAGCTAGAGAAAAGGTACCCTTCTTATGTGATGGTGGTAAGTTTGGCCACACTTTTATCCAAGTAATGAACTCAGTGATCCTGCTCAGGACTTTCCCAAATAGTTTTCAAGTGCCACCTGTATTCTCTGACTAAAATTGGAGAGAGATGAGCCTAAAAGGGGCAGTTCAGTTTTCAAATAAAATTTAAAAGAAATATAAAGGATTCAGTACTTGCTAGGTTTGAAAATAAAATTAGTTCTCATTCCTAGCCTTTGTAGATGGCAAAAAAGTTATCAAAATAAGAGATGGCTTCTGGGAAAAGATAAAATCTCAGGCAGGATTGTGAGGTTATTGGTTAAGATCTCAGTGATATTTAGGTGGTATGTCTTGGAAATGTTCAGACTCAAAAAGGCTTTGCTCAGCTTTAGACTTGAGGTCGGCTTTCTCAGTGCAGCTGGAAAGATGGCCTGTAACTGCACTAGGGGTTATCATCACAACCAAAGTCAAATGGAAAGAGACCAGTTGTCTCTCGATAATAGTATATATATATATGTATGTATATATCAAGGCATCATCTGATTGGTCTTGAGTCTCATGCTCTGAACCAACCATAGTGTTAGGGGGACAGAGAGCTATGACTAACCAACTTGTTTTGTGCCTGTCTCTGTCAGACAGTGTAGTCTATCATGAGAAGATGGAATATGGGTGAGACTGACTGGGAAGCCTCTCAGCTCTCAACTCTCAAAGCCATCAAAGTATTCAACTGGCTCTACCACAAATCAGAAGTGTAGAAGTCACTCAGTCCTCTCTGACTCTTTGTGACCCCATGGACTGTAGCCTGCCAGGCTCCTCTGTTCACAGAATTCTCCAGGCAGAAATACTGGAGTGGGTTGTATTTCCTTTTCCAGGAGATCTTCCCAACCCAGGGATCAAACCTGGGGTCTCTTGCATTGCAAGCAGATTCTTTACCATCTGAGTCACCAAGGAAAGTACTGTACCAAAAAAGGTGAAATATAAATTTATTATTGCCTTTTTTTAGCTTTATGGGAAATATTGTTGTGAGAGAAATTTGATCATCTCTGTGTATTCTAGTTATGTGCTATCTCTAGCTCTCAGAACCATATGTAATCTAGAGCTGGCTCTATGAATTTTGTTCAGGGTTTCTTGAGGTATGGGTATTTTTCCAAAAGCCATGGAGAATCTGACTTTTAAAATGTAAAAAACTGCATGACTCTTACCTGGAGGGTCTAGGTGAACCCAATGAGCCTGAGGGGATAGCACTGGGATAAGAACTAGACAGAACTGGAGGGACATTACTCAGAGTGATCTGAGTCATGGAAGTTTAGGAGAGAAATCAAGGTGACAAGCAATAGAGATGAGGTTAAGATGAATATGGGAGAAAGAGCAGTGAACTTAGTAACCAGAAGGGCTCAGTAAGGGCAGGTTGGGAATGAGTAAGGAATGGGTCTCTCAGGAGACAGCCTGTGTACAAGACAGCTTTTAGAAAAACATAGTCCCCAGGATTTATGGTAGGAATGGGTCCAGTGACATAAAAGAACCACACCAGAAAACAGCAAAAAAAAACATTGTAAAGGAAATATTTTGGGAGAATGGTGTGTGAGTGCTAGTGGTGGTGGTTGCAGTTAGGGCAGACATAGAGCTGTTGACTGAAACCATTTAGTCTCAAGAAGGAATTGGGGCTTCTGTGTGTCAAAATTTCCTTGATACAGTGATGGAGAAGATCGACGATAGATGAAGTCATCTCATTGTGGTGGTGTTATCCTCAGTGCCCTGATTAGTGTGGCACAGGAATGAGAGAGTAGAATTTCATTGTCACAGAATAACTCTCTTCAAAGTAAACTACAAGTTGATTAATAAGTGGTTAATTTGTTTAAATTTATACTGTATTTGATTTTAATGATTAGATTTGGCATAAAAAAATCACATTGGGTATCATAGAATTTGAGATGCATTTGTCCTATGAAGAATGGGTGATATTGTTTCTTCAAATCAAGGACCAAAAGCCAATGACAAATAGGAGTTAAGGAGAAAAGGGGGAGTGAGAAACTCCATGGAAAAGAAAGGAGGGGCAGAAAAAGAGAAAATAGAAAAGGATGAATGAAAAAGTCAGGAGACAAGGCAGTTGAAAAGGGTTAGAGCTGAAGAAAGAAAACCAGAGTATATATTAAAAATCATATAGGAAGAAGTTCTGTCTACATGGTCAATGACCATTTCAGCCATTACACCAGGCAAAGAAAATCAGTTAAAACAGTTATGTGTATAGACACAGCTTGAGCATTAAGAAATGCAAGTTTCCTTGGGAACACTTAAGCTTCTTCTGGATTGGGGATGGGCATAATGTTTGTAGCCAATCAGAATGAAAGTCAGTTGGGAAGCAACCAATAGGAATTAGGTATGGAAATAGCTTTCAGTGTGATATCAGTTGGCAGTACTGTCCCTGGCAAACAGACGCAGAGCTGAGCATTTTTTGTGATTTTCAGTGCCTTCACCTTGGTTTCAACTCTGAACCTGCTTAGCCTTGGCTGAACGTATTGCTGATTTTGAAAGTTTGGAGAACGTGGTTTGGGAGCAAGGCTATCCTGACAAGTTGAGTAGAGGCTGTGAAGGTGCCGAGGATGTGAGGTGTTGCTGGTGGGACAGGTTTCAAGATACAGTGTTTTGAATACCATTTCTGGGCCATTCTCCACTTCTTGTCAGGATCACTGTGAGTTTCAGACCCAACAGATGCAAAACAAAGATCCAGATATTATTGGGGATGCTTCAGGAACCTCTAGGAATTTTAGGTTAAGGCTAGCTGCAAGGGAGAGAAAAAGAGAATGAGTCCTTAGGACTTTCACATCTATTTATGCAGACTAGGTCCCACACAAGGGCAGCAGCTTGAGGGGGTGGATTGGGTCCTGGGGTCGAAATCTAGCCTGTTATTCACGTGCTAAGCTGTGTGCCCTATTGTTAGCAAGACGGAACTTTTTCTAATTCACTCAAAGCTACCATATGATCAGACCTCAACCTTTGTCTTTTTCCTTTGTTTTTAGGTTATTCACATCCTTCTGCACCCCCATCCTTAACCAATAGGACTCAACTTTGACCTGTTTCCCACTTGCCATTTTGGAGTTGGAGGGGCCTGAGAGATGAAAAAGGGGCAAGAAATTGCAATAGTAGAAGAAAATTCTAGAATGATTTGTACTCCCAGAGAAAGAGTTCTCCCTCAAAGAAGTTATCCAGTATTTATAGAGAGCCTGTTATGTGCCACATGCTCTGTGCACAGCCTTAAGGGAAATTAATAGTTGGCTCTGACCCTCAAGAAACTCATTGTTCCATGGGGAAGACAAACATTACCATATTGTACAATAAATGGTACATGCAAAAATCGATACCATCTCTCCCCGATACATGTGTAGCAGTATCAGGAAGAAACACAAACACTGCTATTAGTGTTCCCATAGAACGTTTTTGGAGCAGAGGTGGAACAGGAGGTATTAATTTGTACCTTGTGGGCTCAGATCTGAGTGTAGTATAATCTTAGGTAGAAAGAATATGGATGGATTGGATCCTGGCCAGTCACATGGTCTTCTTTTTTGTGTATCATAACAGGTTAGTCTGTATTAGTGAAAGTGTCAACAGTAAATCTCATCCACGTTCATCAACTGGGACTGATAAAACAATGTCAAAAGCTAATGTGTCCTTCTGGGTACAAAAAGAAGGTAACAGACCTGATTTACTCTGTGGAAGGGCCACTGACTACACTGTTGGGAAGGGACATTTCCTGATTCTTGTATGGTCCACGCTTGTTTTGGGAGGTAGGTGATTGTTTTTACATCTCATATTTCCTCTGACCTCTGAACCTTTCTGCAGAAAGTGATCACAATTACAACAAAAGAAGAAAACCAGTGAAATTATAAAATGTGAGTGAATGATATCAATCTTGTTTCATTTATCTATAAGTCTGATCTCTACTATGCTCCTTCATTCATTCATGACATTTGCTGAGCATAGCAGTGTGGAGAATATGAAAGTTCTTAGCCTCAAGGAGACTTTTTGTGGGGGAGACAGGCAGACACATAATTGCAATGCAGTGTCATTATTATAACTGTAAAGGTATAGTCCAGAATCTCTGGTAACAAAGGAGAGGGAGAGCTTTATACTGCCTGGATTCCTTCTTGCCTGCCAGGCCTAACTTGACCTAAATATCTGGGATGAGGGGAGGGCAAATAGAACCCAGATACATGGTTCACAATTTGCTTACTTAACATCATCACTTTTGTTCATTCTACTATGACTTTTGATGTGCTTTTTCTTTAGGGAAGATGTACCATTCCACCCCCTGGGGGGAATTAGGAAAAGTTTCACCTATAAGTTCTCTTACACAATGATAAAGTATTCAATAGGCATGAAGAATGATATTCATGCAGATAAAATAACATATTAAAAAACACAGATGCTTTATTCCATAATTCAACACTGGTGATTAGAGGACATTTTCTATTTCCCCTAAAATTTTTTTCATTTGGGCAAAATGTCAGCTGGTTTAAAATGCTTTCTGGAACAAAAGTGAAAGTTTTAGTTGCTCAGTCGTGTCCAACTCTTTGCCACCCCATGGTCTGTCTGTCCATGGAATTCTCCAGGCAAGAATACTAGAGTGGGTTGCCATTCCCTTCTCTAGGAGATCTTCCCATCTCAGGGGTTGAACCCAGGTCTCCTGCATTGCAGGCATATTCTTTACCAGGGAAACCTGGTACAAAGACTACAAAGAAGCAACAAAGCAAACACCCATGAAGAACGTCAATTTTACTCCCATTAGGGAGTGAAATTGCTTTCTCTGGGATCTTTAAAATGCTTATCATCAACCTTGGTCCCTTTTGGTACAATAAAGTGCTGCTGACCATGAATCTCACTAGCTTTAGATCTTTTATGATTACATAGAGACAGGTGCTCCAAGCAGTAAAGGGCATTGCAGAAATTGCTTGAGAAACATTTCTTTGGCTAACCTTATACATAAGTATTCAAAAAATATTTACTGATTTGTCATGACCTGTAGGTGAAAGGCAAGAAATACAGACTCTGAGATGCCAATGAGTCTCACCTTAGGCATAAGTTAACTGGATTGTAGTCTATATATTGCCTCTGGAAGTGATGAGCTGAATAATCTTAGAGTAGGAAGTTTTACGGAGAAGGCAATGGCACCCCACTCCAGTACTCTTGCCTGGAAAATCCCATGGGCAGAGGAGCCTGGTGGACTGCAGTCCATGGGGTCGCTGAAGGTCGGACACGACTGAGCGACTTCTCTTTCACTTTTCAGTTCCATGCATTGGAGAGGGAAATGGCAGCCCACTCTAGTGTTTTTGCCTGGAGAATCCCAGGGACAGGGGAGCCTGGTGGGTTGCCGTCTATGGGGTCGCACAGAGTCGGACACGACTGAAGTGACTTAGCTTAGGAAGTTTTAGGGGCTTCCCAGGTAGTGCTGGAGACATGGGTTTGATCCCTGGGTTGGGAAGATCCCCTGGAGGAGAGCATGGCAACCTACTCCAGTATTTTTGCCTGGAGAATCCCATGGAGGGAAGAGCCTGGTGGGATACAGTCCATGGGGTTGCACAGAGTTGGACACAACTGAAATGACTTAGCACGCATGCATGGAGGGAGTTTTAAGGCAAGAAGATTCATATAGACAGAATAGTTAGTGTCTTTTAACACTTAATTGGTAAAGGAAGTTTTCCCTATGGTTAGATTTCATTTAAAAGTATTTCTGGTGTTTAAGAAAACTACAGAATATATGTTACTATAGCTTAGGATGAGTAGTGATTAACATGTAGTAAGACATTGCAAGATGGCAAAGTAGGAGGACGTGTGTTCATCATCTCCTGTGATAACTCCACAACCATTGGCAGGAGAATGTTGGATCCCACCAAAAAAAGATACCCCATGTCCAAGGGCAAAGGAGAAGCCCAAGCAAAATGGTAGGAGGGGTGAAATCGCACTTAGAATCAAACCCCATGCCTTCCAGAGATGCTTGGAGGCTCAAAGAAAATGTGCTGCGTACCAGGAGATGCAACAGAGACTGAGCCAGACCTGCCTTTGAGTGTTTGAGTGTCTCATGTGGAGGTATGGGTCAGCAGTGGCCTGCCGCAGGGGCAGGAGTTCTGGGTGCAGCAGACCTGGGTATGGCATAAGCCCTCTTGGAGGAGGTTGCCATTAACCCCACCATAGAGCTGCTAGAACTTACAAAGGTCTGGAGAAACAGACTCTTGGAGGGCACAAACAAAACCTTGTATGCACCAGGACCCAGGAGAAAGGAGCAGTGACCCCACAAGAGACCCAGACTTGTCCGTGAGTGTCCAGGGGTCTCTGGCAGAGGCGTGGGTCAGTGGTGGCCTGCTGCAGGGTCAGGGGCACTGAGTGCAGCATGGTGTGCATGGAACCTTTTGAAGGAGGTCCCCATTACTTTCATTACCTCCACCATAGTTTGGCCTCAGGTCAAACAACAGGGAGGGAACACAGCCCCGCCCATCAACAAAAAATTGGATTAAAGATTTATGGAGCATGGCCCCTCTCAACAGAACAGACCCAGTTTCTACCTCAGTCTCTGCCATCAAGAAGCTTCCATAAGTCTCTTATCGTTATCCAAGAGGGCAGACAGAATGAAAACCATAATCACAGATAACTAATGAAGCTGACCACATGGACCACAGCCTTGTCTAAGTCAATGAAACTATGAGCCATGTAGGGCCATCCAAGACAGATGGGTCATGGTGGAGAGTTCTGACAAAATGTGGTCCACTGGAGACATCCTGGAATGTGAAGTCAAGTGGGCCTTAGAAAGCAACACTACGAACAAAGCTAGTGGAGGTGATGGAATTCCAGTTGAGCTGTTTCAAATCCTAAAAGATGATGCTGTGAAAGTGCTGCACTCAGTATGCCAGCAAATTTGGAAAACTCAGCAGTGGCCACAGACTGGAAAAGATCAGTTTTGATTCCAATGCCAAAGAATGCTCAAACTACTGCACAGTTGTGCTCATCTCACATGCTAGTAAAGTAATGCTCAAAATTCTCCAAGCCAGGCTTCAGCAATACGTGAACCTTGAACTCCCACATGTTCAAGCTGGTTTTAGGAAAGGCAGAGGACCAGAGATCAAATTGTCAACATCCGCTAGCTAAGCTAAGTCGCTTCAGTCGTGTCCGACTCTGTGCGACCCCAGAGACGGGAGCCCACTAGGCTCCCCCGTCCCTGGGATTCTCCAGGCAAGAACATTGGAGAGGGTTGCCATTTCCTTCTCCAATGCATGAAAGTGAAAAGTGAAAGTGAAGTCGCTCAGTTGTGTCCGACCCTTAGCGACCCCATGGACTGCAGCCTTCCAGGCTCCTCTGTCCATGGGATTTTCCAGGCAAGAGTACTGGAGTGGGGTGCCATTGCCTGGACCATTGAAAAAGCAAGAGAGATCCAGAAAAACAACTACTTCTGCTTTATTGACTGTGCCAAAGCCTTTGAGTGTGTGGATCACTACAAACTGTGGAAAATTCTTAAAGAGATGGGAATACCAGACCATATTACCTGCATCATGAGAAATCTGTATACAGGCCAACAAGCAAAAGCTAGAACTGGACATGGAAGAACAGACTGTTTCCAAATAGGAAAAGGGGTACATCAAGGCTGTATATTGTTACCCTGCATATTTAACTTATATGCAGAGTACATCATACAAAATGCCAGGCTGGATGAAGTACAAGCTGGAATCAAGATTGCCAGGAGAAATATCAATAACCTCAGATACATGGATGACACCACCTTTATGGCAGAAACCAAAGAAGAAAGAGCCTCTTGATGAAAGTGAAAGAGGAGAGTGAAATAGTTGGCTTCAGTTCAGTTCAGTCGCTCAGTCGTGTCCGACTCCTTGCGACCCCATGAATCGCAGCACGCCAGGCCTCCCTGTCCATCACCATCTCCCGGAGTTCACTCAGACTCACGTCCATCGAGTCCGTGATGCCATCCAGCCATCTCATCCTCTGTCGTCCCCTTCTCCTCCTGCCCCCAATCCCTCCCAGCATCAGAGTCTTTTCCAATGAGGCAACTCTTCTCATGAGGTGGCCAAAGTACTGGAGCTTCAGCTTTAGCATCATTCCTTCCAAAGAAATCCCAGGGCTGATCTCCTTCATAATGGACTGGTTGGATCTCCTTGCAGTCCAAGGGACTGTCAAGAGTCTTCTCCAACACCACAGTTCAAAAGCATCAATTCTTCAACGCTCAGCCTTCTTCACACAACTCTCACATCCATACATGACCACAGGAAAAACCATAGCCTTGACTAGACGGACCTTAGTCAGCAAAGAAATGTCTCTGCTTTTGAATATACTATCTAGATTGGTCATAACTTTTCTTCCAAGGAGTAAGCGTCTTTTAATTTTCATGGCTGTAGTCACCATCTGCAGTGATTTTGGAGCCCCCAAAAATAAAGTCTGACACTGTTTGTACTGTTTCCCCATCTATTTCCCATGAAGTGATGGGACCAGATGCTATGATCTTTGTTTTCTGAATGTTGAGCTTTAAGCCAACTTTTTCGCTCTCCTCTTTCACTTTTATCAAGAGGTTTTTTAGCTTCTCTTCACTTTCTGCCATAAGGGTGGTGTCATCTGCATATCTGAGGTTATTGGTATTTCTCCCAGCAATCTTGATTCCAGCTTGTGTTTCTTCCAGTCCAGCATTTCTAATGATGTACTCTGCATAGAAGTTAAATAAGCAGGGTGACAATATACAGCCTTGACGTACTCCTTTTCCTATTTGGAACCAGACTGTTGTTCCATGTCCAGTTCTAACTGTTGCTTCCTGACCTGCATACAGATTTCTCAAGAGGCAAGTTAGGTGGTCTGGTATTCCCATCTCTTTCAGAATTTTCCACAGTTTATTGTGTTCCACACAGTCAAAGGCTTTGGCATAGTCAATAAAGCAGAAACAGATGTTTTTCTGGAACTCTCTTGCTTTTTCCATGATCCAGCAGATGTTGGCAATTTGATCTCTGGTTCCTCTGCCTTTTCTAAAACCAGCTTCAACATCTGGAAGTTCGCGGTTCACGTATTGCTGAAGCCTGGCTTGGAGAATTTTGAGCATTACTTGACTAGCATGTGAGATGCGTGCAATTGTGTGGTAGTTTGAGCATTCTTTTGCATTGCCTTTCTTTGGGATTGGAATGAAAACTGACCTTTTCCAGTCCTGTGGCCACTGCTGAGTTTTCCAAATATGCTGGCATATTGAGTGCAGCACTTTTAGAGCATCATCTTTCAGGATTTGAAACAGCTCAACTGGAATTCCATCACCTCCACTAGCTTTGTTCGTAGTGATGCTTTCTAAGGCCCACTTGACTTCACATTCCAAGATGTCTGGCTCTAGATTAGTGATCACATCATCATGATTATCTTGGTTGTAAGGATCTTTTTAGTACAGTTCTTCCATGTATTCTTGCCACCTCTTCTTAATATCTTCTGCTTCTGTTAGGTCCAGACCATTTCTGTCCTTTATCAAGCCCATCTTTGCATGAAATGTTCCCTTGGTATCTCTAATTTTCTTGAAGAGATCTCTAGTCTTTCCCATTCTGTTGTCTTCCTCTACTTCTTTGCATTGATGGCTGAGGAAGGCTTTCTTATCTCTCCTTATCTATTCTTATCTTTCTTATCTATTCTTTGGAACTCTGCATTCAGATGCTTATATCTTTCCTTTTCTCCTTTGCTTTTCGCTTCTCTTCTTTTCACAGCTATTTTAAGGCCTCCCCAGACAGCCATTTTGCTTTTTTTGCATTTCTTTTCCATGGGGATGGTCTTGATCCCTGTCTCCTGTACAATGTCACGAACCTCATTCCATAGTTTATCAGGCACTCTATCTATCAGATCTAGTCCCTTAAATCTATTTCTCACTTCCACTGTATAATCATAAGGGATTTGATTTCGGTCATACCTAAATGGTCTAGCGGTTTTCCCTGCTTTCTTCAATTTAAGTCTGAATTTGGCAATAGTTGGCTTAAAGCTTAACATTCAGAAAACTAAGATCATGGCATCCGGTCCCATCACTTCATGGCAAATAGATGGGGAAACAATGGAAACAGTGACAGACTTTATTTTTTTTTGGCTCCAAAATCACTGCAGATGGTTTCTGCAGCTATGAAATTAAAAGACCCTTGCTCCTTGGAAGAAAAGCTATGCCCAACCTAGACAGCATATTAAAAAGCACAGACATTACTTTGCCAACAAAGGTCCATCTAGTCAAGGTTATGGTTTTTCCAGTAGTCATGTATGAATGTGAGATTTGGACCATAAAGAAGGCTGAGTGTGGAAGATTTGATGCTTTTGAACTGTGGTGTTGGAGAAGACTCTTGAGAGTCGCTTGGACTGCAAGGAGATCCAACCAGTCAACCCTAAAGGAAATCAGTCCTGAATATTCATTGAAAGGACTGATGTTGAAGCTGAAACTCCCAATACTTTGGCCACCTGATACAAACAGCTGACTCATTGGAAAAGACCCTGATGCTGGGAAAGATTGCAAGCAGGAGGAGAAGGGGATGACAGAGGATGAGATTTTTGGATGGCATCACCAACTTGATGGACATGAGTTTGAGCAAACTCTGGGAGTTGGTGATGGACAGGGAGGCCTGGCATGCTGCAGTCCATGGGGTTGCAAAGAGTCTTGTACAACTGAGTGACTAAATGAGTGAACTAATACTTTGAGGACAGGAAATTTCATTTTCATAATTTCTCTTCATCAGATCCAGAAGCAAGATAACCAGACAGTGCCACTGGGTTGGCAAATGGGAGGTTGTTGTAACTTCAAAATTTTCCAAATTCATATGAGTGCTATCTCATTATGTGTGTCTTATACTAAAAGATAGGGTTATATAACAGTTGTCAGTTATTTCTTCATAATGTATGACATTCAAAGGAAGTTTAAAAATCAAATACCTAAAGAGAGATAATAATAGTTTTTAAATTATACCTTATGTCTAAGTAACACATACTTTTTTTTTTTAGGACTTCTGAGGGCATTTTTAAAGAATTCTGAAGCCATTGTCTTGACGATTCTTTCTCTATTTGGATTTTTGATAGGACAACTGGCCTACAATTTTGTTGAGGTAACTTACATACGATAAACTAGAGGATAGACTAAAGATCAAAGACCAAAAACAAGGTCAACTCCTGTCCCCATTCCTGAATGAATGGATTTTTTTTTTTTAATGTGAACAGCTACTGAGAAACGTTTATCTGGTATTAAAATTTTTGAAAATGAAAAACCATCCAAGAAAGGAAACATGAATTTGAGAGGCTTAAAATAGTACTTTGAAAGTGAGTAAATCTAATTGCCTTCTTGGATTCTTCACCATCTGCCTTTGGTCCTTGCTCCTGTTTCCTTTCTCTGTACATACAGCTGGACTCTCTCACATTATTGTCTTCCACACCTGCAGGGACTCAAGTTACAAAAGGCTCAGTTACTGTCGTGATGAATTATGATTACTCTTTTCTAACTGCCAGATTAAGTGCAAAACATGCATCCTACAAAATATTACCTAGATCCAAGAAAAACTTTGTTAATTTACTGACCCAATTTTAAATGTATAGCAGCAGAGTAATGAATAACAATTTGAATCCACTCATTTTTTATTAAAAAAAAATGGAGACAGTGCTTGTATCTGTTAAGGATTGTAAAGTTCAGTTCAGTTCAGTCGCTCAGTCGTGTCCGACTTTTTGCAACCCCATGGACTGCAGCACACCAGGCTTCCCTGTCCATCACCAACTCCCAGAGCTTGCTCAAACTCACGTCCATCAAGACAGTGATGCCATCCAACCATCTCATCCTCTGTTGTCCCCTTTTCCTCCCACCTTCAATCTTTCCCAGCATCAGGGTCTTTTCCAATGAGTCAGTGTTTCACATCAGGTGGCCAAAGTATTGGAGTTTTAGCTTCAACATCAGTCCTTCCAATGAATATTCAGGACTGATTTCCTTTAGGGTTGACTGGTTGGATCTCCTTGAAGTCCAAGGGACTCTCAAGAGTCTTCTCTAACACCACAGTTCAAAAGCATCAAATCTTCCACACTCAGCCTTCTTTATGGTCCAAATCTCACATCCATACATGACTACTGGAAAAACCATAGCCTTGACTAGACAGACCTTTGTTGGCAAAGTAATGTCTCTGCTTCTGAATATGCTGTCCAGGTTGGTCATAACTTTTCGTCCAAAGAGTATGTGTCTTTTAATTTCATGGCTGCAGTCATCATCTGCAGGGATTTTGGAGCCCCCCAAAATAAAGTCTGTCACTGTTTCCTCATCTATTTGGCATGAAGTGATGGGACCAGATGCCATGATCTTCATTTTTTGAATGTTGAGTTTTAAGCCAGCTCTTTCACTCTCCTGTTTCGCTTTCAAGAGGCTTTTCAGTTCTTCGCTTTTTGCCATAAAGGTCGTGTCATCTGTATATCAGGTTCTTGATATTTCTCCTGGCAGTCTTGATTCCAGCTTGTACTTCATCCAACCTGGCATTTTGCATGATGTACTCTGCATATAAGTTAAATAAGCAGGGTGACAATATACAGCCTTGACATACTCCTTTCCCAATTTGGAACTAATCCGTTGTTCCATGTCCGGTTCTAGCCAGACATGGAACAAGGGATTAGTTGTTCCATGCTTCTTGGACGTGCTTCTTGTCCTGCATACAGGTTTCTGAGGAGATAGGTAAGGTGGTCTGGTGTTCTCATTTCTTTAAGAATTTTCCACAGTTTGTTGTCATCCACACAGTCAAAGGCTTTGACGTAGTCAATAAAGCAGAGGTAGATGTTTTTCTGGAATTCTGTTGCTTTTTTGATGATCCAATGGATGTTGGCAATTTGATCTCTGGTTCCTGTACCTTTTCTAAATCCAGATTGAACATTTGAAAGTTCACAGTTCACAGCACTGTTGAAGCCTGGCTTGGAGAATTGAGAATTTTGAGCATGTAGGATTGTAAAAGCCTCTTGTTATTCTTTGAAACAACTAGTATCTTTTGAGTGTTAACTATGTGCCAGACTGCCTTTTAAGTTCTTTGGTTTTTTAATTTTAATAATTTAACTTACTGTGCATCCTAAGTCACTTCATCGTGTCTCTTTGCAACCCTATGGTCTATAGCACATCAGCCTCCTCTGTCTATTTGATTCTGCAGGCAAGAAAACTGGAGTGAGTTGCCATGCCCTCCTCCCAGGGTTTGAACCCACATTTCTTTCTTTCTTTTTCTTAAATATAAATTTATTTATTTTAATTGGAGTTTAATTACTTTACAATATTGTATTGGTTTTGCCATACATCAACATGAATCCGCCATGGGTGTACATGTGTTCCCCATCCTGAACCCCCCTCCCACTTCCCTCCCCGTACCATCCCTCTGGGTCATCCCAGTGCACCAGCCCCAAGCATCCTGTATCCTTCATCGAACCTGGACTGGCGATTCATTTCATATGTGATATTATACATGTTTCAGTGCCATTCTCCCAAATCATTCCACCCTCTCCTTCTCCCACAGAGTCCAACAGACTGTTCTATACATCTGTGTCTCTTTTGTTGTCTCACATACTAGGTTATTGTTACCATCTTTCTAAATTCCGTATATATGCGTTAGTATAATGTATTGATGTTTTTCTTTCTGTCTTACTTCACTCTGTATAATCGGCTCCAGTTTCATCCACCTCATTAAAACTGATTCAAATGTATTCTTTTTAATGGCTGCGTAATACTCCATTGTATATATGTACTACAGCTTTCTTATCCATTCATCTGCTGATGGACATCTAGGTTGCTTCCATGTCCTGGCTATTATAAACAGTGCTGCAATGAACATTGGGGTACACATGTCTCTTTCAGTTCTGGTTTCCTCGGTGTGTATGCCCAGCAGTGGGATTGCTGGGTCATAAGGCAGTTCTATTTCCAGTTTTTTAAGGAATCTCCACACTGTTCTCCATAGTGGCTGTACTAGTTTGCATTCCCACCAACAGTGTAAGAGGGTTCCCTTTTCTCCACACCCTCTCCTGCATTTATTGCTTGTAGACTTTTGGATAGCAGACATTCTGACTGGCGTGAAATGGTACCTCATTGTACAAACCCACATTTCTTAACATCTCCTCCCTGGCAGGCCGATCCTTTACTGCTAGTCCCACCAGTGAAACTTATTAACTCTTGAGTTAATTAATTTCTCCTCAGAGCAATCCAATGAAAGTAGGTACTCTATTCCCATTTTACTAATGAGGAGACTGAGCCACAGAGATGTTAAGTGGTGAAGATTAAACTGTTAACTGTGCCAAAGACTTTTTAGGATATGTTTACTACACTTCAGTCATTGTTGTTGTGTTTTCTAGTCATCTGTATATAACCTTCATGGTTAATATCCTATATATACAATCTATACTATTATCCATGTATTATTTTTATTACTTAATTCACTGAAACATTTTAAAATCCTAAGCAAATGTCTGTGAAATCACAAGTACCCATGCAAAGGTCTTTCTCCCACTCTTACACAAATGAAAATAATTACCTAAAGTCAAATTTAAAAGTACCACCTAAAATCACCTCAGGGGTAACCAATGGTGAAGTACCATTTTTGAAAACACTGATTAGTTACCACAAGCAATGTTTATGTAGCCTAAAGTCGCACATATTTCTGGTGAATAGAGGACTATGCATTTATCTCATGTGGATGGTTAGATCAAGAAATCTACCACAAGACTCCCAGGACTGGCATTGTAGATTATCTCTCATTAGTTGCAAATTGGAATATTGTAAAATTCATATTGATTGGCAGATCATCAACCTAATTTCTAATACTTCAAAATGGTAACAAAGTAATTTTTTGTTTGCCTTTGTTTATTTAGATGCACCAAGTCGTCTACCCTCTTCTAAGAATACCAAGTTTTTCACTTTATTGTTATTTTTCACCTTTAATTATATTTATGGCTGCTTTGGATATGGACTTCTATATACTCAAGAACATGTTTTGGCAGGTAAGAACACATTTTAAGACAAAGCATGGTCCATTATTCCTTATTCATGTTGACAGAGAATCTGTCTAGCGAGATTAATAATTCACCAATTTCACATTAATATTTCACCAATCTCCCATTTTTAGTTGACTCTTTTTGCTGTGCAGAATCACTAATTAAAGAGAGTAGAGGGGAGGGAGAAGGAATAAATATTTGCTGATCTGTAACTAAGATTAGTTACTGTGACTAAGGCACTGAGTTAATATCATCTCCATTTCACATATAAGCCGACTATAGTTCAGAGGTCACAAGACTGACCAATGGCAGATCCTGGGTCCAAACTCACCTCTGACTGCCTCTCAGCTGTGTCTGTAGATTTGTCCATTTTCACTGCTATGGTTGTTTTATTTATGCCTTCCTCTTTTTTTGTTAATCATGCTTGCCAGATTATTTTTCTTTTCAAACTTTTATTTTCTTTGATTTTATTCTGTACTTTTTCTAATATCTTGAGCTAGGTATTAGTTGATTCACTTTTAGCTTCTTTTATTGTTGTTATTTTGTATTTAAAGTTTGAAGTTTTCCACTAATAACTTTTTAGTTTCACTCCACATGTTTAAGTCTTTAGTGTTTTCACTCAGCAATAAAAAAGAAACAGAATATTGATAAGTAGAATATGGAAGAATTTCAGATGTATTATGATAAGAGATGGAGAAGGCAATGGCACCCCACTCCTGTACTCTTGCCTGGAAAATCCCATGGCTGGAGAAGCCTCGTGGGCTGCAGTCCATGGGGTGGCTACGAGTCGGAGATGACTGAGCGACTTCACTTTCCTGCATTGGAGAAGGAAATGGCAATCCACTTCAGTACTCTTGCCTGGAGAATCCCATGGACGGAGGAGCCTGGTGGGCTGCAGTCCATGGGGTCACTAAAAGTCAGACATGACTGAGCGTCTTCACTTTCACTTTTCACTTTCACGCATTGGAGAAGGAAATGGCACCCCACTCCAGTGTTCTTGCCTGGAAAATCCCATGGACGGAGGAATCTGGTAGGCTGCAGTCCATGGGGTCACTAAGAGTCAGAGATGACTGAGCGTCTTCACTTTCACTTTTCACTTTCATGCATTGGAGAAGGCAATGGCAACCTACTCCAGTGTTCTTGCCTGGAGAATCCCAGGGATGGAGGAGTCTGGTGGGCTGCAGTCCATGGGGTCACTAAGAGTCAGACATGACTGAGTGACTTCACTTTCATGCACTGGAGAAGGAAATGGCAACCCACTCCAGTGTTCTTGCCTGGAGAATCCCAGGGACGGAGGAGTCTGGTGGGCTGCAGTTCATGGGGTCACTAAGAGTCAGACATGACTGAGCGTCTTCACTTTCACTTTTCACTTTCATGCATTGGAGAAGGAAATGGCAACCCACTCCAGTGTTCTTGCCTGGAGAATCCCAGGGACGGCGGAGCCTGTTGGGCTGCCAGCTATGGAGTCACACAGAGTCAGACATGACTGAAGTGACTTAGCAGCAGCAGCAGCATAAGAGAAAGAAACCAGGCTAGAAGGGTACCTATGGAATAATATAATTCCGTACATAGACCTTCATTCTAGCAAAGGCAAAAAAATACTTTGGAAAACAGATCATTGGTTGCCAGGGAGCAGGATGAGGGAAGAAATAAAATGGCAGAATGAAGAAATTTTTGAGTGTGATGGATCTGTTTTGTTTTTTCATTGTGGTCATGTTTACCTGACTACATGCATTTGTCAAAACTCATATAACTATACAGTCAGAGAGTGAATTTTACTGTATGTAAGTTAAAGGTAAATTTTTTAAAGATCAAAAGAAATAGATTTGTGTTTATCTGTCCCATGTGATTTTTTACTTTTAATTTATAATGCTTTGCCTTTGTTTTTCCGCATTCCTTTGCCCTTTCTCAGTCAATTGATTCAATTTTCTTTATTCTTTTAAAAAATTTTTTCTTTATTCTTTTTTTTTTCCTTCTGCTGGTTTAAAAGTTTTGCATTCTGTTGCTCTTTTTAAGGCAGGCATTGTTGATTGCCTGTCCCTTTCTTTCTCAATAATGGAGTGACTTACTGTATGTATAGTGTGGTAGTGGGCTGAGTGTGAAATAGTGCTACATTTCCTGGCATCCGTGACAGGTGTGGTAGTATCAGAAACCTATCGGGCAACGAAATGTATACACCAGTTTGCTAACTATGGATTTTTCCAGAAAGCCTTTAATAAGGGGATCAAGTCAGCTGGCATGTAGTTTTTGTCCATTGTTGCCTGCCTGGAGACCTGTAGATCATCACTGTGGAAACAAGGAAATGCTTTGTATGGAAGCAAGAAAAATTTGCACTCCATCTTAGAACATTTTGATGTGGAAAACTATTAATCTTGAATAGCAACAAGAAAGATGGGTGCATTGGTCTTCTTATAGTCAAGTAGAATCATTTGGAAGGGATGGTTTCATTGAGGCAGGTAAACTAGAATACCTTTTAAAGTTATCTTCCTGAGTAATTGTATAAAATGTATAGCAAGATCTGATTCTTACATGAGTAAATGCAGTCATGCCATACTTAGGTGTTAAATTTAATACTGTATTGTGAATTGGTTTCACAGGTCTTCTTAGCTGGATTAATTAGCTTTGCTACAACATTCATCATAATTGGATATGTGGTTCTGAAATTCAATAAATATTCATGGGATTTGCAGTCTTGCCTCCTCTTTAGCATGGCTCTTGGCATTACAGATCCTATTTATTCTGTGAATTCACTGAAAACTTTTGGTATGTTGGATTTATTTCTCTCTTATTTTGAAGATATGAGGATAAGTTTCCTTTTGATAATATTCTTGAGTGAATTGTGCATCCAGCAGAGTAGCCATTCTGTGCTGTTTTTCTTGGAGATGGAGTATGCAAAGTCAATAAGGCAATCCAGGACCTGGGATAAATAATCTCAAATAATTTTTTTCAAGGAGAAAATGTTATCTTTCTAGAAGGTGATTAAAATTGGTATTATATTCCATTCCATTGAGTTCTAAGCTGCAAGCTAGAGATTTGGCACTATATCTTTGCAGCACTTTTCTAAGTCCTGGGTTCTTCTTGTTAGAAAGGCCTTTATTTTAAAGCAGCTAACTTTGGGCAGGTGGAAGAGGGAGCTTATTTAGAAGTGAGGTGAAAGTATACTCTGGCAAATATGTTATACAATAAAAGCTTATTCCCAAGAGGGCTAGGGGTTCTGAACTACTTCTCATATTATTTGGTAAAAGATAATTTCACTCTGAAATATCTGTTGTCATGTTTTATTAACACAGCAGTAAAAAAAACATAACATGGTTAGATGCTGTTATTTCTGATTTTGACTCAGAAAAATTTATTAACCAATTTTAAGGTTTCAGTATATTTAGTGGAAATATATCACCTTATGATTAGGGTGGGACACCTACCTTCTGGCAGGTGATATCCCCTTCTATACACATTTATACTTACAGTTGAGAAAACATAGAGGTTTTGACACTTTTTCTGGTGATACTATAAATTGTCACCAGATATTTCTCAAAGAGTCTGACCCTATCTTCTTTTTCTCTCTCATTTTTTCCTGTAGGTGCAATATTTTTCTGTCTTTTCTCCATCTGTTTTTCTCTCTAAGCCATTTGTATTTGCCACTTGTTTTATTCTCCTCATTATCTTCCTGCTCCCCTTTCTGCAATCTCTTAACTGAAAGAGGCTCTAATAAACTACATTTATTGCAGTTTCTATATTCAAAAATTTTTTCAAAAAGAGAGTAGAAAGTCTTCTGTTTCTTTACAAGAAAACTATTAAAGGTATTTGACTCTTAGTTGATATTTTCTTTATGCCAGTTATACTCAGATGGTACATAGTTCTGGATTCAATGATGTCTTTACCTTTGTGTGAATTAGATAAGAATGATCCTCTATCTAATTGTTGTAATACATTATCTTTTTTAAGGAAAAAAATTTATTTTTTGCCATGTGCCTAAAATTGCCAGGATAATATACAAAACGGCAGTTCCTACAGTGTGAGTGTTTCTTCATTTGATGTGGTGCTCTGGAGCACGATGAAACCTGCACAGTCTGAGTCTGAGGTGGACTGACTCACTGAAAAAAATAATGGATGTTCACATACAAGTTAAAAGGAACCTATTACTTATTTTAAAAGAACGCAAAGGCTCAAACAGTTTTTACTTTAAAATTAATCTGGACTGGGAGCTTGTAAAGGGATAAAATACAAAGTTTTAGTATGATCTCAATTTAAGTAAAAGGAATTATATGCTTTGAAAAAGCCTTCAACATTCAAATGGTTTTATCTGGGTCATGGGATTACAGATGATTTTTTGTTTGATTATTTCCTTTAAAAAATTTTACAGTGAATTAATGAATATAAGTTAGTTTGCATTAAGCCAATAAAAATGTGGGGAGTAATTCTTGTGGTATTTTACTATTAAAAATAACTATACATCAAATTCAAAACTTTATACAGTAAACCTTATGCTCTATTTGCTCCTGGCTGACTTATTGAATTTGAGGGAAGAATTAAAGGATTTCTTGACCAGCTAAATCAAATGTGCCAATAATCTTCAAACCTGTTTAACCAGTATTTTGTGTCTTCTGTCATAGTCAAAATTAATAGCAAGTAGTAATTATAATTTACCTTGCCTTTTATTTTCTTTGCTTTCTAAAGAAAGAAAGCAAATTAAAATTGGCTACAATAATGAGGCACAAAGAAAAGAAATAAACAGCCCAAATATTGATCCATAATCAGGCACTGAGTTATCAGAAATTCTGTATTATCCTGGTATCTATCCTATCTTTCAGAGGGTTTTTGTAAAGATAGATAGAATCTTTATAATCTGATATTTCATATACTCAGATCAAAAACTGGAAAGCAGAGATCTGCCGTCTTTTCAACTATGCATAGTATCTTAGAAATAGTAATAATGAGAACCCTCAGCTATATATTTTTAATTATTTTGTGTTTCAAAATATCAAAGGGGAAAAAATAGAATCATCAGATCATTTCTGCTTGCATTAAAAAAGTATCATTTAACGTGATCAGTTTGGATTTTAGTGCAATGAAATGTATTAAATAGCTGCTTTTAAAAAACCGTGTAGTTGTAAATTCTTTCTATATCATTTTGTATTTACATTAGGCTGCATAATGCACCACTGTGTGTCATATGTTCTTAAATTTGAGTTTATGCTTTTAAGTAAAAGAAGTCCAGGGCTGGCCTGCAATTCTGTGAAATCATTGAGGACACTGGATTCCTCTATATAACTCCTGTAGTTAAGATGGAGTAACAGGATCAGGTCTGTAAAGGATGGGTGCTGTAGAAGAGTTGGTTGATGATATGTTGTAAGTTGACCAAGATGAAAAGGGAACATATTTCCCAAGGACAGAAAAGGCTCTGAGGTATATGAGAGGGTAATGATGACGAAATACTAGTTAATATATGTTGAGTGTTGACAATGTGACAGTCACCATACTTAGTATTATATACTTTGTTCATTTTTGTGCTCACAATAGCACTTTTTGGTTAGTACTATGGAAGGCAGAATAGCTTAGTGTTTTGGCTAGTAGATGGGGAAGTTATAACCCCACCTCTACCCCTTACCAACTACATGCATGTGTGCTAAATTGCTTCAGTCATGTCCGACTCTGTGTAATCCTATGGACTGCAGCCTGCCCAGCTCCTCTGCCCATGGGATTCTCCAGGCAAGAATACTGGAGTGGGTTGCTATGCCCTCTTCCAGGGGATCTTCCCTACCCAGGGATCAAACCCAAGTCTCTTGTGTCCCCTGCATTGGCAGGAAGGTTCTTTACCACTGGTGTCACCTGGGAAGCCCCTACCGACTCTGTGATCTTGGGCAAATATCCTAACCTATATTTACCTCAGTTTTCTCATCAGTAAATGAGGGTAATAACAGTTTATACCTCATGAAGTTGTTGATGAGTAATCAATGAGATTATGTAAATCTTAAAGAATTGCTATTCCTATTGAAATACTTCAATAGATAACTGAGGTTCTCCACAGTCTTAATTTAACAAAGATTCAGAATTGGACTTGAATTTAAAATCTCCACTGTTTATGCCATCATTGTTGATTTAGTTTCATGTAAACAACATCATATGTCTTTTAATTAGTATTATTTGAAATGTGTCTTTAACACTTAACTTCATTTTAATTTGTATCTTTATTAAAGTTTTAGAGTTAAATGATATATTAGTAAATTTGCTAATTTACTACTCATTCAGTTCAGTCACTCAGTTGGGTCTGATTCTTTGTGACCCCATGGACTGCAGCATACCAGGATGCTTTGTCCATCACCAACTCCTGGAGCTTGCTCAAACTCATGTCCATCAAGACAGTGATGCCATCCAACCATCTCATCCTCTGTCGCCGTTCTCCTCCCGCCTTCAATCTCTCCCAGCATCCGGGCCTTTTTCAATGAGTCAGTGCTTCGCATCAGGTGGCCAGTGTATTGGAGTTTCAACTTCATCATCAGTCCTTCCAATGAATAATCAGGACTTATTTCCTTTGGATTGACTTGTTTGATCTCCTTGCAGTCCAAAGGACTCTCAAGAGTCTTCTCCAACACCATAGTTCAAAAGCATCAATTCTTCGGCACTCAGCTTTCTTTATGGTCCAACTCTCACATCCATACATGACTACTGGAAAAACCATAGCTTTGATTAGACAGACCTTTGTTGGCAAAGTAATGTCTCTGCTTTTTAATATGCTGTCTAGGTTGGTCATAGCTTTTCTTCCAAGGAGCAAGGGTCTTTTGATTTCATGGCTGCAGTCACCATCTTCAATGATTTTGGAGCCCAAGAAAATAAAGTCTGTCACTGTTTCCATTGTTTCCACATCTATTTGCCATGAAGTGATGGGACCGGATGCCATGATCTTCATTTTTTGAATGTTGAATGATTTCATTAATATTTGCTATATAAATAAGTATCTTTGTTAAATTAAAAAAGATGGAGTAACAGGGACTAGACTTACCTTTCTGCCTGAGCCAACTAAAAAGCCAGACAAAATATATGAAAATGAAAAATAGTTCTCAGATAATGGACATCAGGCCATTAATACTCCCATTACGGACAGTAATACTCAAGAAAGGAAAAAAGAATTATGTTCTTGATTGCCCTTTCCATAGCTTATTACCTGGAGAGAGTTTCTAGGTCTTTGTGCGGGGAAAGGTAACCTAGGTGGAGCTTGGTAGTTTCTTTGAGTTGAGGAGACCTAGAGTTGGCAGTCCAGGAAGGCCAAAGCAGTTAAAGTTCATGGGGCAAATTGCTGCAGGACTGAAAGCTGTACTGAAGAAGGAATTTTGAGAGCTACCCACTTGAGTCTTCGGGTGAGTGAGTGCTCATTAGTGCATGCATGTGAAGAAACTGCACAATGCTGGGAATGAAAACACTCAAAGGATGAAAAGGAAAAATCCCTTTCATGTTCACTACAGCCAAAGTGGAAAACCATCAGAATTTGTAGGACATCAGGTAAAGGACTCAGAAGGTTATTGCTTGAGTAGCGGGGAAAATTAACCTTTGACTAAAGACCATCCCCATAGAAAAGAAATGCAAAAAAAGCAAAATGACTGTCTGGGGAGGCCTTACAAATAGCTGTGAAAAGAAGAGAGGTGAAAAGCAAAGGAGAAAAGGAAAGATATAAGCATCTGAATGCAGAGTTCCAAAGAATAGCAAGAAGAGATAAGAAAGCCTTCCTCAGTCATCAATGCAAAGAAATAGAGGAAAACAACAGAATGGGAAAGACTAGAGATCTCTTCAAGAAAAGTAGAGATACCAAGGGAACATTTCATGCAAAGATGGGCTCAATAAAGGACAGAAATGGTCTGGACCTAACTGAAGCAGAAGATATTAAGAAGAGGTGGCAACTATACACAGAAGAACTGTACAAAAAAGATCTTCACGATCAAGATAATCACGATGGTGTGATCATTCACCTAGAGCCAGACATCCTGGAACATGAAGTCAAGTGGGCCTTAGAAAGCATCACTACGAACAAAGCTAGTGGAGGTGATGGAATTCCAGTTGAGCTGTTTCAAATCCTGAAAGATGATGCTGTGAAAGTGCTGCACTCAATATGCCAGCAAATTTGGAAAATGCAGCAGTGGCCACAGGACTGGAAAATGTCAGTTTTCATTCCAATTCCAAAGAAAGGCAATGCCAAAGAATGCTCAAATTACTGCATAATTGCACTCGTCTCACACGTTAGTAAAGTAATGCTCAAAATTCTCCAAGCCAGGCTTCAGCAATATGTGAACTGTGAACTTCCAGATGTTCAAGCTAGTTTTAGAAAACACGGAGGAACCAGAGATCAAATTGCCAACATCTGCTGGATCATGGAAAAAGCAAGAGAGTTCCAGAAAAACATCTATTTCTGCTTTATTGACTGGCTGCTTTATTGACTTTTATATTCTGAAGGAGATCAGCCCTGGGATTTCTTTGCAAGGAATGATGCTAAAGCTGAAACTCCTGTACTTTGGCCACCTCATGCGAAGAGCTGACTCATTGGAAAAGACTCTGATGCTGGGAGGGATTGAGGGCAGGGGGGAAAGGGGGCGACAGAGGATGGCTGGATGGCATCACTGACTCAATGGACGTGAGGTTCAGTCAATCCTGGGAGTTGGTAATGGACAGGGAGGCCTGCCGTTAGCAATTAATGATGTCGCAAAGAGTCCGACACGACTGAGTGACTGAACTGAATTGAACTGAAAGGCTGCTCTGGCCCTACCTAACAAATCTAAAAAACAAGCCTCAAAAGGGTCAAATTGTTTCAAAGTAACAACTGCATTACAGAGCAAAGCTCAAGAATATGAGAATACAAAAACATATAGCACCTAATTAGGTAATACAGTTATGTTATCTTAATAAAAAATTGGAAGACATGCAAAGAAGCTGAAAAAATGGCCCATAAAGAGTACATAAACAAGTAGAAATAGACCTAGCAATGCTGCAGATGGTAGACTCATTAGACAAATATATTAAGACACTTGTAACTATATTCCATTGGTTTAAAAAGTTAGAAAAAGATTGAGTATGGGGTAGAATTGCTCCTGTCAGCTTAAGAGAGCCAATTTTTAAATCAATAGGAATTTTGCAAGCCAGTCTTAAACTTTTGGTAGCTTTAAATTAGTTATGGTAGGAGTATTTACATATGAAGTTGGCAAATGCTACAAATCAGTACAAATCGGGCCTTTTTAATTTTGGAAAGCTGGTGTATCAGTACACCACTGGACATGGTAGATATAAAAGAGACCTAAATAACATTTCTAGAGATGAAACCCACAGTGTCTGAGATGAAAAATACACTGGATGAAATTAACATCAGATTAGACACAGCATAAGAAAGGATTAGTGAACTTAAAGTTCAAAGCTCAGTCATGTCCGACTCTTTATGACCCCATGGACTGTAGCCTGCCAGACTCCTCTGTCCATGTGATTTTCCAGGCAGTATGGATTTTCCATACTGGAGTGGGTTTCCATTTAGTGAACTTAAAGAAATAGTAATAAAAACTATCCAAGACAGGCTTCGCAGGTGGCATTAGTGGTAAAGAACCTCCCTACCAATGCAGGATACAGAAGAAATGCAGGTTCAATTCTTGGGTCAAGAAGATTCTCCTGGAGGAGTGTATGGCAACTTACTCCACTATTCTTACCTGGAGAATCCCATGGACAGAGGAGCCTGGCAGGCTACAGTCCATAGGGTCACAAAGAGTCAGACACGACTGAGGCGATTTAGCACGCACAAGATGAAGCACAGATGGAAGAAGGCCGAAAGAATAAGCAGAACGTTAGTGAGCTGCGGGGCAACTTCCGTGCCTATATTAAGGCACAGGTTCCTAAAAGAGAGGAGAGAAAAGAAAGCAATAAAAACTATTTGAGAAATAATGGATTAAAAAAAAAAAAGAATGGATGAAAAATTTCTAAATTTGATGAGAACTATAAAGCCACAGACTCAGGAAGCTCAGCAAACTCCAAGCCCAAGAAATACAATTGAAAACTATACCATGGTACATAAAAATCAAACTCCTAAACACCAGTGTAAAGAGAAGCTTTCAAAGGTAACCAGAGGGAAAAAGACACATTATATACAGAGACAAAAAACTAATAATAATGACCGACTTCTCTTCAGAAACATTGCAAGCCAAAAGATGGTATGTAACACTTTTAAAATCCTGAAAGAAAAATACTGCCAGCTTAAAATCCTCAGTGAAAATATCTTTTAAAAGTAAAGGAGAAATAAAGACTTAAATATAAAGGCTGAAAGAATTTATCACTAACAGACCTGTACTACAAAAATGTTAAAGAAGCCCTTCGGGCTGAAAGAAAATGGAACCAGATGGAAATTTTCATCTGCAAAAAAGAATGGAAAGCACCATAATTTTAAACTGATGGGAAAATATGACTTTTTCTTATTTTTACTCTTTTTAAAAGATAATATTTAAAGCAAAAATGGTTGCTGTCTGTTGTGGGGTTTATTTATCTGCTCCTCCCCTTTGTGTATGGCATCCATCATCAGTATTACAAGTTGACTGCTAAAGTTCCAGCTATCATTCCTATTTCAGGCAGGAAACAGAAGAACAGGGGATGGAAAGACGTTCCTTCCAGCCAAGTCACCTCTCCCTCCAAGGAGTTTCCCAAAAGTTCCACTCAGTGACTTCCAGTTATATCTCAGTGGCCACTCTTAGAAGCCCAGGAGTTGGGGAACAGTTGTCATTTAGCTGAGCACATTGCCACCCTGAGTAAAACCAGTCATGTTACCAAGAACAGAGGATAGATACTAGATGGGCAGGCACCAATCACTGTCATCCTTCTTACCAGTTGTATAACAGTAGGCAGTTAATTTGATTATATTTTCTATTAAACTGTTGGTAAATGTTAATAAAATTTTATATTTAATTTTTAAATACCAGCCTTATTGATATGTAACCCAAACATCATAAAATTCACCCTTTAAAATTATAAAATTCAGTGGTCTTTAGTAGACTTACAGTTATGCAAGCATCGTCACTACTTAATTTTAGAACATTTTCTTTTAACCTCAAAAGAAATCTCATGCCTGTTAGCAGTCATTCATTCTCATTCCCTCATCCCCCAAGTTCCTGGCAACCAGTATTCTATTTTCTGTCTATGAGTCTGCATATTCTGGACATTTCATATAAATCAAACCATGCAATACGTGATTTCTGTGTCTGGCTTCTTTCACTTTGTAATTTTTTAAAGGTTCATCTATGTTGTAACATGTATCAGTCAGTACTCCCTTCCATTTTGTGGCTGAGTAATGTTCCATTATAGGGATAGATCACCTATATTTATCTGTTTAGCAGCTGATTGACCTTGTGGTGTTCCCACTTTTTTCCTGTTATGAAAATGCTGCTATGACTGTCCATGTACAAAGTTTTGTGTGGACATACATTTTTAGCTTTTTTGGGTATACGTCTAGGAGCAGAATTGCTAGGTCATATTTTATACTTATTTCTAAAATGTGGTTCTTTTGGAGTCTAACGATTGATATTTATTCAAGCTAAATGTAGTGACCTGAGAAGTGCTTTGTCTCATTTTGAAGTTCTAGCATGCTTTGAGGCAATGGACATTTCAAGATGTGCCATCACCGTGTGCCTTTGCCATTGGAGATTCAGAAGGCACAGTGGAGAAGTTAAAAAATGGTGATTTTGATTATCTTATAGATCCATCACAGTAATGACTGCCTTTTTTTTTCCCTAGCATATTCCTTCTCTTCTATTTTTGTATTTCCTGTGAAAGAGCATAATTTTCATGCACCGTACTAAATTATGTTTTATATTTCCATTTCCAGGCATTTCTAAGATGTATACTGATATCATTAGAGGAGAATCAGTGGTCGTCTGTGGCTTCACATCCATTTGTTTTGCAATTTTTCAGAGAGGCATACTTCAGATGTCCAACTTTAGAGGTAAGAGCACTGTTTTTCTCTATTTCTTTTCTTTTTTTTTATTTTTAAATTTTTGGCTACCCTCCATGGCGTGTGGGACCTCAGTTCCCTGACTGGGAATTGAACCCATGCCCCCTGCATTGTAAGGTGGAGTTTTAACTGCTGGATCACTAGGGAAGTCCCATCTGTGTATTTTCTAAAATCATTCTTATGTAGTCCATTTTAATTCATACCAAAATTAAAATATATTCAAGATGTCTTAACTTTGCTACTTCCCCTATTCTTTACTTATGGACCAATTAAAATAGTATATCAGGTAACAAGAAAATAATTGCCACTGTGTGTTTCCTTAGATTAGAGGGGAAAGTTGTTAAAGAAATGATTTTCTATCTCTCAACATGCACGTGCATACACACCTACAGTTGTGTCATCTAGCTCAGATTAATCTCTTTCCTAGACCAATCTGGATCTCAGTGAGTGAATGTTAAGAATCGATTCTCACATTGTTTACAACAGAAGAAAACAACACTGTAAAGCATTTATCTTCCAATTTAAAAAAAAAAGAAGTGGCTTGGTCCTGAGTTTGAGTCTGAGGGTGAAAGTAGTACTGCGGAGTCAGGTTCTAGAAGTGATAATGAGCAGAAGTCGCAAATAGGCTGCAGATTGGTGGGGATCCTGAGCACAGTGTGCGCTTGGCCCTGACATAGTTTGTAAAAAAAAAAAAAAAAATTATATTTAAATATATTTTGGCTCATTATTCACTTACCAGCTGAGTTTTTCACATTTATCGGTTCAGTTCAGTCACTCAGTTGTGTCCACCTCTTTGCGACCCCACGGACTGCATCACACCAAGCTTCCCTGTCCATCACCAACTCACATTTATGCTCTTTGCCTAACTCCTGAGATCATTTGAGTCTACTGTCCCCAGATAAGCAAACCTCAAGCTGCAGGCTGTGGGGGAAATGTATCCCCAGAATGGCTCTTTTGCCAGGCTTTCACGGGAAACTTCCATCTCTCAAAATCTCAAGAGCAAACCGACAGGCATTGGCCAAATGCCATTAATAAAAGAAAAAAAAATTATTTCACCTTTCTTATTTCCTTTTTCTAGAGTTACATGTAATCATGGGCCTCACCTTGGATGTTTTGGGGAGCATAGCATGTGGATATTGGTGTGCAAGGATCATTCAGTTTATATTGACTGACCTGTTCAGCAATACACTGACCAATATAATTTTTTGCATCTCAATGGTGTACATGACTTTCTACATTGGTAAGACAGAAACAGATACAAAAATTCCATCCTTGATGTGTATTTTATGTTTTAATTTTCCCTTGTTCTTGAATCCAGCTTCCTTCCAAGCTTTTTTTTTTTTTTTTTTTTTTAATGTGGCTCCTTTGTGTGTCTTGTCATACTATTTTCTGCCACCTCTAGCTCTTTCCTGGACTGTCTTAACATCCCCTAAATTTCAACTCCATGTTCCTTCTCTTCCATTCCTCCTCTCTATGGTTACTCTCTTATTCTTTTTTAACTCTACCCTTTGACCTTACATTTATTCCCTGGAAGTCCCCTGGAAGAGGAAACAGACCTGAGCCGATTTCTGCTCTGACCCTTAGCAACCCATCTCTAAAATGAGAAAGCTAGGAGAGAAGCTCCTGAGATCTTTTCCAGTTCAGCAGTACCCATTCAATGGGTACCAGATTAAGGGGACCATAGAAATGGCGGCCCTTACCTGAGGCTAGGAGGCAGGAAAGGAGTTGGAGAAATCAGGTATATCTACTTCTGGAAGAAAAGCAGGACAGAGGAATAATCACAGGAATCAGAGTGCCTAATGCTGGGAGACCTTCAAACAGTCATCTTCTAGTTTAATCCAGTGAGCTTGGGAACTAAAGTTTTTACCCCATTGAGTGAGATAACCAGTCCCCCAAAGCCATAGAAACTATGGCAAAAACCTAGCCAAATTCTGCTTCTCCTCTTAGCTCACACAGTGGAGCAATTCCATCCACGAAAGGCCTCAAGTATCAAGAGGTTAATTACTCCTCTTTTCACCTCCAGTTACCAAACAGTCCTGCTTTCTCTATGATAAAGTGCTACCTATTGTTGCTCACCACCCCAAATCAGTAAAATTACAGAAAAACATTCACTGAAGACTCATTTCCTTGCTCTCTTCATTTTTCCCCTCCCTTATGTCCCTGTTACAAATGCCTTAAGTGCCCGAAGGAAAAAAGTTAATATTTCCTTTTTTCCCCCTTGGACCGTAAGTTCCTTGAGATAGAGCTGTCTCTTATCCATCTTTATATTTATTATCTTTTCTATGTTCCCAGAATCAAGCCCAATGCTTGCCATAGGCCCAATAATAATTAAACACATGTTGGTTGAATAAACGATTAGTCCTTAAAGAGCTTGAAAGTTAGGCAGAGTTCCCTTCAAACCCGAGCTTTACAATTTATTAGCTTGGTAACTTTGGAATATTACCTAACCTCTTTAAACTTCAGTTAGTTCCTCATCTATAAACGTGATATAGTACAGCCTAATTTAGAGGGGCGTGCCAGGCGTTAGTGAGGTAGCATGCGTCCTGTGACTTGCTCGTGCTGGCGTCCTGAAGGTACCTTTGGCTCACAAGAGCTGACTGTCCACATCTCTTTCCAGCACTTTATTCAAGTGACATAACGTGGGTGTAGCTTGAAATGGGCCATAGTGGGACCATGGAAATTGGCAGACACAATCTTTAACCACCCAGATTGCTGCTGATAAACATTTACCAGCATGCCACTAGGCTCAAGGTAGGGCAGCTAATAAATGGTGATGCCTTTCCCTTTTCCTCTTAATTCACGTAGGTGCTCTCGGTCAAGTGATTGAGAGGTCTGCTCCTTCACTTGCTCTCAGAAGGAATCTGCTACAAAACCTTGATCTTGGACCCCTAGCCTCCTGGCTGTGAGATAATACATTCTTGTTGAAGACACTTTGGTAACAGCCCTAGGAAATGAATACCCATTGCCTCATCCATAACACTTTCTTCTGCTTCAGGAATTAAAAACAATTTTCTGGCCGTTCTCTCCTCTTATACTTAATCAGATCCTGATAACAAAAGTCAGGAATGGATAGTTCTAAGGAGAAGTTCCATTGCCAGAAAGCTAGACATAGATAAAATTTTTATTTACACATTCTGTAATGTGACATTTCTGTCTTATTATCTAATTTTATTTTTTTTCTTCATTAACAAACACATTGTTAACTGGCTTGAATCCAGGTAGTGTCTGATTGAGGTTTGAACCTCATCTCTTTGAGCACACTTAGTAATTTTCATTTTTGTCTCATTAAATCCACAGTACTTAGGGTTTTAGAGATCACCTGTGTTAGCACATTTGTTCTTTTTTCATAAAATAAAATAGGAAATTGCACAGACATTGCCACATAGACAAGACACTTTGGAACATTGTTGGTTGACAGGTATTATGGCTAACAATGTTAATATATCAGCCCATGGAAAAAAATTTTAGTCTTGGGACCCCATGGACTGTATCTTCCCAGGCGCCTCTGTCTGTGGGATTATCCAGGCAAGAATTTTGGAGTGGGTTGCCATTTCCTTCTCCAGGGGATCTTCCCGACCCAGGAATCAAACCCAGGTCTTCTGCATTGCAGGCAAATTCTTTACTGACTAAGATATGAGGGAAGCCCCCAAAACGCAAGTATTAGTCACTCAGTTGTGTCCGACTCTTTGTGACCCCATGGTCTGTCCATGGAATTCCCCGGGCGAGAATACTGGAGTGGGTTGCCATTCCCTTCTCCAGGGGATCTTCCCTACCCAGGGATTGAACTCAGTCTCCTGCATTGCAGGCAGATTCTTTACCGTCTAAGCTA
Source organism: Oryx dammah (assembly GCF_014754425.2). Taxonomy (NCBI): domain Eukaryota; kingdom Metazoa; phylum Chordata; class Mammalia; order Artiodactyla; family Bovidae; genus Oryx; species Oryx dammah. The sequence continues at coordinate 25,923,842 of NW_024070205.1, forward strand.
CCAGGGAAACCCTAGTGTATAAAAGACACTTTAAGAGAGTCATTGTATAATTCATATAAGATGATGGACTGTGTGTAAGTCTAGGCCAGAGGTACAGCACGAGAGGTAAAATGATGGGTTGTGTATAATCTAGGCCAGAGCTACAGCAAGAGCCATGGTAAGAGGGGTCTATTATAGCAGAAGGAGTATTTTATCAAGTGGCATTGGTCAGAATTTCTGATGAATGGAAACAGCTTTTAGTCAGTTTTATTGTTTTAAAACAATGCATTCCTTTCTTACCTGTGCCAAGGCTGATTGTTCTCACTCTTTTTTTTATGTCATTGGTCTAGGCTATAAATGTCAAAGGACTTCGGTCATGACCCTAACATTTTCTTGTTGGGAAACATCCATTCCTGAATCCTGTTGTTTTTAGGAAACAAAATCCCTTTGATTCTCCTATTAGGAGGACCTTCACTTTTTCTAAACCAGAGAGAAAAAGAGAGAGAGTTTAAGAGAGAGAGCCACTTTGCTGTGGCATCAATTTCCTGTGATGGTTTCTTACAACTGAGTGAGAAAAACTTTACAATTCTATTTTTAACAACTTGGGTTTATGCTGATGAAAATTACTTTATTACATGTTCTGTGACTCTCCCCCTGCTTGTACATTTAAAATACCATTTAAAGTAATAACATTTGTAATTTTCAGAAGACTTTGTTCTTCTAATTTTAAAACTAATACATATTCCATGTAGAATTGTGGAAAAAATCTGAAAAGTCAAAGAAGAAATCACACATAAATTTATCAAAGATACATTTTGTTATATGTACTCAGTTTTCAAAAAATACATATGTACATAGATGTATTAATATATGCATTTATACGATATGTTCTTGTTATATTGGGATTATACTAAATAATATCAGTTTAAAAATGAAGTTACTTAGTGCTTTCCTTGTAGTAGATGTTTCCTCGAAGTAGTGACTGTTATTTTAAAAAACTATAAGTTTTTAAATCCTGTAGTTTGAGTTACAGGAAATTGGAAATAAGATTTTGAGGAATAATTTTCCTATTATCACAGTCCCTAATACTGCTGGTTTATTGTCACTGGTTATTTATGTTAATTCAGTTAAATAAGTAGGTTAAAAGAAATCTAAAGTGGCTTTAAGTGATTCAGTTCAGTTCAGTTCCGTCGCTCAGTCGTGTCCGACTCTTTGCGACCCCATGAATCGCAGCACGCCAGGCCTCCCTGTCCATCACCAACTCCCGGAGTTCACTCAGACTCACGTCCATCAAGTCCGGGATGCCATCCAGCCATCTCATCCTCGGTCGTCCCCTTCTCCTCCTGCCCCCAATCCCGCCCAGCATCAGTCTTTTCCAATGAGTCAACTCTTCCCATTAAGTGGCCAAAGTACTGGAGTTTCAGCTTTAGCATCATTCCTTCCAAAGAAATCCCAGGGTGGATCTCCTTCATAAAGGACTGGTTGGATCTCCTTGCAGTCCAAGGGACTCTCAAGAGTCTTCTCCAACACCACAGTTCAAAAGCATCAATTCTTCGATGCTCAGCCTTCTTCACAGTCCAACTCTCACATCCATACATGACCACAGGAAAAAACATAGCCTTGACTAGACGGACCTTAGTCGGCAAAGTAATGTCTTTACTTTTGAATATACTATCTAGGTTGGTCATAACTTTCTTCCAAGGAATAAGCAAGCGTCTTTTAATTTCATGGCTGCAGTCACCATCTGCAGTGATTTTGGAGCCCAAAAAGATAAAGTCTGACACTGTTTCCACTGTTTTCCCATCTATTTCCCATGAAGTGATGGGACCAGATGCCATGATCTTCGTTTTCTGAATGTTGAGCTTTAAGCCAACTTTTTTGCTCTCCTCTTTCACTTTCATCAAGAGGTTTTTTAGCTCCTCTTCACTTTCTACCATAATGGTGGTGTCATCTGCATATCTGAGGTTATTGATATTTCTCCTGGCAATCTTGATTCCAGCTTGTGTTTCTTCCAGCCCAGCGTGTCTAATGATGTACTCTGCATAGAAGTTAAATAAGCAAGGTGACAATATACAGCCTTAACGTACTCCTTTTCCTATTTGGAACCAGACTGTTGTTCCATGTCCAATTCTAACTGTTGCTTCCTGACCTGCATACAGATTTCTCAAGAGGCAAGTTAGGTGGTCTGGTATTCCCATCTCTTTCAGAATTTTCCACAGTTTATTGTGATCCACACAGTCAAAGGCTTTGGCATAGTCAATAAAGCAGAAATAGATGTTTTTCTGGAACTCTCTTGCTTTTTCCATGATCCAGCAGATGTTGGCAATTTGATCTCTGGTTCCTCTGCCTTTTCTAAAACCAGCTTGAACATCAGGGAGTTCACAGTTCACGTATTGCTGAAGCCTGGCTTGGAGAATTTTGAGCATTAGTTGACTAGCATGTGAGATGAGTGCAATTGTGTGGTAGTTTGAGCATTCTTTTGCGTTTACTTTCTTTGGGATTGGAATGAAAAGTGACCTTTTCCAGTCCTGTGGCCACTGCTGAGTTTTCTAAATGTGCTGGCATATTGAGTGCAGCACTTTCAGAGCATCATCTTTCAGGATTTGAAACAGCTCAACTGGAATTCCATCACCTCCACTAGCTTTGTTCCTAGTGATGCTTTCTTTTTTTTTTTTAATTTATTTTTTATTTTACTTTACAATTCTGTATTGGTTTTGCCATACATTGACATGAATCCACCACGGGTGTACATGTGTTCCCAACCCACTTGACTTCACTTTCTAAGATGTCTGGCTCTAGATTAGTGATCACATCATCATGATTATCTGGGTCATGAAGATCTTTTTGTACAGTTCTTCCATGTATTCTTGCCACCTCTTTTCAATATCTTCTGCTTCTGTTAGGTCCAGACCATTTCTGTCCTTTATTGAGCCCATCTTTGCATGAAATGTTCCCTTGGTATCTCTAATTTTCTTGAAGAGAGCTCTAGTCTTTCCCATTCTGTTGTTTTCCTCTATTTCTTTGCATTGATCGCTGAAGAAGGCTTTCTTATCTCTCCTTGCTATTCTTTGGAACTCTGCATTCAGATGCTTATATCTTTCCTTTTCTCCTTTGCTTTTCACCTCTCTTCTTTTCACAGCTATTTGTAAGGCCTCCCCAGACAGCCACTTTGCTTTTTTGCATTTCTTTTCCATGGGGATGGTCTTGATCCCTGTCTCCTGTACAATGTCACGAACCTCATTCCATAGTTCATCAGGCACTCTATCTATCAGATCTAGGCCCTTAAATCTATTTCTCACTTCCACTGTATAATCATAAGGGATCTGATTTAGGTCATATCTGAATGGTCTAGCGGTTTTTGCCTACTTTCTTCAATTTAAGTCTGAATTTGGTAATAAGGAGTTCATGATCTGAGCCACAGTCAGCTCCTGGTCTTGTTTTTGTTGACTGTATAGAGCTTCTCCATCTTCGGCTGCAAAGAATATAATCAATCTGAATTGGTGTTGACTATCTGGTGATGTCCATGTGTAGAGTCTTCTCTTGTGTTGTTGGAAGAGGGTGTTTGCTATGACCAGTGCATTTTCTTGGCAAAACTCTATTAGTCTTTGCCCTGCTTCATTCCGCATTCCAAGGCCAAATTTGCCTGTTACTCCAGGTGTTTCTTGACTTCCTACTTTTGCATTCCAGTCCCCTATAATGAAAAGGACATCTTTTTTGGGTGTTAGTTCTAAAAGGTCTTGTAGGTCTTCATAGAACCGTTCAACTTCAGCTTCTTCAGCGTTACTGGTTGGGGCATAGACTTGGATAACTGTGATATTGAATGGTTTGCCTTGGAGACGAACAGAGATCATTCTGTCGTTTTTGAGATTGCATCCAAGTACTGCATTTTGGACTCTTTTGTTGACCATGATGGCTACTCCATTTCTTCTGAGGGATTCCTGCCCACAGTAGTAGATATAATGGTCATCTGAGTGAAATTCACCCATTCCAGTCCATTTTAGTTCGCTGATTCCTAGAATGTTGATGTTCACCCTTGCCATCTCTTGTTTGACCACTTCCAATTTGCCTTGATTCATGGGCCTGACATTCCAGGTTCCTATGCAATATTGCTCTTTACAGCATCGAATCTTGCTTCTATCACCAGTCACATCCACAGCTCGGTATTGTTTTTGCTTTGGCTCCATCCCCTCATTTTTTCTGGAGTTATTTCTCCACTGATCTCCAGTAGCATATTGGACACCTACTGACCTGGGGAGTTTCTCTTTTGGTATCCTATCATTTTGCCTTTTCATACTGTTCATGGGGTTCTCAAGGCAAGAATACTGAAGTGGCTTGCCATTCCCTTCTCCAGTGGACCACACTCTGTCAGACCTGTCCACCATGACCCACCCGTCTTGGGTTGCCCCGCAGGCATGGCTTAGTTTCATTGAGTTAGACAAGGCTGTGGTCCTAGTGTGATTAGATTGACTAGTTTTCTGTGAGTATGGTTTCAGTGTCTGCCCTCTGATGCCCTCTTGCCACACCTACCATCTTACTTGGGTTTCTGTTACCTTAGATAAATCAAAAGAATAATATAATCCTCTTCAAATTAATAAACAGTAAAGTGAACATTAAAAATAATAATGCAATAATAATGATGACCATTAATTCCTTGTTTTAAAAGTATGCCAAGCACATTTCATGTAATCTGATTTTATTCTCACAACTCTGTCAGGCATTATTCTTTTACACTCATTCTACAGATACAGGGACACTAATGGAGAAAGGCGAGGTGACATTCCCAGAGCAACCAGCTCTGCCCTGTTTAAAGGGTTACTACTCTGACCTTGCATGTACTTTCCCTTCCTTCTGTCTGACATTTATAATGTACTATTTGAAGGCTCTGTAACCTTCAGGACTGTTGGTATTGGTGGTGTTCAACCATTCTTCATAGTTGGTTTTCCTGTCTCAGACTGCATAGACACATTCGTTTAGAGCCCAGGGAATTACATAGGGGAGCCTATATCATGCAAAAAACAGTAGGCTTGAGGACCTGCCGTCACCAAGAAAGCACTGAGCTTGGGCCATAACCCCTAGGACATGCAGCACAGAGTCCTTGAGGTGCTGGGTAGAGGCTGTTAAACTTATTTTTCATTAGCTCTGTCCTCAAGGATGATCTATGGCAGGGGTTAGCAAACTATAGCGAAATATGCCTATTATTTTTGCATTGCCTATGAGCTAAGAATTGTTTTTACATTTAAAAAAACCCAAATAAAAATATTTTGCAGCATGCAAAAATTATTTGCAGTTAAAATTTCAATGTCCATTATTTATTGGGTGCTCATTTGTTACATGTTACCTGTGGCTGCTTATGCACTAGAACAGCTCAGGTGAATAGTTGCAACTAGGACCATGTGACCTGCAAATACTAAATATTTACCATATGATCCTTCACAGAGAAAGTTTGTCAATCCCCAATCTAAGGATTAGGCTAATCCTTTTAAGCAACTTTCTAAGAAATACAATAACTGACTGTTTTAAATTTCCCAATTCATCACTCAAGAGAAGTAGCTCCATGTACAGATTTGAACACAACTAATTTTATTCTTTTTTTTTCTCCTCAGTGGAATTTTGGGGAATGTCAGGCACAGTTGCTTTAGCCACTGTAGGACTAAATTTAGATTCCTTAAGCTTTAAACCGAGGATCAAGTTGATAATTACTAAGTAAGTCTTATATTTGGTACTTGGTATAGGTCTCATAGAAGTTTAGTGCTTAAATGCCTTCACAAAAATAATAAAATTTCTTTTTATAACTTTTCTATCTTTTAATTTTTAATTATACTGCCAGTCATATTTGAAAAGAACTTAAGTTACCAATAATTATTGACATTCCTATTATGAATTGATATTCCTATTATGAATAATGTAATATCAGTGGCTCAGAGATCATAGTACTTCTTATAACTCTTTGATAAAAATTGAATTGTGAGAAGTTTAAAAACTACTTTATTCCTTTGTTTTCTACATAATATACCTGAATGACAGTATCATAGTATGGAAAGAGCTGGGAAAAGAAAAGTAGCAGAAAGGTGCAATACCAGCAAACCCTAATCTAGCTTTACTTCTGGTGTAATAAGGATATCTGTGGACAGAGTAAAAGCCATTTGCCTGTCTTCTCAGACAAATGCATTAGCCGTTCTCTCAGCAGCTGTGCTAAATTATAGAATTGTCTCAGAATTATTTCATACTAAGTCATAGTCTAGTCTATAAATTCTCACACTGGATGAAAGCCAGTGTTGAAATGAGAAAAATAAGCCATTATCCTGAGTTTTCCCATGAAGATTTGTTGCTTTAATATAAAGGACTATTTTTTTGTTCTGGAATTATGTCCTTCATACATTTTAGACGTTTAAAATGTCATTTCTCTCATGAAATTCCAGTCATGGAAGATGGCACTTAAAAAAAAAAATTACTTTGCAAACTTTTAAAAAAATGGCCTCTGTAGCTTATTTTAGTCTTGTGTATATGTGAATGACACTTTACTGGTTTTTAAAAACCAGAAGCTTAGAAATAACTAGCTGATAGAACATACCCTTTTCCTCTGAATTTTGGACAGTTTTCTGAGCTCAGTCATGCTATCTGTCAGCATCATTATAAATTACTCATTCTATTCATTCAATTGTTTATTCTTTTATGTATTCAACCAGGCCTTTCTTATCATCTCCTATGCTGCTGCTGCTAAGTCGCTTTAGTCGTGTCCGACTCTGTGAGACTCCATAGACGGCAGCCCACCAGGCTCCCTGTCCCTGGGATTCTCCAGGCAAGAATGCTGGAGTGGGTTGCCATTTCCTTCTCCAATGCATGAAAGTGAAAAGTGAAAGTGAAGCTGCTCAGTCGTGTCCAACTCTTCGCAACCCCGTGGACTGCAGCCTACCAGGCTCCTTCGTCCATGAGATTTTCCAGGCAAGTGTACTGGAGTGGGTTGCCATCGCCTTCTCTGTTATCTCCTATGGCCTGGACATTGTATCCTAGGTTTGGGGCTTTGAAAATTAGTCCCTTCTCAGAAGACACTCATTGTTAAATGATGGATGTGTTTATTTAAGAGACTATGAATAAGTATAAATAATTATATCTTTATTGGAGAAGGCAATGGCAACCCACTCCAGTACTCTTGCCTGGAAAATCTCATGGACGGAGGAGCCTGGTAGGCTGCAGTCCCTGGGATTGCTGCGAGTTGGACACAACTGAGCAGCTTTGCTTTCACTTTTCACTTTCATGCATTGGAGAAGGAAATGGCAACCCACTCCAGTGTTCTTGCCTGGAGAATCCCAGGGAAGGAGGAGCCTGGTGGGCTCCCATCTATGGGGTCGCACAGAGTTGGACATGACGGAAGCGACTCAGCAGCAGCAGCAGGATCTTACTATATGTAAGGCATTTCTTAAAGTCCTGTGGAGACATTTAAAAAATTCCTCTACTCAGTCAGTTATTCCATCATTTCTGAATTTTGATAAAACTAAACTGTGGGGTTTGAGGTCCCACTGACACCTTTTTCTGTTAGGAGTTCTGAATCAACTGAATCAAGCAACAGGAGTCAGGTAGAGAATTGGACTATCTGCTTGATTGGAGTAGTGCTGTATCAGAGAACATGGTTTCTATCTGCAGCTAAAATGAGGCTTCCTAACACCTCTTTCCCAGTGTAGATCTTGAGGCTTACCTATAGGGAGACTGGTTTGTCGGTCAGACAGATGGTTACCCAGTCCTCTGAAAGGGGAGGTCTGAATAGAGTGGTTCAAGAAGGGGCAGGACTTGAGATCTGACTGTACGAGTCAGACCTGGCCCAGACCCAGGTGTGATACCACATGGAGCCAGAGCAGCCCCATGCCCTAAGCACTGAATCTTTGGAGGTGGGGCCAGATGTGTATATTTTTGTTTTTGCTTTTTTAAATTTTTTTTTTTGATGTGGACCATTTTTAAAGTCTTTATTGAATTTGTTACAGCATTGCTTCTGCTTTATGTTTTGGTTTTTTTGCTCCAAGATGTGGGTTCTTAGCTCCCAGACCAGGAATTGAACCCATACCCTCTGCATTAGAAGGAGAAATCCTAACTGCTGGAAGGCCAGAGAAGTCACAAGACATGTAGATTTTTGGTAAAGCAATTTGAGTGGTTCTAATGTGCTTCTCTGCTTGAGAACCATAGTGTTGTAGATGACTGGCACTGTGAGGACTCAGAGGAGTATCATGTCCACTGAGTGTGCTGAGGATATTTTTCCTGAAGAGTATGGGATTAGAGTCAGCCTCACAACATCTTTAGGAATTTGGTAGATGAGAAGTCAGACAGAAGAGACCTTCAAGATAAGGGCATGAGTGTGCCCATATGACCCAGCAATCCCACTACTAGGCATATATTCTGAGGAAACCAAAATTGAAAAAGACACATGTACCCCAATGTTCATTGCAGCACTGTTTACAATAGCTAGAACATGGAAGTTGGAGAAGGAAATGGCAACCCACTCCAGTACTCTTGCCTGGAAAATCCAATGGATGGAGGAGCCTGGTAGGCTGCAGTCCATGGGGTCTCAAAGAGTCAGACAGAACTGAGCGATTTCACTTTCACGTGTTGGTGAAGGAAATGGCAGCCCACTCCAGTGTTCTTGCCTAGAGAATCCAGGGGATGGTGGAGCCTGGTGGGCTGCCATCTATGGGGTCGCACAGAGTCGGACACGACTGAAGCAACTTAGCAGCAATAGCAGCAGCAGAACATGGAAGTAACCTAGGTGTCCACTGACAGATGAATGGATAAAGAAGCTGTGGTACATATATACAATGGAATGCTACTCAGCCATAAAAAGAAATGCATTTGAGTCAGTTCTCATAAGCCTATTATACAGTGTGAAGTAAGTCAGAAAGAGAAATATAAATATCATATACTGATGCATATCTATGGAATCTAAAAAGATGGTACTGATGAGTTTCTTTTCAGGGCAGCAGTGGAGAAACAGACATAGAAAACAGACCTATGGACCCGGGGGAAGGGGAGGAGGGAGAGGGTAGGATGTATGGAGAGAGTAACATAGAAATTTACATTACCATATGTAAAATAGATAACCAATGGGAATTTGCTGTATGACTCAGGGAACTCAAAGAGGCGCTCTGTGACAATTTAGAAGGGTAGGATGGGAAGGGAGATGGAAGGGAGGTTTGGGAGGGAGGGGACATGGGTGTACCTATGGCTGATTCTTATTGATGTATGACAGAAAACCACAAAATTCTGGAAAGCAATTATCCTTAAGTTAAAAAAATAAATTAAAAAAAAAAAAAAAGATAAGGGCATGAGTGTGCCTGTTCAGTCACTCAGTCCTGTCCAACTCTTTGTGACCCTGTGATCTGTAGCCTGCCAGGTTCCTCTGTCCATGGGATTCTCCAGACAAGAATACTGGATAAAGGACTTTCATGCAAATCACAAAAGGAGAAGTAGTGCAGAGCGTGTTGAGGGGATCCAGTCAGCTATTACAAAGTCAGGGTTAACCAGACAGGGGGCTCCTTGCAGTAGCCTCAGCTGTGGTTTCCAGTCATGGGTCTGACATGGATATGCTGCCAACTCATCTCAGCAAAATCGCCACATCACCGACTTGGTAGGGGGTGGAATCTTTATTTTTCTGCCTCGATCTTACTGCTCTGCTGTGAGAGAGGCAGCCCACAGATGTTGGTGTGATGAGGGTGATGGGAATATGAGATGATGTATTTTAGTTCCAACAGAATACTTTAAATGAAATTCATTAATTTTTATTTAGGTAGTTTATTTATAATATTTATTAATCTCAACATAATACAATGTAGTGACTCAATATTTTTTATAGTTTTTACTCCATTTAAAGTTATTATAAAACAATGGCTATATTTTCCTGTGCTATATATCTTTGTTACTTATTTATTTTATACATAGTAGTTTTTATCTCTTAATCCCCTACTCCTATCTTGCTGTTCTTTTTCCCCACTGGTAACCACTAGTTTGTTCTCTATATCTGTGAGTCTGTTTCTGATTCCAACAAAATAGTTTTTAAATGTTGATAGTAGTGGTGATAGAGGCAAAGACCTCTGCTAAGACAAGAATGGTAGATATGTGATAGATACTTTTATGTGAAAAGAAAACTATTTTAAAAAAAGCACATCCCTTAAAGTGTGATTTCCTTTCCATTTATCCTAGGTTTCTAATAATGTTTTCATGTATATTCCAACATTTAATATACACTTTCTTTGGCATCGTAATTGGATGTGGAGAAATCAAATATTTTCAATTTCACACTGTAGTTTTCATGTTTATCTTATTTGTAACAGTGAATTTTGTAAGGTAAGGATTATAATTTAAAGTTTGCTTACTGGACTCAGGTTCTCAAGTCCAGAATTAGAATTGAGAAGTGGGTTATAGCAAAAGGAGCTGTGGACATGCAGTCAGGAAACCTGTATTGTTGTCAAGGTCCTGACAATAGCTTGCTGTGGAACTGAGGGAAAGTCTATTTACTCTTCAAGGTTTCATGTAAAGAGAGAAAGGGCAGAAGAGCAGCATCAGCATAACCAATGAGCTTGATAGAGATGCAAATTCATGGGCTCATCCCATTTAACTGATTTGAATCTATGGAGATGAGATGCAGGAAACTGTTTCAACGTGTTTAAGTGTGAGCACCCCAGGAACCAGATTATTGGCTCCTAACATTTTGTTACTTCATCATCATTTATTATTGTCACGACTATGATAAAGCCATTTATTTAACATTAACTGTGCACAGTATGTCACAAGAAAATAAAGTATGTCACGGTTTCCATTGTTTCCCCATCTATTTACCATGAAATGATGGGACCAGCTGCCATGATCTTAGTTTTTTGAATGTTGAGTTTAAGCCAGGTTTTTCACTCTCCTCTTTCACCTTCATCAAGAGGCTCTTTAGTTCTGCTTCGCTTTATGCTGTAAAGAGACTTATTGAGAAAAACGTGTTGGAGATGGTGAGTCAAACAAAGGCCTGGATGTCATAATCATTGCTAGCATGTGTTAAGTGCTGACCACCCTCTAAACATCATTCTAAGCCCTATGAATGTTACTTCATTTAGTTGAATCTTCATGAAAGTCCTTTGAAGCAATTCAGTGACTATTATTTTTCCATTTTACAGATGAAGAAATTGAGGCTTGAAGAGATTAAATAACTTGCTTAAGGTTTCATAGTAATAAAAGTCTAAATTTGAACCTAAGTAGACTGACTCCAGAGCCTTTGCTAAACTGCCTTTCTCTTTTTGATATCAGGAAATGACATCAGTTGTTCTATTTCATCTGAACTCAATGGTATTTTAGAGAAAAATCATTTAGTAAGGCTGAAAATGTTGGTAATTACTTTGCAAAAGACTTAAATGCAAAGTGGAGGTGCTGTGCTGTGCTAAGTCGCTCAGTCATGTCTGACCCTTTGCGACCCCGTGGACTGTAGCCTACCAGGCTCTTCTGTCCATGGGCATTCTCCAGGCAAGAATACTAGAATGGGTTGCCATGCCCTCCTCCAGGGGATCTTCCCAGCCCAAGGATCGAACCCAGGTCTCCTACATTGCAGGTGGATTCTTTACTGTCTGAGCCACTGACAAGCTCCTTAGAAGGTCATGGCAGGGTTCAGAAATTAAACCAGGAGGACCTGTAGATCCTGAAGAGTTTGCCCAAATCAATTATAGATGGCAAATTGTAGATAACAGGAATCCTCTAAATTGTCTTATGAAATTCATAGCTAAGTGACTGATACACAATATCTTTTTTGAAGCTGAAATATATCAATTGTATTTCTGCTGAAATCTCATTTGAAGGACAATGAGATGCAAGTCGATTACAGATAGAATCTAAATTTTAGCATAGAGTCCTATAGAAAAATAATCTATAATGAAAGGAGGCAGGAATTGAAATTATTTGTGTGATTTAGTGTATGATTCTTGGGGTGGCTCAGCTGGTAAAGAATCCACCTGCAATGCAGGAGACCTGGGTTCAATCCCTGGGTGGGAAGATCCCCTGGAGAAGGGAATGGCTACCCACTCCAGTATTCTGGCCTGGAGAATTCCAAGGACTGTATATCCATGGGGTTGCAGTCAGACACGACTGAGCGACTTTCACCTTCACTTTCTTGTAGCAGCTCAAAACATTTGGTTGAGCTAAATTTATTAAAATGTCTACAATGATTTTACTTTTTCCTCATGACAGGTCCTTCTGGTCTAATTTCTGAATCCTGTCATGACCTTCCAAGGAGTTTGTCAATGTTATCTGAAGAAGTTTCCCTGCAGGGATTTACTACCAAAATCCTAAACAGCACACACTAGTATTAATGATAATTTCTTATACGTGTATAGAACTTCTAGCCTTATTTTTGAGTATTATATGCAAAATTTAGATAGTAGATTTGGTTGTCCCAGAAAGTTTGAACAACTTATCAATAAACTGGATTGACTTCTCTTTTCTGAAAAAATTTTCATGAAATTTAGTATTTGCTACATAGTATCAACCGTACCCACCCCCCAAAAAAAACCAAAAACCCAAAACACATGAATACATAAGGTGTTATTTAAACTAAATGTTTTTCTTTCAACAGGTTTGTTACTGTTGTGTTAGTGAGCCCTGTTCTGATACATTCAAGTTATGAGTACAACTGGAGGTGGGGAATTGTTACAGCATGGTCTGGAATTAAAGGAGTTTTTAGTTTACTCTTTGCTCCTGAAGTTCATAATCTGGCTGAACAAAGAGTAGAGTCACCACAGCTGGTAAGAAAAATCATATCCCATGATTATTTATGTTTACTCATTTTATTTTGTAGCACTCTTCATAGTACCCAATAATAAAAGCTAACCATGTAAAAAATTAGATTTGGAGAATGCATTCTTTTAAGTAGAAAGGAACTTATGGAGGAAAGTTAATATTGACGGTGTGAAAGGGACCAAATATCAAGTAATGGTGATGGCTGTGGGAGTGAGATACACTTGGGATTGAATTTGGGCTCCACCATTCACAGGTTGAGTGATGTTGGGTGAGTTTTTTAGACTTGTGGGACTTCAAGTTGAAGATCGCAATGATACTTAGTAAAACACTTGACAGCTTAGTAAATGTTCAATAGGTGTGTTGAACATACAAATGCTGTTTTTCAAGAGCTGTCAGAAAGTATGAAAAAACCAGTACCCTATTTAGAGCATTCCAGTTCCCATAACATCAGAGGGAAAACTGAAATGCTTATTAAATATACTAAGGAAAAAAAGATTTTATAAATGTTTGAATTAAGGATCTAGTTAATATTTAAGTCTTTTCATTTCAGTTCAGTTCAGTCGCTCAGTCGAGTTCAACTCTTTGCAACCCATGGACTGCAGCATGCCAGGATTCCCTGTCCATCTCCAACTCCCAGAGTTTACTCAAACTCATGTCCACTGAGTCGGTAATGCCATCCAACCATCTCATGCTCTGTTATCCCCGTCTCCTCCCACTTTGAATCTTTCCCAGCATCAGAGTCTTTTCAAATGGGTCAGTTCTTTGCATCAGGTGTCCAAAGTATTGGAGTTCCAGCTTCAGCATCAGTCCTTCCAATGAATATTCAGGACTGATTTCCTTTAGGATGGACTGGTTGGATCTCCTTGCAGTCCAAGGGACTCTCAAGAGTCTTCTCTAACACCACAGTTCAAAAGCATTGATTATTTGGCACTCAGCTTTCTTTATAGTCCAACTCTCACATCCATACATGACTACTGGAAAAACCATAGCTTTGACTAGATGGACCTTTGTTGGCAAAGTAACATCTCTGCTTTTGAATAAATTGTCTACATTGGTCATAACTTTTCTTCCAAAGAGGAAGCATCTTTTAATGTCATGGCTGCAGTCACTATCTGTAGTGATTTGAATCCCCCCAAAATAAAGTCAGCCACTGTTTCCATTGTTTCCCCATCTATTTGCCATGAAGTGATGGGACCAGATGCTGTGATCTTCGTTTTCTGAATGTTGAGGTTTAAGCCAACTTTTTCACTCTCTTCTATCACTTTCATCAACAGGCTCTTTAGTTCTTCTTCACTTTCTGCCATAAGGGTGGTGTCATCTGGATATCTGAGGTTATTGATATTTCTCCCGGCAGTCTTGATTCCAGCTTGTGCTTCATCCAGCCCGGCGTTTCTCATGATGTACTCTGCATAGAAGTTAAATAAGCAGGGTGACAATATACAGCCTTGACGTACTCCTTTTCCTATTTGGAACCAGTCTGTTCCATGTCCAGTTCTAACTGTTGCTTCCTGACCTGCATACAGGTTTCTCAAGAGGCAGGTCAGGTGGTCTAGTATTCCCATCTCTTTCAGAATTTTCCACAGTTTATTGTGATCCACACAGTCAAAGGCTTTGATGTAGTCAATAAAGCGGAAATAGATGTTTTTCTGGAACTCTATGCTATGGCAACCCACTCCAGTGTTCTTGCCTGGAGAATTCCAGGGACGGGGGAGCCTGGTGGGCTGCCGTCTATGGGGTTGCACAGAGTCGGACATGACTGAAGCAAGTTAGCAGCATCAGCAGCTTGCTTTTTCGATGATCCAATGGATGTTGGCAATTTGATCTGTTTCCTCCGTCTTTTCTAAATCTACCTTGAACATCTGGAGGTTCATGGTTCACGTACTGTTTAAGCCTGGCTTGGAGAATTTTGAGCATTACTTTACTAGCGTGTGAGATGAGTGTAATTGTGTCGTAGTTTTAGCATTCTTTGGCATTGTCTTTCTTTGTGATTGGAATGAAAACTGACCTTTTCCAGTCCCATGGCCACTGTCGAGTTTTCCAAATTTGCTGACATGTTGAGTGCAGCACTTTCACAGCGTCATCTTTTAGGATTTTAAATAGCTCAACTGGAATTCCATCACCTCCACTAGCTTTGTTTGTAGCGATGCTTCCTAAAGCCCACTCAACTTCACACTCCAGGATGTTTGGCTCTAGGTGAGTGATCACACTATCCTGATTATCTGGGTCATGAAGATCTTTTTTTCTGTGTATTCTTGCCACCTCTTCTTAATATCTTCTGCTTCTGTTAGGTCCATACCATTTCTGTTCTTTATTGAGCCCATCTTTGCATGAAAAGATGCATGGTATCTTTCCCTTGGTATCGCTCTATCACTTGAAGAGATCTCTAGTCTTTCCCATTCTATTGTTTTCCTCTATTTCTTTGCATTGATTACTGAGGAAGGCTTTCTCATCTCTCCTTGCTATTCTTTGAAACTCTGCATTCAAATGGATATATCTTTCCTTTTCTCCTCTGCCTTTTACTTCTCTTCACAGCTATTTGTAAGGCCTCCTCAGACAACCATTTTGCCTTTCTTTTTCTTGGGGATGGTCTTATCCCTGCCTTCTGTACAATGTCACAAACCTCCATCCATAGTTCTTCAGGCACTCTGTCTATCAGATCTAATCCGTTGAATCTATTTCTCACTTCCACTGTATAATTGTAAGGGATTTGATTTAGGTCATATCTGAATGGTCTAGTGGTTTTCCCCACTTTCTTCAATTTAAGTCTGAATTTGGCAATCAGGAGTTCATGATCAGAGCCACAGTCAGCTCCCAGTCTTGTTTTTGCTGACTGTATAGAGCTTCTCCATCTTTGGCTGCAAAGAATTTAATCAATCTGATTTTGACATTGACCATCTGGTGATGTCCATGTATAGTCTTCTCTTGTGCTGTTGGGAGGGGGTGTTTGCTATGACCCGTTCGTTCTCTTTGCAAAGCTCTATTAGCCTTTACCCTGCTTCATTCTGTACTCCAAGGTCAAATTTGCCTGTTACTCCAGGTATTTCTTGACTCCCTACTTTGGATTCCAGTCCCCTATCATGAAAAGGACATCTTGGTGGGGGTGTTAGTTCTACAAGATCTTGTAGGTTCTTCACAGAACTGTTCAACCTCAGCTTCTTCAGCATTATTGGTTGGGGCATTGACTTGGATTACTGTGATATTGAATGATTTGCCCTAGAAACGAATAGAGATAATTCTGTTGTTTTTGAGATTGCATCCAAGGACTGCATTTTGAACTCCTTTATTGAATGTGATGGATACTCCATTTCTTCTAAGGGATTCTTGCCCACAGTAGCAGATAGAATGGTCATCTGAGTTAAATTCACCCATCCCAATCCATTTTAGTTTGCTGATTCCTCAAATGTTGACATTCACTCTTGTCATCTCTTGTTTGACCACTTCCAACTTGCCTTGGTTCATGGACCTAACATTCTGTGTTCTTGTGCAGTATTGCTCTTTACAGCATTGGACTTTACTTCCATCACCAGTCACATCCACAACTGGGTGTTGTTTTTGCTGGCTCTGTCTCTTCATTCTTTCTTTATGTCGTTTAGGGCTAAATAAAAAATTAATTTCTTAAAAAATTTTGGCCTAGGCTACATTATCCACAGTGCAAGACAGAACTTGGTTTCCTTTCTACTCTCTCTCAAAACCTTTTCCCCATGGGCCACCCAGTGGATTTCCAGGCCAGTGGGAAATCAGGCAGTGGCAGCATCAGTGGGATGCTAGCAAAGGTGCAGAGAGCCCAGAACATCTGCTGACAGTGTTAGCGTACCTTAGTATTTGTGACAGTACTCTATGAGCTCGCTGGATAGGTCATTAGAAGTTTCTAGAAGTCCCCAGGATATCCCTGCCACTTCCTGGTGAGATGAATCCCAAACCTACTCCTGGGAGGGTGAAAAGCACCTAAATAATGTTAATTAAGAACACTACCCATCAGGACTTCCCTGGTGATCCAGTGGTTAAGTCTTTACCTTCCAATGCAGGGGGTACGGGTTCAATCCTTATTCAGGGAGCTGAGATCCCACTTCCATTGGGGTCAAGAAGCAAAACTTAAAACAGAGACAATATTGTAACAAATTCAATAAAGACTTTAAAAATAGTCCAGTCCAAAAAAAATTCTTACATAAAGAAAGAGCACTACCCACCTCCCAAGGAACCTTAATCTGGAGGTAAATGTACAGAGTTTTTCTTGATATTATCCTACTGCAAGTACAGAATTTTCTCTTCTTTGCTCTTTTACTCCTGTCCTAGAAGATCCTAGGAGTACAGTAGTTTTTCAAATGTCTTTTCTGGAAGGAGCAAATATCACTTCCCTCATCTTGTATGTGAGGAAACCAAAACCAAACAAACAAAAATAGCATGTTAGTGAAAGAACTCAGGCACCCTAACTCCCAAAAGAGAAAGAGCTGATTTTTTAATAGTGCTTTAAAAAATAATGGAGTATCATAATCATCGCCATCTTTCCTGAGGATTTACACTCCATGTCTGTGGGCATGGTCTGGAAATGCATTTGGAGTCCAAATATACCTGTGGTTTTGCAGTGAGTTTGGGTCCTTCCATGTTCCAGAGGAAAAGAATAATGACCAATATTTGAGCTCCCTCAGTTTTCTTTTGTGCAGGGAATTGGTCTAAAGCCAAGACAATGAAATGTTAACTAACATGTGAGTATCATTTCCCAGTGTTTCCCAAATCTGTCTGATGTTATGAATCCGTTTGATCCCACCCCAGACCTACAGAATCAGAATCTGCAGGGAATTAACCTGGGAGTCAGTGTCTTTAAGAAGCACTTCAGGTGCTTATTAAATAAGATCAGTCGTTTGGGGAATACTCTCTGAAGATGCATTGCTATTAACTCCACGTTTCAGTAAAGGACATTGAGACTCAGAGTAGTTAAGTTCACTGGCCTCAAATTCCATGGTTAGTAAATCTCAGAGCCAAGATCTACAAATGTGATTATGCTTCGGTGCAGTGCCTCTCTGAACCCCACTGCAGTTCCTGTCTGCTTCTTCAGAGCTTCTTGTAAGGCTTTCTGTAGTAGATGCTTGCGGTAGGTGCATTTCCCTGTCACCACTGCCTGCTGTTGCTGAACTTTCTGCCCCAAAACAGCCCTTTTGCCTCTTCTTACTTATCAGAGGTAGGATTTAAAAATGTGGATTAAGGTAGAAATTTTGTTGGTGATTAACTGAACAATGATTCCCTTTGGAAAACTTATTAATGTGTATGTGTTTTGTCTTTCAGTTTATATTGTACATACAAGTAATATCCTTAATGACCTTGGGAATAAATTCATACATGATGACTCGTTTGGCCAGGACATTAGGTAAAGTCTACTTAACCAGGAAGAATAATGTGAATAGATTGTTGCTAAAGGTGGGACATTTCTTCTGGAGCTCAAAGAATTGATCATGAAATCACTCAGTTTTCATTCACTCCCTGTTAATAGAAACCACATTAATAGTGCCTTAAACAAGACAGAAGCTGTTTCTCACCACCCCCCATCAGAAAATCAAGAAGAGTAGGATGGTTCTGTTCTACGAGGTTGTCCAGAGATTTCAAATCCTTCTCTTTCATTCCTCCTCTGCTTTTGGGGTGTTGCTTTTATCTGCAGGGTAGAAGTGGGCTCACAGTCACTGTTATCTTCAGTCCAATCAACTAGAAAGGGAAAATGGGGTGGGAGTGATGGTGGTGGTGATAGTGTCAATGGAAAGTAAGAAGCTTATTTAAAGAAGCTTCCTTCTGCCTCCAGAAGTTGTACATATCATTACCACTCACAGTCCATTAGCCAGAACTTAGTCTCATGGGCACACAAGGGCAAAAGAAGATGGGAAGTACTATCTTAACTGACTGGTCAGGTGCTTAGCCAAAGCATGGAGATTCTACTGGGAAAGAAAGAAGAGGAGAATGAAGGGGAACAGTATGCAGGCTCTGCCAGAGTTGCCTATTTCTAGAAAAAATGTGAAGCTCTTGATAATAAAGTATATAAATATAATAAAATCACAAAAAGGCCCATGATCAATAAAGAAATCAGGATAAGATAATCAGTGGCAGTGGAGTCCATGAGGAGAGAGAGGGTGGGGCAGAATTACACAGAGTCTTGGAGGAGTAAGGCCTTAGTATCGTCCAGTGTCCCATGGCCTGATCCCGTGCAGAGACCTGATTTTGTCAGTGTCTAGAATTAATCAGATGGCTAGGTATTTACATCTGTTGCACTCCCAGGAGAATAGACAAGCAGCAGAAAATCAATTTATTAATTTATAATGAGGATGATTTCTTTCTATGTCTGAAATAATTGTGATCATTATTCAGGGTGAAAGTGAAAGTGAAGTCGCTCAGTCCTGTCCGACTCTTTGCGACCCCATGGACTGTAGCCTATCAGGCTTCTCCATCCGTAGGATTTTCCAGGCAGGAGTGCTGGAGTGGATTGCCATTTCCTATTCACCTCTAAATACCAATTTCCTTAATAAATCAAATTAGTAATCAGAAGGTTTCTTGGAAGGTGTGGAACTTGGGAGAGATTGATGGAAGGGTACTAAGGAAGGAGAGTTCTTATAAATAGAGAAGTAGCTTGGTGATTTCAGCTTCTCTGCTTGTGTCTTTCCATAGTTCTGCCCACTCCTGAAACTGTGCCATATCAACACTATGGAAGAGCTTCTTGTGAAAGCTGACCTCAAAGTCTAGGGCTCCAGTATATGAATAGGACTAGTAAATGGGGCAGAGTTCTGGCAGCGCTCTTTCTCCCCCAGTCATGGGGTTTGCTCTTGTTTGCAGTGGAAAGTTATGCTTGGTCCAGCACGAGCTTGCTACGCTGGAGTGTGAGTGAAGTTAACCCGATCCTTGAAGGTTTGCTTACCCCTCCCTTCCCACCAATTTTTATAGGCTTTCACGGATCTAGACCCACTCTGCTCTCTTGGCTTATGACATGGCATCTGGTTTTCTCCCATGCTTGTTTGCTTGAGATTGCTCTTACATTGATACTCAGAAACAAGATCAAGAGGTTTTACTATCATGGAAATATTTTTTTCTTCTCCTTTCTTCCCATACAATTTTTTTTTTTTTTGTATTTACATGAACCGTGAACTTCCAGATGTTCAAGCTGGTTTTAGAAAAGGCAGAGGAACCAGAGATCAAATTGCCAACATCCACTGGATCATGGAAAAAGCAAGAGAGTTCCAAAAAAAAAATCTATTTCTGCTTTATTGACTATGCCAAAGCCTTTGACTGTGTGGATCACAATAAACTGTGGAAAATTCTGAAACAGATGGGAATACCAGACCACCTGACCTGCCTCTTAAGAAACCTATATGCAGGTAAGGAAGCAACAGTTAGAACTGGACATGGAACAACAGACTGGTTCCAAATAGGAAAAGGAGTACGTCAAGGCTGTATATTGTCACCCTGCTTATTTAACTTCTGTGCAGAGTACATCATGAGAAACACTGTACTGGAAGAAACACAAGCTGGAATCAAGATTGCCGGGAGAAATATCAATAACCTCAGATATGCAGATGACACCACTCTTATGGCAGAAAGTGAAGAGGAACTAAAAAGCCTCTTGATAAAAGTGAAAGAGGAGAGTGAAAAAATTGGCTTAAAGCTCAACATTCAGAAAACGAAGATCATGGCATCCGGTCCCATCATTTCATGGGAAATAGATGGTGAGACAGTGGAAATGGTGTCAGACTTTATTTTTTGGGATCCAAAATCCTTGCAGATGGTGATTGCAGCCATGAAATTAAAAGACGCTCGCTCCTCGGAAGGAAAGTTATGACCAACCTAGATAGCATATTCAAAAGCAGAGACATTACTTTGCCAACGAAGTTCCGTCTAGTCAAGGTGATGGTTTTTCCAGTGGTCATGTATGGATGTGAGAGTTGGACTTTCAAGAAAGCTGAGCACTGAAGAATTGATGCTTTTGAACTGTGGTGTTGGAGAAGACTCTTGAGAGTCCCTTGGACTACAAGGAGATCCAACCAGTCCATTATGAAGGAGATCAGTCCTGGGATTTCTTTGGAAGGAATGATGCTAAAGCTGAAACTCCAGTCCTTTGGCCACCTCATGCGAAGAGTTGACTCATTGGAAAAGACTCTGATGCTGGGAGGAATTGGGGGCAGGAGAAGGGTACAACAGAGGATGAGATGGCTGGATGGCATTACTGACTCGATGGACATGAGTCTGAGTGAATTCCGGGAGTTGGTGATGGACAGGGAGGCCTGGCGTGCTGCGATTCATGGGGTCTCAAAGAGTCGGACATGACTGAGCGACTGAACTGAACTGAACTGAGCCTCGGAATTTTCATTATGAAACAAATATGTATGTCACATATTTTATCCTCAGAATCGATGCTCATCCTTTCTAGAGTTACTCTCATGTTAGCATGTAATTGACAAAACTGAATTTTATCAGGAAGAATTTCTTCCACCTGGTCTAATGCTTTCCATCCTCTGAATCTAGAGCTTGTCGTACTAAGTGAAGTAAGTCATAAAAAGAAAAATAAATACCATATGATATTACTTATATGTGGAAGCTAATAAAAATAAGACACACATGAACACATTTATGAAACAAAAACAGACTTACAGATATAAAGAACAGACTTGTGGTTGCCAGGAGGGAAGGGAGGGAAGGACTGGGAGTTTGGGATTAGCAGACACAAACCTTTACAGATAGGATGGATAAACAACAAGGTCCTACTCTATAGCACAGGGAACTATATTCAATATCTTGTGATAAATCATAATAGAAAAGAATACGCAGAATATGTATGTGTGTGTGTGTGTGTGTGTGTATATATATATATATATATATATATGTATGTATGTATATTAGAGCAAGGCTTCCCTTGTGGCTCAGCTGATAAATAATCCATTGCAATGCAGGAGACCTGGGTTTGATCCCTGGGTTGGGAAGATCCCCCGGAGAAGGGAAAGGCTACCCACTCCCAGTATTCTGGCCTGGAGAATTTCAATGGACTGAATAGTCCATAGGATCACAAAGCAAGGTCCAATGCTGTAAAGAGCAATATTGCATAGGAACCTGGAATGTCAGGTCTATGAATCAAGGCAAATTGGAAGTGGTCAAACAGGAGATGGCAAGAGTGAATGTTGACATTCTAGGAATCAGCAAACTAAAATGGACTGGAATGGGTGAATTTAACTCAGATGACCATTATATCTACTACTGTGGGCAGGAATCCCTCAGAAGAAATGGAGTAGCCATCATGGTCAACAAAAGAGTCCGAAATGCAGTACTTGGATGCTATCTCAAAAATGACAGAATGATCTCTATTCGTTTCCAAGGCAAACCATTCAATATCCCACAGTTATCCAAGTGTATGCCCCAACCAGTAACGCTGAAGAAGCTGAAGTTGAACGGTTCTATGAAGACCTACAAGACCTTCTAGAACTAACACCCAAAAAAGATGTCCGTTTCATTATAGGGGCCTGGAATGCAAAAGTAGGAAGTCAAGAAACACCTGGAGTAACGGGCAAATTTGGCCTTGGAATGCGGAATGAAGCAGGGCAAAGACTAATAGAGTTTTGCCAAGAAAATGCACTGGTCATAGCAAACACCCTCTTCCAACAACACAAGAGAAGACTCTACACATGGACATCACCAGATGGTCAACACCGAAATCAGACTGATTATATTCTCTGCAGCCAAAGATGGAGAAGCTCTATACAGTCAACAAAAACAAGACCAGGAGCTGACTGTGGCTCAGTTCATGAACTCCTTATTACCAAATTCAGACTTAAATTGAAGAAAGCAGGGAAAACTGCTAGACCATTCAGGTATGACCTAAATCAAATCCCTTATGATTATACAGTGGAAGTGAGAAATAGATTTAGGGGCCTAGATCTGATAGATAGAGTGCCTGATGAACTATGGAATGAGGTTCGTGACATTGTACAGGAGACAGGGATGAAGACCATCCCCATGGAAAAGAAATGCAAAAAAGCAAAATGGCTGTCTGGGGAAGCCTTACAAATTGCTGTGAAAAGAAGAGAAGCGAAAAGCCAAGGAGAAAAGGAAAGATATAAGCATCTGAATGCAGAGTTCCAAAGAACAGCAAGAAGAGATAAGAAAGCCTTCTTCAGCGATCAATGCAAAGAAATAGAGGAAAACAACAGAATGGGAAAGACTAGAGATCTCTTCAAGAAAATCAGACATATCAAGGGAACATTTCATGCAAAGATGGGCTCGATAAAGGACAGAAATGGTATGGACCTAACAGAAGCAGAAGATATTAAGACGAGATGGCAAGAATACACAGAAGAACTGTACAAAAAGGATCTTCACGACCCGGATAATCACGATGGTGTGATCACTCATCTAGAACCAGACATATTGGAATGTGAAGTCAAGTGGGCCTTAGGAAGCATCACTACGAACAAAGCTAGTGGAGGTGATGGAATTCCAGTTGAGCTGTTTCAACTCCTGAAAGATGATGCTGTGAAAGTGCTGCACTCAATATGCCAGCATATTTGGAAAACTCAGCAGTGGCCACAGGACTGGAAAAGGTCACTTTTCATTCCAATCCCAAAGAAAGGCAATGCCAAAGAATGCTCAAACTACCACACAATTGCATTCATTTCACACGCTAGTAAAGTAATGCTCAAAATTCTCCAAGCTAGTCTTCAGCAATATGTGAACCGTGAACTTCCTGATGTTCAAGCTGGTTTTAGAAAAGGCAGAGGAACCAGAGATCAAATTGCCAGAATCCGCTGGATCATGGGAAAAGCAAGAGAGTTCCAGAAAAACATCTATTTCTGCTTGATTGACTATGCCACAGCCTTTGACTGTGTGGATCACAATAAACTGTGGAAAATTCTTCAAGAGATGGGAATACCAGACCACCTGACCTGCCTCTTGAGAAATCTGTATGCAGGTCAGGAAGCAACAGTATGCAGGGCATGGAACAACAGACTGGTTCCAAATAGGAAAAGGAGTACGTCAAAGCTGTATATTGTCACCCTGCTTATTTAACTTCTGTGCAGAGTACCTCATGAGAAACGCTGGACTGGAAGAAGCATAAGCTGGAATCAAGATTGCCCGGAGAAATATCAATAACCTCAGATATGCAGATGACACCACTCTTATGGCAGAAAGTGAAGAGGAACTAAAAAGCCTCTTGATGAAAGTGAAAGAGGAGAGTGAAAAAGTTGGCTTAAAGCTCAACATTCACAAAACAAAGATCATGGCATCTGGTCCCATCACTTCATGGGAAATAGATGGGGAAACAGTGGAAACAGTGTCAGACTTTATTTTTTGGGGCTCCAAAATCACTGCAGATGGTGACTGCAGCCATGAAATTAAAAGACGCTTACTCCTTGGAAGGAAAGTTATGACCAACCTAGATAGCATATTCAAAAGCAGAGACATTACTTTGCCAACTAAGGTCTGTCTAGTCAAGGCTATGGTTTTTCCAGTGGTCATGTATGGATATGAGAGTTGGACTGTGAGGAAAGCTGAGTGCCAAAGAATTGATGCTTTTGAACTGTGGTGTTGGAGAAGACTCTTGAGAGTCCCTTGCACTGCGAGGAGATCCAACCAGTCCATTCTGAAGGAGATCAGCCCTGGGATTTCTTTGGAAGGAATGATGCTAAAGCTGAAGCTCCAGTTCTTTGGCCACCTCATGTGAAGAGCTGACTCATTGGAAAAGACTCTGATGCTGGTAGGGATTGGGGGCAGGAGGAGAAGGGGACGACAGAGGATGAGATGGCTGGATGGCATCACTGACTCGATGGATGGATGGCATAATGACTCAACGGACATGAGTCTTGAGTGAACTCCAGGAGTTGGTGATGGACAGAGAGGCCTGGTGTGCTGCGATTCATGGGGTCTCAAAGAGTTGGACACGACTGAGCGACTGAACTGAACTGATCTGATCCGAACTGAGACATCTCATATGCAGTTATGAAGAGATTAACATTTAATGTATAGTTAATTTAG
The DNA here is from genome assembly GCF_014754425.2 of Oryx dammah. Lineage (NCBI taxonomy): Eukaryota > Metazoa > Chordata > Mammalia > Artiodactyla > Bovidae > Oryx > Oryx dammah. The sequence continues at coordinate 25,948,562 of NW_024070205.1, forward strand.
AATGTTTTAGTCTCTGCTGTACAGCAAAGTGATTCATTTATACATATGTGTACATTCTTTTTTATATTCTTTTCCATTATGCTTTATCATAGGATGTTGAATTCAGTTCCCTAATCTATACAGTAGAATCTTGTTTTTTATCGAGAACAGTTTTTTTGAGATGGAATTCTGAATGTATAGGCTGAGCTCACTCACTAATTAAATTCTGCTTTTGGTAAGCAAGCTTGATAGCTGTAACTTCAAATTGATACTTCAGGATGATACAAACTGCCACAAACTTTGGACTTAAAGATTTGCTGGTCAGGAAACAGAGATGTTAAATTGGAGGCATCTCTATTGCAGTGGTCCTTAAATTTTATTATGTATAAGGATCAGGTGGAGAAGTTGCTAAAATAAAAATTCTCAGGCCAGTCAGATTCTCCAGAAGTGGGGTAAAGCCCAGGAATAATTCAACAGGCAATTTTTCTACCTATAAGAAGGTACAGATAATTTTCCATACTTTGAGAAATATTGACTGGATAACTCGAAATAGTGAGTCATGTTTCTAGCTATAGGAAACAAAAAGAAACTGAGAAAACATTCTTTAGCAGTTGAGTCAGATAAAGTTGAGCTGCACAACCAAAAGGAAATGGGTAGTTGGGTAATTTTCTGGAAAATTTTGGGCAAATAGTTGTCCTTGCTCTAAGCACTCTGGTTTGGCTCTGCAGGTGATGCCAAGATTTCACTACATCATGTAACATTTTGATTCCCTGTGCATTCTTCACTGTTTTATTAAGGTGCTTTCTTTTCTTTGTCATAGATTTGTGTGTCCTTTCCATTCCAAGACAGATGGCCATGCAAAATGCCATTAAGCACATCCAGGAGATGATACAGAGCAGAATAACTTTATTTAAAACAGAAAAACTTTTGACAAATGTTAATTGGACCTTAGTAGAAGAAAAAACAAAGATTGAATACATCATTCCTGTGAGTTGATTCCTGGCAAAAACTAGTCCTTTCCCTTTCTCTCTGTTTCTTTTGTTTATTATGCAAAACTTGATTCTGCTGGTTATAGGTCAGGATACTGAAGAGAGATACATTTACTAGCTTTTTTCTATCAGCCAAAATACTTGAATTCTGTCTCTGAACAGATGTTGGTGATCTATCCTTATTTGCCAAATATGAGAGAACTGGTGTTTTACAAATAGGCTGATTGAGGAACTATGAATGGCCTCTGCCAGGGTGATATTTTCCAGCTGGTTGAGGAAGTGAGCGATTTCTCCCTGTAAAAGTACTATTCAAAAGCAGAAAACACAGGCCGCTTCAGAGAGCAGTCAGGCATAGACTGGTTTGGGGAAGAATTTGGCTTCTAAATCTCCCCAAGTGAATAGTTGCTGCTGCTGCTGCTGCTAAGTCGCTTCAGTCATGTCCGACTCTCTGCGACCCCAGAGATGTCAGCCCACCAGGCTCCCCCGTCCCTGGGATTCTCAAGGCAAGAACACTGGAGTGGGTGGCCATTTCCTTCTCCAATGCACGAAAGTGAAAAGTGAAAGTGAAGTCTCTCAGTCGTGTCCGACCCTCAGCGACCCCATGGACTGCAGCCTTGTAGGCTCCTCCTTCCATGGGATTTTCCAGGCAAGAATACTGGAGTGGGGTGCTATTGCCTTCTCTGCAAATGAATAGTTACTTCACCACAATTGAAATCAACATTTCTAACATGGAGAATGTTTTTCACTTACACACAGCCCTTCATTTTAGCAATTCTGATTTGAGTTATTGGAATCTTGGTCAAGCAGAGTATTTGACAGCTCCTAATCCTTTTTACTTATTTTTAACTCTGTCTCTGTTCAGACTCCTCACGTTTCAAGTGACAATAAGGCGAAGGAGGAGTTCCCAACAGATGAAGTTTTATTAGAAGAAGCCCGATTGCATGTAGCTATAATACAAATAGTTAGTATCCTTCACATAATCTGCCTTTTATTTATGTATTTTATTCTTGCAATGTTTTTAATTCTTACATATGGTTTTCAGATGACTAGAAAAATTTTCACCTTTTGATTGGTTGTTAAACTTTGATTTATGAAAGTTAGAAAATACATTTCTAAGGCTTTAAATCCAAGTTAGAAACCTTATTCTATTTCTAAGTCTAGCAACTTTTAGCAGTTCACTTTTAGGGAGCCTTTTAATAATATTTTGTGCCATTTACACAATTAAACATCTTTAAATATTTGAAACTGCTTTCACAGATTAAGTATGTGAGTTCCTTTTATATAAAATGTTTTCAAGTGCTTATTTAACTCTTGTAAATCTAATAAGCTAAAATAAATCTAATGAATCAAACATTCTCTTAAAATATTTAAGATTTAATGTTTGAATGTTATAATATAAACATAGATTATGAGACAAAATCAAGTTTGAATCAACTTATCAAATTGTACATTTAAAACTGGAGTTTTATCCTAATAGTAAAAATTTTATTCAAATTTACAAGTATATAAAATGCTCATTATGCCCAGAATCGTTCCTTTTTATTTTCATTTTAGAACCTATTATGAAGAATTTCTAACGCATACAAAAGTAGATAAAATAGTGTACTGAACCTCGATGTACCTATCACTCAGCCTTCACGAACATCCACACATGACCAGCCCTGCCCCATCTGCACCCTCAGTCACTCCCACACCTCCCAGGTTATTTTGAAACAAATCCCAGATGTTATTCAATATATCATTTCATCTGCAAATATTTCAGTATGTATCTTGAAATTTTAAAGTCTTAAAAAACAGTAAAATACTAATATTGTACCTAAAGATTAATTCCTTAATAACATCAAATATTGGTCAATGATCAGTTTTCCAGTTATCTCATAAATGTGCTCAATGCATAGTTCCAGTTTACATCTTTAAATTGCATTTCAATGAAATCATATATTGCAATTAATGAATATGTACTTTGCTTGTTGTGTGCATGCTATCACTTCAGTTGAGTACAACTTTGTGACCCTATGGACTGCAGCCTGCCAGGCTTCTCTGTCCATGGGATTTTCAATGCAAGAATACCAAAGTGGGTTGTCACGCCCTCCTGCAGGGGATCTTCCTGACCCTGGGATCAAACCTGCATCTCCTGTGGCTCCTGACTTGCAGGTGGATTCTTTACTGCTGAGCCATTGGGGAAGCCCAGAATATGTACTTTAGGTCTCTTTTAATCTATAAATTCCTCTTTTTTTTTTTTTTCTATTGAAGGACATATTTATTCTTAATACAAAAACACTAACAGTATATTGATTTAAAAACATTTCTATAGTTAATTTAAAATGTTCTCAGAATTTGGAAGGTTCTTACCCAGAGACATAAAGTATGGTCATGAATTCTTTGTAGAACCAATCTCCTATTGAGAGGTAGTATCTATATCCCTCCCCATCATTGAACTTGGGTTGCTCTTGTGACTTGTTTTGACCAGGAATATGTAGCCAAATGACTTTGGGAACGTACTGGAGCCTTGAGGAGATTTGCAACTTCCCCCTTCTTCCACTTTGAATACCACCCTGAGATTGTCATGTGAGGAAGCTGGCCTAGCTTTTGAAGAATGAGAGGCATATAGCTGAGAGTCAGTACCCTACACCAGACTTTACAAATGAAGCCGCTTTAATTTAAGGCTTAGGACAGTAGACTCAAACTCTTGATGGTAAGAGATGCAAAGAATTTGTGACCATATATAATGTACCATGTTCTGTTCACTGGCCACAAATATTTATACCCCTCCTACAAAGCAAAGGGCTTCCCTGATCGCTCAGTGGTAAAGAAACTGCCTGCCAAACAGGAGATATGGGTTGGATCCCTGGGTCAGGAAGATCCCCTGCAGAAGGAGATGGTAACCTACTCCAGTATTCTTGCCTGGGAAATCTCATGAACAGAGGAGCCTGGTAGACTACAGCCCACAGGGTCACAAAGAGTTGGACATGACTTAGCTTTCAGAGGAGATACAAAGCAAAACACACTCATCTTTTTCTAAGACACTGTATCCCACTCCCAACCCAGATAAGCTTTATCCCATTATGGTAGCAAATTCAAAGTCTGGTACCTCATGATGTTCATTTAGTCTAGGACTGCTCAGGCTCCTTGGCTGTATCTCTTTAAGTATGATTCCTCTTGATACACAGAACAGTGGACTAAAAAGAGAAGTTACCTGTCTCCTCAGCCTCCACCTCCACCGCCATCCCCGATCCCGACTTTCAGTGGTGATCAGCAGACACTTCTGTTCAGGAAGGAAGAGAGCAAGAAGCACTGATTAATCACTGGTCCCTGGCAGTTCTGAAACCCAGCTGGGCATACGACCTAGTTCTCCTCATTCCATTATCATAGGAGGTAACCCCCATGTTTCGGCTTCCCATGTGGCACTAGTGGTAAAGAACCCACCTCCCAATGTAGGAGATGTAAGAGATGAGGGTTTGATCTCTGTGTTGGGAAGATCCCCTGGAAAAGGGAATGGTAACCCACTCCAATATTCTTGCCTGGAGAATCCCATGGACAGAGAGGAACCTGGCAGGCACTGTCCATAGGGTCACAGAGAGTCAGACACGACTGAAGTGACTTAGTATGCATGCATGTAATCCATGTTTGTGACAGTGATCTTCTCAGACTGATTTCTGCCGGTAGAAATGGAAATTCCCATTCATTTAGAACTCTTTATTGTCTTTTAAGCCCACCCTGATACAATTTCCTTAAAAACTCTGTGTTTTCAATGAGTCTGATTGTAGTCTATTCTACTCTGTAATTCCTTTTCATACAGACCGCATACCAGACAACACGGGTCTGAGAAAGCCTTTAGTCTGCTTGAGAGTGTAGACTAAGCACTACCTTTAACCTCTAAGTGGTCTTATCCAAGGGTCTTGAGCCACAACCTTGACTTGATCTTGAAGCTGAGGCCATATTTTACTGGAAAAACTCTAGATTTGATTTTCATTCCCTGATATTTTACCACCTGGAGAGACTGCAGATGGAAAATGGGTTTGGTTTTCAAACCAATCATAGCCTCTTTATATTTTCTGTAATATCTGCTTACAGATTGAACTGTTACCCTTTGGTTTACCTCTCTCTTCTGATACATTATCACATGCTGCTGCTAAGTCGCTTTAGTCATGTCCAACTCTGCGCAACCCCATAGACGGCAGCCCACCAGGCTCCCCCATCTCTGGGATTCGCCAGGCAAGAATACTGGAGTGGGTTGCCATTTCCTTCTCCAATGCATGAAAGTGAAAAGTGAAAGTGAAGTTGCTCAGTTGTGTCCGACTCTCAGCAACTCCATGGACTGCAGCCCACCAGGCTCCTCCATGCATGAGATTTTCCAGGCAAGAGTACTGGAGTAGGGTGCCATTGCCTTCTCCAATTATCACATGCAGCTAGAGATAAAAACAAATCTTGTATATTAACATATACATGTGGAATCTAGAAAAATGGTACAGATGAATTATTTTCAAAGCGAGACTAGAGATGCAGATTTAGAGAAACAGGCATGTGGACACAGGAGGGGGAAGGGAGAGTGGGACAAATTGGGAGAATGGCATTGACATATATATACTACCATGTATAAAATAGTTAGTGGGGATCAGCTGTATAGCATGGGAGCTCAGCTTGGTGCTCCACGACAACTTAGACAGGTGAGATAGCAGGTGGAGGTGAGAGGGAGATTTAAGAGAGAGAGGATATATTTATCCTTATGGCTGATTCATGTTGCTGTACAGCAGAAACTAACACAACATTGTAAAGCAATTATATACCCCCCAAAAGTTTATTTCTAGAATATTTGAAATCCAGAAATCTCTTTAGCCAGATTCATAAATTTATTAGGCCTATCTTCTACTTTCCAAGTTGCCTTAGGTGACAGTATTGCCAGTTGTGCTGGCTCATCATAGCACATCTGCCTCCCTCCAGCCTTCTGCATCAGTTTTCTCAGTGCTTTTCTGACTTCCAGTCTCCTCATTGCCCTTCTAGCCTCTGCTCACCACCTAGTCCCCAAACTAACAACACATGGTTTAGCTTTTTGTTATGGAGACTCTCCACAATTGGTACTGACTTCTGTTTTGGTTAGCCTTTGCTATACTACAAAACTTAGTGGCTGAAAACAATGATTTGGCATTTCTCATAGTTCTGTTGGTTGGCAAACTGGATGATTTTGTTGCTGGTCTTGCCTGGGACCACTCATGTGTCGACTACCATCTTAGTTCAATTGGGGTTGGAGGGTCCAACATGTCCTTACTCACAGATTTGGCAGTTGACTATGCTTCCCTGGTGGCTCAGAGGTTAAAGTGTCTGCCTCCAATGCGGCAGACCCGGGTTTGATCCCTGGGTCAGGAAGATCCCCTGGAGAAGGAAATGGTAACCCACTCCAGAATTCTTGCCTGGAGAATCCCATCAACGGAGAAGCCCAGTAGGCTCTAGTCCATGGGGTCACAAAGAATCGGACACGACTGAGCGACTTCACTTTTCTTTCTTGTGTTGTATTTCAGGGCACTTTGGTTCTCCTCCACATGGCCTCCTATCTTCCAATAGAGTGAACTGGGGTTCTTCACTACATGGTGATCTCTGGGTTCCAACAGGGTGAGAAGAGGAGCTGCAAGGCCTCTATCTCCTAGGCTCTGCAAGTTGAATAACATCATTTTCACTCCCATTCAATTAGTCAAAGTAAATCCCAAAGCTAGCCCAGATTCAATGACTAAAGAAAAGCCTGCCTTTGAAGGGAAGAGCAGCAATGTTAGTTACAAAGAGACATGGGCAGCTATGTTTCATTGGGACCATTGTTATAATGCCCTACCACATTTACTTTTTAAAGCAATAATCCCATGTAGTGATCCACTCCATGTTATTTTTTTTTAAGAAACTGAAATATATTTGATTTACAATATTGTGTTAGTTTTAAGCATATAGCATAGTGATTCAGTTTTTCAGATTATATTTCATTATTGTTTATTACAAGATGTTGAATATAATTTCCTTTGCTATACAGTAAATCCGTGTTGCTTATCTGTTTTATGTATTGTAGTTTATATCTGTGATTATCATATTCCTTTTGTCCTCCTCCCTTTCCTTTTGGGTAACTATAAGTTTGTTTTCTATGTCTGTGACTCTGTTTCCATTTTGTATATAGATTCATTTATATTATATTTTAGATTCCACATATAAGTGATATAATATTTGTCTGACTTGCTTCACTTAGTTTGATAATCTCTGCTGCTGCTGCTGCTGCTGCTAAGTTGCTTCAGTTGTGTCTGACTCTGTGTGACCCCATAGATGGCAGCCCACTAAGCTCCCCAATCCCTGGGATTCTCCAGGCAAGAATACTGGAGTCGGTTGCCATTTTCTTCTCCAATGCATGAAAGTGAAAAGTGAAAGTGAAGTTGCTCAGTCGTGTCTGACTCCTAGCAACCCCATGGACTGCAGCCTACCAGGCTCCTCTGTCCATGGGATTTTCCAGGCAAGAGTACTGGAGTGGGTTGCCATTGCCTTCTCCAGGATAATCTCTAGGATGACCCAAGTTGCTCCAAATGGCATATTTCATTATTTTATATGGTTGAGTAATATTTTATTATATATATATATTCTATTATATAATGTATGTTCCATGGTATATTTATGTATATATATATAATATAGTCATATCTTCTTAAGCCAACTGTGTTAGCGGGCACTTGGGTTGTTTCTGTGTCTTGGTGATTGTAAATAGTGCTGCTATGAATGTTGGGGTGCATGTATCTTTTTGAAATAAATTTTGGGGTTTGGGGGCCTATATACCCAGAAGTAAGATTACTAGATCATATGGTAGCTCTATTTTTTATTTTTTAAGGAACTTGCATACTGTTTTTCATAGTGGATGCACCAATTTACATTTCATACCAACAATGTACAAGGGTTCTGTTTTCTCCACACAATTTCTCCAGCATTTATTATTTGTAGCCGTTTTTGATGACAGTCATTCTGACTAATACAAGGTGATACCTCACTGTGGTCTGGATTTGCCTTTTCTCTAATAATTAGTGATGTTGAACATTTGAAGTAAACTCTTTGAGTTGTATAGATTTTGAGTTTCCTGAAGCCAGAAATCTTTGTGTCTTTTATAACATCCAAGGGAGTACTTTGCAAAAATTGAATATTCGGTAAATATTCAAATTGAATAAAATTTATTTCTTGCTATAGTTTTTGAAAAGTATATTTTCGTATACTGAGTTCAATAATAATAATGAGGGCTATGTAAAGGTCAAGTAGAGTATATTTCACTAATGTTTTTGTCCTTTGTAATTTTTATTTAAAATTTTATGTTTAGAGTAGCTTTGAAAAGCAGTGTAATGATGGAGTCCTCAGTGTTGAGGCAGCTCGGACATTAATTGGTGCAACCAAAAGCTATTGCCACATCCAAGGAAAGTAAGTATAATACTTCTTTAATTGATATTTCCAAAATTGAATGGGTATGTGATAAAGAATGAAGACAGCTGAGTGTCCAGATTGATCAATCTTTTTTTAAATTTATTTTTTAGTTGAAGGATAATTGCTTTAGATTGATCAACTTTTTAAAATTTATCTCTCTGTCTGTCCATCCATCTATCCATCTACTTCCTATTTTATTTGTTTATACTTTTCTCCCTGAAGATTCATGAGTTTGATAACATTGGGAGTTTCTGGAGTAAGATTTAACTGCAGAGCAATTATATGAGAGGAAAGGGGAGCCATTAAAAAGAACCCACGTAGTTTTAATTATGATTATAATTCTTTTGTCTTTATGTTGTATTCACTAAATTACTGCATAGGGGAGGTAAGAAGGTCTGGAGCCTACTATTAAATTGCTCCCTGGTGTGGAGCAGGATATGGAGGAATTGATCCAGCCTATGAAATTGATAGGGGCTTCCTAGGTGGCTCAGTGGTAAAAAATCTGCCTGTCAATGCAGGAGACGTGAGAGATGCAGATTCAGTTCCTGAGTCGGGAAGATCCTTTGGTGTAGGAAATGGCAACCCACTCCAGTATTCATGCCTGGAGAATCCCATGGACAGAGGAGCCTGGCAGGTTACAGTCCATAGAGTCACAAAGAGTTGGACACGACTGAGCATGTGTGTGTGCATGAAACTGATAGATGCAATTAAATATGATGGGAAAAGCTCAGTATCTTAGAGATATATTGATATCCGGTTACAATTTTGGTAAACATTAAATAATGAATGTTCTAAGACAAAGTTGTAGAGCAACGTTAGGAGATTCTTTCTGGGTGATAGTTAACATTTCATCAGCCTGGTAATATATTTGGGAGATGTAGCATCAGTTCCTAAATAAAGTTTGGGAAGGAACCTTCCCTGGTAGCTCAGAGGTTAAAGTGTCTGCCTGCAATGTGGGAGACCTGGGTTCGATCCCTGGTTTGGGAAGATCCCCTGGAGAAGGAAATGGCAACCCATTCCAGTATTCTTGCCTGGAGAATCCCATGGACGGAGAAGCCTGGTGGGCTACAGTTCAGGGGGTCACAAAGAGTCGGACATGACTGAGAGACTTAACTTAGGGAGTTCAGGGCCAAGGAGAATCTTGGGCTAGGCAAGGCATGACAAAGGGAAGCTTGATTCTGAACCTCAAAGAATTGGACTGGAGAAGTTTTAATTATATTCTACCTTAGGTCAGAAAAGTTTCAGGGACAGGGACTTTAGGAGTCTCATGCTAAAATTGTTTCTGTTCCATGACCATGGGTGGTTAGGTGGGTGGATACGGAAGCATATTTAATAAATGTATATTATATTTATATTTAGTATAACTTTTCATTTTATATTACCCAAAGGTATAGCAGTTGGTTTTCATCATGTATGTATATTTTTCTTTATTAGATTCATGAGTATTTATGACGTTTCAACTTATGTAAGAGCTAGAAGTTGGCTTGTGAAGTTTAAAAACATGTTAACTTTCTTGGAATATCATAAAGATAAGACACCTCTTATTCTTTATGGGTAAGTACTGTGAACCTTTAATAGCAATGTACTTGAAAATATGACCTTTTCTACATTGTTAAAATAGGCTACCTTGATTTTTCCTAAAGAAAAACCTCAACTAATATTACAGTCAACTCTTATTGATTGAGTAGGGGAGCAGCAGAGTGCTTACTTCTCGTTTTCCATTCTGTTTTAGCAATTTCATTGACACCTTTAGGAGAATGTGGGTAGAAAAAAAGAAGAAAAAGATGGTTACATTTGGGTTCTTCAAGTCGTAATAGTCTTGTCTTAGTGTCACATTACATGTTGGACTTTCATATTCTTCTGGGGTGCTTGTGGGTGAGAAATGGCAAACTCAAAGACTAGATTTAACTCTCAACTTAATTTCACCTGTGGCATGGGATGGTTCTGTTGATGTCTATAATTAGGAAAAGCACAGCCTGGCCTTAATAAACACCTACAGCCAATGTCCAAAATATCATAAGATAGGTATTTTACTAACTCGTGTAGACTCTTTTGTTATATAAATTGTGAACTTACACACTTTTTAGACCAGAAAGACAATATTTTTCTACTAACAAAACAGGTCAGATGAGAAGATTCTGAGACCATTAATGTTAATAAATTTTAAATGGGTATTAACATACTTTTCATAGTAAATTATGGTCATTTTTTTTTTACTGTCTTTGATTTATTAAGTTTACAGAAAAATATAAAAAATTAAAACCCTAGGGTTTTGACATATATCTACATAACATCTTTTTGTCAATTTCTACTTTAGATGAATAGAAAGAATTTTAGAAATATGTCTTAGTAATTATTAAGTAAAATGTTTTGTCCTGTTCCTAATTTTAAGCAATGCTGATGTTTTTCTCTAAATTTATTTGTTTCTTGTTTTTGATGTATGAATCTTTGCATTGTTCCTGTGTGCTATTATTAGTATTGATTTTTAAAAAATGCTCTTCAGACAAATCTTAAATAATCCTACCCTACACCAAAAGGAGCTAGAAAAAGAAGAACAGACAAAACTCAAACATAATAGGAAGGAAGAAATCATAAATATCAGAGCAGAGATAACTGAAAAAGATACTAAAAAGCAATGGCAAAGATAAATGCAACTTAGAGCTGGTTCTTTGAAAAGACAAACAAAACTGACAAACCTTTAGCCCAATTCATCAAGAAAAAGAGGGGCCAGATCAATAAAGTCAGAAATGAAAAAGAAGTTAAAGCTGAAATAAAAACAATATAAAGGATCATAAGAAATCACTACAGTTACATGCCAATAAAATGGACAATGTAGAAGAAATAGACAATTTCTTAGAAAGGAACAATCTCCTAAGACTGAAGTAGGAAGAAGTATAAAATATGAATAGACCAATTACCAGTACTGAAATTGAATCAGTAGTTAAACTCCCAACAAACAAAAGTCCAGGACCACATGACTTCACAGATAAACATTTAGAGAAGAGTTGACATATATTCCTATCAAACTATTCCAAAAGATTGCAGAGGAAGGAACGCCTCTGAAATCATTCTAGAAGACCAACATCACCGTGATACCAAAACTAGACAAAGATATCACACAAAAGAGAAAATTATAGGCCAGTATCCCTGATGAACATACATGCAAAAATCCTTGACAAAATATTAACAAACCAAATTAAAAAAAACATTAAAAGGATCATACACTATGATCAAGTGGGATTTATCCCAAGGATGCAAAGATGGTTCAATGTTTGCAAATTTATTGGTGTGATACACCACATTAACAAATTGAAGAATAAAAATCATATGATAATTTCAATAGATATGGGAAAAACATTTGACAAAATTTAACTCTTAGCAAAGTGGGTGTAGAGGGAACACACCTCAACGTCATAAAGGTCATATGTGACAGTCCCATAGCTAACACCAAACTCAACAGTGAAAAGCATTTCTTCTAAGATCAGGAACAAAACGAAAGTCCACTCTTGCTACTTTTATTCAACATAATATTTGAAGTCCTAGCCACAGTAATCAGATAAGAAAATAAAAAGAATCCAAATTGGAAAGGAAAAAGTAAAACTGTCACTGTTTGCAGATAATGTGATACTATACATAAAAAATCCTAAAGATGCCACCAAAAAACTACTGGAACTCATCGCTGAACTTGGTAGAGTTGCAGGATATAAAAATAATTTTAAAAAATCTATTTCACTTCTATATACTAACAATGAACTATCAAAAAGAGAAATTAAGAAAATAATCCCATTTGCAATTATGTCAAAAAAGAATAAAATACTTAGGAATACATCTAATTAAGGAGGTAAAAGACCTGTACTTGAAAACTATAAGACACTGATGAAAGAAATTGAAGACAACACAAACAAATGGAAGGATGCACCATGTTCATAGATTGGAAGAATTAATTTTGTTAAAATGACCATACTCCTCAAAGCAATCTATGGATTGAGTGCAATCCCTATAAAATACATTTTCCCCAGAACTAGAACAAATAATTCTAAAATTTATATGGAAACACAAAAGACCCTGAATAGCCAAAACAGTATTGAGAAAAAACAAAGCTGGAGGTATCATTCTTTCTGACTTCAGACTATTCTATAAAGCTACAGTAATCAAAACAGAATGGTACTGGCATGAAAACTGACAAATGGATCAACAGAACAGAATAGAGAGCCCAGAAATGAACCGACACTTATATGGTCAATTAATCAATGACAGTAAGGCAAGAATATGCAATAAGAAAAGACAGTTTTTTAAATAAATGCTGTTGGGGAAACTGTACAGTTATAACCAAAAAAATCAATCTGGACTACTCTTTTACACCATGCATAAAAATAAATTCAAAATGGGTTAAAGATTTAAATGTAATACCTGACACTGTAAAACTTCTAGGAGAAAACATACGCAGTAAACCCATTGACATTTGTCTTATTAACTTTTTTTTGTATGTGTATGTGGTCTCAGGCAAGAAAAACAAAAGCAAAAATAAATAAATGGAACTACATCAAACTAAAAAATTTCTGCACAGTTAAAGAAACTATCAACAAAATAATTTAAAAAAAAAAACCACCTACTGAATGGGAAAAGATATTTGCAAACAATATATTCTATAAGGGGTTAATAGCCAAATTATACAAAGAACAGATTTCCCAGGTGGTGCTAGTGGTAAAGGATCCACCTGCCAGTGCAGGAGATGTAAGAGATGTGGGTTTAATTCCTGCATCTGGAAGATACCTGGAGAGAAGGGCATGGCAACCCACTCCAGTGTTCTTGCCTGAAGAATCCCATGGACAGAAGAGCCTGGTGGGCTACAGTCCATCGGGTTGCAAAGAGTTGGACACAACTGAAGCAGCTTAGCACAAAGCACACGTACAAAGAACATTAAAAAAGAAATAGCCAAATAACTTGATTTAACAAGGGCATAGAACATGAATAGACATTTTTCCAAAGAAGACATACAGATGACCTGTGGGCACATGAAAAGATGCTCAGCATCATCAATCATCATGGAAATGCAAATCAAAACCATAATGAGATATCATCTCACACTTGTCAGAATGGCTATTATCAAAAAGATAAATAACAAGTGTGGGGAGGATATGGAAAAAAGGGAACCCTCATGCACTGTTGATTGGAATGTAAATTGGTGCAGCCACTGTGGAAGATAGTATAGAGATTCTTTAACAAATTAGAAATAGAACTACCATTTCCACTCTTGGGTATTTATCTGTAGAAAATGAGATCACTGATTAGAAAAGATATGTGTACCGCTATGTTTATTGTAGCTTTATTTATAATAGCCAAGATATGGAGACAACCTAAATGCCCATTGATAGGAATGGATAAAGAAGATGAATGGACATATAAATATATATATAAAACGGGCATGACATCCAGTCCCATCACTTCATGGCAAATAAAAGCTGGAGAAAGTAGAAACAGTGACAGACTATATTTTCTTGGGCTCCAAAATCACTGTGGACGGTGGCTGCAGCCATGAAATTAAAAGATGTTTGCTCCTTGGAAGGAAAGCTATGACAAACCTAGGCAGCGTATTAAAAAGCAGAGACATCTCTTTGCTGACAAAGGTCCATATTATGGTTTTTCCAGTAGTCGTGTACCCATGTGAAAGTTGGACCATAAAGAAGACTGAGGGCCAAAGAATTGAGGCTTTCGAACTGTAGTGCTGGAGAAGACTCTTGAGAGCCCCTTGGACAGCAAGGAGATCAAACCAATTGGAAATTGAAAGGTTGTTGTTGAACCATGCAAAGATGCTGGGATTCTTGGCCTCTGGAGAAGAAGAATTCAATCCGGGGCCAGAGACGAGGCTTGATCGCTCAGAGCTTTTGTGTAATAAAGTTTTATTAAAGTATAAAGGAGATAGAGAAAGCTTCTCCAGTGAATCAAAAGAATGTCTGGAGGTTGTAAGTGAAAAGTGAAGTTGCTCAGTCGTGTCCAACTTTTTGAGACCTCATGGACTGTAGCCTACCAGGCTTCTCCGTCCATGGGATTTTCCAGGCAAGAATACTGGAGATTGTGAAGACCACACCAGACCTACTCCCATAATTTACATTTTAAGATAACCAGATTAGCCAGAAGGTTTAATCCAGAGACTGTCCTCAGGCAGGATACATTATTGTTATATAATCCTAAGGAATGTAGAGGAAAAAAAAGTTTGTCCTTTCTTCCCTCTTGAGAATTCCAGACTCCTCTCTCCTGGGACTTCTTATCAACCTGCCTAGGAAATGACTCTCTCAAAATCAACCCTGAATACTCATTGGAAGGACTGATGCTGAAGCTGAAACTCCAGTACTTTGGCTACCTGATGTGAAAAGCTGACTCATTGGAAAAGACCCTGATGCTGGGAAAGATCGAAGGCAAAAGGAGAAGGGGGTGGCAGGGGATGAGATGGTTAGATAGCATCACTGACTCAATGAACATGAATTTGAGCAGACTCAGAGAGATAGTGAAGGACAGGGAAGCCTGGTGTGCTGCAGTCCATGGGGTTGCAAAGAGTTGGATACAACTTAGTGACTGAACAACAACAGCAAATGTATATTCATGTGTTTGTATAATGAAATATTACTCAGCCCTAAAAAGAATGAAATCTTGCCAAATGGATGGCCCTAGATGGTGTTATACCAAGTGAAATCAGACAGAGAAAGTCAAATACTGTATGATTTGACTTATATGTGGATTTTAAAAAATAAAACAAATGACTAAACTTAGTGAAAGAGAAATAATCTTAAATAAAGAGAATGAATAGGTAGTATCCAGAAAGGACTGGTTAGGAGAAGAAAGAAATAGTGAGAGAAATGAAAGAGTACAAAATTCCAGTGGCAAAATAATTGAGTAACAAACATGAAATGTACAGTGTGGGGAATATAGTCAGGAACTATGTAATATCTTTGTATGGTGGCATATCATAGCTAGACTTATTGGAGTTATTATTTTGAAATGTCTAAAAATATTGAATCAGTGTGTTATGTAATAGGAACTAATGTGTTGTAGGTCAATTATATTTTAAAAACAAAGCAAATTCTTAGCAAAAAACATTAAATTTATGCTTATCAGAGGTGCGGAGTAGGGGAGGTGGAATTGGATGAAGACTGTCAAAAAGTACAATTTCCATTTATAAGATAAATAAGTACTAGGATTGTCATATGCAACATATGATAAATATAACGAACACTCCTGTATGTTATATATGAAAGTTGTTAAGAGAGTAAATCCTAAAAGTTCTCATCTCAAAGGAAAAAATGTACTTTTTCTTTAATTTTATATCCATATGAGATGAAGGATGCTCACTAAACTTATTTTGATAATCATTTCATGATATACATACGTCAAATCATTAGGTTGTATGCTTTAGAACTTATACAGTGCTGTATGTCAATTATATCTTAAGAAACTGGAGGAAAAACACCCCTTTCCCAAAATACTACCCCTCCCAAATGAATATGTATTTACAGTACTTAATGTTTTTACAGAGTTAATGAAAGTGTTTTTACTACTTATATGAATGATAAGTATAAGATATTAACTTAAAAAAAAAGCTCCCCAGCCTTGATATAGATTACCAAGAGCCATATTTTTATCTTTTCCCTTATGATTTTTATGTATAGAAAGTATATTTTAAATTTTAATTATCTATTATTTTATATCTTTCTTCAAATAAATGTTAATATTTACTTAAATAAACTTCAGATTTTAATTTTTATACTTTCAAAGTGACCTGACATTTTATTTGATCTCTTTTTTCTCAGGCATAATAAATTTCTGATTTTTATATATCACATTGTATTTTCAGAAGAATTTCAAAATGCAGAACATATTATAGGAATAATGTACATTTATCCTATGATAATGCATCTGTGGCCAACAGCAAGAAAATTAAATGTGTCAGGACTGATATTTGTAAACTACTATTTTGTATTTTTATATCTGTTAGAATCAGCATTGAAGGTACGGTTTAAAATAGAAATGTATCCTATAAACAGTACAATTTAGATAGCTTGAATCTATTTTTGTCATTTTATTGGAATAATTCCTACCAGAAGCCTTTTGCTTTAATAGTTGATAGGATTATGGAATTTTAGTACTCTTTTTGAGTTTTCCGAGTGAAATCAGTATAATAGTCACAGTCTTGAATATCAGATAAGAAAAGTATCATAAAACTGGAGAGAATTTCAAAGATCAGATAAAAGAGAATTGAAAGTCTCTTTTATGTTTGATGTTTTGATGTTTTCCTCAAATACTTCTTATAACGATACAAAGAATAAATAAATGAATAAAAGAAAAATAGGTTGCTACGTTCTTATCATGATATAAGATGAAGACCACTTTTTAGGATAAATGCTTCAAAGATGGTTTATCAACATACTGTTTCATACTTTAATTATAATTAATAGTGTTTCAGTGAATTAATTCACTATTTTTCATTGCTTTTCTTTGGTGTTCCAGCTTCATAATAGATTATATATATTTTAAATCAATTATACCTTTTGATGTCAGACATTTATAAAGGATTTTTTTGAATTTCAAATGAATGACCGTAAACTCAGCTTTTGGAATGTAACGCATTTGTAGTTGAGCATTTAACTGTTAATTTTAAAGAGTCCCTTTCCCCACCTTTGTATACTGCTATGAAATGATGTATGTTCTATATGTTTTCTAAACAGATAATAATTTTGAAAAGGAAATATTTTCATCAACACTGGAATACTTTGGAATTTTCTATTGTGCTTATTGGAATTGTTGATATATTTTGTATATACTTTGTGAGACTGAGACCAGACAACTTGATTCTTATTCAGTTTACAGTAATAATAGGTTATTTCAGAATAATTAGATTTTTTCCTCTTCTCAAGGTAAAACATAAAAAATTTTTTTTTCTATACTATTTGTCAATTGAATTAAGAAAACTCATTATTTTAGAAGAAATGAGGGAGGGAGCTGTCTTTTCTCCTGGAATCCTCTCTCCACAGTTATCTGCTTGGTTCACCCTCTCATTCCTTCAAGTCATTGCTCAACTCTCACCTTCTCATGGAGAAAGCCTTCCCTGACCATGCTACATAAAATGGCAACCTGCCCTCCATACTCCCAGCTTTCCACCCTATCTCCCTGATCCCTCTTCATTTGCTTAAGTTAATTTTTTCTGCATAGCATTTACCACCTTTTTACTATATGTTGTATGTACTTTCCATGAGGTAAGGGTCTTTGTTTTGGTTACTGATGTAACTTAGAATGATACTTAGTATATGAAAGTGAAAGTGTTAGTTGCTCAGTTGTGTCCGATTCTTTGTGATCCCATGGACTATAGCCCACCAGGCTGCTCTCTCCATGGGATTCTTCAGGCAAGAACACTAGAGTGGGTTGCCATTTCCTACTCCAGAAGACCTTCCCGACACAGGGATCAAACCTGTGTCTCTTATGTCTCCTGCACTGGCAGGCAGGTTCTTTACCACTAGCGCCACCTGTGTAAATACTTACTAAATTATGTATTGAATGAATAAATGAAAATGATAGCACCACTTGAAGCAGGATAACCTGGAAACAAGTTCTCCAAGTTTTAGTAAAATTTGCTCATAAAGCCATAACTCTGCAGAAACATAAAATATTTACTCTAGAGTACACACTACTTCCTTAGCCTACTGCCTATGAAGTTCAGTTTTACTGTGGCCTTCAATCTCCTTCAGTTCAGTTCAGTCACTCAGTCGTGTCCAACTCTTTGCAACCCCATGAATCGCAGCACGCCAGGCCTCACTGTCCATCACCAACTCCCGGAGTTCACTCAAACTCACGTCCATCGAGTTGGTGATGCCATCCAGCCATCTCATCCTCGGTCGTCCCCTTCTCCTCCTGCCCCCAATCCCTCCTAGCATCAGAGTCTTTTCCAATGAGTCAGCTCTTCGCATGAGGTGGCCAAAGTAATGGAGTTTCAGCTTCAGCATCATTCCTTCCAAAGCACACCCAGGACTGATCTTTAGAATGGACTGGTTGGATCTTCTTGCAGTCCAAGGGACTCTCAAGAGTCTTCTCCAACACCACAGTTCAAAAGCATCAATTCTTCAGCACTCAGCTTTCTTCACAGTCCAACTGTCACATCCATACATGACTACTTAACAATGACCATTTCTTCATTTCTTCTTTTTGTGGCTCTCATTTTGATTCTGAAAGTAGATCTTCAGATTTTTCAGTCTCAGTTCTTAAGCTTCCTTTCTGTCTTTCCAATGTAGTTGCATGATATTAATATAGGCTTTTAACTTGGGAGCTTTAGATGAGTTCTCTTGCCACTCCATATTTTTGAGTTGCTTAATTCTTATTAGGGAGCTTCTGTGGTGGCGCAGTGGTAAAGAATCTGCCTGCCAAAGCAGGAGATGCAGGTGCTATCCCTGGGTCAGGAAGATCCCTTGGAGAAGAAAATGGCAACTTATTCCAGTATTCTTGCCTAGGAAATCCCATGGACAGAGGAGCCTGGCAGGCTACAGTTCATGAGATCGCCAGAGTCGGAAATGACTTAGTGAATAAGCAACAATTCTTACTACATTAAATAAATCTATTAGTATGTATTGAAGATATATAAACTTAATGTTAAAAAATATTGCTCTAAACCCTGACGGTGAAAGGCAGACATTAGAATCCTCCAACTGGTCCCTATTTGCCAAAAAATTTAATAGTTGTCTTAGGTAGAATTGTCTGAATGCCCAGACCTGTGCTTGTCGACTTTCCTTTTTTTGTTCCTTCCTTGATTCTATATTAAGTGTATATATACTTAGGGCTTTCTTGGTCGCTTAGTTGGTAAAGAATCTGCCTGCAATGCAGGACACCACCTGCAGTGCAGGAGACTCAGGTTCTATTCCTGGGTTGAGAAGATGCCCTGGAGAAGAAAATGGCATCCCACTCAAGTATTCTTGCCTGGAATATCCCATGGACAGAGGAGCCTGGTGGGCTACAGTCCATGGGGTTGCAAGAGTCAGACACAATTTAGTGACTAAAACACCACCATATATATACTTAATATAGAATAGAAATAAAGTATGTTACCATTCTTTAATATTCATAAGAATGACTTTAATAGTTATATACATAAAACCTGCTTAAGGGGTAATTTTAATTATTTATTATTTTTTCCTTATGAGCTGAGTTTAGAACAAAGTGCCCACATAAGGTATAATCTCATTATAATACAAACTATTCTAGGATATGTAGAGTGAGGCTAAGTCTTAATATAGAAGGTAGAGGCTTTCATAAGTAATCAGTTTGTACACTGGGATCTTATGCAGATGAATGTAAAATAAGTATTTTAGAAGGAATACTTTGCAAAAAGTCTCTCTGAGTGAAATAAAAATTTAAAGATGTATTAGTACAGAAGTCAACCCTGTTTACAGTGTGAACCATTTGCTATTTCTGTTCAGTGTGCTCTGACAAATCCTAGTGGAGTGCAGTTCAATTCACTTCAGTCGCTCAGTCGTGTCCGACTCTTTGTGACCCCATAAATCACAGCACACCAGGCCTCCCTGTCCATCACCAACTCCCAGAGTTCACTCAGACTCAGGTTCATCGAGTCCATGATGCCATCCAGCCATCTCATCCTCGGTCGTCCCCTTCTCCTCCTGCCCCCAATCCCTCCCAGCATCAGAGTCTTTTCCAGTGAGTCAGCTCTTCGCATGAGGTGGCCAAAGAACTGGAGTTTCAGCTTTAGCATCATTCCTTCCAAAGAAATCCCAGGGCTGATCTCCTTCAGAATGGACTGGTTGGATCTTCTTGCAGTGCAAGGGACTCTCAAGAGTCTTCTCCAACACCACAGTTCAAAAGCATCAATTCTTCGGTGCTCAGCCTTCTTCACAGTCCAACTCTCACATCCATACATGACTACTGGAAAAACCATAGCCTTGACTAGACGGACCTTAGTTGGCAAAGTAATGTCTCTGCTTTTGAATATGGTATCTAGGTTGGTCATAACTTTTCTTCCAAGGAGTAAGCGTCTTTTAATTTCAGTTAAGTAAATATAATCATGAGTAGTTTTTTTTTTTTTAACTGCACACTTACTGTGTTCTAGGATCTGTGCAGACCACTTTACATATGTATCTAGTTAAATTGTTACAATACTGGGAAGTAGGTGTCTGCATTTTGTCAAGTTATGTGTCCTAGAAGCCAGTCTCAGCAGAGCGAGGCTTTCAAAAAAAGCAAATGTGTATTGGAAAACCTGGAAGAATATTGAAGAACTTTACTTTAGATCAGCCAGTGCATCATGGAATAAAACTTTATATTTAAAAAATCCTCTTCAGTATCTCCCCTTCTCCCCAAAGTTTCACAACCAAAATAACAGTTTGAGAAAAGCTCTGCTTTCTCTGCTCTTGTGATTCCTTCACTGTGGATGTTCTTTTCCTGATCACGTCTTCCCCTTGTGTTACTTGGCCCCTCACCATCCTGCCTGTACTCTGTTGTGCCTCTGTGATTGACTGCATTGCTTGTGAGGGGCAGCTCCCCGGGAATCCTGGTACTTAGGTGTTATCATCCTCATAGAACAGATGAGGATGCTGAGTCCTTGGAGTCCCTAAGTAACTTCAAGGTCACAGCACTGTGAGTAGCAGAGAGCTGGTATTTGAACCCAGGGAGGTTCTTATTTAAAAATCCCACTCCCTTTAGTCACTGTACTCTGCTGCTCAGCTTGTCATTTGAGAAATTTAGAGCTAAGGAGAATCTCAGATTACCCTAAGTTCCTTATCTTGCAAGTGAAGAACCTGAGGTGTAGAGAGATTTATTCTGTTGGTAACTACTGTCCAGGTTATTGGGGTCACCTCTCTTGTCTTCTGAAAACTGGGAGTATGGAGAATAAGAGAAGAGCAGTGGTAAGCACTTAGCCTTAAAGCTACAGAACCAGTTATTCATTGAGCTTTCTTTTCTTTAGAGAGGGGCTCTCAAACTTAAGTGTACATAGAAACACCTGGAAAACTCATTAAAGCATTGATTTGGGGACCTGTCCCCAGCATTTCTGATTCAGCAGGTCTGGAGTGGGGCCTGAGAATTTGTGTTTCAGCAGTGGATGTTTCAGTATTTGTGTTCTAACAAGCTTGTTAGAAATGGCATGTTGAGAACATCTGCCTGAGAGGGTGCCTTTCCTCATCAAATTTTCATTTTTTTTCCCCTCTCCATTGTTCCAGATAATAATACCGCTGCTGATAAATATTGTAGATGTGCAGATCAAAAAGCGCCTCAGCTTGACGTATAGTATTACAAAAGGCTATATCAAAAGTCTAGAGGATACCAACTTTTTAATAAGACAGATTTCTAGCCGAAAGTCAATAGATCAGGTAAGAGACAAGCACTGGTCATTTGGGAAAAACATCCCTTAGATGTATCGATTTAATTTAAGACCATTTCTACATGAATTTCACTCAAAAGATAAATTATGTCAAGTGAAAGGGATTCAGTTGTTTATTATGTGATACGAGGTGCTGCAGAGAACAGTTTCTGTTCTTTAAATTTCAGCTCTGATTATCAAACTTCAGGAAGACTCAAAGCTCAAGAGCATGCCTTGGCCATGGTGGGAATTTGACAAATAACAATTGTATGATTGAACAGAGATTGTTTAGCCGAGTGGAGCTATTTCTTCAGTTATGTCAGGAGTTATCTGTAGGAAACATGACCTACCTGACAGCATATTTTTCATTATTCCACTTGTTTTTGCACTCCCAGTAGATTGGCTCCCCAGTTGGCTGCTCTGTTGGACACCCTCTGGTGGGGTGTTATCTCTGAGGATTCTCTTGGGCACACAATGAAGCGCACACTAGTCTTTTTCTGAGAAATGTTAGGTGCAATACTTACGTACTTATGTAAGCTACTACACAGCATTCATTGCACTATGAGAATGAGCCTGGGAAAAGCAGCTGAATTTACAAAGAGAGAAGAATTAAATATCTCCCCCAAATGATATTTAAGTGAGATTTTTCTACCATGCTTTTTTCCCTCAAATTTTAAAGCCAGTAATGCACTTGGGATAATTGGAAATTAATACATTTCTTAATTTGTCACAGAAATTATATGAAATTTTGGAAACCAACAAACGAGATGCTGTCAAAGAACTAGGTAAGTAGATGGGATATCTAATTTCCTGAAATCACATCTTATCATCCCATAATTTAACCAAAAGGAAGACAAAGTTCATGCTTTCATTCCATCACAGACTCATTCATTTATTCATTCAATAAGCATTTATTGAACACATATAATGGGCCAGGTGTACATAAAATTCAGATCCTGGTGGGAGATGTGAGTGTATCAAGAGATAATAGCAGAAAGTTAGAGGAGTTCTGTTATTTGCTATGGGAGCATAAAAACAAGAATGAAAAGTGCAGAAAGTGTGTTAAGGTGGCAAGATCATATTCCTTAAGGTTATAAGAAAAAGACACACAAACGATTACCTATGACAGAGTGTTGTTTTTGTTTCGCCCTACTTTGTTTGCAGGGATACTCAAACAAAGTGAGTTTGTGAGGGATGAAGTTTTTTGAGCATCTGCTGCCACTCTCCTTGAGTTGAAACATTTGGGGGAACCCTAGGATTTTATACAAAACTTCTTAGATCTGCTTTCCTCATAAGGGGGCTGTGGGCCAGGCTCTCAGTGTTTGCCAGAATATAGTTCCTGGTAGAGAGCCTGGCACCTGGTATACCCTTAACAAATAGATATTATTGTAAAAGAAAGGAAGCAAAGCCCCTTTGTTTTTATAACCACATTGTAAGATGCCATATGGATTTATGAGGATCACACTTACCTTAACAAAACTGAAAAAGCATGGTCTAATGAATGAAATTGTAAATTTGGAGACAATAGGTCAGAATATTTTGTCACCATCTCAGAAAATCCAGGGCCCATTGTTTCCATTCACATATTAGGCGGGTTTTTATTTCCATGCTTTTAAAGGTTAGGGGCCTAGGAACTGCTGTCTTATGTTTTAGGTCAGTATGGAATATTACACAGTGTTCTTGATTCAGTCATGCGAAAGAGTGCCTATTTCTGTATTGTTACTGCAACCTACTATTGAATGCTAATTATGTCAGGAATTGTGTTAATGGCTTTATATGCATTATTTCACTTGATCTTTATAACTACTCCATGAAGCAAATACTATTATCATCTTCATTTATAGATAATGAAACTGAGGCTTAGAAAGTTTAACTCCCCTGAGGTTCTATGGCTGGTAAGAGGTGAGCTAGATCTCACACCTGGTGAGATCTCCTGTGCTTTCCACCATGCTGTCCTTCATTTCACTGCTAGCTTATTTCAGTTCAGAAATGACTGAGTCCCTTCCAGATGTCAGGCATTGTACCCAAGATTAGTATTACAAGGATGAAACAGATGCATTTTAAGCCTTGACTCCCAGTTCATCTCATGACTTCTCATGCTCATTGAGGAGGAAAAAATATGCGATTTGATTTCAGAAAGACCCACCCGTGCAAGTCCAGGGACACTTTCAGTCATTTATTCATCCAAACAACAAGAATTACACAATATGAAGAATGAGACAAATAAGGAAGAATGATAATACTGCCACGTAATGAGTTCTGTAATGAAAATATGTAGGAGATACCTTGGGGAAAAGATGGAGTGAATTTCTAACTGGTGAAGGAAGCCTTTTTTTCAATTTTCTCATCTATAAAATGAAGATGAAAATAACTGTAGTCCTACTGGCCTCACAAGTTCTATACAAAACAGGAATGAAAAGATATTGAGCAAATGCTTTGGAAATTAAAACTGTTATGCAAATATTCGTTACTATTGTGGTTATTGAATTGTTTGCTTATTGATACTTTTATTTGCTTCAGGACTCATAGAGCATGAAGGTCGTGATGTTGTCATTGCTTTGAAGACCAAGCAGGCAATCCGGAATGTGATTGCTAAAGCTCTGAAAAGCCTCACCTTCCTTTCGTCAAGAGGCATTATTGACAAATATGAGAGCATCGAGATGAATAAGGTAAGTAAGCAATTTCCCATACTACTTGATTCCTAGGGAGACTGGGAAAAGGGTGAGTCAGGACAGTTGTTAACTCTGTAATTGTTTAAGTCTTTGTAATGCCAGTGGCAACTAGTGCCATTGCTACCTGGTTCCCTCTATGTCAAAACCACTTGGTTGTTCAGAACCAACCTGAGCTAGGTTTCACAAAGAAATGGAGCATTTATCATGAGGACACAGAGAATCTTACAGACCTCATGGTAACCAGACCACATGGCCAGGCCTCAGAAAGGGACTTGAGCAGTGATGTAGAAAGATTTCAGCTTCTCCATTTCCTATCAGGGTTGCCCTCTGTGGCATCTTCTTTTGGCTCTCTCTTACAAACTCATTAGATTTTTCTGCTTCTCTATCCACTGGTGGAATATCTGCAGTCCAGTCCCAGCAGCTGTAGCAAGGAAAGTGGTAATTACATAATTTTAACATAGGTGGGAGGGGACGCACGTGTGTGTGTGTGTACATGGAGATCAGGGAGGGAAGAGTTTGAGAGGAACAGGGGAGACATCCTAAGTGGTTGGCTGATAAATGGACTTTTGAAAAATTCCAAATTTGCAAAAAATTAAGACCATAAGAGGAAAAAATGTGTAATATTTGATTCTACCAGGCTATCAATCCACTGTCTAGACTGTGAATTGTGCAAATAGTAATGCTTTTTTGTCTCCTGTACAGGGTCTATCTGCTTCATAGCATAAAGAAGAAAAATAGAAGTTCTGGGCCCATGTTCTGCCTGTGTTTCCAATGATAAGCTGTTTCTGGGTGTCATATGCTTATTCTTGTCCCTGGCACTTTTTAGCCACATGCCACCTGGGCTGTGCTTCAGGACATTCTCTGAACATAGTCCTCTCTCCATGGCCCTGGAATGGAAGTGGGTGTGGGGCAGGCCGGCTTTTCCCATTTTAATTCTGCCTCATTAGTCTCTATAAGGTCATGGCGCAGGACTAAATGGTAATATGATTTTTCCTTAGTGTCTGTCAGAGGGACGAGAAGGGCCACTTTTTAGTTTTCTTCAAGTTACACCTCTGTACATGTTGTGTTTTTTTCTATTTTTTCCTTTATTACTTTGAAGATTGTATAAGGTTCAATTGAATGATTGATACCCATTAGTTAAGTAAACAATAGCCCTTAGGAAGAGAGAGACTTATTTTTTTCCTATAGGTTTATTTAGAAAGTGAAGTGAAGTGAAGTGAGCTGAAGTCACTCAGTCGTATTTACTCAGCTAAATTGGCCAGATTACCTAGCTCCTTACAACCTCGGATTGATAATTATACCTCTTTAGCTAACAATTAGGCAATTAATTAATAGGCATTCAACAAATAACTGTTGAATGATTGATTTGTCCACAAATATATGTTGAATACCTACTATGTCCCATGACTCTTGAGGAGACTTGGATACTTAATGAGTACAACACTGATTCCAAAGTCCATGGACACTCTTCCTCTTTTCTTCATTTAGTCATTTATCCAGGCAATCAACAAAAGTTACATATCACATATAAGTAAACATAATAATACTACAATGTAATGAGTTCCACAAGGGAGATTTTTAAGAGATATGCTGGGAATAAGGCAAGTAAGCCATTACCTCTTACTTGGGGAAGTCAGAGAAGACTTCTGAAAGGCCACAAAACTACAACCTTATCCTTCAAAACTAGAAGAATGTAGAGAAGCAACTCACTCACATGAAAAAAAATTTTGAGAGAATGTGGCATTAAATCATATAGTAATCAACAGTTAAATTTGAGATTAAGACAGGGTAGAATACAGCTATTAATTGGATTATAAAAAGGATAAATTCAATATGAGTTAATATACCAGTGAAAATAGTAAGTGGAGAAAAAGAACAAAAAAATATTAGAAGACAATTTAAAGAAGAAAAGCTCTGCAAAACAGTATTTTATTTAGATTTCCTTCATTTTTACTTGATGTCCCTTTTCTGTTACAGGATCTAATCACCATTATTTTGATTGATTGTTTTAGGTACTTCTTGAAAAAATAAAATCATTAAATAACTTTCCAATGGCAATCCCGCTCCCTACTCCTGACAAATATCTTCATAATATCATTTGGCTAGAAAATAAAGATGTTCTCATTGAATTCTTCAAGGTAAAGATCCTGTCTTATATTTTAGCTCATGTTCAATGATAATTATTTTTCATTCCCTAATATAAGATTAATAATAATAAAAAAACTTATCCAAGGCAAGACTCCTGTAGTGGGCAGTAAAGGATAAGTCAAAATGGAGGCCCAGCAAAACCAAGAAGAGTGGATTTCATTTTGAGTCTAAAGCGCAAAGATTTTTTTTTTTATAATTGCTTATCTGCTTAGGGTGATACGTTTTTTTAATACATTACCCAGTTATTACCAGTCCCATCTTATTTTCTGATGAAAAGCCCCAGACTTCCAGATGCACGCTCTGGAAAAGACTTTTTTAGATCAAGGGTCTCATATTTAAGTTACTTTGCAGGCCAGGCAGATAATATAAAAGTAAAACCATCTGGGTATAATATAAACAGGGAACAGGACTGTAGTATATTCCAGAGTTCATGCTTTGTCTGAAGTCAGTTGAGTGTTCCTATAGGAATGTGTACTCTTTCAATAGATAGCTATTGAATAGCCTTTTTGAGCCAGAGAATGTTCTAGGTTTGGGGATATGGCAGTGAACAAAATAAATTCCTGCTTTCATTGACTTTATGTTATATGGATGGAGACGGACAATGAACATACCCATGCATAAATATATAGTCTGTCAGATGGTAACAAATGCTATATGGAGAAAAGGTGAAAAAGGAGACTATAGGTAGGCAGCTATTCTATATGGATGGTTAGAGAAGATTGTTCTAGTACCTTTCCTCTGGACAGAGATCTGAAATAAGTGAGGGAGCACACCATTTCGATATCTGGGAGAAGGCAGGTGCAGTGCCCTGAGGTGGATATGCTTGCTGTGTTCAAAGTGAAGTCACTCAGTCATGTCCAACTCTTTGTGACCCCCATGGGCTGTAGCCCGCCAGGCTCCTTTGTCCATGGGACTTTCCAGGCAAGAATACTGGAGTGGTTTGCCATTTCCTTCTCCAGGAGATCTTCCCAAACCAGGGATCAAACCCTGGTCTCCCTCACTGAAGGCAGACTCTTTCCTGATGGACCACCAGGGAAGCCCTGACTGCTCTATTCAAGGAACATCACAAAGACCCCTGTGGCAGGACCAGTGCTGGAGGGAGGAGATTAAGACTAAGCATTTGTGGCAAGCTTGAGTTTGTAGAACTTTGTAGGTCATTGTTAGGACGTTGGCTTTTATTCAGAATTAAGTGAAAACATGTTGAAAGGTTTTGAAGAGAGAAGTGACATGATCTAACTTACACTTAAAATTGATCATCTGCTAATGTGTTAAGAATAGGCTGTAGGTGATCAAGGGAAAGCCAGGGCATCCAGGTAGGATGTGATTATGATCATGTAGGCAAGAGATGATAGTGACATGGACGAGTGAAAGTGGTGAGAGGAGTTCAGACTCAATAGGTTTTGAAGAGACAGGATATAAATGTTGATGGAGTGAGTGCTAGAGAGAGAAAGAATGACTTCTAGAATTTTGGCTGAAATAGAAAATAGTCTGAAAATGGATTAGCCCTTTATTTAGATGGGGAAGAGATTTATATGGGGCAGGAGATGGGCAAGAGTTTGATTCTGAATAGGTTAAATTTGAGGAGGCTATTAGACATCCAAGTGGAGCTGTTGAGTAGGCAGTTAGATACATGACTAGAATGTAGGTAGGAGGTCAAATTGGAGAAAGACATTTTGGAGTTTCAGCATAGAGATAATATTTAAGGCCTTGAAACTTGATAATTCAAGGAATTGTTACGAACATCCAAGGGTTGAGTTGTGAGCTGTTGTGAGCTATGAATCAGAGTGATGGTTGCCAGAGGAGGGGAGTGGAAGCTGAGTAAATTAGACAAGTGGGTTAAAGGGTACAAACTTCCAAGTTACAAGATAGAAAATTACTAGGTATACAACATGATGACTATAGTTATATAGTCATTTATGTACAGTATATTTGAAAGCTCTAGGAGTGTAGAATCTAAAAGAATCCATTCTTACCACATGGAAAAAATTTTTATAACTATATGAAGTGATGTATGTTAACTAAATTTACTGTGATAGTCATTTTGCAATATGTGCATGTCAAGTCATTATGCTGTATACCTTAAACTTATATTGTGTGTGTGTGTGTGTGTGTGTACTCAGTCACTCAGTTGTGTCTGACTCTTCACAGCCCTATGGACTGTAGCCCGCCAGGTTCCTCTCTCCATTGTATTTTCCCTGGCAAGAATACTGGAGAGGGTTGCCATTTCCTCTTTCAGGGGAACTTCCTGACCCAGGGATTGAACCTGCATCTCCTGCATTGCAGGCGGACTCTTTACTGCTAAGTAGTTCTGTCTCAGTAAAGCTGGAAAAGAAGAATTGAGGAATTATCCATCAAATAGGAGAAAAAAAAAAGAATGGTGTCCCAGAGCTAAGTGAATAAAGCATTTCAAGAAAGAGAAAGTGATCAACTATGTCATATGAGGCTGAGAGATCACATAAGATGAAGTCTGAAAATTGACTATTAGATTTAATAATGTAAAAGTCAATTTTTAAAAGGAGAATCCATACGTCTGTGTTTTTATGTGAATTTTAAAACTTGGCAACCAATTCAGAATTTTAAAGATACTATGCAAGCCAAACAAAATATATCTGTAGACTGGATATGACTCATGGACCACCAGTTTGTGGTTTTAGTTTTAAATGGCTATTATATGAGTGAAAGTCACTCAGTCATGTCTGACTCTTTTCGACCCCATGGACTATACAGTCCATCCCTTCTCCAGGTGATCTTCCAACCCAGGGATTGAACCCAGGTCTCCCACATTGCAGGTGGATTCTTTACCAGCTGAGCCACAAGGGAAGCCCAAGAATACTGGAGTGGGTAGCCTATCCCTTCTCCAGCAGATCTTCCCAATATAGGAATCAAACCGGGGTCTCCTGCATTGCAGGTGGATTCTTTACCAACTGAGCTATCAGGGGTGCCCTGATAATTATATGAATTATATCATAGTAATATGAATTATATGAATAGTAACTGTTTCATCAACTTGTTGAAACCTATTGGAATCAGGAAAACTCTGTGACAAAGAGTGGTGCTTGTTTTACTGTAAATTTGGTTGTACTCTACCTTGTGATCTAGACATGGAGATATATGTCATGTGTTTAACTATAATGGGAGAAGGCAATGGCACCCCACTCCAGTACTCTTGCCTGGAAAATCCCATGGACAGAGGAGCCTGGTAGGCTGCAGTCCATGGAGTAACTAGGAGTCGGACTCGACTGAGTGACTTCACTTTCACTTTTCACTTTCATGCATTGGAGAAGGAAATGGCAACCCACTCCTTGCCTGGAGAATCCCAGGGACAGCGGAGCCTGGTGGGCTGCCGTCTCTGGGGTTGCAGAGTCGGACACGACTGAAGCGACTTAGCAGCAGCAGCAGCAGTGTTTACTTCATGCCAGAAATTTTTGAATTTCCCTTTTGAAATTAATTTCAAATTTAATTAAATTAAGACTTGTATGGTTGAAAGTAACAAAACCCTATCTGAACTAGTTTAAGCAAGAGAGGATCTTACTAACAATATATTGCAGTGGTATACGAGAAGAAAAGGGCAGCAGGGAATGAGATAGATAGCATCACCCACTCAATGGACATGAATCTGAGCAAACCCTGGAAGACAGTGAAGGACAGGAAAGCCTGGCATGCTGCAGTCCATGGGGTTGCAAAGAGTGAGACATGACTTAGTGACTGAACAACAGATGCTAAGAAACAGTTGACAGACTAACCCTGAACAGGGTGAGAATCAGGCCAGCTCTGGAATGTCAGTGGTAGGAATTTGTGGACTCTTCCTTTAGCACATGGCTATGATGAACCAGTTCTCACTCCAGGCTCTTTGTCCTTTAGTTCAAATTCTTGAGAGAGAAATCCAACTAGCTTAGCTTGAATCAAACGTCCAGCTTTGGGGAGTACAAGTGTGACTGTGAGAAGGGGGAAACCTAATGGGCAGGGGCCGATGAAGGTAGTCTGAGGAATAGAGGGTGGGAGGTGAGGGATGGGCTTGGACTGGGAAGAAGGTATCTAAGGGGTGTTAATTACAATCTTCATCCTCTTCAGTTTTTTAAAATATCCAAGTTTAAAATTCGAATTTGGTTCTTTATAGGTAATGCTCTCACAAGGATAATTAACTGACCATCCTGCAGTGAGTTGGGGAGGAGTGGGGAAAACAGTGGGTTAGGAACTCCATAAATTGATGCTTTCCATACACCTGAGATGAATCTATGACCAGGGCACAAGCTTCCTCCACTCCTTAGCCTGCCATGCCTAAGCAAAGCTGGCAGACGCTCTCCACTGCCTTTCAGACATGACTCACTCTTTTTTAAAAAAAAGTTTATGTATTTATTTTTGGTGGTGCTGGGTCTTCACTGCTGTGTGAATTTTCTCTAGGTGCAGAGAGCAGTGGCCACTCTTCATGGCAGTGCTGGGGCCTCTCACTGTGGTGGCTTCTCTTGTTGCAGAGCACAGGCTGTAGAGCACACGGGCCTCAGTAGTTGCCGCACGTGGGCTTGGTAGTTGCCGCTCTCCGGCTCTAAAATGGTTCACTCATTAAGTGGCCCTTTACCTTAAGATGTTGGTTATTGGTAGCCACTTAAATCAGATTTCACTGGGGTAAAGAAAAATGTGATGAATTGGGAGCACATGAGCATTATTCTCATTAGGGTTAGCCCAGGGAATGCATGGAAAAATCCATATAGTAAACAAAAGAAACACCCCCTTATTACAGATGTTAATTTCAATCTTGGTTTCTATCACAGCAGCAACAGTTAGTTTTCACTACTCCTTCCTCCTTTCATCCTTCAACTGTTGTAGTTAATTAAAAAGGTAATAGTATATCAGGATAAGCCTAAAGACAACAATTGGAAAAAATAAAGATCTGAATAATACATAACGGCTAGCTTTAAAAAAAAATATGGTG
Source organism: Oryx dammah (assembly GCF_014754425.2). Lineage (NCBI taxonomy): Eukaryota > Metazoa > Chordata > Mammalia > Artiodactyla > Bovidae > Oryx > Oryx dammah. The sequence goes on from NW_024070205.1 coordinate 25,980,053, forward strand.
AAGTCATCCACGTTTATTTCAACACTGTAAAATAATTCAGAAGTAAAAAGTGATATCCTTTCACTCCCCACCCTATACTAAGTGATAACTACTATGAAGGATTTAAAAATATGTTTCCTCCACATCTTTGTAAAATGCAAACATGTCACTGTAAGTCTCCTGTTAGAAATCCTTCAGTGACTACCCCCTGGTTTTGGGAAAAGTTCAAACTTAAAAAAAAAAAATGTATTTGGATGTGTCAGATCTTATGTGGCACACAAGATCCTCATCACTTCATATGGGATCTTTCCTTGCAGTGCGCAGACTCTCTAGTTGTGGCACGTGGATTATCAAGTTGTGGTGCCTGGGCTCCAGAGTGTGCGGGCTTTTTACCGTGCATGTGAGCCCCTTGGAGACCTGGCTCTGGCTCACCTCTCCAGTCCAGCCGCCACCCGGACTCCAGGCACTTCTGCCTTTTTCTCCGTAAAGCACCAAAAAATTATACTTTGTGATTTTGTTACTATAAAGTTGAATATATTAGCATTAGATGCTTTAGTATTAAGACAGTTTACTCTACCTAAAAGTTGTCTTATTTTCTTCTGATTTTAAAAGAAACTAAAACATAGTTGTGAATCCCTAAAAGTACTGTGAACTCTGGACACTGTGCCTATTGATGCCTAATGGATAACTCCACCCTGGTCTCCATCCCTCCTTGCCTGAGATATACTGAATCTTCTGTGTTACCCCACAATGCAGTTATTCTATTTGCTGAACTGAATCCTCTGCCCTGAATGGTCTTCAGCTCATGGTATCCTGGCTATCTTGTTGCTCTTCCTTCAGATCTCAGTTTAGCTGTTCCTTCCCTAGACACCCAAGTCAGGGTTCCTGTGGCCTTTCTGAATTTGTTTCCCAGAGTGCCCTGCCCCTGTCTCCTTGACCAGAATTATTATACTTTATTGTAAACATTTATCCAACCTAGCATTTATTGGGTGTTTCTGCCAGTCACTCTGCTAGGTCCAAAGCACAAAGTCTGCAGTTTGCTTGCTTGTCCCCTTTTTCTCTAAAACTTAATGAGGTTTGTCAAAACATTATAACATTAACAAATCAAAGAATATAGTTTGTTTTTTATGCTACTTTTTAGCTTTAAAATCTTATTTCTCTTTAGAGAAGTAGATTATGAAGATTTGTGTTGATTCTTTTTCTTTCCATTCCTGTTTCTTTTCTTTCAGGAAAGAGCTAAACTTGCCTATTTTGACTATGGAGATGTCATTTGTAAAGAAGGTGAAATGCCACAAGGAATCTACTTGATTATTTCAGGAATGGCAATCGTAAGGAACTATTTATTCTTTACTAAAAATATATCTTGAAAGTTGTAATTATCACATAAGGAGAAATTTAGGAATCAAGAAAATTTCAGATTTTTAACATAATTTCTTTTCCAAATGAAACCATTTCTGTTTGGTGCTAACAGAACTGCTGAGAGATAATTATAACACCCACCATCTGAAAGGTGCTTCCCATCTTACAAAATGCTTTCATAATTATTACTTGTTCTTCACAACGATCCTGGCAGGAACAGTCTTTTCTGTGATGGTCATATAAGTAACCCAGTACTTGGAGTGACCTAGTACTCATCTAAAGGAAATGAGAGTCAAGGTTGAGGAAATAGACCACAGTGTCACATTCTCCCAGAGGTCAAATAGGGATGAAGAGCATACCATTTTTAACTAATAGGAGGTTTTTGTTGTTAGTAAGAGTGATAGGGACAAGAATCCTTTAGCAACTGAAGACCAATAGCTGGATCCATGGGTAAGCCCCAGATACGACCAACATAATTTCTAGATCCTATATGACAGTAACAAGTGACAAACCCTTATTATTAGTGCAAATAATATATTTGGCTTTATATTTTTAGAATGAGTGTTTCAGACCTTAAAAAAGCCAAAATTAATCATGGAAATAAACTATAATTATAAATACTAACTAGCACTTATTAAGTGTCTGGCACTTTTCATTCATTCATTTACTCATTCATTCAACAAATATTTACTTCATTGCTATTATGCAGTAGGCACATTCATTCTAGGCACAGAACTGAGAAAACACAAAAAAGCCCTGTCTTCTTAGAAGTTAATTTTTTGTAGAAGCATAGAAGGAGACAGAACAATGGACAAAGTACCTAAGTTAAATATGTAGTATGTTAGCAGTGATCAAGAGTTGAAGAGGCTAGTTGTGATATTTAAAAAGATGATCGAGAATGGCAATATGTTAGGACATTTTGTCCTTCTATCAACCTCATGAGAAAAGTGACGGACAGAGAAATCAATCCATTTGTCCCTCTCCAGTCTTGATGACTACTTCCTTTTCTACTTTGAGGGCTCATGTGATTACATTGGAGTCCACAGGATAATCCAGAATCATCTCTTTAAGTTTAGCTGATTAGTAACCTTAATTCTACCTGCAAAATCCCTTCACAGTAGTTCATAGATCAATGTTTGATTGAATAACAAAAAGATAGAAACCTTGGAAGGCCTTCTTTAAAATTCTGCTTGCCACAGATGTAATCATCTTTCTTTGGTTTGTAAAAAGCAGAACTATTCTTTTTTACTGTTAAGTCCCCTACATACAGACCTTCAAGTTGCAAACTTTCAAAGATACGAGTATGCCCCTATATGCCGGCTGTACTGCTCTACTTTTCAATATACTGCACTGTAAGCTTAAAAATGTTTTGTTTATTTTTTGTGTTTGTTTTTATGTGTTATTTGTGTGAAAAGTATTATAAACCTATTACAGTATAGTACTATATAGCCAATTGTGTTAGTTGGGCACCTAGGTTAACTTTGTTGGACTTACAAACATATTGGACTTAAGAACACACTTTCAGAACGGAACTTGTTTGTGTGTAGGGGACTTGTACTCAAAAGGCTTTTGGACTTCATTAAAAATTAAATTTAAAAATGTCAGAGTTCTTTGGAAGCATGAGTGCCTCTACAAGTTTGAATGGTGGAACTCACTAGGAGAGGGTACAACTTTCACAGCAATTCCTTCAGTGATGTTTTTCCATTTCTTGTGTCTTGGGCAATAGCCTTCCTCTTTGGTACTTACAACTAAACTTTCTGGAAAGTTCTGTAATCCTTCTGGTTAATTCTTGCATCTTCCTCCTGAAATCTGATGACTTTCTTTTACACCACCCATGCCTACCAGTTCTTTTCCTGAAGTAACTCAACCATCCTGTGTTCATCCTAAAACCTTTTTCTGCTAATGTCTCATGGTAATTATTCTTAAGCATCTTAAGGGAGGCAAGATTTCTGCTGAAATTATAACTTGGCTTGGGGTCATATTCATTCATGAAATCTGGCTTATGCATCTATGCAATCAAAAATTTTTTCCACCTGAGGCACTAGCCCATTATGCTAAGAATATCTAATAGACTTAGAGTGGGCACTTGCATTTAGTGGCAGACTACTATGACTACTTTTGGTAGAATTTTTATATAAGGAAGGTAAATAGGGGTCATCTGTAAAGCTATAAGATTTGAAACAGTCTCAGCTTGGAGAGTGGAAATGTGAAAGAAATGATTTTTGGAAGCCCAGTTCCTCCTTCCCATCTGAAAGGATTCATAAGGAATCTTTTCCTTCTATTGTAATAATTGCAAGAAACACTGGGAGCTCCTAGGGTTTGGTCAAGGGCTCCTGATTTTGTATTTCCCTTTGCTCAATTATTTCTCCATTGCAGTTGGAGAGTTCACCTCCTACTTTTGGAATAGACAGGAGCCTAAGGCCTGACAGAGAGTCCACAACTAGGTTTACCGAGTACTGTACCAGTGGAGACATAATTGGAGAATTGAGCTGTCTACTTAAGCGTGAAATTGAATATACTGTCATCTGTGAAACTATTCTGCAGGTAAGCACCTGGTTCTGTCTATACTGTGGGTGTTAATTCTTCCTCAAATTAGTAAGGAGTGCCAGCACTTTTTTTGGGTTGGGGGAGGGTTCTATTATTTTAGTCAACCCAACCAGCTATTGTGAAGCAGGTAGCTGAGAAAGGCCAATTTGATGTCTCACATCCACTATGGTGTCTGGAGGGAGATTTTTTTTTAAAAAACAGTTAAATTTATTCATTTTTAATTGAAGAATAATTGCTTTACAGTATTGTGTTGGTTTCTGCCAAACATCAACATGAATTAGCCATAGGTATACCTGTGTCCCCTCCCTCTTGAACTGGAGGCAGATATTTTAACCAAAGAGTCTTTGTCACTTTTTTTAATTAGAAGAGAAAATATCTAACTTCTGATGTTGTAAAGATAAGATGCCTGGCATGTTTAGGTGCTCCATAAATGGCTACCATTATGGGAGTAGTGTTTTTAAAGAATACTTGTGTTTCAAATCTTTCTTCCATTTTTCACTTGCTAAGTAAGAATTTTATTTAACAAATAAGTGGTCTGATAATGGGGTAGCTGTGGGCAATTCAAATAGAAATTAGTGAAAGTTCCTGCTACTGCTACTGCTAAGTCACTTCAGTCGTGTCCGACTCTGTGTGATCCCATAGACAGCAGCCCACCAGGCTCCCCCGTCCCTGGGATTCTCCAGGCAAGAACACGACTGGGTTGCCATTTCCTTCTCCAGTGCATGAAAGTGAAAAGTGAAAGTGAAGTCACTCAGTAGTGTCTGACTGTTAGCAACCCCATGGACTACAGCCTACCAGTCTCCTCCATCCATGGGATTTTCCAGGCAAGAGTACTGGAGTGGGTTGCCATTGCCTTCTCCGAGTGAAAGTTCCTACTTACAAAGAATTCTCAAGCTTTGGGGACTGTTAGATGCAATGGAGCAAAGTGCAGAGTCTTAGGAGTGTGACAAACAGAAAGGAATGTTGCTTTATCAGTTTCATACCATTTCACTTTTAGAAGAGAAGAGAAAACATGAATGTATTCACAAGGCTGAACTGAATTTGCTGAAGTTCAGGTAGCTTGAATTCTGAGAGTCGTCTTCCTTGTTTGGATTGGCACTTTGCTCTGAAAGCAAATACTATGAATAAGTGCACGTTACCTACTGTGGCAGTAAAAATAAATAAGTTTATGTGGCTTAGTTCCATAATCTTGGGCTCATGATTATTCTCAGTTCAGTTCAGTTCATTTCAGTCTTTCAGTCGTGTCCACCTCTTTGCGACCCTATGAACTGCAGCACGTCAGGCCTCCCTGTCCATCATCAACTCCCAGAGTTTACCCAAACTCATGTCCATTGAGTTGGTGATGCCATCCAACCATCTCATCCTCTGTCATTCCCTTCTCCTCCTGCCCTCAATCTTTCCCAGCATCAGGGTCTTTTCAAATGAGTCAGCACTCTGCATCAGGTGGCCAAAGTATTGGAGTTTCAGCTTCAACATCAGACCCTCTAATGAACACCCAGGACTGATCTCCTTTAGGATAGACTGGTTGGATCTCCTTGCAGTCCAAAGGACTTTCAAGAGTCTTCTCCAACACCACAGTTCAAAAGCATCAATTCTTTGGCCCCCAACTTTCTTTATAGTCCAACTCTCACATCCATACATGACCACTAGAAAAACCATAGCCTTGACTAGTCAGACCTTTGTTGGCAAAGTAATGTCTCTGCTTTTTAATATGCTGTCTAGGTTGGTCATAAATTGCCTTCAAGGAAGCCCCCCAAAATAAAGTCTGACACTGTTTCCACTGATTCCCCATCTATTTGCCATGAAGTGATGGGACCGGATGCCATCATCTTCGTTTTCTGAATGTTGAGCTTTAAGCCAACTGTTTCACTCTCCTCTTTCACTTTCATCAAGAGGCTCTTTAGTTCTTCTTCACTTTCTGCCATAAGGGTGGTGTCATCTGCGTATCTGAGGTTATTGATATTTCTCCCAGCAATCTTGATTCCAGTTTCTGCTTCCTCCAGCCCAGCGTTTCTCATGATGTACTCTGCATAGAAGTTAAATAAGCAGGGTGACAATATACAGCCTTGACATACTCCTTTTCCTATTTGGAACCAGTCTGTTGTTCCATGTCCAGTTCTAACTGTTGCTTCCTGACCTGTATACAGGTTCCTCAAGAGGCAGGTCAGGTGGTTTGGTATTCCCATCTCTTGAAGAATTTTCCATAGGTTTATTGTGATCCACACAGTCAAAGGCTTTGGCATAGTCAATAAATCAGAAATAGATGTTTTTCTGGAACTCTCTTGCTTTTTCCATGATCCAGCGGATGTTGGCAATTTGATCTCCGGTTCCTCTCCCTTTTCTAAAACCAGCTTGAACCTCTGGAAGTTCATGATTATCCTAGCTATTGATTAATATAACATTTTCTGGACTAGTATTAAGTCTATAGCTTTAATTGAACTGTACATTTTATCATATTATACTTAAATTGCAGAGTATCATAATTAATATACTAGAGTTGATAGCTTTTCTAACAGGTTAGGTGAAGATGAAACCTACAGTCTTTTAGAATTTTCGGCTGTGCTAGGTGTTCATTGCTGCTGAGGGCTTTCTCTAATTGTGGTGAGTGGGAGCTACTTTTCTTTGCGCTGCATAGGCTTCTCATTGCTGTGGCTTCTCTTATTGCAGAGCACAGGCTCTAGGCACAAGAGCTTCAGCAGTTGCAGCATGCAGTCTTAGTAGTTGTGGTTCATGGGCTTAGTTGCTCTGAGGTACATGGAATATTCCTGGACCAAGGATTGAACCCGTGTCCCCTGCATTGACAGGTGGATTCTCATCCACTGTACCACCAGGGAAGTCCTACAGGCATTTGTTTTTCTGATGATTTAATAATTTATTTTCAAATCAAGCATACTGTTTGATGCTTTGTCATTTCAGGTCTGTTTTATCTCCCTGGAGGATTTATATGAAGGCTTTGATTTCTTCTGGCCATCCCTGGAATATAAAATATGGCTGAAGCTTGCTCTCGGTATTGCCTATCAGTATTTTGAATCAAGTCTTGTTGATGAGGTCAGTTGCATGATTAAAATATGAATTAAGTTTTATTTCCTGTATTTTTTTTACAAAATAAATTTCATATTTTGGAGACAGAGAAAAGAAGGTACGTTTGATCTTTCAAAGTAAGATTTCAGAATCTTTACTACTCTGTTATTCTGAGTTCCTGGAGGTCATCGGTCCCCTTGTGACAGCTGATTTTTCCCAGGCTACCCCCAGTCATGCCTAAAAAATAAGAGAGTAAGCAAATCTTAAATAGGTAGATCCCCAAGAATCAAGCAGAGCATTAATTAGTGAGTTACTGATCACAAGTTTGGTGTTTATTAGTCTATTCTATATACCTACGTTATTATAAATTATTTGCCTTTTCAAATTTTTATTGAGTTTACCAAGCCTCATCTATGAACTTTCTCTTCAGAAACTAGCGGTTCAGGTCTGTTCTTGGACTGGTAAAATTTACAACCTATATTTTCATTCCATTTAGTAATTTTTTGATCCCCTACCATGAGTCAGGAACTGGGGAAGTGACAAACCTGAAGTTTAAGAACATTCATTGAATTGTGATACTGAATATAAATATTGGGTTAAAAATGAGCATATATCAAGAGAATTAGAAGAAAAACCACAGACTGGGAGAAAATATTTGCAATAGACATATCAGAAAAAGAACTATTATCCAAAATATACAAGGAGCTTTAAAACTCAACATAGGGAAAAAACCCAGCCTGATTAAAAAATGGGCCAAAGCTGATAATAGATAACTTCACCAGAGAAGATATATGAATAGCAAATAAATATAGGAAAAGATACTCCACATCACGTCATCAGTTCAGTTCAGTTCAGTCACTCAGTTGTGTCCGACTCTTTGTGACCCCATGAATCGCAGCACGCCAGGCCTCCCTGTCCATCACCAACTCCCAGAGTTCACCCAAACTCACATGCATCGAGTCGGTGATGCCATCCAGCCATCTCATCCTCTGTCATCCCCTTCTCCTCCTGCCCCCAATCCCTCCCAGCATCAGAGTCTTTTCCAATGAGTCAACTCTTCGCATGAGGTGGCCAAAGTATTGGAGCTTCAGCGTCAGCATCATTCCTTCCAATGAACACCCAGGACTTGTCTTCTTTAGGATGAACTGGTTGGATCTCCTTGCAGTCCAAGGGACTCTCAAGGGTCTTCTCCAACACCACAGTTCAAAAGCATCAATTCTTCGGCGCTCAGCTTTCTTCACAGTCCAGCTCTCACATCCATACATGACCACTGGAAAAACCATAGCCTTGACTAGATGGACCTTTGTTGGCAAAGTAATATCTCTGCTTTTTAATATGCTATCTAGGTTGGTGATAACTTTCCTTCCAAGGAGTAATCATCTTTTAATTTCATGGCTGCAATCACCATCTGCATTTTGGAGCCCCCCAAAATAAAGTCTGACATTGTTTCCTCTGTTTCCCCATCTATTTCCCATGAAGTGATGGGACCAGATGCCATGATCTTCGTTTTCTGAATGTTGAGCTTTAAGCCAAGTTTTTCACTCTCCTCTTTCACTTTCATCAACAGGCTTTTTAGTTCTTCTTCACTTTCTGCCATAAGGGTGGTGTCATCTGCATATCTGAGGTTATTGATATTTCTTCCAGCAATCTTGATTCCAGCTTATGCTTCTTCCAGCCCAGCGTTTCTCATGATGTACTCTGCATAGAAGTTAAATAAGCAGGGTGACAATATACAGCCTTGAGTACTCCTTTTCCTATTTGGAACCAGTCTGTTGTTCCATGTCCAGTTCTAACTACTGCTTCCTGACCTGCGTATAGGTTTCTCAAGAGAACAGTATGTCATCAGGGAAATGCAAATTAAAACAGTGTGATACCATTGTTGTTGTTGTTGTTCAGTTGCCCAGTCATGTTCGACTGTGACACCAGGTACTGACTGCAGCTTGCCAGGCCTCCTTGTCTCTCACCATCTCCTGGAGTTTGCCCAAGTTCATGTTCATTGCATTGGTGATGCCTTTCAACCATCTCATCCTCTGACACCTTCTTCTCCTTCTGCCCTCAATCCTTCCCAGCATCAGGGACTTTTCCAATGAGTCATCTATTCATATCAGATGACCAAAATACTGGAGCTTCAGCTTCAGCATCAGTCTTCTAGTTAATATTCAGGGTTGATCTCCCTTAAGATTGAGTGGTTTTATCTCCTGGCTGCCCAAGGGACTTTCAGGAGTCTTCTCCAGCACCACAGTTTGAAGCCATCAGTTATTTAGCGTTCTGTCTTCTTTATGGTCCAGCTCTCACAACTGTACGTGACCATTGAGAAGACCTTGACTAAATGGACCTTTGTTGGCAGAGTAATGTCTCTGCTTTTCAACACACTGTCTAGGTTTGTCATCGCTTTCCTGCCAAGAAGCAGTCGTCTTCTGATTTCATCACTGCAGTTACCGTCCGCAGTGATTTTGGAGCCCAAGAAGAGGAAATCTGTCCCTGCTTCCACCTTTTCCCCTTCTATTTGCCATAAGTAATGGGGCTGGATGCCATGATCTTAGTTTTTTTTTTTTTTAATATTTAGTCTTAAGGTGGCTGTTTCACTCTCCTCCCTCACCCTCATCAAGAGGCTCTTTAGTGCCTCTCTTTTTTCTGCCATTACAGTGGTATCATCCGCATATCTGAGGTTGTTGATGATTCTCCTGCCTATCTTGATTCCAGCTTGTATCTCATCCAGCCTGGCATTTCTCATGATGTGCTCAGCGTATGATTGATTGTGAAGTCACTCAGTTGTGTCTGACTCTTTGTGACCCCATGGACTGTAGCCTTCCAGGCTCCTCTGTCCATGGGATTTTCCAGGCAATAGTACTGGAGTGGATTGCCATTTCCTTCTCCAGGGGATCTTCCTGACCCAGGGATCGAACCTGGGTCTCCTGCATTGCAGACAGACGCTTTACCCTCTGAGCCATCAGGGAAGTCATATAGGTGCTCAGCGTATAGGTTAAGCAAATAGGGTGACAGCAGACAGCCCTGTTGTACTCCTTTCTCAATCTTGAACCAATCAGTTGTTCCATACTTCTATCGCTGCTTGACCTAATTATAGGCTTCTCAGGAGACAGGTAAGATGATCTGGTATTCCCACCTCTTTAAGAGCTTTCCACAGTTTGTCATGATCCACACTGTCAAAGGAAACAGAGAGAAATGTTTTTTTGAAATTCCCTTGCTTTCTCTATAATCCAGCGAATGTTGGCAATTTGATCTCTAGTTCCTCTTCCTCTTCTAAACCCGGCTTGGACAACTGGAAGTTCTTGGTTCATGTAAGGTTGAAGCCTAACCTAACATGCAAGATTTTAAGCACGAACCTTCCTGGGCTTCCCTTGTGGCTCAGCTGGTAAAGAATCCGCCTGCAGTGAGGGAGGCCTGGGTTCGATCCCTGGTTGGGAAGATTCCCTGGGTTGAGAAGATCCCCTGGAGAAGGAAAAGGCTACCCACTCCAGTATTATAGCCTGGAGAATTCCATGGACTATACAGTACCTGGAGTCACAGAGTCAGACACGACTGAGTGACTTTCACTTTACTTACTAGCATGGGAGATGAGTGCAATTGTCCAATTATGCAATTGTCCAATGGTTAGCACATTCTTTGGTACTCTTCTTGGGGATTAGGATGAATATTGACCTTTTCTAGTCCTCTGGCCATTGCTGGGTCTTCCAGATTTGCCAACATAATGAATGCAAAACCCTGATGGCATCATCCTTTAGGGATTTGAATAATTCTGCTGGAATTTCATCTTATCCACTAGCTTTATTAACAGCAGTGCTTCTTAAGGCCCACTTGACTTCACGCTCCAGAATGTCTGGATCTGGGTGACTAACCACACCATTGTAGTAATCTGGTTCATTAAGATCTTTTTTATATAGTTCTTATGTGTATTCTTTCCATTTCTTCTTGATCTCTTCTGCTTCTATAGATCTCTACCATTATTATGCCCGTCTTTGGGAGGAATGTTCCCTTATGTTTCCAGTTTTTCTGAAGAGATCTCTAGTCTTTCCCCTTTTGTTGTTTTCTTCTATTATTAAGCATTGTTTATTAAAGAAGGCCTTCTTTGTCTCTTCTAGCTATTTTCTGGGACTCTGTACTTTGGATGTACTTTTCCCTCTCTCCCTTGCTTTTTGCTTCTCTTCATTCTTCCGCTATTTGTAAGGCCTCCTCAGATAACCACTTTGCCTTCTTGCTTTTCTTTTTCTTTGGGATGGTATTGTTTGCCGCCTCCTGTACAGTATTACGGATCTCTGTCAATGGTTCTTCAGACACCCTGTTAACTAGATCTAGTCCCTTGAATCTATTCATTACTATTGGTAATTCTCCTCTGCTCTTCCCCAGTAGCATATTGGACGCCTTCAGACCCACGGGACTCATCTTTTGGTGTCATATCTTTTTGACCATTTATACAATTCATGAAGTTCTCGTGGCAAGTACACTGGGGTGGTTTGCCATTCCCTCCTCCAGTGGATCACGTTTTGTCAGAACTCTCTGCTATGATCTGTCTGTCTAGGGTGGCCCTGCAGAGCATGGCTCATAGCTTCATTGTGTCATGCAAGCCCCTTTGCCACAACAAGGCAGTGATCCATGAAGGAAGTGATACTGTTACACACCTATTAATTGGCCAGTGACAACACCACATGGTGGCCAGGGTGTGGAACAACAAGAACTCTTCTTCATTGTTGGTGAGAATGCAAAATGGTAAACAGCCACTTTGGAAGAGAGTTTGGTGGTTTCTTACAAAACTAACATGCTGTTGCCATATGATACAGCAAGCACTCTCTTTGATATTTACCCAAAGGAATTAAAAAACTATGTCCACACAAATACCTACACATGGATTTTTTAAAAAACAAATTGAAGTATATTTGATTTATAATGTTTTGTTATTTTCATGTGTACAGCAATGTGATTCAGTTATAATATATATATTATATTCTTTTTCAGATTTTTTTCTTATAGATTGTTATAAAATATCAGTATAGTTCCCTGTGCTATATAGTACATACTTGTTGGCTATCTATTTTATATATAGTAGTGTGTATGTGATTATCTCTCCCTCCCTCTTTGGTAATCATAAGTTCGTATATGAGTTTATTTGTATCATTTTTTAAGATTCCACATAATAAATGATGTCACATGATATTTGTTTTTCAATGTTTGGCTTTCACTTAGTATGATAATCTCTAGGTCCATCCATGTTGCTACAAATGGCATTACTTCGTTCTATTTTATGACTGAGTAATATTCTATTGTATATATGTACCACGTCTTCTCTATCCATTCCTCTGTTGTTGGACATTTAGGTTGTTTCCGTGCCTTGGCTGTTGTGAATAATGGTCCAGTGAACACTGGGATGCATGTATCTTTTCTCTGGATATATGCCCAGGAGTGAGACTGCTAGATCATATGGTAGTTTAATTTTTAATTTTTTGAGGAACTTCCTACTATTTTACAAAGTGGTTGCACCAATTTACCGTCCACAGAAGATTCCCCCTTTTCTCTACATCCTTGCCAATACTTGTTACTTGTTGTCCTTTTGATGATAAGTCATTCTGTTGAGCTGGTTTGCATTTCCCTGATGCATCACCGACTCAATGGACATGGGTTTGGGTAGACTCCGGGAGTTGGTGATGGACAGGGAGGCCTGGCGTGCTGCGATTCATGGGGTCACAAAGAGTCAGACACGACTGAGCGACTGAACTGAACTGAACTGAGCTGATGATTAATGATGTTGAACATCTTTTCATGTGGAATATGCTTTCTTCTTGATATCATGTGTTATTTTATATGATTTATAGAAAAGAAATCTAATTTTATTGTAGGACCTAAAGTTTCAGAAGTGTGTGATGCTCAATCATGCATATGTGGAGACTTTATCAAGCTATAATGAAATGAGTATTGATAACGTGAACATGAAATTTGTTATTCTTGTGTATGGCAGTGTTATTGATACCAAGACGGAGGTACCATATTTTGCACCTTGCATTTTACCTAAAACCTGTGAACAGGTAAGGAGGGTCATTTCTTAAGAGTCTTCTGCTTTTCATGGTGCCCCATAAGTGACTTTAAAAACTCAACTAACCACCTTAAAGAAATTTAGGTTTCTCTAAACCTAGAAAGACCCTATAGTTCTCACCTGCCCTTAACAAAACAGTCAGAATGTCCCCAGGGCTTGTGTGCTGCGTTGTGCAAGTTGTGCCCTGCATTACAGTGGACCTGAGGGGCCAGTGGGGCAGGAATCTGCCTACTCTCTGCTTGCCAAGCTCTTTGCCCTGGCATGGGCTGTGCCTCCCTAGAGAAGGATGGGGAGCATTCTTCCTAGTTTGTGTGCAAGACAGTGACACTGCTTGCTAGGACGGTTCTGGAAGTATCTGCACTGGTCGATAAGAAGGGAGATGCGTCAGGGTCATGTCACTTTGTTGCCACATTAGGGCCTAGGGACACAACTCAATAGAGGACCCTAAACCCCATCATTCCATGCCTCTGTAAGGAAGGGGGAAGTGTGAGTGCCTGGGATATAACAGGGGATGGGAAGAATAGAAGCCAGGTCCCTAATGGGTGAAGCCACTCGCTGTTAGACCACAGCTGTGATGTGAGGATAGAGCCCAAGTATGAGGAGGACTAAGAGGCTGTGAGAAGAGCTAACATGTCTTTATTTTGGTAACAAGTTTCTCCCCTTTGGGAGAGACCCTTTCTGCTTGTTCAGGCTGAGAAAGGTCATTAATTAAAGCTCCTAAAAAGCTCCTAAAAAGTGCATTTGCCACTTTCCTAACATACTTACTTTGTCAACCTCTCAACAGTTCAGAAGGTGAAGGTAATTTTTTTTTTTTAATAGAAGTGAAAAATCACTTTAACTTTGAAATAAGGGGTAGGGGACCATGGGATCAATCCCCACAGTTTTGTTAAGACACCAGAGTTTGGAGGCAGGCATACTTGGATTTAAGACATGATGCCTGTGCCCACTAGGTGTGTGAGGCTAGGCACTTAGAAAGATGCCTTCTAACCCTCAGTATCCTCTTACTAAGATGAGGATAATAGCAGCAGCCATCTCATAAGGTTCTTGTGGGGATTAAATGTGATAATATCTAGAAATGATAGTTATATGTGACTTACGTATGCTGCTTGCATTCTGGGAGGGCAGATTTTGTGGCAGTTGGGCAAAAACTCAGTGAAAAAAGCTTTTATTTTTTTCCTATCTGGGAAGGCTTGGTCCTGAGCCCTTGAATGTCAATGTCAGAATAAAAGTAACTCAGTGGATGCTGGGGATTCCATTTTCCAAATTGGTTAAAAGTAAGGTGTAGAAATTTCCTTTCTGATATTTATACAAATGCAAAAGATAATTTCCTGGTCCAAGACCTCTTAAAATTATTTTACATTTTTGATCGCTTACTTTTTCACGTATTAAGCCATGTAAGAATCCATTCATTCATCTGTTCTTCCATCCTTCCATCCAACCATCCACCCACCCATCCCTCACCTATCCAAGACTCTTTGAAACAAGGTAAAAGAGGATTTGAAATGAAAAAGATAGAACTTAGGTTAGAGGTTAGTTCTATGTTTTAGCTTATTTTTTAATATTCTTTGGAAAGGCTAGGAGGCAGCTAGATTAGAGGTCAAAGAATGCTCTTTTGACTGATTTTGGCTTTTCTCCTTTAGGTGCAGGGAACTTCAGATTTAAGCAAGCTGTTGGTTATCCAAGCAGCTGCGCCTGACAAAAATGATGGCAATGCCAAGGTCATGGGTAAGGGGGTAGCTCTTTAGAGGTAGGCAAGCCACTGAGATAGAATTTTGATATGTGAGCTTCATTTTATTCTAAAAAAATGATTTGAGGGCACTGTGTGTGTTTGTCATCTGTTTCCATTCTTGGGCCCACCCTGGCTGCCACACTGCTTCTGGGAGGTCACATTTCAGAGCCTTTCAGACACTGAAGTCCAGGTGGCTCTGACGCTCTCGTGTGTCTCCTTCCACAACCCTGTTGGGGGTAGCAGCTGCTCCCTTTACTCTGATCCTACAGGCTGGAGCCCCACAGTGGTGCTGGGGGACAGAGCAGGAGTTGGGGTGGGGGAATAGACTCACACAGCAGGCCCAGGTATGGGATCCGGTTTTCTCTCAATGACCAAAGGGAATATAGAATCGAACCCATGCTCATGGAACAGTCCAAGCCATGGTCACAACCAAAACTCAAATGACTTGCTTTGAGGTGACTTTGATAGTCACTACATAATTATTGTCACTAAGTGCATATGAGTGCCCATTTGCTTATATCATGGTGCTAAGCATACTGTAAAGAAGACTTTCCAGGAAGGCCTTGCTGTAGGGAAAATGTGTTCAAGATCTTTCATTCAGTGCTTAGCATCCTGCCTTACCAAGCCCAGGGTCACCATTTCCCCAGCTACTTCAGCTTGAAAACACAACTATCCTCGATTTGCTTCTCTAATTTAGCCTTCACGGTGTCTTTAGGTCTGCCACTCTGCTGCTTTCACAGCACTCCTGGGGCACAGGAGTATATGGCAAGGCTGGGAGCTCAGGGTCTAGTGTTAACCCTCATAAGGTACCCCGAGGGCTATTGAGTTGGTGAAGTTTTTGGAGTGAGGGAAATATATTATCTGCATTCCCCAATGTCTCTGGGATGAAAGTCACAAGTGGCAGTCCCATGGATTTGATTCAGCCAGTACACTGTATTTGGCTTACATCTGTGTTTTCTTTTAAAATTGTCATGTATAAAAATCCAGAAATTTCACATTTAAAAAAATACAAATTTTGAGCTTTTCTTAAAAAAAAATTGGGAAGTCTTTGAACACTCAGTCCTTTTATCTATGTGTGGCAACAACCAGATAGAGCTGAGCACTGCTGGCTCCTACACAGGAAGCAGATGCTCTGTGGTCTGCCACAGTTCACACCCTCCCTCTTGTGTTATATCCAAACCACTTGGTCTGTGTGACCTGCCTGTCCTCATTTGGATTTGCCAGCCCTTGTATTGGACTTTTGGAAGCCTAGTTCACAAATCTCCTTGAGGGAAGAATGTAAAAAGCCCATTTGAATGGGGAGACTTACAGGAAGGAAGTAAACTGAGATTTCAGAATATCCTCTTGCTACCAATACTGTGAAATTCCTAATGTAATTTTTCTCTTTCATGCATTTATTTGGACTGGCTCAGGCAACACGGGTCTTGGAATGACTAAGAGAGTCTACCAGTGGAAGAAAAAAGATGAGGTAATTAACTTGACACTTTGGATTTTTCTTATTGTGACTATTAAACTACACAGTGAAAATAAATTGTGAAGTCAAGTAGCAACATGTAGGTGGCGAGAAAAGAAACTCTTAGTGGCAATGCTTTAATATGGGAAAATTGGGATTAGAGTTCACCTGAATTACTTAACAGTTAAAATTATAGAATATGTTTGGAAATCATAATTTTGCCATGATTCCCTCTCCCAATTTCCCCCCTCCTAATTCCCTTCCCTGGTATTTATTTAAAAAAATTAATTTTGGCTGCACTGGGTCTTCATTGCTATCCGTGGGCTTTCTCGAGTTCTGGCAAGCAGGGACTACTGTCATTGTGGTGTGTGGCTTCTCTTGTTGCAGAGCATAGGCCCTGAGCATGGAGGCTTCAATAGTTGCAGCTCCTAGGCTCTAGAACGCAGGCCCAAGCAGTTGTGGCACACAGGCTTAGTTGTCCCTTGGCATGTGGAATCTTCCCAAACCCAGGGATCATTGGCAGGCAAATTCTTAACCACTGGACCACCAGGGAAGTCCTACCCTGATATTTAGTTCAAAGGTAGGGATCTCTGGGATCAGAGGTGGGGAGGCCTGTCCATCATGCATACAGTGAGACACTAGCATTTAATTATGGATGTTTCTCTTTGGAGTGTGTGTTCCCATGGATCTGTAGGTCTCTGGTGTGGGTGTGTAGAGCACAGGTTGATCATGGGCATTTTCCTAGGGTTTCAATTTTATTTGACAATCTTTCAAAGGGAGACATTAACTCATTTTACTATTAGGTTATTTTAAATGTTTTATATTAAAATAAACATACTATGGAGTAGGATGACAAATTTGCATGAATTTAAGATAAAACAGGCCTCAAAATATTTTATTAGGGAGAGTCCCTTAGGTGTTGCCCTGATGACATTTTTTTCTAGTTTCCTCATCAATCAGAACTAATTTAGAAAAGACTGAGAAGTGCTAGAAACTGTGCCTAGAGTTAGGGAGGGAGAGGGCTGGTCACACTGGGCAAGGACAATATGGAGGCAAGTCTGGTGGGGAGCAGGGTAGCCTGCAAAGCTTGTTACTCAAGGGATCTCTGTGAGGGCCCCTCACTTGGGCCAGAGCCCACTGCTGAGTGGAGTGGATTGGAGAAGACAGCTATGACAGAGCAACAGGATGGTGGGCAAACGCAGGAGGGGGCCATGTAGCAGCAACAGTGGTGCCAAGAATGGGCTTTAGGAGCCTTCAGCACCCTCCCTCCCTCAGTTGCCAAGTCACTCCAAAAAACATGTCTTCTATGAAAAAATGATGTGCTGTGGAAATGCAGCTTCATAAGTCCCTTGACCATCACACCCCCAACCAGATCACCACCCTAAGAAACTTGTAATAGAAATTCTGGGCCTATGACTATCATTTATGACAATCAGGGTGGTCTGCAGTGTGTCTGTTGGGGAAAAGGAAAGTTGCATTGACCAAACTGATGGTTATTGGTTCCTCTAAACAAAGCAATTGAATTCCTTGTAAGCAGTCTTCCTAGGTCATCCTCTCGTCTTTCTTAAAGGGATCTGTTTCACAAATGTGACACCTCATTAGGGGTCTAGCAATTTGGCTTGTCGCTTGCCACTGTCTCTTCCAGGTCCCCTTATTTAAAAAATTCTCATTACAATTTAGGAGAAAAGTTTCCAGTTTACCTTGCAATCAGTCACAAAGTTAACAGGAATTCAATTCTCCTCATATCTTTCTTTAAGTGAACTTTGATACACTACTCTAACTAAGTGAATGTATCTCTTTACAAGATAATGCTTGTTGGGATAGAGATGCACTGGTACTTATTCAAAGTCTTTAATATGTAAGCTCTTCTAAAGGGAGTATTCCAGATAATTAAATGGAAACTTTTCAGTAGGTTTTCCGATTGCACTTACTGTTTTTCTTTTTTTCTGAAATGCTCATAGTCTCATATTTTACTTTTGACTTTCTTTTGTAGTTGGAAACTGGATCCCATTTTAGAAAAGGACTTTAATGGCACTTACGTGATACATGGAGTCAGTTTAGAGACCGAGCTAATATCCTGACTCAAGTGCTGAAACATTACCTGGCAAAGAGTTTACTCACAAGCTGCTAAAGCAATTTACCTCTGCATTTATTTTACAGTTTTGATGGACTGCTGCAAAAGCTCTAATTTTAAGTAGTTGCATTTATACTTGAGATGTTCAAAATCTTTCAGATAACTTAAACTTACAGTTTAGCAAATGAAATCCTGCATCCAGCTGAGAGCAACCTATGATAGAGTAGAAGTTATCAAAAGCATTGTACAGTTAACCCACTACTATCTAAAGCATAAGAACTATAATTTTGATTTGTGTTATTGCTACAACTAGTGCCTCCCTAACATTTTACAGAGTAAAATCTAGTAAATCCTCAATCTAGTAAATACTGAAAAATGGAACCACGTTCCATAATCTGTTATTAAAAGCAGTTTAGGAGAAATTAACAATCTTACATTGCATAGTACTATTTAATATCACTTTTCATTTTACTTAAAAAAGTCAAATAAAATTGAATTTTATGATGATTGTTTAACATTTAGGATCCATTATTCCTTTTCATTTCAACAAGATTTTAAAAGAATACACAATTCGCTACTCCAGGGAAAACCATAATAGAAGAAAGAAGAAAACACAAGAGAAAAAGTCAAGGCCCTCCAGATACCTAGAACAGGGCAGCATTTCTCAGGGTGGCTCGTGGAGCACTTACGTGTCAACAAACATTAGGCGCAGCCACACCTAACAGCAGTCATGCAGCCAGGACTGTCTGGCTGTCTAAGGAAGTTACCACAGACCCGGTTTCCTTTCAGATTCCCTGTCTTTCATCCTGGGCCTGTGACTTTTATCCTCAGGGTGGCAAAATGACATCTGTAACTCAGTCATCCCATTTGCTTTTCAGTGAGGCAAGGCACATTCAGGAAGAGACCCCACCACAGGCCAACACTGTCACATGACCCCACCCACCTATCATCTTAGGATGAATTTTAACTGGCACCTCAACTTGCCACCCTTAATACAATCTGGGTATTTTTCATGAAGAATAAGGGGAAATGGCTATGGTGAACTGCAGTGTCTGCTGTATACTGCATCACTATCACCTGGGTTGTGGCAGATGAAGAACTTCTGGCCACTTGTGGAACCCATGTCTGGGGGAAGGGCCCTGGCTTGCTTATTTTAACACACTCCTCATGTGGTTTAATGCATATTGAAGCTTGAGTTCCACAAGATAGGGGATAAAGAAGTAGCAAAAAAATAGATGTCTGCTCTACAATCTTATGAGGCACATTATCATGTTATTTGAAACAACTAGAGGACACTTAATTCTATGTGTATCAGTTAGGATGCTTTTGTCCTCAGGTACCAGAAAACCCAACTCAAAAATGCTTAAACACTAAGGTGATTTATTTTTGTTACTTAAAGAGATTTTACTTAGTTTTGGCTGTGCTGAGTCTTCATTGCTGCGCAGGCTTTTCCCTAGTTGCGGAAAATGGGGACTACTCTCTAGTTGCAGTGTGTGGGCTTCTCATTGTGGTGGTTTCTGTTTTGGAGCACAGGCTTCAGTTGTTGCGGCAACAACTGGGGTCAGTAGTTGCAGCTCCTGGGCTCTGGAGCACAGGCTCAATAGTTGTGGCACAGGGGCTTAGTTGCTCTGTGGCATGTGGGATCTTCCCGAATCAGGGATCAAGCGCATGTCTTCCACACTGGCAGACAAGATTGTTTACCACTGAGCCACCAAGGAAATCTGGCAATTTATTATTTTATGTTATAGTAGTCCAGAGGTAGGACGGGTTCACACTTGTTAGACTCAGTGAAGATCATGAAAGGTCAGATGTTTTCCTTTCTCTCAACTTGGCTGTTGACCTTTACAGCCTCATTCTATGGCTGGATCCCTGCTCCCAGGTTGTAAGTTAGCTGCAGCAGCAATCAGTGTATGTTTTTTTTGATATTCAGTGTGAGAGAAAAATGGCTTCTAGTTGCTCTTGAGAAAGAATTCTTGTAGAAACTCATGATACGCTATTTGTATCTCAGTGCCCATTGGTGAACCAATCACTGACAAAGTGGCAATGCCTTTTTATCTAGTTAATGCATCCTTTAAGTTTGAATCAAAGTTGTATTTCCTCAATTTGCATTGCCCAAAGCAGTGGAGGTCAAATCGAGTAAATCACTGTGCCAGTTCACTGCATCCAAGTGGCATCTTGATATGCCCCTTTAGACCCAGCCATTCTAGCTCCTTACCCCTTCCTGAGCCTCTCAGTGAGGATTCTTACCCTCAGGGGAATGGCTGGAGGTAGGTCAGACTTTTGGCAAGACCACCCAGGAACCTCAAGTCACTCTGTGAATCTCAGATGGCTATCTCTTCTAGCCAAAGCATTTGCTGATTCTTTGAGAAGGCACCCAGTAGACTGCCTCTTAAATTCTTAAGCTTCTCTCATAGCCACAACAGCCATATAATTCATTTTCACTTAGTAAATTATTGGACTTATTAAATCTATTCTCCCTATGAAATTGAGAGCAACAGTTCTGGAAAGGGGAATTCTCCTTCCCATGCCATCCCAGTTAAAAAAAAAAAAAAAGACTTAGAATCACTGCTACCCCCTCAACATACATTCATTATGTAACATTTTACATTTGGAGAATACTCTCACACTCCCATGGCCTCATGGCTGCTTTGTGATAGAACCATAAGTTAATTTGTGGGTACATGACCTCCCTTTTCCCTGAGTTTTTCAGCATTCTTATATGGACATAATCTATGTGGGTAGGGTAGATATAGCTAAACGAAACATCAAAGTTTCGATGCCTGAGTGATAAGAGGGGCAATGTATTTATTGGGGGACTAATTGATGAATTTGACTTTGAATTTATAAACTTAATGGCCAATGTCCCATCAATCAGTAAAGGTGTGTGAATAATTAATGTTGGAGATTTAGACTTAAGCCAGACTCTCTCTGAGAGGCAGGACTGAAGGTGAATAGCCAAGGGAAGAGAGCAGTGAGGAACCTAATAGGGAGGTGACAAGATTTGAGGAGCCAGGAGTTACTCAGGAGAGATGTGCTAAAAAGCACCAGATAGTCTTGGTTCTTTAAGTACAAAACACAGTGACTTGGAGAAGAGGTGACAGCAAGATGCCAGCCCAGTTAAATCTCTCTCAGACCAGCATTCCCAAGGATATGACTTGGAATTTTCACCTTCCTTCTCAACCTTCTTAGCATCACCCAAATTTTACATGTGGTAAAATTAAGGAAATGAAAAATTAATGACTTCTCTAAAATAGCACCAGGGATCAGATTTTATGTTATTCTACTCAATAAAAGTATAGAGGGCTATATGCAAGAGATTATACCAGGTATGGGACCCTTCTTTCTAAACCTAGGACAGTATAGTAAGTCTGAGAGACTCTTGAGTTAGGAATCCTTTGTACTCTTTCCAGAAAAGCAAAAGATGTCCCATCACCCTCAAGACTGGTATACTTAAATCCAGCACCCCTGTTAAGGTATTAGGTTAGAGGAGCTCTTTGTTGCAGGGGTCAGAGATTCCACAGGGCCCAGTTAAGTAATACGAAGGTGCAAAGTAGGCCAGGAGATGTGGCAGGATCACATTTTCATCAGCAGCTCCTCCGTTTTCATTACATGAACTTTTATACACCTGTCTTTGGAGAGAGGCATCAGTGTCAGTCCTAGCAAGGAGACGTCTTGCCCTCAGGACGTGAGTCAGAACTAGTACTTCAAAATGTGACAACAGAATTCTCTGATCACGTTTTTGACAAAGGATTTATTTGCTGATCCCTAAGAAGCAACATTCAGAAAAACAGCTCCCTCCTCCACTGCAAGAATAGATAACAAAACATTTTCAGTCATTCTCTTCCCTCTTCGCACGGTGGGCCCTTTCACATGCATATCATCGTGGAACAAACTGACATCCAGAAATTCTCCAAAAGGCACCTGGCACTGCCGTGTTGCTCGTGCCTTCTGCTGCACCTCTCTGGCAGGCAAGTGGGGCCTTTTCTGTAGCTTCTCGCTTTCAATAGCAATTTATTGAAAAATTTTCTTGATAGCAAAATATTTAAAGATTCTCTCCCCAGGCTCATCTTTCATTTATCTACTAGAAAAGTACTGAATGGAAAAGGTGTTTTCTCCCAGTTGTGATCAAAACATGGAATACTGAAGAACTTCCAGGTTACTCTAAGTTCTTAGGTTATACACGTAGATACGTACAGAGGAAGTTGAACCCCAAGTTCTATTCCCTCCCAAAATGGGTAACAGAAGATTTGATTAGCACAGAAAAAAAAAAAAAAACCAAACCAAACCAAACCTGATAGTCATTTTTTTGGCTTGGCCAAAACGTTCGTTCAGGTTTTAAAAAGCCAAATGAACATTTTGGTCAACACAGTATGATGGAGCAAAGCAGGCTTTTTCAACCATAAACTGATACCACCTCTTGGTCATAAACCCTGCAGAGATCCAAGATAAGTCTCAAATTTCGAAGAAAGTCAGCAGAGAGTGTGAAGATATATGAACAGAGGAGAAAGCTGCTGAAGGCACAAAGGATCCCAAGGAATTTTTAGTGCTGTTTTCATTTAATAAGCCAGTAGTATAGCAACCTAAAGACCTTGGCTGTGATCACACCAGAATGTTTTTAATGGACTGCTGCGGGGAAACAGGATGGACAGCTGGCATCCTCTGGCTCATGGTGCTAAGTGGGCAGCTCCAGAACCAACTCCGTGGCGAGCCTATGGCTGGGGTGTGTAGCGAAGGTATTTCTTGCCAGATGGGAGCTCTTTGGTGAAGACTCCTTTAGGGAAAAGTTTTTTTGCTTCCTCTTCAGGGATGGTTGGAAGGACCATCACGCTGTCCCCATTCTATTGAAAAGACATTGAGAATGGTGAAGTTCAATCTTTCATGATGAGAATAATCAAGTCTCCTTTGCTTTGCTCTTTCCCCCTGAGGAATTTTGCTTTCACAAATCGATCTTTGACACTTTTGGGAAGAGAAGTATTTCCCCACTTTAACAAGAAATAGTCCTGCTTTAAGCCCAATAATGGTTTGCTACTGCATTTTAAAATTTATTCTAAATAAGTCCTTTGCACTACCCCGTGTGACTGAACCCAGCCTTCCTCTTTCACCCTTGGTCCCTACCTTCACTTCCTGCTGCTGCTTTTCCAGGCACATTGGCTCTCCTGTTCCTTGAACGTGCCAAGCTCCCTTTTAGGAAAACTCCTTAGCTGTTCCTTTAAGCCTGCAGTGCTCTTTCCTCCTAAAGTTGCATGACTTGGTCTCTCGCTTTCTTTATGTCCTCCCCAAAGGTCTCTTCAGAGAAGAGCCTTCCTTCCTTGACAGCCAAATATAAAAGCAACCCCTCCCCACTCTGCTCCCCTTCTCCCCACCTTTGCATGATTACTCTCTGTCATACACTGTCACCTAAGATACTGTAAACTTTACTGTTGGTCTCTACCCACTGGAATGTAAGTTTTGTGAGGGCAGGGACTTTACACTGACTGTCCACTGCTAAATCCCAGTGCCCACTGTCTCGGCTCAGTAAACATAGGTTCAGTGAATGGACACAGAATTTCAATGGTTTGCCAGTCAGAAGAAAGAAAATAACAAGACCAGGTATTCAGGTTAGCGGATTAAAAAATGTAGCGATGTTAAGAAACTCTTGTGATATTATCCATGTCCTACATATTGCTGGAATAATAGAGATTAAAAATTCACAAACAGGTTTCAGAGAATTCTACATGGGTTTAAAAGACCAGAGCTTAAGAGAAATGTTTCAAGACATTAATATACCAAATAGTTTTATACCCATGACTTAAGTGGTTAAACTAAGTTTTGCTATAAATATTTTACCATCAGGGAAGAGTTCAAGTTTTTTGTTTTTTTTTAATCCTTTTATTTAGGAAAAGGAATCATTCTAACCAATTAATCTGTCCAAATAGCCTAAAAGTTAGAAATATAGGGAGTTTGTATTTTGTATAAAAGGTGTTAAAGACACTGAAAAATGGCCTCTCAGTAAATCTTAAACTCAGCCAGGAGGAGAAATCCTCCCAGTATATTTGCATGCCAGAAACAGAGCCCTAGATAACACCCTAAAGGGAGCCATTCAGATGGCGCCATAGGCCTTCTAGGCAAGTTGGGTTTCTGCCCTTTTAGCATCTTTACCTTCCAGTCAACCGGGGTGGCCACCCTCTTTTCTGCCGTCAGCTGGAGAGAGATAATTACTCTGAGAATCTCATCAAAGTTCCTGCCAGTGGTAGCTGGGTAGAGGATGGACAGTTTCAGTTTCTTATCAGGACCAAAAATAAACACCTGCAAAGTACACAGACACATAAACAGGAAGAACTCTCTGAGTGTTTTTGATATTAAAGCCTCTTATAAGGCTCTTTAGTCATTAAAAATGTTCAAGGGTATAACAAAACAAAATAACAAAAGCCCCCAAGTATCTAGAAAGACACGCCAAACAAACTGGGTAGTTGGAATAGTTATGATTTTCTTCTCTATGTTATATTTCTAAACTTGAAGGGAATTTTATTTGGTTTTGGCTGTCTCAGTAAGAAAAACTGACTTGTGAACTGAATCCAGAAAAGGCCTCAGGAAGGTACTATGTTAACTATGGAAAATGATCATAAAAATAATACTAATGGGAGTTGATGGTGTTGTTTACTAGCTAAGTTATGTCCAACTCTTTTGTGACCTATGGACTGTAGCCTGCCAGGCTCCTCTGTCCATGGGATTTCCCAGGCAAGAATACTGGAGTGGGTTGCCATTTCCTACTCCAGGGGATCTTCCCAACCCAGGGATCAAACCCACATCTCCTGCTTTGGCAGGCAGATTCTTTACCACTGAGCCACTTGGGAAGCCCCATGGGAGTTGACACCGGTCCTCAAAATTTTGTACATTTTTGCAGATGTGGGAATAAGTTTGTTCTCTGGTGGATAAGGACAGAACAAATAAGAATTCAAAACAAGAGATGCCTTATGAAGAAGACTATGACCCACTGTGGAGAAGGAAATGGCAATCCACTCCAGCACTCTTGCCTGGAAAATTCCATGGATGGAGGAGCCTGATAGGCTACAGTCCATGGGGTTGCTCAGTCGGACACGACTGAGCGACTTCACTTCACTTATGACCCACTGCTTTAAAGAGAGGGCTGTCAGGAGAACTATAGCAGAAGATTTCACAATTCTAGATGACATGTTAGGATAACTATTTTTATGTAGATTTTCAAAAGCTGTGAATTAAGCAGTTTATTAATAAGTTAGCTGAAAAATTTTACTTTGTACCAGCATTTAGATAAAAAGTGAATGTGCCAGCACACACTTATTTCCTAACTGGAGATATTCACCCATTTACTTTAGTTGTCCCAAGCATTTACTCGGATAGATGTTGCCTGGTCAGATTATCTAGTAGTACACAACTCACCACACGAGCAGTCACAGGCATGCCCTTTTCGTCTTTCTCTGCTGGGTCCAGCATGCCCAACTGGATGGCAAGGTCCCGATTCTTATCATCAATGATGGGAAAAGGTAACTTTTCCGTGGGCTCTTCACCATTGTAAGCGTTGATATCCTGAAATGCAGAAAGGGAAAAAGGGAAGTGTAAAGCAGGCATATCCTCTAAATGCAATCAGTTAACACACATCATTTTGTAAGACAGGGAAGAGAGGACCATAATCATAATAATTTCTCTACACAATTTTAATAAGAAAATTAATAAATGAACACTCCTTATCCCAACTGTTCACTGACAGAAATAACAGTAGGGTATAGTACTTAGGTTATAATCTAGAGCCTTTTCATGCCCAAGGCTCTTCAAATTCAGCATGTTTTTATTGCTTTGAGAAAGCAGCATTAAACTCTCTAAAAGTGGAATAATACAGAGTTAAGACGTCAATCCCAGGTACCTCTGGGTACCCAAACACCATCAGTGACAATCAGTTCACATCCAGAAATTATGTCACAGGCAAAGATAATTCCATAGATATGGTACTGATCTGAATCCTGACTCAGACATTAAGCTACTGAAACAAAGATATTAAGAAATGAGAAGAAACACAAAGCTTAGAGCAAAAAGAATAGAGAGTTGAATATTCACTTCAGGAACAAGTCAAAGGTAAATCTCTTACAGGTAAAAAGGCAGATGTGAATTTACACTAGGGTGAAATCCACATAAAAAGCAAAGCATTCCAAGTCTGAATTGAGGGACAATGTACTTGCTTCTGCTCTCTATGCCTTCCTCTCCTAGTGAAAAAACTTTATTCATTTTTCCATCCTGGGAAGTTCTGAGGGAAAAGAAAAAAATCTAGCTTTTTTATTTGATCTGGCATTGAAATTGCACTTGAGGTGGGCTAAGCATTATGGTAAGTACATATGGGATAAGTTCCTGCCTCCAAGGGAACTTCTAATTTGGTTAGATGATTTCCATAAGAAGTAGCAACAAATGCAAGATGTTAATATGCAAAAGGCAGAAGCTGAAGTACACCAGCCTCCCCATGTGTAAGACTGCTGAGCTAGGAAAGGGTTTAAGGATGGGGTATGACTTTGACTTGGGCCTTGAAGGATGGATACGATTTTCACAAGGCAAAGGAAGGCATTACAGAGAGAGGGAGCAATATTAATGAAACATGTAGGCAAATCTGAGCATAAACTATTGACTGGAGAATGAGGAGTTTATCTGGGTAGAGTTTTAGGAAGTAAGGAAAAGAGTTAATGCTGGAATAAGGTCTATGTATTCTGTGGCGCCTTGAAAGTAAAACAAGAGTTGGTAGCATAGCAGATTAAGACCCTCTGTGGATTTCGCCACAGAGACGCCACAGGATAAATGTAGCATTCATGAACTTTGAAATGGATAACAAATTGTACCATGTTTCTTAATTCTATTAGCTTAACTTTCTTCCTTCTGTCACTAGCAGTCTATCATGTCACCACCACTAAAATAACAACGGATATGGTTTCATGCTACAGGCACCTTGAGGTTTCCTACATAACCAGGTGTAAAGTTGGGACTTGTTTCCTCTTTAATGTGATCACAATTCTCAAAATTCTAAGGCACAAGCTCACCAGGAAACATGAACCTGGGTGTGTGCCTATACTTTAAAGAGTATTATATAACTGGCTATAAACTGTTCCTTCTGCCACTTGTAGTCTCAATAATTGCTATGCAGTAACTTTCAACCCTGCTATTTGCATGACAGGCATTACATTACACCCATGAAAAGCAAAGAACCATATGCTTTGGCTTTATTCTATCCTTCAGTTCAGTTCAGTTTAGTCGCTCAGTCGTGTCCGACTCTTTGCGACCCCATGAATCGCAGCACGCCAGGCCTCCCTGTCCATCACCAACTCCAGGAGTTCACTCAGACTCACGTCCATCGAGTCTGTGATGCCATCCAGCCATCTCATCCTGGGTCATCCCCTTCTCCTCCTGCCCCCAATCCCTCCAAGCATCAGAGTCTTTTCCAATGAGTCAAGTCTTCCCATGAGGTGTCCAAAGTACTGGAGCTTCAGCTTTAGCATCATTCCTTCCAAAGAAATCCCAGGGTGGATCTCCTTCAGAATGGACTGGTTGGATCTCCTTGCAGTCCAAGGGACTCTCAAGAGTCTTCTCCAACACCACAGTTCAAACGCATCAATTCTTCGGCGCTCAGCCTTCTTCACAGTCCAACTCTCACATCCATACATGACCACAGGAAAAACCATAGCCTTGACTAGACGGACCTTAGTTGGCAAAGTAATGGCTCTGCTTTTGAATATACTACCTAGGTTGGTCATAACTTTTCTTCCAAGGAGTAAGCGTCTTTTAATTTCATGGCTGCAGTCACAATCTGCAGTGATTTTGGAGCCCCCCAAAATAAAGTCTGATACTGTTTCTACTGTTTCCCCATCTATTTCCCATGAAGTGATGGGACCAGATGCCATGATCTTCGTTTTCTGAATGTTATTCTATCCTAAATCAAGCTAATTCCTACCCTCTATCATTTAGTATCAAAGAAAGTATCACCTTCACCTCAAACCAAGCTACTCTATAAAATTTATAACATGATCTGTAACCTCAAAGCTTCTGCCAACAGGTAATACCTTGCTCCATGCAAGATGGTCTTCCACACTGTCTATGGAAAGAGCAATCATCTTAACATTTCTCTTGGCAAATTCTGGTGCCAGCTTTGCTGCTCTGCCGAGCTCCGTGGTACACACTGGGGTAAAGTCCCGAGGGTGGGAGAAGAGAATGCCCCATCTGAATAAGGAAAAGAAGGTCACAAGTCAATGAAGAGATGATCACCAACATCACGTACAGTGAAAAATCACAAATCCTAGATCAGAAATGGCTTTCTTTTTAAAATGAATGCTTATGAAGACAACTGGGGCTTCCCAGGTGGTGCTAGTGGTAAAGAACCCGCCTGCCAAAGCAAGAGATGTAAGAGATGTGGGTTCTATCCCTGGGTCAGGAAGATCTCCTGGAGGAGGGCATGGGAACCCACTCCAGTTGGGATACGGCTGAAGTGACTTAGCATGCATGCATGAAGACAATCACTTTTAAACTTTTCTGTTGAGGAGTGCTTTTAAATTATCTCCAGAAAAACCTGTTTCATGCCCACTTCAATCAAATAGATGAAATTCAATATGGTAAATATTTAAAAAGACTGTCAGGGTATTGCCTACTTTAGTAACTCCAGAGCTACCCTGAGTCCTTTTCAGCTAAAACAGTCTGTGCTATTCAAACTAAATACTTACTGAAATAGCTTCCCCCTTCTTTTACACTTTCTACATTTTTTTCTAAGCACAGATATGCTGACATTCACCTCCAATAATGGATGAGCCAGTATGCCTGAATCTAGACCAATGCCTGACTTAAATAATAAATACATTATGTAACCTGAAATAAATAGGCTTCTAACCTCTATTTATATGTAAAGTTAAAGCTGACACTTGGCTTCTTTTACGTGAACAGATATAAAAACTTTTGGAAAACTAGTTTACTGATCTAACTTGCTAAACAGGACACCCAATATTTGTACCCTGACAAAACAACAGCATTTTAAGAGTTTCACCTATCTCTTCACGTGCAGTTTCTTCTTCCTTTAGACCAGGTGGGTAGAAAAAATACAGCCTTCAATGTTGATTTCTACAACTACAGATTCTTAGGGAAATAGTATTATCTAAATCATCATTGCCTACGATTAAACTTGTATGAATTTTAAGCACATTTCAAGTTAAGTCACAAAGAATCTTTGGAGTACTGTCCTTTTGGGCAGCAGAAACTATTCTTTCAACTGAAAATCTAACACTCAGTTTCCACATTCTAGTCGACTTAACAACATTAAAGCAGGACCTTAAACTAGTAGATTACTCATGGTAGCCTAGACGCCACGCTGACCTCCTTGAAGTTTGCCAAATTTCCTGAAGCACAAAGAAGAAAGCAGAGACAGGGTACCTAATTCCCACCTACATCTGCCACTCAGCTCCCAAGGTTTCAGGAAAGGAAAAGACCTTCTTATAAAAAGGATGGGTGGCCCTGTGACAAGACTGGGAAGAGAAAGGTAATATTTTTAAGATTGTGGGAGGGTGTGGTATGTTTTTTTATATACATAAAGGGCAATAAGAGATTTATTTAAGATGTTTAAAAATAATTAATCTAGTTATGAGTACAATCTAGGCCTTACAGTCCATGGTGAAGGATCTATTTAAGGGTCAGATGAGACTTAAGGAAGAAGTTGAGAAAAAAATGAACAGGGCAGTTCCTCTTGTATTGTTAAAGAGGTGATTAGTTAGAAAAATCAGGCCTTCTCTTTGCACTGTGAGTCAAGAGACTGTTTTGCTGAATCATGTTAAGAAAACTTGTCTGAAGCCACTTCACATCCTCCCCTTCAGAAGCCACACTCTAGTTTGCTCCTGGCGAGGAACAGGATAACCCCTGAGAATGTCTTACTGTGGCCTGTTCCCCTCTAAGTCTCCCAACTGCTGCTCTTCAGAGGAATACAATTACAGTATCCCCTTTCCTTCCTTCCTTCATTTTCAAAAAAGACAAAAAGGTTTCCTCCTTTAAGGGAGATGGTCCCAACTCACTAACCCCCTGGAAAAACCCAAGGAAAACCCACGTTTTGTTTGGTGAAGATGTAGTGAAGAGCTGCTTCTGTCACATATACATGGTAATTGGGCTCAATAAACTCATTAAATAAGCTCCCAAACCCCTTGGCTGTTTCCAGTTGTCCAGGGGAAGGGTAGGTACCTGTAATGTTTGAAATTGTAATTTTTTTCTCCAAAACACATCTGAGTACAAATTGACAGTCTGAACTGAAATCACATGAAGAGTGGAGTTGGGAAAAATTATATTTGCCACAATCCATTTATTATAGTGTTATAAAAGGCTCAAACTTATTTTTGGGGTAAGGCAGGAAATAGTACTCTCCCATACTTGACCCAAGGCAGACTTGTGTATTATTTGTTTATAGATGCAGTTTTCTCTCTCATCTTCCTACTGCTAATTCCCTGAGAAGGTACCACTTTTAATCAGATCAACAAAAAATCCAAACAAGTAGGGTTAGCTTAAATGGTGACATCATTTTTAACTATTGCTACAATAAATATGCTTCATAATAATATTTAGCTTTAATCTATACAAGCTAAGAGCTTTGGCAAGCTTTTGTTTTATGTGGGTAGGGGCTGGGAAGAAACATTCTCTGAAGATCCCATGGAGTTTTGGAGAAATACTAATACCTAGATACTTGAGTATTAGACCAGACATGGTCTGTATTTCTTAAGTCTTTGCCTGCTTTTAAGGTCTGAGTGTTCCATTTCTCATCCTTTTTCTAGCCTAGTCCTTTCAAAGAACTTAGCTTTTCCCTTAATCAGTGGTTGGAAAAAAATCCCCAGTGGCTCAGATGGTAAAGAATCCACCTGCAATGTGGGAGACCCGGGTTTGATCCCTGGGTTGGGAAGATCTCCTGGAGGAGGGAATGGATACCCACTTCAGTATTCTTGCCTAGAGAATCCCATGGATTCTCCCTGGCAGGCTAAAATCCATGGGGTCACAAAAAGTAGGCAAAACTGAGCAACTGACACACTTCGAAGAGGTTGGTTAGGCCTAAGAATCTCTCCCAGGTGCTCTGCAGAGGTTTGGCCTATCATTAATTCATCTCATCAAGTTCACCCTCTGTAATATATACACTTGATCACTGTTTATAAAAGGGATACAAAGCAAGAAGGAATTGTAAAACCTTAGACCACTGTGTGTGTGGGGGGTGGGGGGGGCGGGGGGGGCAGGCACTTGAACCCCAGAACCACAATGTAACTAGGCCCAGCTGGGATGTTTCATATTAAATCTAATCAACTTGACGTTTGCTGATTCAGAAGCTGTAAAACCACAGTTCCACCAATATACTCCTAGTCATAATAGTATGATTGCCAAGCTAGATCACGGGTCACCAGTTTGGCAAGACTGCCTGCGGCTGGGAGCAAGGCGGAGGGGGGAGGGGCACTAAGAGGCACTCTGCTGTGAAACAAAAGGGGCCTCAAAGTGGAAGGTGTTGGTGTTCATGACCTACCCATAGTTACTGCTAACTGAACAACCTCAGAAAGCCCTTCCCTCAGGGTGCTGCAAGTTCTGGAATAAAGGACACACCCGCACACGGAGTGTTCTGGGTTCCTCCCAAAGCGGCTATCAAATCAAATTCTAGCAGCTGGGGGAGGCTCTGGACAAAAAGTCTTTCAGCCACCAATTTGGCAGCTGGTGGTTTAATTTTTTGTGTGTGCTGAGAAGCCTGCAAATACCACTGCAGCAAGCAGAACCCTCAGATAACACGCTGGGTCCTTCCTAAACCTTCAGCCAGCAGCAGTGCCCTTTGACTGGCCTTGGCTACCCACCTTCCCCCGGGAATGAACTGCAGAACGGAGGGAGGGAGGGAGGGAGGTACGACCCTGGGCACGAGTCCCGGGAACTGACCACCGATGCTGCCCGGCCCCTGCCCGCTCCAGGCCTCGGCTGGACCATGCTGCTCACACAGTTCACCCAACAGAAGTAAATGGACTTAAACTCTCCTCCGTACCGGCCTCCCGTTCCTGAGATCCGCGGGAACCCAATTTTGTTCCCCCTCCCCCTTCCTCATCCGGGAGCCAGCCCAACCACGCGGGGGCCGAGAAGCGAGAGGCGATCAAGTGGCCGGTGCAGGGTGGGCCGGAGGGTCGCTGCCCCTCCGCAACGCCGCCGCGAAGAAGCGGCCCGACAACGAGACGCACGTGCAGGAACCGGTGCGGGGAGGAGACGGGCGACGAGCTGGGGGCCGAGCGGTGAGGAGGACCGAAGAGAGGAAAAAGGGAAGGCTCCCCTGAATTCGGCAGTAACCCGAGGCTAGGGCAGGGCGACGAGGTGGCCACTTACGAGTCTCCCAGATAGTCGTGGAAACGGATGCGGCCGATGGTAGTATTTGCCTCGAAGTTGGGAGCCTCGTCCCCGAGGAGGAGACCTCCGGGCATGGCGGCAGCAGTGACGCGAGGAGTAAGAAGCGGTGCAGCACCGACAGCCACTAGCCTGCTGGTTCTGGCGGTGTAGGTGCTGGGGGCGGAATAAATAGGGCTTCCAGGGGCGGGACCAAAGCCGAGTCCAGATAGGCGGGGTCGCGGAGGGAGCTATGGGCGGGGCCTGGAAGCGGGGCCAGGTCGTTTGCAGGGTGGGTGGGGCCGCGTCTGGCGTCTGGCAGCGGCGGCGACCAGGCCGAGAGTCTGGAACTGGCGGGAATCTGAGGCAGGGCTCGGGGCGGACTGTCCTGGGCCCGGTCCAGCACCCCGCCAGGCCTCTGCCCTGCCGGGAGCCTGTGGACACTGTCGCGCCTTCCACGTGACAGGGGACTCAATGACGTTGCCCTTTGGAGGCTTGGAGGTGCGTTCTGGTCTTTGGAGGTAAAGGAAGAGGAACGCAATAGGAAGGGGCGCCGCTAGGCGGACAACCGCCCTACGGAGCCGCCAGAATCCGCGGAGACCCTCCTGCTCCTTTCCTCATGGCCGACTGCAGGCCGAAGGGGTCCAGAGACCCCTGCACTCCCGGCTCTGTTAGCGTGAGCGTCTGGAATCCTGACCACCCTAGCCAGCCTGGCCATCCTGATTTCTGTAATCAGAGGATGTGGCAAGACGTAGGCATGGGGGCCACCTTACGTCAGAGGAAGTGGCTTTCTTGTTGCCGCAAAAAAATTCCAGCAACCATGTCAGTACGTGCTTGGGGGAATGTGATGAAACTTTTAGTTTTAGTCCACTCCCAGAATTCATTATGGACCATAAGATATTCAACACAATTATCCTGAAACTTAAGCATAAATATAAAAACCTACCGGAAAAGGCGATGGCGCCCCACTCCAGTACTCTTGCCTGGAAAATCCCATGGACGGAGGAGCCTGGTAGGCTGCAGTCCATGGGGTCGCGAAGAGTCGGAGACAACTGAGCGACTTCATTTTCATTTTTCACTTTCATGCATTGGAGAAGGAAATGGCAACCCAGTCCAGTGTTCTTGCCTGGAGAATCCCAGGGACGGGGGATCCTGGTGGGCTGCCCTCTCTGGGGTCACACAGAGTCGGACAAAACTGAAGTGACTTAGTAGTAGTAGTAGTATAAAAACCTACTTGTGATCTACAGTGTGCAAGTCAACATGGCCACCCAAAGAAATGGAAGTTTAGATTCATTTATTTAACTTTCTACCTGCCAAGCCCAAGTTAGGCAAGATGACTGTTCTCTTGGAGCTTTCATTATCGTGAGGGAGACATCATTAAATAGGAATATATTAGACAGTAGCATGTGCTGGAGGGTAACAGATGCTACTTGGACTGGATTGTTTGCTCAGGGAAAGCCTCCAGGATAGGGTAGATAAACTGTAAGTAGTTAACCTCTGCCATAGTGCACCAAGGGATAAGACCCTCAACTTCCAGGCCAGTAATACCAATTGTCAGGTGCATCTGTTTTCATAACTATCTTAGTAGTTTACATAGTAAGTGCTCTGGAAATGGTAGCTATTACTTGGATGATAGTAGTTTATGCAATAACCCTTGCTTTGCTAACTGTGTTCTATGTGCTATGCTAGGCCTGGTGATACAGAAGAGAGAGTCTTTCCTCTTAGAAGAAAAGCAGATATACTATACAGTTATGATAAAAACAGTAAATGCTGATAGGGGAGGGCAGGATGCCAAATTGTTAAGAGTTAAAAGGTAGGAAGGAAAAAGTGAAGGGTTTGGCAATGGCCATTTGGAAGAACAACAGTACATTATGATTGTGAACTCGTAAATGTTAGACCATATTTTATTGATAAATGTTTGTGACCTGTTAGACATAATGGGTGTGGAACTAGATTGCACAAAGTATTGGAGAACCATTTGGCCACCTTCCTGCAGCCACAACAGCAAAGTTTCTTGTCCATTTTCTGCTGGGAATGAAAGAGCAATGTATCTCTAGTTATAATAGTAGCGAGGCAAAAATTCTTACCCACTTTGGGCTTCCCTTGTGGCTCAGCTGGTAAAGAATCCACCTGCAATGCGGGAGACCTGGGTTGGGAACATACCTTGGAGAAGGGAAAGGCTACCCACTTCAGTATTCTGACCTGGAGAATTCCCTGGACTGTTTAGTCCATGGGGTTGCAAAGAGTCGGACACGACTGAGTGACTTTCACTTTCACTTTGGAGGAAATACTTAAAACTTGAAATTAATGTCAGAAAGGTGGGATGATGTTTTTAAAAGTAATTCTTATAAAGCTTTCTTGTTAAATTAGATTTTCTTTTCAGAAAAAAAAAATAGAGGGCTGGAGTACAAGAAACTCTTGATCAGGGCAGTGCTATCAAGCTGCTGTGTGGGTAGGGCTGATAATCTCTCCATTGCTCTTCTTTATCATGTTTAATGTGGTTACTCCTTCCTGTCATGTCTGCTGCAAGACATCTACAGTTTGGAAAGCAAGCAAGATAGGACATGTGGGAGTAAAAATGAAAAGACGACAGCTTATGAAATGCTAGAATGATGAATAGTTCTCAGAGGGACATTGGAGCAGTAAATTCTGACACTTCTTTCCCCAAATACAGCACTCTTCCTGAAAGTTTACTGTTTACAGTGAAAGAGACTGTTTAGTAAGTTTCACAAATAATGATTTGGGGGGGGGTTTCATTAATGGTTAAAGAATTAGATTTTAAAACATAATAGAACAAAGACCAAAAGTCAACTTGGAATTACTGAAAGGATGATGAATTAAGTTACCAATTTTCTTATCTGCTTTTAGTTAAGCATAAGAAACTTGATGCTATAATGGAAACAAATTAAGATTTTTAAAGAGTGAGCAGTGACTATCAAGTTGTGAAGCTTCATATCTACATATCTCTGTATAGCTTCAGAGATTATCATAGAGAGGAGACAGGAAAAGTAGAGAGGGAGAGAAGAGAAAGCAGATAGCAGACAAGTAGTAAGACCTGAGAAAGGGAAGAAGAAAGAAAGAAAAAGGAGAGAAAAAGAAGTGTTTGGGGAGAGAAACCAATTTGAATGCCTGCCTTGCCCAGATTTCTCCTCAGCAATGTCAACCACATGGCCCTGCCACTCTGGCTTTTTGTGGTTGCCCAGGACTGGGTGCTTGACTCAAAGGCAATCAACCTGCAGATTGGGTAATAGCCTGTGGGAGCCTGGTACAAAATGTTACTGGTTCTTCTTTTGATGACTGGAATGCAAGACAACCAATTAAGTTAACAGTTCAAAGTAGTCCACAGGAAGGGTAGAAGCTGAAAGATGGTTAAGTAAGGTAGTAAGGAGAAGCCATGATATGGCCGAGAGAGGAATGCAAGTGGCAGGAACTCTAGAAGCAGAGCAGCAGATGACTGATGCTGAACGGTGCAAGATAACCCACCTAGTAATTAAAGGATACTTTATACAGGATACTACCCCAACTTAAATTCTTTGAGGCCTACTGCCAGGGTGAACTAAAGCTAGGTGGTGAGAGAAGTCCTCCCCAAGTACAGGCAATCAAGCTATAAATTTTTTGAGAATTTAAAGATGATGATGATTATAATAATATCAGGCTGCTTGTCATTAGCACCAAGATCTGACACTTCTAAGCAATGTTAGTGATAAAATACTTCTTAGAAAAATCTTAATGTTGGTCTAAATTGTAACCAATTGCTCCAGTCACTGGTGAGTATTAATTTGTAATATATACCTTAGCTCTAGGTTAGCACATTCAACTTATGTGTGTTCTGTGTTTAGTCGCTCAGTCGTGTCCAACTCTTTGTGACCCCATGGACTGTAGTTCACCAGGCTCCTCTGTCCATGAAATTCTCCAGACAAGTCTGTCACCATGCCCTTCTCCAGAGGATCTTCCCAACCCAGGGATAAAACCTGGGTCTCCCACATTGCAGGCAGATTCTTTACCATCTGAGCCACCAGTGAAGCCCACATTTAACTTACTTATCCTTTATTTTTTTTTTTTAAGAAAGTCTTCTACATAGAAGTTAATTTGAAGAATTTTCCACTCTCCAGTATTTGTAGACCTCGTTTGTTTCAATTATAAATTCATTGTGGTTCAAGCTGTTTTCCAGCACTGTTTCTGTCTCTAACTCCTGAGGTAATAATTCTTGCATTTAAACAACAGGTTTGAAGTAAGCAACAACAGCTCAACAATTATAAAGTTAAAGTAACAGAACTCGAGTTGTGTCATTGTGAGTGACCACTTGGAATTTTTGTGTATAAAATGTATAGGGTATCATGTCATCTGCAAACAGTGATGGTTTTACTTCTTCTTTTCCTACTTGGATTTCCTTTATTTATTTTTCTTCTCTGATTATTGTGATTAGTACATTCAAGATTATGTTAAATAAAAAGGATAAGAGTGGACATCATTGTCTTGTTCCTCATCTTAGAGGAATTGTTTTCAGCTTTTCACCATTAAGTATGATCTTTGCTC
Organism: Oryx dammah; assembly: GCF_014754425.2. Classification (NCBI taxonomy): domain Eukaryota; kingdom Metazoa; phylum Chordata; class Mammalia; order Artiodactyla; family Bovidae; genus Oryx; species Oryx dammah. The sequence continues at coordinate 26,017,140 of NW_024070205.1, forward strand.
TGTGTTTGTCATGTATGGCCTTTATTATGTTGAGATCTGTTCTGTCTGCTTGCTTTCTGAAAAATTTTTATCATAAATTGATGTTGAATTTTGTCAAAAGCTTTTCATGTGTCTATTGAGATGATCATATGGTTTTTATTCTTCAGATTGTTAATGTGGCATATCACATTGATTGATTGGTGGATTTTGAAAAGTTCTTGTATTCCTGAGATAAATCCCACATGATCATGGTGTATGATCTTTTATATATAAAGAAATAAAACTTTAATAAAGAAATAAAATGAATCTAAATAGGAAAGAAATAAAACAGTTTCTATTTGCAGATGACATAAACTGTAAATAATAATGAGAAGGAAATGGCAACCCACTCCAGTATTCTTGCCAAGAGAATCCTGTGGACAGAGGAGCCTGGTGGGCTGCTGTCTATGGGGTCACACAGAGTCGGACACGACTGAAGTGACTTAGCATTCATGCATGCATTGGAGAAGGAAATGGCAATCCACTCCAGTATTCTTGCCTGGAGTATCCCAGGGACAGACTAGCCTGGTGGGCTGCCATCTATGGGGTCGCACAGAGTCAGACATCACTGAAGAGACTTAGCAGCAGTGGCAGCATTAATAATAAAATCCTAACGATGCCACCAGAAAACTAGTAGAGCTAATCAATAAATTTGGTAAAATTGCATAGTTGCATCTCTATACACTAACAATGAAGTACAGAGAGAGGAATTAGGGAAACCCATTTACTGTCACATATAAAAGGATAAAATACATAGAAATGAACCTAAGTAAGGAGGCAAAAGATCTGTACTCTGAAAACTAGAAGACACTGATGAAAGATATTGAAGACAACACAAACAGATGGACAGATATACCGTATTCTTGGATTGGAAGAATCAATATTGTTAAAATAATACTACTCAAGCAATCTACAGATTCAATCGAATCCCTATAGAAATGGCAATGTCATTTTTCGCAGAACTAGAACAAATAATTAAAATTTTTTTGTATGGAAACACGACCCTAAATAGCCAAAACAATCTGGAGAAAGAACAGAGCTGGAGGAATCACATGTCCTAACTTTAGGCTATATTACAAAGCTACAGTGATCAAACAGTATGGTGCTGGCACAAGAACAGACACATATCAATGGAACAGGGTAGAGAGCCCAGATATACACTCATACACTTATGGTCAATTGATCTATGACAAAGGCAGTAAGAATATACAATGGAAAAACAATCTCTTCAATATGTGATGCTGGGAAAACTGAACAGCTACCTGTAAAAGAATGAAATTAGAACATTCTCTAATATCATATACAAAAATAAATTCAAAGTAGATTAAAGAGCTAAGTGTAAGACTGAATACTATAAAACTCCTAGAAGAAAACATAGGCAGAACACTCTTTAACATGAATTGCAGCACTTTTTTTGGATCCATCTCCTGAAGTAAAGGAAATAAAAACAGTTGGGACCTAATTAAACTTAAAAACTTTTGCACAGCAAAGGAAATTATCAGTAAAATGAAAAGACAGCCTACTGAATGAGAGAAAATATTTGCAAGTGATATGATCAATAAGGGATTAATATCTAGCATATATAAACAGATCATACAACTCAACATCAAAAAAATAAAAAAGAACCAAATAGACATTTTCCCAAAGAGGAAATACAGATGGCCAACATGCACATGTAAAAATGTTCAGCATCACTAATCATCAGGGAAATGCAAAGCAAAGCCACAATGAGATAACACCTGTGATTTTATTTAATCATGCATTTTTAAGCCTTTGACATTTTTGACAAACTTCCCAAAATCAAATTCTAAATGAAGTTTTTTGACCATAAACTAACTTTGGGAATTTATCACAGAGCCCCAGAATATATCAAGAGATTTCTTTTCTTATAAACAGAGAGATATTAAATTAATTAGGCTTACTTGAGATGTTAAATTACATGGGAAGTGCTTTCAAGTAAGATGTGATGTTTGACTTTTGGGGGTTATCAGTTCAGTTCAGTTCAGTCGCTCAGTCATGTCTGACTCTTTGCGACCCCATTTGCAGCACGCCAGGCCTCCCTGTCCATCACCATCTCCTGGAGTTCACTCAGACTCACGTCCATCGAGTCTGTGATGCCATCCAGCCATCTCATCCTTGGTCGTCCCCTTCTCCTCCTGCCCCCAATCTCTCCCAGCATCACAGTCTTTTCCAATGAGCCAACTCTTCGCATGAGGTGGCCAAAGTACTGGAGTTTCAGCTTCAGCATCATTTCTTCCAAAGAACTCCCAGGGTTGATCTCCTTCAGAATGGACTGGTTGGATCTCCTTGCAGTCCAAGGGACTCTCAAGAGTCTTCTCCAACACCACAGTTCAAACGCATCAATTCTTCGGCGCTCAGCCTTCTTCACAGTCCCAACTCTCACATCCATACATGACCACAGGAAAAACCATAGCCTTGACTAGACGGACCTTAGTCGGCAAAGTAATGTCTCTGCTTTTGAATATACTATCTAGGTTGGTCATAACTTTCCTTCCAAGGAGTAAGCGTCTTTTAATTTCATGGCTGCAGTCACCATCTGCAGTATTTGTGTATAAATAATATATATATTATTCATGTAAGTGTTACAGAAATTACATGAGATTCTGAGAAATCTGATATGTCCTGGTATAATGTTATCAGTTAAATTCCAGTTATCTTCTTAAAATGTTGTATATCTCAGAAATAACCATTTTTTTCAATTGTATCTAAATAGACTCTTATTAGGTCCTTAACAGTGGATATTTTAAAATCTTTTGTTATTTACAGTTATTGTTTTACTCTGATGCCTTCCTGAAAACTTGCAAGCAACTATGCTCGAAAATTGCTTGTCCTTAAAGGTTAGTGGAAAGGACCTTGATGAATACTTTAGAATACACAATTCTGATAACTTTTAAGATCGTGCCATTGAACTGGATGTAAATTTCCAGAACTCAAGTAGGGAAAATGATGGATTCTTAAAACTGCAAACCTAATATCAAGCATCAGTTCAGTTCAGTTCAGTTGCTCAGTCGTGTCAGACTCTTTGCGACACCATGAATCGCAGCACGCCAGGCCTCCCTGTCCATCACCAACTCCCGGAGTTCACCCAAATTCATGTGCATCGAGTCCGTGATGCCATCCAGCCATCTCATCCTCTGTTGTCCCCTTCTCCTCCTGCCCCCAATCCCTCCCAGCAATAGGGTCTTTTCCAATGAGTCAACTCCAGGTATTGGAGTTTCATCTTCAGCATCAGTCTTTCCAATGAACACCCAGGACTGATCTTTAGAATGGAGTGGTTGGATCTCCTTGCAGTCCAAGGGACTTTCAAGAGTCTTCTCCAGCACCACAATTCAAAAGCATCAATTCTTTGGCGCTCAGCTTTCTTCACAATCCAGCTCTTATATCCATACATGACCACTGGAAAAATCATAGCCTTGATTAGATGGACTTTTATTGGCAAAGTAACGTCTCTGCCTTTGACTATGCTATCTAGGTTGGTCATAACTTTCCTTCCAAGGAGTAAGCGTCTTTTAATTTCATGGCTGCAGTCACCATCTGCAGTGATTTTGGAGGCCAGAAAAATAAAGTCTGACACTGTTTCCACTGTTTCCCCATCTATTTCCCATGAAATGATGGGACCAGATGCCGTGATCTTCGTTTTCTGAATGTTGAGCTTTAAGCCAACTGTTTCACTCTCCTCTTTCACTTTCATCAAGAGGCTCTTTAGTTCCTCTTCACTTTCTGCCATAATGGTGGTGTCATCTGCATATCTGAGGTTATTGATATTCTCCCAGCAGTCTTGATTCCAGCTTGTGCTTCTTCCAGCCCAGCGTTTCTCATGATGTACTCTGCATATAAGCTAAATAAGCAGGGTGACAATATACAGCCTTGATGTACTCCTTTTCCTATTTGGAACCAGTCTGTTGTTCCATGTCCAGTTCTAACTGTTGCTTCCTGACCTGCATATAGGTTTCTCAAGAGGCAGGTCAGGTGGTCTGGTATTCCCATGTCTTGAAGAATTTTCCACAGTTTATTGTGATCCACACAGTCAAAGGCTTTGGCATAGTCAGTAAAGCAGAAATAGATGTTTTTTTCTGGAACTCTCTTGGTTTTTCGATGATCCAGCGGATGTTGGCAATTTGATCTCTAGTTCCTTTGCTTTTTCTAAAACCAGCTTGAACATCTGGAAGTTCAGGGTTCATGTATTGCTGAAGCCTGGCTTGGAGAATTTTGAGCATTACTTTCCTAGTGTGTGAGATGAGTGCAATTGTGCAGTAGTTTGAGCATTCTTTGGCATTGCCTTTCTTTGGGATTGGAATGAAAACTGACCTTTTCCAGTCCTGTGGCCACTGCTGAGTTTTCCAAATTTGCTGGCATATTGAGTGCAGCCCTTTGACAGCATCATCTTTCAGGATTTGAAACAGCTCAACTGGAATTCCATCACTTCCACCAGCTTTGTTTGTAGTGATGCTTTCTAAGGCCCATTTGACTTCACATTCCAGGATGTCTGGCTCTAGGTGAGTGATCACACCATTGTGATAATCTGGGCCATGAGGATCTTTTTCATACAGTTCCTCTGTATATTCTTGCCACCTCTTCTTAATATCTTCTGTTTCTGTTAGGTTCATACCATTTCTGTCCTTTATTGAGCCCATCTTTGCATGAAATGTTCTCTTGGTGTCTCTAATTTTCTTGAAGAGATCTCTAGTCTTTCCCATTCTGTTCTTTTCCTCTATTTCTTTGCATTGATCGCTGAGGAAAGCTTTCTTATCTCTCCTTGCTATTCTTTGGAACTTTGCATTCAGATGCTTATATCTTTCCTTTTCTCCTTTGCTTTTCACTTCTCTTCTTTTCACAGCTATTTGTAAGGCCTCCCTAGACAGCCATTTTGCTTTGTTGTATTTCTTTTCCATGGGAATGGTCTTGATCCCTGTCTCCTATACAATGTCACGAACCTCCGTCCATAGTTCATCAGGCACTCTGTCTGTCAGATCTAGTCCCTTTAATCTATTTCTCACTTCCACTGTATAATCATAAGGGATTTGATTTAGGTCATACCTTAATGGTCTAGTGGTTTTCCCGACTTTCTTCAATTTAAGTCTGAATTTGGCAATAAAGAGTTCATGATCTGAGCCACAGTCAGCTCCCAGTCTTATTTTTGCTGACTGTATAGAGCTTCTCCATCTTTGGCTGCAAAGAATATAATCAGTCTGATTTCGGTGTTGACCATCTGGTGATGTCCATGTGTAGAGTCTTGTCTTGTGTTGTTGGAAGAGGGTGTTTGCTATGACCAGTGACCCTTGAGGACGATGAAGGGCCAAATTTTTTTTCTACATTGCTTTGTTTTAGTCACAGAAGACATTTTTTCTTAAACTCTGAGTTGTTATGACAACAACTATTTTGCCAATCAGTTCAGTTCAGTTCAGTCGCTCAGTCGTGTCCGACTGTTTGTGACCCCATGCATCGCAGCACGCCAGGCCTCCCTGTCCATCACCAACTCCTGGAGTTCACTCAGATTCACGTCCATCAAGTCAGTGATGCCATCCAGCCATCTCATCCTCTGTTGTCCCCTTCCCCTCTGCCCCCAATCCCTCCCAGCATCAGAGTCTTTTCCAATGAGTCAACTCTTTGCATGAGGTGGCCAAAGTACTGGAGTTTCAGCTTTAGCATCATTCCTTCCAAAGAAATCCCAGGGCTGATCTCCTTCAGAATGGACTGGTTGGATCTCCTTGCAGTCCAAGGGACTCTCAAGAGTCTTCTCCAACACCACAGTTCAAACGCATCAATTCTTCGGTGCTCAGCCTTCTTCACAGTCCAATTCTCACATCCATACATGACCACAGGAAAAACCATAGCCTTGACTAGACAGACCTTAGTCGGCAAAGTAATATCTCTGCTTTTCAATATGCTATCTAGGTTGGTCATAACTTTTCTTCCAAGGAGTAAGCGTCTTTTAATTTCATGGCTGCAATCACCATCTGCAATGATTTTGGAGCCCCCCAAAATAAAGTCTGACACTGTTGATGGGACCAGATGCCATGATCTTCATTTTCTGAATGTTGAGCTTTAAGCCAACTTTTTCACTCTCCTCTTTCACTTTCATCAAGAGGCCTTTTAGTTCCTCTTCACTTTCTGCCATAAGAGTGGTGTCATCTGCATATCTGAGGTTATTGATATTTCTCCTGGCAATCCTGATTCCAGCTTGTGTTTCTTCCAGGCCAGCGTTTCTCATGATGTACTCTGCATGTAAGTTAAATAAGCAAGGTGACAATATACAGCCTTGACATATTCCTTTTCCTATTTGCAACCAGTCTGTCGTTCCATGTCCAGTTCTAACTGTTGCTTCCTGACCTGTATACAGATTTCTTAAGAGGCAGGTCAGGTGATTCCCATGTCTTGAAGAATTTTCCACAGTTTATTGTGATCCACACAGTCAAAGGCGTTAGCATAGTCGGTAAAGCAGAAATAGATTTTTTTCTGAACTCTCTTGCTTTTTCCATGATCCAGTGGATGTTGGCAATTTGATCTCTGGTTCCTCTGCCTTTTCTAAAACCATCTTGAACATTGCTGAGTTTAGGGTTTAGGAATAATTAAGAATAGCTAGAAGCCTTTTTAGGAGATAGTGGTCTTAAGATGCTAGGGGCAAAGCGGATTTAGAAAGATCAGAAATAAACTGAGGAATGTAGCATGAGTTAGAATGTAATCATAAGTTAAGTATGGGACACATAAGAGAAAGTAGATACTAGATAGTAAAGGCGATTCTGAGAGAATCGCTGAAGCAAGAACTCTGTTTGAAGGACAACAGTGATTTCTGGAGACAGTAAATCCGGGTGGGGGAAACTGAAAATGTCAAACCTATGACATAAGTCTTTTGTCAAAGTATAAAAGAGAACCTGAAGCTTGAAATAAACATGTAGTTCCGTACTATGTGTCCGAGGCTACATCATCGTCTGCTGACACCGCTCACCCCTTCAGGCTGATTTCCTGGCTGCTGGAGCTGGACTCTGGCACTTTCTGACTTGGAATCACTAAGTGCTCTTTTCCCAGAGCACTGCAAACTAGATGAATTGGTTATAAATTTAAGAGAAATCACTTCCACAGATGTGATGTATGGACATCCTTCATGCCTGCTGCTTTGGGGTCACTCAGAAAGTTTACCAGAACATCCAACACCAACTTAGGCATTCCAAGAAATTCATCAAAAATTGTCACTGCCATCCTTACTCTAAAGAAAAGATGGGGTTTACTGAAAGAAACCCCATATCTAGATATATTCTCTAATGCTTGGTCTCCAGACTAAAAAAACTGGTTTGTAAGTTTTCTCCTATCATTAAACTTTGTTTTTAAAATTTCTATAGGAATACCTTTTATTCAGTACCTGATTGCTTGCACCACACACAGAGGCCATGTTTAGGTGGAAACCTGCAACATTGCCTCCTTAGATGAAACACAATTGTTTAACTGGACTGACCTATTCATAAGAGACTGAAACAAGATATGGGACATTGTAATTAGATATATTCTTTTCTGCTTTTTCCAATTTATTTATTTATTTATTTTTTACCCTTTGACTTGATCTCTTATGTCACAATATCTAACTAAAATCTTTCTGCAGCTTCAAACTCAGCCTTAATACATGAAACTTCCTGAAGATAAAGTTTCAAATGAGAAATGGAAGAAAATCAGAATGTCGCCTCAAAATATGCTTCTTTGACATAAAAATTATTTGAGCTGAAGGCAATTAAGAAGCATCAAAGCCAGATAAAGCTGCTCCTTTCTTCCTAAAGGCAATATGTAAATTCTCCTTTTGCTGGAGACAGACTCTTATCAACTCAGAGATGGCACCAGAGAAATCTGCAAGCAAACTTAACTCCATTAGTTTCCTCACATATATTTACCTTCCTTTGGCTTGCCACTCTTGGAAGCCTAAAACCACTGTCCTCTGTTCTGCCATTTCTGTTCAAATTTATTGCTCCTTGTTGAAAATGCTACATAAGTCACACCTCTAAGCAAGTATCTATCCATCCTCAGGTCAGCCTGATGCCTCAGGGAGGCTGACGTCACCTTCAGCTCCAGAGATAGTCCTAATTGGTCCAGGACAATCAGTATCAGCATTACGTGGGGACTTACAAGAAATACAGATCATCAGGCTCCATGTCAGACCTACTGAATCAGAAACTGGGGATGGGACCCTGTGATATGTATTTAAATAAATCTTCCAGGGGATTCTGATGCTACAGACTAAAACAAAACCTTGTCATTTATTGGAATTGGTCCAGGAATAGACATTTGATCTAGCTCTTTCTAATGAGACATGACATCTGCTAGGAGAGCTTCTGAGAAAAATGTCCTTTCTTTGAAGTGAAAATCAAAAGGAGTCATCTTTTCATCTTCCTCTGAGAATTGTGCCTGGATGCTTAGAAATACTGCTGTCATATTTCTACAAGACTAGCAATGACATAACACCAAGAATGGCACAGCAGAGACATGGAAAAAAGTCTGGATTCTTAATAACATCATTGAACTGCAGCCTGTCCTAAAACTTAGTCTAAGGCTGTGGTTTTTCCTGTGGTCATGTATGGATGTGAGAGTTGGACTGTGAAGAAGGCTGAGCACTGAAGAATTGATGCGTTTGAACTGTGGTGTTGGAGAGGGCTCTTGAGGGTCCCTTGGACTGCAAGGAGATCAACCAATCCATTCTGAAGGAGATCAACCGTGGGATTTCTTTGGAAGGAATGATGCTAAAGCTGAAGCTCCAGTACTTTGGCCACCTCATGCGAAGAGTTGACTCATTGGAAAAGACTCATGCTGGGAGAGATTGGGGGCGGGAGGAGAAGGGATGACCGAGGATGAGATGGCTGGATGGCATCACGGAATCGATGGATGTGAGTCTGAGTGAACTCCGGGAGTTGGTGATGGACAGGGAGGCCTGGCGTGCTGCGATTCATGGGGTCTCAAAGAGTTGGACACGACTGAGTGACTGAACTGAACTGAACTGAGACTTCTGGCTGAGTCAAGAAATACTCATGTGGTTAAAAATAATTTGAATCACGGTTTCTGTTGGTTGCTGTCAAAAGTATCCTATAGTGTGGTAAATTAGATTTGTTAATATTTTATTTTGGATTTTAAAATTTATATTCCTTGGTGAAAATGACCCAAGATTTATTTTATTTTTGCTAGCATTGTTAGTTTTTATTTATTATTTTTTATTATTTGTTTGGTTGCACCATGTCTTCATTGCTATGCGAGGGCTTTCCCTAGTTATGGTGAGCAGGGTCTACTCTTTGTTAGGGTGCATGGGGTTCTCACTGTGGTGGCTTTTCTTGTTGCCAAGCATAGGCTCCAGGCCCATGGGTTTCAGTAGTTGCAGCATACAGGCTCAGTAGTTGTGGCTCTTGGGCTCTAGTGTGTGGGCTTAGTAGCTCCAAGGCATTTGAAATCTTCCTGGACCAGGGATTGAACCATATCCCCTGTGTTGGTAGGCAGATTCTTACCCACTCTGCCAGCAGGGAAGTCCACATAGTCACTTTTTAGAGTCAGGATAAACTTCTTAAAAAAGTAAATTGGGAAGCTTGTCATAGTTTTTATTATTTGAATGATTTAAATAACTCAGAAATTATCTGTTCTTTAAAATATATTGGACTCTCTGGTAAAACAGTCTCAACTAGTGCTTTTTTGAAGTTAGATCTTTTGCTATATTTTTAAGTTCCCTAATTATTAGGCTAATTTTCACTCTTAAAGAGTCAATATTAGTTATTTATATCTTTCTAAAATATGTCTATTTCATGTGAAAGTAAGTGAAAGTGAATTTGCTCAGTTGTGTCCGACTCTTTGCGACCCCGTGGACTGTAGCCCACCAGTGAATCTCCTCCATCCATGGGATTCTAATTTATTGGCATATGTTGGAAATTTTATAATGTTAGTCCATTTTTGGGTATATTCACTTTCTCACTGTATATATTTTTATTTCCTCTTCCTTTTTTCTTGGTTCTGCTAACTAATGGTTTTTATATTGTAGTATTTAACAACAAAACAAAATTACAGTTTTATTAGGCTAATGTGGTTTTCCTATGCTTGCCAGTTCATTAATGTCTACTTTTACTTAGTTTCCCCTATTCTCTGTTTGTTTATTTTGATCTTTTATTGTTGTTCAGTCACTCAGTCATGTCTGAGTCTTTGCAACCCCATGGACTGAAGCATGCCAGGCTTCCCTGTTCTTTATCATTTCCCGGAGCTTGCTCAAACTCATGTCATTGAATCAGTGATGCCATCCAACTGTCTCGTCCTCTGTCGTCCCCTTCCCCTCCTGCCTTCAATCTTTCCCAGCATCAGGGTCTTTTCTAATGAGCTGGCTCTTTGCATCAGTTGGCGAAAGTATTGGAACTTCAACTTCAGCATTAGTCCTTCCAATGAATATTCAGGACTGATTTCCTTTAGGACTGACTGGTTTTATCTCTTTATTGTCTAAGGGACTCTCAAGAGTCTTCTCCAATACCACAGTTCAAAAACATCAATTCTTCAGTGCTCAGCCTTCTTTATGGTCCAATTCTCACATCCATACATGTGTACAGGAAAAACCATAGCTTTGACTATATAGACCTTTGTCAACAAAGTAATGTCTCTGCTTTTTAGTATGCTGTCTAGATTGGTCATAGCTTTTCATTCAAGGAACAAGTGTCTTAATTTCATAGCTGCAGTTACCATCAGCACTGATTTTGGAGCCCAAGAAAATAAAATCTGTCACTGTTTCCATTGTTTCCCCATCTATTTGCCACAAAGTGATGGGATCAGATGCCATGATCTTC